>NC_142502.1:120835000-121435000 GCF_057876585.1 Rhinolophus sinicus | reverse complement strand
AAGCGCAAGAGGAACGCTCTTTGGAGAGAGAGGGATCTGAAAATGGAATGCCCCGCAGGCTGATCTGCACTGGAGACTAAATGTCCTTGAGTCTGCAATCTTTAAGTTGTTTACCAGAAGCTGATTGCCCTCCCTCCCCAAACCCTCCAAACCTAGGCTGATGTCTTTCTTGGCTGAGTCTGCAGTTTGCTATGGTAGCCCCTCCTGCCCAGGTCCCTTCTCCACATTTTTCTGTCAGCTACTTTGAAACTGTTCTTTGGCCTTGATGTCCTCTGCTGCAATCCTGTCCCTGACTGCCTATGACTTTCTTATCTCAGTAGGGTTTGTTGAAGAAAAGCAATTTGATGAAAATCCCCCTTTCATTGGACCTGCAGGCTCCTCCCACTAGCCACAGTGGGCCTATAACAATCCATCGGAATTTTTCAGCTGAATATTCTTAGGAGCTCATAGGCCATCCAGCACTTTCTACTGTAGGTTAGCAGATGCTTGGGTCCTTTGGTTACTGGGAAAATGACATTATACCTCGGCTCTTCGTCTTCTTGAAGGAAAGACTTCAATCAAGAGACAGGGTTTGTGCAGCATAGAACAGCAAGAAGTTTATTAGTCAAAGCAAGTACACTCAGACACAGAGTGCGCTGACTCGAGAGAGGGAAGCAGCCTCACCTTGCATTGCATGAAGGCTTTTATTTCTATGGGTAGAATTGCCTCCCCCCTCCCTTCTCTTATTTCTCTTTCTCCCCCTGATGTGCCTAGTCCTCCCTTCTCTGGCTTTTAACAGCACATTCCTTTGATTTAGGGGCATGTGCAAACACACCCCTTGTTTTAGGGGCATGTGTACACACATCTCTTTGGGGTATGTGAAAACCTGGAATCCTGTTGAGCTAGTAAGTAAGGTATTGGTGGTCCTGACAAATAGGCTGTGTTCTCTGATAAGCAGAATGTCCTCTCTTCTAATGCATTTCTTTGATTTGGAGGTATGTGTAAGCCTGGAATCCTGCTGGGCAGCCACAAGAGGTCTTGACCCAAGTAGGAGCTGCAGCAAGGGGCTGCCTAACCAGGGTTAGCTAAGTTTCTCCTTCTCCTGCTCATTCCTATCTATCTACCTACCCTATCACTTTTTCTCCCTACAGGCGCTTGTTTTCCCCCTGGAGAGTCAAGTTGGTTGGTTGTTTACCTGAGACCTCAACTGTCTCATGGGTTCAAGAAAGTCATGAATTTGAAATTTGTCTAACCTTTTGTTTGAAGAAAAGGAGGGCAGAATGCTCTTTCTAGCTCTCTACACTTCCAAGATGAAAATGGAAACTTTATTACTTTTTTCACATTATAATCATCCTTTGATACCTGTTGTGGAGCTGAAATCTGCCTCCAGCATCTAACTCCTGGCCTTAGTTTCGTGTTCTGGGTGACAGATGAGGACCCTACTCTCATGACCTCATTTAACTTTAATTACCTCCTAATGGGCCCTATCTCCAAATATAGTCACATTGGGGGTTAGACTTTCCACATATGAATGTGGGGGTACACAAAGCAGTCCATACCGTGTTTTCCCCAAAATAAGACCTAACTGGACCATCAGCTCTAATGCGTCTTTTGGAGCAAAAATTAATATAAGACCCGGTCTTATTTTAATATAAGACCGGGTGTAATATAATATAATATAATATAATACCAGGTCTTACATTAATTTTTGCTCCAAAAGACGCATTAGAGCTGATGGTCTGGCTAGGTCTTATTTTCGGGGAAACACGGTAAGAAACCCTGCCATAGAGAGATTCAGAATTGCCTCAATTTACTCATTGATAAAATGGGAAATTATAGCACTTATTGCAGTGGGTTATTGCAGGGGTTAAATGAGTTAATAAACCCTAAGCACTTGGTGCTGAGTGCTATTTTGTTGCTGCTTCCATTTTTGTTATGTAGCTCTTGTGTTGTTTGAGTATCTTGATATGTCCTAATTTTTAAGCACTTACCACATACCACATATGCAATTAAATTAAACGGACCTTAACGGCCCTGGGTGAGCAGGCCGTGAAGACGAGCCTTCTGTGCAGGAACTTTGGCAGCATTGTCAGCAGTCCTGCAGACAGTGGCCTCTCCGTGGGCTGCTGACCGCATTTGCACACATGCAACATCAGCTATTTTCTCCTCAGGGAGAGCTGGGGGCTCTGAAGTCCCAGAAGAATGTGTCTCCCCACCCCGCACCTTTCTCATTGATTGGGTTGTCTTTCCTTTGGGGCACAGGACCTGAACTGGCTTACAGGCCTTGGGCTCATTTCAGCCTCTTATGAGAACCATCTTGGGAAAGTCGTTGGGAATGGGAATTAAAAGTCCATCTTCATCTTTACCGACAAAGGACTCAGTTGCAAAGATATTTAAGGAGAAGGCAGCATGCTCCTGAACCAAGGATAAATAAAAATGTCATTCTCTAAATTAAGACTGAAGTCCTTGCATTCAAGAATAATAAAAAGCACTTTCACAACCAAGGGACGGGAGAGGGGATCGTCTTCATTTATGTGGCTTCTGGCATAGGAAATGTAACATGTCCCCTTGGAAAGAATTACAACTAAACAAAGGATTGAGTAAATTACATCAAAATTGCAATTGTTTAAAATGTGTGTTGTTTATATAATGGATGCATTCCTACCAGCTACATCATTTTCATTTCTAGTATTAGAAATCAAAGAATTTTCCCTTTGTTCCCCAGTTTTGTTTCTGAAATGTTTTCTGTGTGTTGACTGCAACTGATAACAGGTTTTTAACAAATAAGTTCCAAGTTTTTTTGTCCCTTTCAGGAGTTAATACACTTAAGTGCAGTAATAGAGTTCCTTTTGTAGTTAAACCCAGAGCTGGGCAGCAAACCATTTTTTAAAGTGAAGGAATTTTTTTGTGATATAACTCCCTCTGTGTGAATTACTTGCGTACATAACTCTCAACTTAATGGAGTGTAAACGGCCTAAATTAATGAGGTGAATGAGCCCGTGGGTCTTGCAGCAGTTGTGTTCAGTGTAAGTTATTCATCATGACCTCGGTACTTTGATGGCACCATCTTAGTTTAGGCTGTCCAGCACCAAGTACTGTGAGGATAGTAAATCCTTGCACTACAATCCTTGTGTTAATATATGCGTACAAATCCTGACTGACGATAGTATACCATGGGATGCAAATTTTACCTTTAGCCAGCAGATGGCAGTGTTCAGCCGAAGTCAATTCCACTCAATAAGATTAGTATTTGGAGAGCTAAGTTTTTACTGAGCACCTACCTAACGCATTGTGCCAGGCGTTAGGGATGTAGCCGTAAACAAATCTATACTACGTGTAAGACCAGAAGGCCTGTGAATAATCTCTCAAAATTATAGATGGTGGTCCTATTGTCATATTGATGGGGGAGGTAGCAAGAACCCAGAATGATAATACAAAACAGAGATTATAAAGGTCATTAGCGTGAGTGGCAGACACATATGGTGACTTTCACTGGCAGTAAAAGTTTGTTTCAATAATGATTATAGGGAAACAATTGATTTTAGGGTCATTACTCAGACTGCTGTTTTACATCTAGGACTATGGAACCAGAGTCTCTTACCTGTATCCCTTAGGGCCAGATCTCTTTAGAACTCAGAATTTGGGGCATTTTAGAAAAGTAAAAAATATATACATATGCTATCCATTGCCTAACACTCCGGTAGAAACTGGGGAATGCTGTAATCAAACATATGCATACTTAAGTAATCAAATATATGAGAATTTATAGTATAGTTTATATACGGGGTGCCAAAACAATGTATACACATGACTCGTATTCATCTTTTGTCATTGGTATATGTTGAGTATTACAATTTTAATACAGTTTTTGCCTTTCTTAAAATGTGTATACATTTTTTTTTGGCACCCTCTGTACATGCATATGCCAGTCAAGTTTGCTTTGCCAAAAGCTCTTGGTTTTCTGAGATTTTAGACGTTGAAATGGCAGACAGGTACGATGAATCTGTGATAAATTATTCTATGACATAAAAAGAATCTACCCTAACATCTCCAAGTCCCATTCCAGTTGTGTGGAAAGTGGATCCCCAGCCTGCAGAAGCCTTGAGAGTTTGATTTCTATCTTTGTCTACAAATATGTTCAGCATTGTTGGGCCCTGAGTGTTGTCATTCTTGTATTTTTTTTTTTTAAGCAAAATGAACCAGAATTAATTTTGTTTTGAGAATTTTTAAACAGTTTCATTAGCTATTTTGAGATCATTAAGACTATTGAAATATCAGGATTGGAAATTATGATCCTAGGAAAAAAACAGTGTTTTTCTCATTATCACTCACAAATTAAACAGGCCTTGGGATTTTTGTTAAGTTTTAGCACAATTTACCAATGAAAAGCACAGTAACTAAGTAAAAGGACATTGGATCAAAACAAGCCAAGCCTGCCATTGTTGGTAATCATCCAGCCTTTGGTTGTCAAGTTTTATTTAACTTGTGAGGAAACATGTGAGGATTCTTTATTCTCTATTTTTACATGTTGTTTGTTTCAGTGGGAATGTATTCCTTTAATTATTATGTAATGGAAAATACAATGTTATGTTTCAAATGAGACGTTTTATATACTCAAGAAACTACTAGAAAGCAGTATATAATAAAGAATAACGATACCAAACAGACAAACAAAAAAACAAGAAGGGAATTTGCCATATGATGTTGGGATGCTAACGAGCTTCATACACTCTAGATTTTAAAAGATTGATTTTTAAACTTTGTTTTAATTAAAACATTAAAAACATTTTTGCCACAATTTCTTTGAGACTCTAAAAAGCAAGTTATTTCCAGGAAGTCAGGAGGATCTCCACATGAAATTGTGACAGTAGAAATAATCAGGATGAGGGAAAAAAGAATTCAGGGAGCTTGCAGAATGGAAAAACGAAACCAAACCAGTCTTAGCTGGACACACTGTGCCATCTAATACATGATTTCACAAAATGTCTGTTTGTTTGTTTCATTGTTTAGTCTTTAGGCTCTTCTCAAAAGTATTCGAAGCAGCTTACATAATCACATACAAACTAACAGGTCAAAAAGGTGTGATACAGTCAGGGGCACACAGGAAGGAACTAGGGAAGTCACGGTGGGGGAGGGGAGCGGGAATTGGGGCATAACCTTTTATCCATTGGCTTCTGAGCTTTCCAGGTTCCAAAGCGAAGAAAGAAGTCCTCACAGTGCCTGGAGAATATAAGCTCATTGAGGTTAGAGAGCACATTTCATTCACTGTCAATGTCTCAGACACAGCACTGTGTCTTAGAACAGGCACGTGGTAAATATTGGTCAAATGAATCAATATTCATAGTGTCTCCAAACACAATTCTTTTTAGCACGTAGAAATTTTCTCCTGGTCCTCATCAGGGGACACTATAGATGAAGGGACCAACATCCCAAGTAACATCTTGAAGAATAATGGGGCACATTTTCTATGGGCCTTTGACTGTGTATTCATTTATTATTTGTTCATTTAACAAACATTTCTTGACCTATTTGTTTTTAAGACATAGGGATTCAAAAACTTTCTAGAAGAGCAGGAGAATAATAAAATATGAGAAAGTGTTACAGGTTGTATAATACAGTCTCCTTGGAGATTGCTGATGGTAGCAAAACACCTAGAAAAACATGTAGTACCCAGTAGGTACTTGGTAAATATTTGTTGAATGGATTAGTGAAGAGTTAATCAGATAGATGGAAGAGAAAGGCCTTAATCAGAGGGGAACAGAATTAGTCAAAGATTCGGAGAACGGTTGCGGACCTAGGAGGGAGGATAATGTATACAGGTGTGGGGACGGCTGGGGCACTTGGTGAAAAGTTAATTTGTTGAAGTAAAGCTGAGTAAGATCTGGAAGGCTAGCATAGGGAGTTTTATATTATGTCTCCTTTGTAAATTTTTTCATCAAGAATGATCTTCATCTAGGATGTCATAGGAATGGCAGCAGTGATGTGGTCTTCTTGAGTTCTCCTCCAGAACTTACCACAAATTGAACATCTGTAACCCATCAAGGGACTCTCTGCTCATCACACAGAACAGCTAAGAGGCTCGTAGGAGGACTACTCGAAGGTGGGCAAACTGCGAGCAGGGGAAGAGGGAAGGGAGCGGTGTGGGGACGCGGCCCTCATCCGCGGCTGGGGAGACGCGGAGGCCCCAGGACACAGATCAGAGATCACAAAAGCCAGGAGGTGGGCTCTTTCTCTGTGTCCTACAGCTGATCTCTCCTGCAGAGAGAACAGTGTATCACGTGTTTGAGGCACTAACCTTAGCGGAGATCTCCAGCTGGTCCCTAGGTCAAACAAAAAAACAAAAAGCCTACCTGGGCCCCTTCCCCCACTCGCCCACAGCAATTCTACCCCCACCCTTCCAAAGTCTCAAGCTGGTCCCTAAACTGAAGAGTATGTCAGATGACAGAGGAGCTGTAGTGCTCCAGACCTGGAAAAAGCCGCTTTGCAACTGTGACCTAGGGAAGAGGCTGGGAAGAGTGTGACACTGCTGGGCTGGTAGACGGCAGACACCTCCCTTCCTAGCCCCCACCTTTTCTGGGTTGCTGCTGTGGCAGGACAATTACAGCTGCAGAGACACACACAGGCGTTAACAGCAGGGGCAGAGGCAGCTCTGGGCTTTCAGCAGCTCAGAAATCTCAAGCCCTCCACACCCCCGACGGAGGAAGTGCACAAAGACTCAGGAGACCTGTGCACAGGGAAGAAGCCCATGTCCCAGTGGCTGGCTGTGGCACTCTCAGTGCGTGTATGTGCAGGCAACAGCAGAAACTGCACTGACTTTGTAGAAACTACCAACCACACCCCATAACCCCACGCATCTAGAACTGCAGTGCCAATGTCACTCTGGGCGCCAGATGGCCAGATCTGCCTCCACAAGACGTAGAGGACTCTGTACAACAGAGGGCAACCTGCAGATTGTTTGGTCGGCTTAAGGCAAGAGCGGTGCTGCTTTTTTTTTTCTTTCCTTTTTTTTTTTTTGTATTACTATCATTTTTAGCATGTATTTTATATATATACACTTTCCCCTTTTCTCTCTTCTTTTTTCTCTTCCCTACCCTACTTTTCCTCCCTTTCCATTTTACTGTATTAATTTTGTGTGTGTGTGTGTGTGTGTGTATTTTATATTTTTGCCTGTGTTGAGTGTGGTTTATTTTTACGTGTGAGTGTATTTGGTTTTTTCTTTGTTGTTGTTGTGTTTGTTGATTTGTTTTGTTCTGAAATTGCCCTACACCAGGGCCCTACAACACACCCAGAGGCCAACTGTAGACCAAACCAGAGTATTACCGGGTTTGACCTACAAGTGACACACCCAGAGGGAATTCTCTATAGGCACAAGATCCCATAGGGGCCAAGTCTCATCTGGGCAGTCAACCCTCACGCAGCAGCTCATACGCTGTGGGCATAGCCAATTCTCACAACTAGACAGCCTGGGAGTCAATCCCACCTATTGACAAGCCAAAAGCAATTGAAGCTCAACTTTAACAGGAGAATACACACAACACAAGCGTCACCTTTGGAGCACATGCACAGGAGAATATGGAAGTGGTGCAAGTTAAATATAAAAGACACATACTACATAAGACCACCCAGCAAAGACTGAGAACCCTAGGGGAATCTACCTGATATATTGAAGCAAACACAGAGAGTCAGCCAGAATGGGAAACAAAGAAACATGTCTCAAATAAAAGAACAGAAGAAACCTCCAGAATTGGAACCAAATGAAATAGAGGTGACCAACCGATCAGAGACAGAGTTCAGAACACTGATGATAAGAATGTTTAACGAACTTAGTGACGACATAAGGAAGGATAGAGAAATCATAAAGAACAACCAGTTACAACCAAAGAATACAATAACTGAAATAAAGAACACACTTGAAGGAATGACCATTAGGTTAGATGAGGCAGAGGATTGAATCAGCGATTTAGAAGACAAGTTAGCAGAGACTACCCAAGCAGAACAAAAAGAAAAAAGAATAAAAAACAATGAAAATGGTTTAAGAGACCTCTGGGATAACATCAAACACAACAACACGTGCATCAGAGGAATACCAGAAGGTGAAGAGAGGGAGCAAGGGATCGAAAATATATTTGAAGTAATAATGACTGAAAACTTTCTTAACCTGGTGAAGGAAACTGACATACAAGCCCAGGAAGTGCAGAGAGTTCCAACCAAGATGAACCCAAACAGGCCCACACTAAGGCACATTATAGTTAAAATGGAAAAGGTTAACGACAGAGAGAATCCTAAAAGCAGCAAGAGAAAGACAGAGGGTTACATACAAGGGAACTCCTATAACACTATCAAATGACTTTTCTGCAGAAACATTGCAGGCCAGAAGGGAATGGCAGGAGGTATTCAAAGTGAAGAAAAACAAAGGCCTACAACCGAGATTGCTTTATCCAGCAAGGTTATCATTTAAAATTGAAGGAGAGATAAAGAGCTTCCCAGAAAAGAATAAGTTAAAGGAATTCATTACCACCAAGCCAGCAATACAGGAAATGTTAAAAGGGCTTCTGTAAATAGAAGAGAGATGAAAACAATCTAAGAGAGATCAGAAATACAAATAAAAAAATGGCAATAACTATGTACCTATCAATAATCACTGTACATGTAAATGGATTAAATGCTCCAATCAAAAGACATAGGGGGGTGGAGTGGATAAGAAAGCAAGACCCTTGCATATGCTGTATACAAGAGATTCACCTCAGATCAAAAGACACATACAGGCTGAAAGTGAAGGATTTGAGTAAGATATTTCATGCAAATGGAAATGAGAAAAAAGAAAGCTGGAGTTTCAATACCTATATCTGATAAAATAGACTTTAAAATGAAGAATGTATTAAAAGACAAAGATGAGCACTACATAATAATAAGGGATCGATTCGACAAGAGGACTTAACCCTAGTAAACATCTATGCACCCAACATAGGAGCACCTAAATGTATAAAACAGATATTGACTGACGTAAAGACAGAGATCAACAGTAGCACAGTCATAGTAGGGTACTTGAACACACCTCGGACAACAAGGGACAGGTCTTCCAGACAAAATCAATAAGGAAACAACAGCCTTAAATTATACATTGGATCACTTGGATTTAATCGATATTTTCTGAGCATTTTATACACAGAGCTGCATAATGCACATTCTTCTCAAGCGCACATGGAACATTTTCCAAGATAGACCACATGTTAGGCCACAAAACAAGTCTTGATAAATTTAAGAAAATTGAAATCATAACCAATTGCCTTCTCTGACCACAGTGCTATGAAATTAGAAATCAACTACAGGAAGAAAACTGGAAGACAAAATACATGGAGGCTGAATAACATGTTACTAAATAATGAATGGGTCAACAATGGGATCAAGGAAGAAATCAAAAGATATCTCGAGACAAACGGAAATGAAAACATGACGTTCCAAAATCTATGGGATGCAGTGAAAGCAGTCCTAAAAGGGAAATTCATAGCAATGCAGGCCTACCTAAAGAAACAAGAAAAATCACGAATCAAGTTTATCTTTACACTTAAGGGATCTGGAAAAAGAACAGCAAAATAAGCCCAAAGGTAGTACAAGGAAGGAGGTAATGAAGATCAGAGCGGAAATAAATGAAATAGAGACCAAAAAACAAACAAACAAACAAACAAAAAACAATATAAAAGATCAAAGAATCCAAGAGCTGGTTTTTAGAGAAGATAAACAAAATTGACAACCTTTTAGCCAGACTCATCAAAATAAAGAGAGGACCCAAATTAATAAAATCAGAAATGAAAGAGGAGAAGTGACAACAGACATCACAGAAATACAAGAGATTTTAAGAAATTACTATGGTCAACTATATGCCAACAAATTAGACAATCTGGAAAAAATGGACAATTTTCTAGAAGCATACAACCTTCGACGGCTAACTCAAGACGAAAAAAAACCTGAATAGACTGATTACCACAAGGGAAATTGAATCAATAATCAACAAGCTCCCAACAAACAAAAGCCCTGGACCAGATGGCTTTACAGGTGAATTTTACAAAACACTCAAAAAAGAATTACCACCTATTCTCCTCAAACTATTCCAAAAAATCCAGAAGGAGGGAAGACTCCCAAACACTTTTTACAAGGCCACTATCACCTTGATCCCCAAATCAGACAAAGGCATTGCAAAACACGATACAGGCCAATATCCCTAATGAACATAGATGAAAAAATCCTCAATAAAAGATTAGCAAACAGAATTCAGCCATACATTAATAAGATCATACACCATGATCACGTGGGATTCATTCCTGGTATGCAAGGGTGGTTCAACATCCGCAAATCAGTTAATGTGATACACCACATTAAAAAATGAAAAATAAAAATCATATGACCATATCAATAGATGTAGAAAAATCATTTGACAAAATCCAGCAGCCATTTATCATAAAAACTCTTAAGCAAGTGGGAATAGAGGGACCATATCGCCACATAATAAGGGCAATATATGATAAACCCGCAGCTAATATCATACTCAATGGGGAAAAGCTAAAACCATTCCCCTTAAGATCAGGAACAAGGCAAGGTTGCCCACTTTTTCCACTTCTATTCAACATAGTACTGGAAGTTCTAGCCACAGCAATCCAACAAGGAAAATAAATAAGGGTATCCAAATTGATAAGGAGGAAGTAATATTGTCATTATATGAAGGTGATATAATACTATATAGAGAGAACCCTAAATACTCCACCAAAATACTATTAGAACTGATAAATGAGTTTAATAAAGTAGCAGCATACAAAATTAATATTCAGAAATCAGTTGCATTTGTATATACCAATAATAAAATATCAGAAGGAGAAATTAAGAAAACAGTCCCATTTACAATTACTTCAAAGACTATAAAATACCTAAGAATAAATTTAACCAAAGAAATAAAAGATCTGTACTCAGAAAATTATGACACTGAAGAGAGAAATTAAAGAAGATACAAATAGATGGAAACACATAACATGCTCATGGATAAGAAGAATATAGTTAAAATGTCCATACTGCCTAAGGCAATATACAGATTCAACGCAATTCCTATCAAACTACCAAGGACATTTTTCACAGAAATAGAACATACAATCCTAAAATTTGTATGGAACCCTAAAAGACCCTGGATAGCCTCAGCAGTCTTGAGAAATAAGAACAAAGTGGGAGGTATAATGATACCTGACATCAAATTATACTACAAGGCTACAGTAATCAAAACAGCATGGTACTGGCATAAAAACAGACACATAGATCAATGGAACAGAATAGAGAGCCCATAAATAAATCTATGCCTATATGGTCATTTAATCTACGACAATGCAAGCAAGAATTTATGGTGGGATGAAGACAGTCTATTCAATAAATGGTGCTGGGAAATCTGGACAGACACATGCAAAAAAATGAAGCTGGACCACCACCTTACACCATATACGAGAATAAATTCAAAATGGATTAAAGACTTAAATGTAAGATCTGAAACCATAAAACTCTTAGAAGAAAATATAGGAAGAAAGTTTACAGACATTACCTGGAGTAAGATTTTTACTGATATATCAAGGGAAGGGAAGTAAGAGAAAAAATAAACATGTGGGATTACATCAAACTAAAAAAAATTTTTCACAGCAAAGGAAACCATCAATAAAACAAAAAGGGATCTACTGAATGGGAGAAGATACTTGCCAATGATATACTCGATAAGAGGTTAATACCCAATATTTATTAAAAAATCTCAACTCCAAAAAAACAATGCAATTAAAAAATGGACAGACGACATGAAGATACATTTTTTTAAAGAGGACATACAGATGGTAGATATATGAAAAAATGCTGAATCTCACTAATCATTAGAGAAATGCAAATAAAGACCACAATGAGATACCACCTCACCCCAGTCAAAATGGCTATCATCAATAAATCAACAAACAACAAGTGCTGGTGAGGATGTGGAGAAAAGGGAACCCTTGTGCACTGTTGGTGGGATTACAGATTGGTGCAGCCACTATGGAAAATAGTATGGAGGTATCCCCAAAACAAAGTGGAACTACCTTATGACCCAGCAATTCCACTCCTAGGTATCTATTTAGAGAAATCCAAAACTCTAATTCAAAAAAATTTATGCACCCCTATGTTTATTGCAGCACTATACACAATAGCCAAGACATGGAAACAACCTAAATGCCCATTAGTAGACGACTGGATTAAGAAACTGTGGTACATTTATACAATGGAGTATTACTCGGCCATGAATAAGAATGAAATCTTACCATTTACAACGATATGGATGGACCTAGAGAACATTATGCTGAGTGAAATAAGTCAGACAGAGAAAGACAAATACCATATGATCTCGCTTACATGTGGAATCTAAAGAAAAGAATAAATGAACGAACTAATCAGAAACAGTCTCAGAGACATAGAGGGAAAACTGAGGGTTGCTAGGTGGGAGGGGGGATGACGATAAGGGGGAAGGTGAGGGGATTAGAAAGCACAATCAGTAACCACAAGATTGCCACGGGGATACGAAATTCAATTTTGGGAATGTAATCAATAATGTAAAGATTTTGTAGGGTATCCGGTGGACACTTGTCATATTAGGGAGACCACCTCAGGGATGATGTAGATGTCTGATTATTGCACTGTACACCTGAAGCTGAAGCTGAACAATAATGAATATCAACTATAATTTTATATATATATACATATATACATATATACATATATACATATATACATATATATGTATATATATGGTTCCAAAAGTGGAGTACAGCATTAGGAATAGAAACAGTGAAAATGTAATGGCTGTGTGTGATGTTAGAGGGATAGTAGATTGGGGATGGGAGTTATCACTTTGTGAGGGAAATAAATGATAAATGTCTAACTATTACATTGTTTTGTACACCTGAAACTAATAAAAAAAAGCTAAAATATAATAAATTAAAAAAGATGATCTTCATCTAGAGGCAGGATAGAAAGAAGCCTAATATATGATGCAGCAACTCATTTGACACATTTCATCTTACCTGATCATCCTCTAAAACGTTCCCATTTTCCAGATTTAAAAAACAAAAACAAAAACCTGAGGCTCAGAGATTTGAATGATTTGCTCAAGATCACTTATCTAGACAGAAAACTCCCACTCTTCTTAATTCAGTGAAATCCTAATTCTGAAAGGTGTGGGGCAGGGAGCTGGTACCTGCAGTTCCTCTTCTTGTCCCCAGGTTCTCCTTGTCCAGGAGGATCACTCCTAAGTACCCACTCAGAACCTTGCCTCTTCATTTAACTTTGGGGGCACAGAGAATTCAAAGTTGAAAATTGTAACAGAGATAAGTGGTGACATTTAGGATATAAACATAGACATAAAACCCATAAATTGTTGTGAATTGCCTTTAGCAGTGAGACCCCATGCAGATCTCTTTACCTCTGGCCTTTAAAATAATTTTTTTTCAATTACAGTTGACATTCATATTATATTAGTTTCCAGTATACACCATAGTTGTTAGACATTTATATAACTTACAAAGTGATTGGCCTAGTGCCCACCTGGCATCCTACATAATTATTATGATATTATCGACTATATTCCCTATGATGTACTTGACATCCCTGTGGGTTTTTGTAACTACCAATTTGTATTTCGTAATCCTTTCACCTTTTTCACCCAGCCCCACAAACCCCCTCCCATCTGGCAACCAATTTGCTCTCTCTATCTATGAGTCTGTTTCTTGTTTTGTTTGTTATGTGTTTTAGATTCCACATACAAGTGAAATTATATGGTATTTGTAGTTTCACGGACTTATTTAACTTAGCATAATATGCTCTAGGTCCATCCATGTTGTCGCAAATGGTAAGATTTCAGAATGGCTTTCATCAAAAAATCAACAAACAGCAAGTATAGGTGAGGATGTGGAGAAAAGGGAACCCTCGTGCACTGTTGATGGGATTGTAGATTGGTGAAGCCACTGTGGAAAACAGTATGGAGGTTCCTCAAAAACTTGAACTAGAACTACCATATGACCCAGCAATTCCACTTCTGGGTATTTGTTTGAAGAAACCCGAAACATTAATTCAAAAAGATATATGTATGCCTGTGTTCATTGCAGCATTGTTTACAGTAGCCAAGATATGGAAGCAGCCTAAGTGCCCATTCATAGACAAGTGGATAAAGAAGATGTGATACATCTATACAATGGAGTATTACTCGGCCATAGAAAAGAATGAAACCTCTGGCCTTCTTCATGTGACCAAGAACATCTTTAACTCCTGCCACCAAGAAGACTTTTAGATGCTAAACTTCCCGACTGGGAGAGTGGACTGCCACAGAGAAACTGGGCATTTCATATTCTGAATACTGAATACTTAGTTGTATTTAAGATGTTTAACATGCTGAGGATGGTGTTGCCACGTGATAGATGCTCATCAGTATTGGTTATTATTATTCAACTCGGTCTACATTTTTTTTAAAGATTTTATTGGGGAAGGGGAACGGGACTTTATTGGGGAACAGTGTTTACTTCCAGGACCTTTTTTTCATTGTTCAATCTTAGTTGCAGGAGGTGGAGCCCACCATCCCTTCCGGGGCTCGAGGAGTTGAACCGGCAACCTTGTGGTTGAGAGCCCACTGGCCCATGTGGGACTCGAACCAGCAGCTTTGTTAGGAGCATGGGGATCCAACCGCCTGAGCCACTGGGCCGACCCCTCAGTTTACATTTTTGACATTCAAGCTCTCCCATAGGTTTGAAGTTGAGACACCTTGCCTACGAGTTCTGACAATTAGGTTTGCGAACTTGCCACCATGCGTTTACATTGACAGCACTGTACAAACAGTTCAGTAAGGTTTCCTAACCTTTGTGTATTCGTGTCAATGTGTGGTAGTGTTCGTGTCAATGTGTGGTAGTGTCTTGCTGAATGGAGTTCATTATTGTTGCATGTTTTTGTGTACCATAGCGAGAATGTCTGAGCTTGAATTAGAGTAATGAACAAACATTAAATTTCTTGTTAAACTTGGCAAGAGTGGAAGTGAAATCAGGAACATCTTAGTCCAAGTTTGTGGGGATAGTGCTAAGAAGAAAACGACAGTGTACAAATGGATTAAACGTTTTTCTGAGGGGAGAGAACTCATCACTGATGAAAGGAGGTCAGGGCGGCCAGTAACGAGCAGAATTGATGAAAACATTTCAAAAATTTATCTAATTGTGCATCAAAATCATTGGCTGACTATGAGAAGCATAGCAGACCAAGTAAACATCAATAGAGAACAGTAATGAAAAACTTAACTGAAAATCTTGGCATGAGAAAAGTATGTGCAAAAATGGTCCTGAAGGAGCTCACCAAGGAATAGCAGTAAAATAGAGTCGAAGTTTGCCAAGACCTTTTGGAGAGGCAAGACGATGTCTTGGGCTATGTTATCACTGGTGATGAAACATCAGTGTACCAATAGTGCACAATGCAAGTCGGCCTATTCTCCATGACCAAAAAAGTTCTGTCAGTCCAAATCAAGATTCAAAATGATGCTGCTAATCTTTTTTTATATCAGAGGGATGATTCATTATGAATTTGTACCAAATGGATAGTTAACAAAGTTTACTATTTGGAAGTGCTGAAAAGGCTGTGTGAAAAACACAAAAACTACCTGAACTTTTCGCCAACAATTCATGGCTCTTGGATCATGACAATGCACCAGCTCACACTGCACTGTCTGTGAGGGAGTTTTTAGCCAGTAAACAAATCACTGTATTGGAACACCCTCCCTACTCACCTGATCTGGCCCCCAATGACTTCTTTCTTTACCTGAAGATGAAGGAAATACTGAAAGGAAGACATTATGATGACATTCAGGACATCATAGGTAATACAACGGCGGCTCTGATGGCCATTCCAGAAAAAGAGTTCCAAAACTGATTTTAAGGGTGGACTAGGCACTGGCGTTGGTGCATAGCTTCCCCAGGGGAGTACTTCGAAGGTGACCATAGTGATACTCAGCAATGAGGTATGTAACACTTTTTCTAGGATGAGTTCGCGAACTCACTTGTCAGACCTCATATGCTTGTGGCCTTGCAGATTCAGTGTGGTAATCAAAGAATCAAACATAGATTCTGTGTTCACATAAGAGACAGGTATGTTCAATAGCAATGGAGCTGCTTTTGATATAGGATTATTGTGAGTTGAGGTTGGTGCTTAGGTATGTCTGTCTCTCCTCATCTGGCCTTTCACTAGAAGAGAGGGTGAAAGTGAAAAGAGAACCTACGGCAGAATTTGTAAAGAGATCATGAGAACACAGCAGCTGTTTAACAATCTTCCTGGTGCATAGACAACTTCCTTGGCTGCTGAGAGAACTTGGGGGAGAGATACTGAATGGCTGTTAGAAATATTTTAGAATCATGGAAAATTAGAGGAATTTCACATGACGGGCAAAGGGTCCAATTTTCTAAAGAAGATACTTTTTGATCGCTGGATGGTAAGTTCCATTTCATTTCTCAGTAAGAGTCCAATGTAGATTTAAAAAAAACAAAATGGTTTGTGAGCAGAGAAAGCACACATCCTGATAAATTCTGCGTCTCCAACTTTCACAATAAACAGGCCAGGCCAGATCAGGGTCATTTCTTTTGGGAGGGATTGCCAGTTGGATAGCTCAGGGAGTCGTATATTTGTACCTCAGCCAAGAGTCCTAATACAAATTGATTTTTATTTTATTTTAGTGCCTGTTATGTGTCAAACACTATAATAAGCACTGGCAATAATTGAGCTAAAGGATTTCAGCTTCATAATTTCAAAGTATTCAATAATATTTTTCTCAAATAGATGCTCATGAAAGAATGGTTGAAATAATTAGGTACTTTAACAAGTGATGTAATAAATATGCATTTTTATAATATTTATACATTTTTGGGTACAGCAAAAATGGTAAGATAATGTTACTATATGGGCCTAGTCCAGAAAGATGATTTTTTGTGTGTGACAAAGACAGAAATTGAAATGAGTTGTAACAGTAACAAAGTCCTACACTCTTTACTACTTGTTTTAAAAATCTAGTTATTTCTTTGTGTGCATGTTTGTGAATGTGTGTATTAAAGATTTAGTATTATGCATAAATTTTTACCACACACCATTGATGTGTAAATAACATAAATAAAACCTTCCTAAAATTCTTCCCCCTCCCCAAACAATAGCGTTGTCACCTACAACCACTATTGCACAACCACCACCACACTAAGCCTGGGAGAGGGCTGTGTAGGTGAGCAGGAGAATGTGCCTAAGATGGCGAGATGCTCTGTAAAACCTCTGGGTGCTTCATTCTAATGAATTATTTTATCCCCAGTACCTCAGGAATTCCTCAAGGTCAGGGCCTGTATATTGTAACCTTAGTATCTGATAGAA
Organism: Rhinolophus sinicus; assembly: GCF_057876585.1. Lineage (NCBI taxonomy): Eukaryota > Metazoa > Chordata > Mammalia > Chiroptera > Rhinolophidae > Rhinolophus > Rhinolophus sinicus. The sequence continues at coordinate 121,417,597 of NC_142502.1, read as the reverse complement.
TGGACCCTCACAAGTTCTCAATAAACACTTTTTGAAAATGTGTTTCCCTCCCCCCTCAAAAAAAAATCCTTAATTTGATCTGATATTGCATTCATTATAGAATAACATCTGTATTCATTTTCTATTGCTGCTGTATCAAATTGGTTGCTTAAAACAACACAAATTTACAATCTTAAAAGTCTAGATGTCAGAAAGCCCCCAAATCTAGGTGTTGGTAGGGCCGCATTTCTTCCTGAAGGCTCTCAGGGAAAATCTGTTTTCTTTCCTCTTCCAACCTCTAGAAGCTACCCACATTCCTTGACTCGTGGCCACCTTCCATTTTCAAACCAGTTACTCTTTGACCCTTTGTCTGGGAAGAGTCTCTTCTTTTAAGAATTCATGTGATTACATGTCCCCTACCTGTGTAATCCAAGATATTGCCATATAAGTTAAAGATTAGGCTGTTGACATCTTTGGGAGGCCATTATTCATAGCATCCCAGTAAGAAAAGTGGTGGTACCGGGTTCTTAAACTATACCAAGAATACTTGACTATGCCTCACTTCAATTTCAGTACTTGGAATTGTATCCAGAACAGCAAGGAGATTTGCAGTTGTGCCAGTCTAAGGGATGTTTAAAGGACCAGGGTTACTTCAAAATATCAGAAAGTTCTGCATATGTTCAATCTCAGAAGGTAGAACATGATTAATACTAGAAACTTTAGGGAAGCGGTGCTTGGCAGAAATGAAGGCGGAGCTGTGTGGACATAATTGATTTCCTTAAATCCAATAGGCTCAAAATGTCTTGGATCAATGATGTGGGGAGTCTTGTAAAGGAGATTTGGGCGTTAGGTGAGGGATCAGCTGAGATGGAGTCTTGAATCCCATTTAACCCTCAGTCACTGATTCTGTGACTTCGAATTCATGACCTGTGGGCACCTCTGAGTGCAGGTGGCTGGAGCTGGCCAAGGCCCTACATCCTTACTGGGGAGGCATCTTTTTGTCCTTGCCAAATACACATCTAAAGTTGTGTGCTACGCCAAACAAAAAAAGTGGTGAAGGAAGCTGGTAGGGTTCAGATGCCTCGTTAGATAGAACATGCAGTGACTCATGTTGCTATTGAGAATATACAACCAGTAGCCATGGGCACAGTACAAGTTTTGAAATATTACACAGATACTTAAAAAATACTGTCTAGGATATTAAGACATGAAAACAAATTCTAGAGTCAAGGCATGAATAAATTCATTGCTCTTAGGTGGCTTAGATGGGTATCAAGTATGACTCATCTTTTGAGGAAATTACATACTTATAATAAAGAAAACAGAGGAAAGAGTAGACCAGATTCTTTCATCTTAATCCAGAAAACAATATATTTTTGAGACTTTTTTTTCATCAGTCCCATTTGGGATGATCATTTGGAATAACCTGTACAGGATCTGGGAGCTGCTGTGGAAAGTGCCGTTTTTATGTCAGTAGTGTGTGCTGCATTGCATAAAAGTACTTTTTAATATTTTAAATAGTTTACGTTACCATATTCTTGATCTTTTCAGTACACATCTGGATGTCTAGGTTATAAACCTGAACTGTACTTGGTGTTATGTTAGACCTTTGACCCACAAATTATTTTCCACCCCAGAAACATTCAAAAGGAATTAAGAAATTAATTACAACTTCAATCATAGTCAAGAGAAGTCTTTATGGTTCTTCATAGCTGCAATTCGTATATCTTCAAAGAAAGGCTTTAGTGTCTCCGTGGTTGTAATGTCATTCTAGACTAAGAGGAGCTTGTTCAGACACTGAAGACTTTGGGGCCAATACTGTCGATGGCTTTAGACCATTCCATCTTCTTTCCACTTCTATGGATTACCCAACAGCAATAATGATCATTATAGCCAGCTTCTGATATTCCTCTACAGTCAGGGGAAGGTCAGCTATTTTTTGATCCCCACGGGAGAGAGACAGCTCCTCAATCAGTTTCCTAAAATAGCTGGCCATTCTCAGCTGCTGGGCTGGAGTCCCTCCAGGGGTGAGCAGAGGGAATACAATCCACCAGCTGGTTCTGAGTGAGAAGCCACCAAAACACAAGCTAGGAGAGGCTTCTCAAGAAGATTCTGCCTACTCAAAACTGCTCATTCTTTTTGTTGTTGAGAAGCTAGGTGTCTGCCATTTTTTAATTTCTTATTTGAAGGGAAACCAGTGAATTGAAAATGAAACTAAATGTCGCCATCTTCTTTGGAGCTCTCTTTGGTGCTTTGGGGGTTTTACTCTTTTTGGTGGCTTTTGGATCGGATTATTGGCTTCTGGCAACTGAAGTGGGGAAGTGTTCAGGTGAACAGAATGTGCGTTTCTTTTTCAAAGTATTGATATATTTGGTATCCTCTTGAAATCAGAGAATAGTAGTGGAGTGGCTATTACTTCATAGAAGAGATGTGTAGAAAGCTACTGATCATTATTATTGGGACCAAATACATTGCTTCAAAAATTTTAGTGGATGGAATAATTTAATTATGTTCCTTGTGTTGACAGCAAGTTACTTCACTTGTGTTCTGTGCAGATAGAGAATGTCACTTTCCACCATGAAGGATTCTTCTGGAGATGTTGGTTTAATGGGATTGTGGAAGAGAATGATTCCAATATCTGGAAGTTCTGGTACAGTAAGTGCAATTTCACTTTTATCTCCCCCCTGTCTTTAAAAGAAAAAATGAACAGTTTCTTATTTAGTACACATCATTTACAGAGTAGGATTGAATGCTTAGTTGTAGAATCCAACAGGGTGTTTGCAAAGGGCTCATGAAGTGACTCCTTTTCAATAAGTAGAAATAGCTATAGCAATAATTACTTTATCTAATATAAAGTAGAAGTCTGGATATTTATGGTAAAACTGAATTTTTCGCTGTTTCCTTTCTCATATTTTAAATACACTAACCCTAACACAACACATATTATTTATAGTATTTTTTGAGTGTCTGTTTCTGCTACATTGCAAGTAAATGTTTTTATGTTTTTTAAAATCCAGAAATAGAGATGTATTATTTCATTATTCATGGCTTCAAAGTTTAAAAAATTCTTTTTTTTAAAAATAATGAGCATTAATTACCAGCTGTGGCAGATGAAAGCTTGTTCTATTTGGGCTTCAACCAAATTTGTGGGCAATATCAAGAAATGCCTTGCTTTTGATGTTTGCATTCTCTCAGAAACTTTCAAGTTCTTTTTGAAGTAGAAAAGCTTCTTAAAAATATGATGCATTCTTTCAACTATATTCACTATATTGTACTAATCTTTGAAAATCAATTCATTGAAAACAGCTAGCCTTTATCTTATTGTATCGAATGAAGAAAAGAACTATTTAGTACCCTAAGGTTTATTGTGGTTTAAAATTATTAGTCTCCTTATGAAATCTTACTGTGATAAATCAAAGCATGATATTTACACAATAGTCAAGATTGTGGAATATGTAATAAAAATATGAGCTCATGGGAGACTTAAGCAAGCTGATGATAAGTTGGCGTATCTAAAAGGAACAAAGTAACAATGAAATGGCATTTTGAGAAGAATATTTGAAAGACTATCTTATAGTCGTTTCGGGGGGTGGGGGATAAGCATGCAATGTGTCAATAAAAATTATTTAGACTTTGGTAAAGTGGATAAATCAGACTGTGCAAGAGAACGATTTTGCCAAGGATTTAGAGAAAGGCAGAATATTTCACTCCTTAAAATGTCCACAATGAAATTTTCAAGTTTTCAAACAACATGAAAGTTCTTTTCTTGTGGCTTCTTCAAATGCTAAAAATATATTTGAATTGTTAACTTGTATGATCTGTCATTTCCATTTTTCCACCAAACAATAGTATTTAGAAGACATTTTATGTTAATTGGAACTGATCAATGTTGAATCTAATTGTATTAGATTTTCGGAAGAATTATTTTTTGGATACTTACTATGTGCTAGGCATTATGTTAGGAACTGGAGCATATGGTTCTGAAAATAAGAGAAATGTGATGCCTTCAATTTTAAGGTGATATTAAGGGCATTGAATTACCTCATGGGCTAGATGTTTTGGATAAATCCACTTTCCAGGTTCTTTGTGCTTCCCAGTGTGAGTTTTTTAGAAAGTCTACCCCACTCACTCAACAATTTGTTGATCTAACCTGAGGTTTTATTTAGCTTGTGTACCCCCCGGCCATGTATTTTTCTTTTATTGGGAATGAGTCTTCACTCAGCTCCTCAATAACAGATTACCACTGTTTTGGTTTCCTTCCCAGCCAATCAGCCGCCATCCAAGAACTGCACGCATGCTTACCTGTCACCATATCCCTTCATGAGAGGCGAGCACAACTCTACCTCCTATGACTCTGCAGTTAGTAAGTACCACTGTCCTCACAATGCCTCTGAGAGGAACATGTCTTTTCTGACAGATGCCCCCCCAAAAATTGTTGAGGGCAATTAAAAAATAACTTAACATCTATAATTTCAACATTTTTCTCTTATATCAACCTGTTATGTACAAAAGAAGAGGATATCATTTTTAACTCACCACTTAGAATTCTAGCAGAATACAACTTTTGTCTAAGAGTAAAGCCATTATAATTTACTTGCTACTTGTAAAGGTAATTTTGTAAGTGCATTTTCTGATGTGGAAATAGTGATGTTCATTAGGCAGAACTGCTTTTTCAGGGTTTAACTGACCTGCAAACAGTCTGAGAGTTGAAAATATTGTAGTAAACACCTTGCTTTGAAAACATTTTTTTGCAGGTGTTACAAATAAGATTATGCTACAAAAGGACTGAACTTTGTTGTGTGTGATAGCCCATAGAAGGATAGTCAGATGTCATTACCTGGCTTCTCTTGTATTTTCATACTGTTTTTCATAAGTACTGTAGAAAGTACTTAAACTTAGCTTCTATGGAAAGTACATAAGATAGTATAGTACTTATAGCACGTAAGTCTAGTGTTATAGAAAGTACATAAGCTCAATATGTCAGCTTTATTCTCAGCTGGTTTCATGAAGTTTTTAGTAAAGGATGGTTATCCTAATCTTAAAATGTAAGGGGTGGTATAGAATTTGCCAATGTCATAAGCAGAGCCAAAAATATTATCAAAGAGAATACCTAATATATTTAATGCCCTGAATAGCCTTATACTAGGCAGTATTCTCCAGAGACTCAGTAGGAGATATATAGGAGAGAGATATTGAGGGAGTGCTTCCAAGGCATTGGCTTGTGTGGTTGTGGGGGCTAGCAAGTCTGAAATCTGTAGGACAGGCCTGCGGGCTGGAGATTCAGGTAAGAGTTGATATCGCAGTCTTGAATCTGAACCTGGGAACTCTGGTAGAATTTCTGTGTTGCAATTTTGAGGAGAATTCCTTCTTCTTCTTCAGAAAACCGTGGTCTTTGTTCTTAAAGCCTTCAACTGATTGAGTGAGGCCCACCCCCTTTGTGGAGGCTCCTCTGCTTTCCTTGTAGCCAAATGCTTATAAATGAGAATCACATCTACCAGTTACCTTCACAATAGCATCGAAACCAGTGTTTGGCCTAACAACTGGGCACCGTAGTCTAACTAAGTTGACACCTAAAATTAACCATCACAGAACTTCCATCATTCATCCATTTTTTTCCATCTTTCTATAGCATATATATTTCCATACATTGTAATTTTCTTTTATATTTGTCAAAGGATGTAGCATTTGCTTATATCACCTCAGTACTATGACATTTAATGGAGCGATGGGAGGTCCCTATAGGAAAAGAGGTGAGCTGATCCGCGGCTGTGCTTGTCCACCTGGGTTGCTTGTTACAGCACAGTCTAAAGGGCTGTGACTGTTGGTCTTGAAAATGTGCGCAATGTGGCTGGTCATTCCCATTAAAAACCGCGTGACTTACCTCATTCACGTTTGTGAAACTCTCACATTGTGTACGATGTGGACCCCGCTCACTGCTAGGAGATGAGATGGTACAAGGTAGAGTGCCATAAACCATTTTATGTTACAAAAAGCTACAAAAAATATCCTTTCTCGAACATTCTTACTTTTATAAAATGAACTAAGAAGTAGTACAGGGTTGGCTTTCTAGAACATTATTAGCTGTTTGCATAAACGTTAGTATTGTTGTTGCTGATATTCATACATTGAGGTCCTGTGATGAGGTAGATATTGTAGGCACCATGTATTTTAAAATTCATCCACATATTTGAAAAGTCTGCACCTCAAAGAGATAGTAGAAAACTTGAAAAACAAGGTAACATAATCTGTGCATAATAATTATGGAGATGGATAGTAAATGCATGTCAGAAAAATTATACAGCAATTACACTTAGAATTATTATGTAGCACTGTGGATAATTACTGTGTCATTTTGGGGGGGCGCTGAGGGGATCTAACGACAAAACCATATTCCGTTTCTTTAAAAATCATCAAACTCCTTTTTGGCACACATATTTTATGGCATTCATTCACTTTAAGCAACTTTATCAACCACTTTAAGTAAAAATTACTGAGATGGGAAGAATTATGTCCTACAACAGAGATAGTATATACATATTCCATTTATCTTCATGATATTATACAGTGATACCTGATATTATATTCGGGTGATTTTTTTTTATGTTTTACTTTATCCAAGAGAAGGACATAAATTTCATCAAAAGGATTCTACCTGCCGGAAAGTGTTTCCTAGTCACTGAGGCCACACAGGCTTCACTAGACTCCAGAGCTACTCTTTACCGTCACGTAGCTTCATAGTTTTCAGGCATTATACATTTGCCAATTTATCTTGGGTAAATTTAAAGTATTGTTTGTAAAGCCTGATGTATCCTGCCTGGCAAATTATTGGTAAAATAGTTTGTATTCTCCTCGGTTTTTACAGTCACAGTTGACCAATATTGAAATCAGTGAACATGATACAGTGATATGTGATTTTTCTGGAAAGACTTTTAAATTCCTTGGATGTTACTGATTAAATGATTCTATTTCACAATAAGGAAACTGAGCCAGAGACTCAGAGAAGTCACATGACTCTGTCTTCACACCGCTGATCATTGCCAGAACTGATGCAAAGCTTCAAGTCTCTGTGTTTTGTTTATTAATAATCTTATAAACTGTAGTAAATGAAAAGGCTATTTTAGTGCTTGCAATTAAAACTTTTTAAGTATAAGTCTCTTAGTTGAATCTCAATGAAAAAATAAATTAAACTTATGTTAGCTTTTCCTGCCTTCCTTATCTGATCCTGACCTGTGTATACAGTCAGGTCTAATTCAGTGTTTCCTTTAATTTTTTAAGTTCAAATATATTATCTAAAATCCAGTTATGCTCAAATTAAGTTATTGAGTTGTTGCCCAAGCCTAGGGGGGTGATACAATTCTCAGAATTGTTTTTTGTGGTAGGATTGTATACTTGGAAGTCCATTACATAATTCCATTACCTTTTGATATCTGTCAGTTTTTGATATCTGATAGATTTTCTGGTTTGTTTCATGCTTAAGCTCACAGTCCATTTATTTAGTATCACTTGATAATGATGTGCTGGACATAGATTAATTTGCAAGATAATTCAACCCATGAGTAAACGAATTATTTCTTTTTGATGTCCCCCTAGCCTTTGGCCACACCTCCATCTCAAAATGCTCATTATACTTAACTGTAATTGTTGCTTTACCTCAGTTTCTTCCTTTTTTATTGCAACTCCCTATAGGCACAGAATGTAACCTATTCATAGTTATATCCCCAGAATTTAGAATGGTACCTAGTACTTAGTAGATGCTTAAATATTTGTATAGAATGACAATGCAAACATTGCAGATAGTATTTTCATCAGGTAATTGTTGTAATTTTAGTTTGTCCAAGTGAAAAATTTTCAAAACTAAATCTCATAATTGGCTTTCTTCTTAAGCAGAATATATTGAACATAATTTCACCTTCTCTTGATGTGTTGGAACAAACACATACACAGGCTGGCCACCATGACCTTCGTTGGGTTCCTCAGAATATGTATTTGTCCTCTTGCCGCTGGGCCTTTGTATGTGCCATCCCTCCTCCCCAAAAGTTACTTCTCTCTTTCCAACCTCCTCCTTTCATTTCCCTAACAAAGCAGGTCTATGCCTCCAGCGAGTTCAAACTTCAGATTTCTAAAGAAGCCTCCCTTGCCAGCCCGCTACCCCACTCATACTTGCACTAGACCAGATTCTCCTGTATAAAACCCATGCTTTAATTTGATCATTAATAACATAGATGTTAATTATTTACTTGTGTAATATTTTGTTCATGTATTTCCTTCCCAATTCAACTCCGAGTTCCTACAGTGGTCTTTTATGTTTGGCTCACCAAACATAAAAGGATTGTATCTGCTGAATATGTTTGGTGGAATGACTGTTTCTTAGAAGTCTTCATTAGCAGACTGTACCGTGGCACTAACACTAATGTCCTAAGTAATTATTGATATATGTAGGCATGTTTTAAAACTTTACTAAATGGACTTAGATTACTCTTAAAATTTTTTATTCATGCTTTTTGTAGTTTTTATATTATGTATTTTGTAGTTTTTATATTATGTTTTAGGCCTTCACCATTGTTTTCACATGTCAACTGTCCTTTGCTTTTATGTTCAGTGTTTGTTTATTTAGTATTCCATGTAGGTCTTTTTCTTCCTTCACCCTTATAAAATAAATGTGGGGTGAAGTGAGTGATACAAGACTAGAGTCAGGAAAGCAGTGAGGCAAGATATTATTTGTCAGCCACACATTAGGCTGTAAGTAACAGAAAACAGACAGTAGCTGCAAAATAAGGGAGGTTTTTCTCCCATGATAAGAAGTTCAGAGGCAGCTGCCATAATGAGGCTATCGGGAACACAGGCCTTTCCACATTTTCTCCTCAGCAGGTGGACAGTCGCTATCTTGTTCTTCCATCTTCAGAAGAGCAGAAAAGTCCCTAGAATTCTTCAGTTGATTTCTAACAATGCTTTCTTCATCAGAACCGTGTTACATGGTCTCTGTTAGGCTGGGACATGGAGTTGGTGGTTTTCTAGCTTCTGGACTGGAGCAGGAGAAGGGAGAAGGGCTGGGAGTGAGTGTTGAGTGGATCAACCTGAAGGATCCTCTTCAGGGGAATAGTGTCAAATCCTGCCCGTGAGTCACTGGGGCTTGGATGAGGGTGGGACAGCGAAGGTGAATAAGGAGTAAGAAATGTAAATGATATTTAATGTGTAAAACTTGATAGCCAAGCAAAAGAAAGCTGGAGGAATCTAGGACGATGAAGAAATTTCCTTTTGAGGAAGGTGCTGTTCTGTTTAAACAATATACAACCAACGGTGATATGGTCACTTCCCTCTAAACCATAAATATTATTTTACAGTATTTCTTTCCAGGCCTTCTTACATGCATATTATACATAGTTTTAATCATTGTAAATGCAAATGTATAATCTCACTTTTCTTTGTTTAAGATAGCACGTTTCTCCATGTTTTTACCTAACGATTTCTTAAATTATAATATGTTAGGTGTTACCTCCACGTTAAAAATAATGATATGCATGTAACATTTTTTATAATTTGCATTAATTGTTTGGATGATATTTCCAGACGTGTGCATGGCCAATCCAAAGCTAGGAATAGGTTGTCTTTGTTGCTGTTATTGTGCCGTAGTACCAACTTGCTCAACAAGTGGTACTGAGCTGAATTATTTCAAGAAAATTTGGTAAGGGGGACAGAAGAAACATGATAACCAAGAGCAGGGGGCATGCTTTGAAGTGCAGGAGGAGGATGTAGGTATATTCAGTTTGGGTTGATGGTGGAACACCAGTTTGAAATAATTCAACAAGTAGCTTTATGTGCAAAATTGACTTTCCTGAAAAACATTCATTAGCACAACAGACAACGATGAATTGCAGAGGTGGTTTTTGATATCAGATGTAATCTTTAAGACAGAAAAAAATCTCAGGAAAGAAGGCAGTAAAATAACAATAACACTTAATGGGAGAAAGAAAGAACAAGAACAGTCCACAGAGAAGAAGAACGGAGCAGGCTGATGTGTTGTCAGAGGGGCTGGGGGAGGGGAGGGCCCTGAGAAGGAGGTGTTGGTCCTCAGTGACACGTGCAGAGTGAATGAGAGTGAGAAAGGAGTAGAAGAAATTGGATACGGTTATCTGATGGACACTTGTCTCGTGAGGGAGACCACCTCAGGGTAGATGTAGATGTCTGATCACTGCACTGTATACCTGAAGCTGGAGCTGAACAATAATGAATGTCAACTACAAGTTTATACACACACACATATATATATATATACATATATATGCATGTATATACTTACAAGAAGGGGAGTACAGCATTAGGAATAGAGACAGTGGAAATGTAATGGCTGTGTGCGATGTCGGAGGGGTAGTGAATGGGGGGAGGGGGGTTGACACAGTGTGAAGGATATAAATGATAAATGTCTAAGTATTGCTTTTTCTTGTGCACCTGAAACTAATTAAAAAAAAGGAAAAAAAATTGGATATGACTCTGATAATGCACAAGTTTCCGTGGCCCCCGATAGCTCCCTCCACACCAAGGGCTTGCTCAGCTGTGGATGCCCCTAAAGGCAGCTCTTTCCAGGCACTTCCTTCTAGACCTAACCCACACGTCCTGCTGGTTGGCCTGGCACCTCCAGACCTTCTGCTGTGTGTCCCTCTCCTGCTCACTGCCCATTCCCTTGGATTGCACAGCGGACCTTGCCCTCTTGCCTGGTATTCCATTCCATTTTCCTGCACATTCTGTTGCCTGAGGATCTTCCTGTGAGCCCACCCCCAGCCCAGGCTTCCTCCTCCCCTCCCCTTCCCTCCCCTCCCTTCCCCTCCTATCCCCTCCTCTCCTCCCCTCCCCTCCTATCCCCTCCCCTCCCCTCCCCTCCTATCCCCTCCCCTCCCCTCCCCTCCTCCCCTCAAAGGAGAGGTCAGAAAGCACTGATCATAAGGGGTGAAGCAGTAGAATGCTGGGAATGTAAACCTCCCGCTGGGGTATTGAGGGAGTGGGCAGTGAGGAAGTGGAGATCTTTGCAAATAACCAGCCCTTGGAATAGAGACCGCAAGAACACAGCTTTGGAGTGCAGGGCCTTGCAAAATCACCGCATACATACACACGACATCTGCCTTACTATACAAAGCAAAATAAGACAAAATGTAAAAATGAATGCCGTTATGTTTGACAGTGTTAAAAAGCACAGAAATGAGTCAAAAATTAATGTAAAGACCTCAATAATTGAGGAGACATGCCAACATATCATAGTTGGCTCCTTTCGTTGGGACGGCCTCCCGCTTCCAGAACAATTACACTGGTGTAGCTGGGTTTTATTTACCAATTATTTTCATGTTCAGATATAGTGAATCTGGACATTGTCTTAAATTTACCAAGTAGTTTCAAATACTTTATTCCACCCAGCTTTAGTTGTGTAGAAGCAAACACACACTGCAAAAATTGATGGAAAACACAATTCAGTCTTCTTTTTTGGGGGAGATGGGGGTCATAAATGTCAAGTACCTAGATATTGAAAAATATCTTATCATCCACTTACTTAATTTCCTACTGTTCGTTCAGACCTTGGGGCTCACATAGCCGTGGCCACAGACACAGTGTGGTATGACAGGTGGCTGCAGTCCCTGACTTGTGGCTGGCTTTTCATCTGTGACCCCAACGTAGGCTCATGGGGTAACTGGCTCAGCTTTCAAACGCTGCCGCTCGTGAAGATATAGTCAGCTTTTCAGACCCAGGGCTGAATTGAACAACAAAGCTATAATTAAAATTCACTTTTTAGACAGTGTTATTTTGTATTTTCTACAGTTTGTTCATGGGCGTCTAAGGATTGCTTGACAGTTTATGTAACATCCCTCCAATGATGGAGGCGATTGCTCTCTGTAAACGAGACTGTGGTTATTTATAACAGTGTGGCTTGGCTTCCTGTCATGGAGGACAGGCTCCAGCTTCCACAAAGGCTTCTGGTGATGTCTGTGAAAATGTCGGCCACACTCAGAAGCAGAAAGCTCCTCTCACGATAGGGCACTCAGTGCTCTAGCCCAGGGTTTTCAGCCTTGGCACTATTGACACTTGGGGCCAGACAATTCTGGTTGTGGGGCTGCCCTGTGTACTGTACAATGTTAGCAGCACTCCTGGCTTCTACCCACTAGATGCCAGGAGCACCCCTCAGTTGTTACGATCAATAATGTCTCCAAACATTGCCAGATGCCCTGGGGTGGCTGGGCACAAAATCACCTGTGATGAGAACCTCTGGGACTTTCTAGACATTTATTCCCAGCGCTTCTGACCCAGGGCCCAAGCTCTTCTTTGGAATTATTTTGCCTGTGCTCTGTGCCCAGCTCCAATTCTGGGCCCCAAAGCCCATAAGTAATGGTTAGTTTCCTTCTGCCTTCTTTCACGCAGAGTATTCAAACCAAAAGGAAGCAAAGGAGCTGGTCTAGGCCTCTCTTATCTTTAAATATTTTGTCACTTCTGATCCAAGCTTTGGATCTTTTCTTAGAAAATAATATTAACTAGAGCCAATGACAAAAATTGCTGAATTCCTATTGTATGTTGGACACTGCTTTGGGTGTTTCAGAATCAGCCTTAAATCCTCACCCTCAGGGAGCTTTCATTGTAGTGAGGAGGCAGAAAGTAAACAAAATGGGTCAGTCAAATACTTGGAGAGAAATAAAAGGGGATGGAGTGTGTTTGGGGGGATCTCAATACTAAATAGGGTGACCTAGGAGGCCTCATAGAGAAGGTGACGTGTTTTGAATTGGTCAGCCCTGGGTTGAATGGGGCTCTACCACCCAGCCAAGCTGTCCCCCGATCCCTCTTTTGGGGACTAGAGGGATGCTATACAGAGTGGTCATCACAGGAACTGGCTCCTGGTAAGGGTCCCAGGGGTTTACAAGCTGGGCTTTCCATCAAGGTGTCTGTTTTCACTACCTGGAGCCACCTCTTCCTGGCTGTGGCTTCCTGAATCTCCAGGGAATTCACTGCACTCATTTGCAAAAGGCAGATCCGCGTACTATCAACCCCACGCAGTTGGTCACGTGAAAAGAGATGATAATACAAAGGCTTAGCAGAGTGGTTGCCATGTAGTTGGTATTCAATAAATGTCAGCTATTTTTATGGCACTATACCAATTTAGAGCACTGAAAATAAGTCGTCATCAGGGTACATGAATTCATCCCAGCTTCTCCCAGCTTCTTCAGCAGGAAGTGAAATGCTTCCTGCTCTCTGCAGTGTGTGTGTGTGTGTGTGTGTGTGTGCAGTAGCATCAAGCATTTTGCAGAGTTTCTAGCAAAAAGTAAGGGCTTCGTAAATGTTCATTGTTGTCACAATCACCGTCATCTAGTACAAGGTAGTTAACACTACCATCTGTATTGGCCAAGATTTACCACTGTTTATTGTAATAGTGATTAAAATTTACTCAACAAATGTTGAGTACAAGCTATGTACCAGACACTGTTCTCTGTTCTGGGGAATAGCAGTGAACAAAACAGATGGACATCTTTGCCCTCTTGGGGCTGACATTCTAGTGAGGGGAGACAGACAAAGCATTTGGAAAAACACAAAACATTATAGCGTTCTCATCAGCCTCACCTCTGCCACCTTCCAGAGACTACGGGGTGTGGCCGGCACAGGTGTGGGTGCTGAGCACTCTATAATGTGGTCAGAGGAAAGCGCACCTCTGAGAAAGTGACATTTGAGTTGAGACCTGTAGAAAGTGAGGGAGTGAGACATGTGATATCTGACAGAAGCATGTTCCAGATAGAGGGAACATCATATGCAAAGACCCAGAGGCCCAGACCTACCTGATGTGTGCAAAGGATAGAAAAGACATCTGCACAGCAGAAGAGTGAGTGATGGAGAGAGAGAGGGTGCCAGGAGAGGTGAGGGTTCGTGTAAGGACCTTGACTCATACTCTGAGTGAGATGAGACGGGTCTAGTGGAGGGTTTTTACCTGGTTTATATTATGAAAGAATCTCTCCAGTTGTTGCATTGTTAACAAACTATAGAAAGGCAAGGGTGGAATCTGGGAATCCAGATAGGAGTTGTGCTATATTCCAGCTGACTAAGACAAGGGTATTACGAGGTAAAAATTTGTGATTCTGGCATGGTCTTTTTAAAATTATTTGACAGCCAGTAAAGAAGTCTATCAAATGGACAACACCTGTAACACAACAAAGCAAAGAAAAATCTTATGTTCAGGTTGCTATATACTTGAAAATATCAGTCCTGGATTGCATTTTTTCCTTCTTAATTTTTAAATACTATTTTATTATAGAAAATTTCAAACACAGACATGGAGAAAAGAGGATAATAAATCCATGTATTGCCATCACCCAGCTTCAATAATTATCAACATATTTTCTAATTGAATTTTATTACTGTTAGTTTTGAGAGTTCTTTAGATATTCTAGCTATGAGTCATTTACTGGATATGTGGTTTCCAAATATTTTTTTCCTAATCTGTAGCTTGTCTTTTCATCACCTTAAGGTCTTTCATATAGTAAAAGTTGTGAATTTGGATGAAGTTCCATTTACGGAGGTTTTCTTTTATGGCTTGTACTTTTGGTGTCATAGCTGAGAATTGTTTCACAACCCTCAGGCTCTGAAGATTTTCTCTTTTCTTCCAAAAGTTGTCTTTTTAAAATCTTTTCATTATTATTATTATCAGGTGCATAAAACAATGTAATAGTTAGACATTTACAACCCTCACAAAGTGATAACCCCCTTCCCCAATCTACTACCCCTCTGACATCATATATGGCTGTTACAATTCCACTGACTCTATTCCCTATGCTGTGCTCCACATCTTGTGACTATATATATATATATATGTATGTATGTGTATATACATATATATATATATATATATATATATATATATATATATAGTTATAGTTGACATTCATTATTATTCAGCTTCAGCTTCAGGTGTACAGTGCAGTGGTCAGGCATCTACACTGTCCCTGAAATGGTCTCCCTAATAAGACAGTGTTCATATGACACCCTTCAAAATCTTTACAGCCTTATTGATTATATTCCCCAAACTGTCTTTCATATCCCCATGGCAATATTGTGGTTATCACTTTATGCTGTCTAATCCCCTCACCTTCTCCCTCATCCCCACCCCCCTCCCACCTAGCAACCCTCAGTTTTTTCTCTATATCTCTGAGACTGTTTCTGATTAGTTTCTTCATTTATTCTATGTTTTATATTCCACATATAAGGGAGCTCATATGGTATTTATCTTTCTCCGTTTGACTTATTTCACTTAGCATAATGTTCTCTAGGTCCATCCATATGGTTGCAAATAGTAAGATTTCATTCTTCTATATGGCCAAGTGTCTTCCACAAGTTTCATAGTTTTATGTTTTACATTTAAATCTATGATCCATTTTGAGTTTCTTTTTATGTAAGGTGTAAGATTTATTATTTTTCAAATGAATGTCCCATTGCTCTAGCACTATTTGTTGAAGAAACAGTCTTTCCTCCATCGAATTGCTTTTGCACCTATGTCAAAATGTAATTGGTCAGTCTTGTGTGGGACTATTTCTGGGTTTTATATTCTGTTCCATTGACCTATGTGTCTATCTCTCTGCCAATGCCACACCATCTTGATTACTTAACTGTACGTCTTGAAGTTGGGTTGAATGATTCCTCCCACTAGGTTCTTATTTTTCAAAATTATTTCAGCTTTTCTAGGTCCTTTGCCTTTCAATGTAAATTTCAGAATAGTCTTCTCTATATCTATAAAAAGATTTCTTGGGTGATAGAATTAACCTGTATATCAATTTGGGTTAAGTAATATCTATATTATGTTGAGTCTTCCAATCTGTGAATGTAATGTATCTTTCCATTTATTTAGATCTTCTTTCATTTCTTCCATCAACATTGCGTAGTTTTCAGCATACAAGGCGTGAATGTGCTTCGTTAGATTATTTCAGTTTTTCTTTTGCAATTGTAATGGGTATTGTATTTTTAATTGTCATTCCCATGTGTTTATTAATAGTAGAAATATAACTTATTTAAAAATGTCTATCTTGTATTCTGAGGCCTTGCTGAATTCACTTAGTAGTTCTAGGAGGGTTTTTTTTTGTGTGTGGATTTCTTGGGAATTTTTACATAGACAGTCAAGTCATTGGCATACAGGGTCAGTTTTATTTCTTCCTTGCTTATTTATATACCTTTGGTTCCTTTTCTTGCCTTATTGCGCTGGCTATTGCTGCCAGTACCATGTTGAATAGCACCAGTGAGAGCAGACATCCTTGCTTTGTTCCTAGTCTTAAGGAGAAACCATTCAGTCCTTTTTCATTAAGTATGATGTTTACTGTAGGTTTTTTGCAGATGTTCTTTATTAAGTTGAGGATGTTTTCCCCTATTCCTAGTTTCCTGAGAGTTTTTGAATTTTGTTAAATGTTTTGTTCTGCATCACTTGATATGATCACAAGATTATTCATCTTTAGCATATTAATATTGTATATTCAGTTTATTGATTTTTAAAATATTGTGCCAGTGTTTTATTACAGGAATGCATCCCACATGGTCATGATGTATGATTCGTTTTATATATTTTTAAATTCGATTTGTTAAGATTTTGTGAAGGATTTTTGCAGCTGTATTCATGAGAGATACCGGTCTGTAGTTTTCTTTTTTTTTTTTTTTTTTTTTAATACTGTCTTTGTATAGATTTAGTATCAAGGTAATACTGGTTTCACAGAGTGAATTGGAAAGTGTCCTCTCTTCTATTTTCAGGAAGAGGTTGTGGAGAACAGATGTTCATTCTTCTTTAAATGTAAAGGTTCGATTGAATTCACCAAGGAAACCACCTGGGCCAGGAAATTTGACTTTCAGGGAGTTTAAAATTATAAATTTAATTTCCTCGATAGTTATCGGGCTATTTAAATTATTTATGTAATATTATATGAGTTGTGATAGTTTCTATTTTTCTAGGAAGTGATCCATTTAATCTAAGTTGTCAAATATGTAAGTATTTTGAGGGGATTAATGGCAATGTGTCTTTTACTGTAATAAATTTTTTTTTATTTAAACATTCACCATATTGTTTGATCACACCTCATATATCTATAGAATTGTTCATAATATTCCCTTATCCTTTTTATGTATGCAGTATCTGTAATGATATCCCCTGTTTTATTCCTGATATTGGTATTCGTGTCTTATGTTTTCTATGTCAGTATTGTTAGTGGATTGTTCATTTTATTGAACTTTTCAAATATCCCACTTTTTATTGATTTTTTTTCTATTAGTTTTCTGTTTTGAATTTCATTGATTTCTTTTTTTATCTTTAGTATTTCTTTTCTGCTTGCTTTAGGTTTGCCTTGCTCTTCTTTTTACAGTTTGTTGAGATAAAAGATTAGATCATTGATCTTTTTCTTATATTATGTTTGCTCAGCACTGCTTCAGCTGTTTTCCACATTTTTGATATGTTTTATTTTTATTTTCATGAAATTAAATGTTTTTTTTTTTTTAACATTTGAGTCTTGAGTCTTCTTCTTTGAGTCAGATAATTTAGAAGTGTGTTGTTTAGTTTCCAAGAGTTCAGATATTTTCCTTTAATCTTTCTCTTATTAATTCTTAGTTTGATTCCATTGTGATCAAACACCATACTCTGAATGATTTAAATTATTTTAAATTTAATGAGATTTGTTTTGTGGGCCAGGATATGGTCTATTTTGCTGTATGGTCTGTTTGGCTGGTTGTACCACAGTTTATTTAGCCATTCACCTAATGACGAACAACTCAACTGCTTCCAACTTTTCGCAGTTAATAAAACGGCCATTAACACCTGTGTGCAGGTTTTTGTGTAGACACAAGTTTTCAACTCCTTTGGGTGCATACCAAGGAGAGTGATAGTGGGATCCTATAGCAAGAGTATTTTTAGGTTTATAAAAACTGCTAAACTGTCTTCCACAGTGGCTGAACCATTTTGCATTCCCACCAGCAATAAGAGTTGCTATTGTTCTAATCCTCTCTAGCATTCGGTGTTGTCCATGTTCTGGATTTTGGCCATTTTGATAGTTTATCTTGTTGCTTTAATTTTCATTTCCCTGATAACACGTCATGTGCAGCATATTTTTAAATGCTTATCTGTCATCTTTGTATCTTCTTCGGTGAGGTGTGTGTTAAGTAATGTCTTGGCCCATTTATTAATTGGGGTATTTGTTTTCTTATTGAGTTTTAAGAGTTCTTTGTACATTTTGAATCACAGTCCTTTATCAGATTTGTCTTCTGAAAATATTTTCTCTCAGTCTGTGGCTTGTCTTCTCATTCTCTTAATATTGTCTTTTATGGAGAATTTTAATAATGTCCAGTTTATCAATTATTTCTTTCATGGATTGTTCCTTCAGTGCTGTATGTAAAAAGTCATCAATCTAGGTTTTTTCTTGTATTATCTTCTAAGAGTTTTTATTTTTTTGTTTTACTTTTAGGTGTATAATTTATCTTGAGCTAATTTTTGTAAAGGGTATAAGGTCTGTATATAGATTCAGTTTAATTGCATGCAGATACCCACTTGTTCCAGCAACATTTTCTTTGTTCCCTTTTATTGTCTTTGCTCTTTTATCAAAGATCAGTTGACTATATTTATATACATCTATTTCTGGGCTCCTTATTATGTTCCATTGATCTATATATGTCCATTATTTTGCCAATACAACCCTGTCTTGGTTACCGTAGCTTTATAGTAAGTCTTGAAGTCAGGTAGTTTCAGTCTTCCAACTCTGTTCTTCTCCTTCAATATGGGGTGGCTATTCTGGGTCTTTTGCCTCTCCATATAAATTTTAGAATCAGCTTGTTGATATCCACAAAATAACTTGCTCAGATTTTGATTGGGATTGCATTGAATCTATAGATCAAGTTAGGAAGAAGTGACATCTTGACAATATTGAGTCTTCCTACCCATGAACACAGAACATGTCTTCATTTATTTACTTCTCCTATGATTTGTTCATCAACGTTTTGTATTTTTTCTCATATAGATCTTACATATATTTTGCTAGATTTATACCTAAGTATTTCATTTTTGGGGTACTAATATAAGTGGTATTTTGTTTTTAATTTCACATTCCACCTGTTCATTGCTGGTGTATAGGAACTCAATTGACTTTTATTTATTAATCTTTTATCCTACAACCTTGCTATTACTAATTCCCTGAGTTTTTATTTTTTTTATTTGTTGTTGTTGTTGTTGTTGTTGTTTTTTTGGGGGGAGATTCAGATTTTCTGCATAGATGATCATGTTATCAATAAACAAAACAGTTTGAATTCTTCCTTCCCAAACTGTATATCTTTTGTTTCCTTTTCTTGCCTAATTGCATTAGCAAGGACTTCCAGAGTGATTTTGAAAAAGAATTGTGATGAGGGCATTCTTGCCTTGTTCCTGATCTTAATGGAAAAAGCTTTGAATTTCTCACTATTAAGTACAATATTAGCTGTAGGGTTTTTGTGCATATGCATTTTTCAATTTAAGAAATTTTCCCTCTATTCCTAGTTTTTGGAGGGTTTTTTTTAATCATTTATTTTGTCAAATGCTCTTCCTACATCTATTGGTATGATTATGTCATTTTTTTGGTCTGTTTTTTAGCCTGTTGATGTGATGGTAACAATTATTGATTTTTGTATGCTGAACCAGCTTTGCGTACCTAGGATAAATCCTACTTGATCATGATGTGTAATTCTTTTTACATTATTGGATTTGATTAGCTAATATTTTCTTGATGATTTTTGCATCTGTGTTCATAACAGATACTGGTTTGTAGTTTTCTTGTGATGTTCAATTTGATATTAGGATAATACTGGCCTCATACAATGAGTTAGGAAGTATTACCTCTGCTTCTATCCTCTGGGATATTATAGAGAACGGGTATAATTTTTTTCTGTAAATGTTTGGTAGAATTCACTAGTGAACCCATCAGACCTGGTGCTTTCTGTTTAGTAGAGTTGTTAATTATAGATTTGATTTCTTTAATAGATGTAGGCATATTTAGATTGTCTAATTTTTCTTGTTTGAGTTTTGGCAGATTATGTCTTTCAAGGAGTTATTCTATTTTATCTATATTATCAAATTTGTGGGCACCAAGTATTCCATAGTGTTCCTTTATTATCCTTCTAATGTCCATGGAGCTTGTGGTGATGTCCCTTCTTTCATTTGTGACATTAGTAATTTGGGTCCTCTCTCCTTTTTTTTTTTTTTAAATTTTTTTCTCCGATAGCCTAGCTAGAGGCTTATAAATGTTATTGATTAATTTCAAAGAACCATTTTTGGTTTTGTTGATTTTCTCAATTAAGTTTCTGTTTTCAAATTCAATAATTTTTGCTCTAATATTGTTTCTTTAATGTTTGCTCTAATAATTTTTTAATATTATTTCTAATAATTTTTGCTCTAATTAATATTATTTCTGCTCCCTTTGGATTTAATTTGCTCTACTGTTTTAGTTTCTTAAGATAGAAACTTAGGTTATTGATATTAGATCTTTCTTCTTTTCTAATATATGCATTGCTGTAAAATTTCCTCTAAACACTGCTTTCCCTGCATTTCACACATTTGGATACTTTTTTTTCATTTTAACTTAGTTGAAAATATTTTTAAATTTATCTTGAGATTTCTTGTATGACCTATGTGTTATGTAGAAGCATGTTTTTTTTAATATCTACATATTTTGGGATTTTTCCAGTTATCTTTCTGTTCCTGATTTTTAGTTTAACTCTATTGTGGTCTGAGAACAGACTTTGATCTCTAATCTTTTAAATTTGTGAAGGTGTGCTTTATGGCATAGAATGTGGTCAATCTTAGTGAATGTTCCATGTGAGCTTGAGAAAAATGTGTATTCTGCTGTTTTAGGGTGAAGTGGTGTATAGATGTCAGTTATATCCAGTTGATTGATGGTATTGCTGAGTCCTTCCTGATTTTCTGCCTGCTGGATCTGTCCATTTCTGATAGAGAGGTGTTGAAGTCTCCAACTATGACAGTAGATTCATTCTTTCCTCCTTTCAGTTTTATCAGTTTTTAGCTCATGTAGTTTGACACTCTGTTATTAGGCACATATACATTAGGCAAATCTGCCATTTAATTCATGTATTTATGCCATTTATATTTAATGTTTTTATTGATATGTTAGGTCTTAACTCTGCCATTTGAATTTTCATTTTATCTTTGTTCTGTTTTTTATTCTCTGTTTTTTTTATTCCTGCGTTACTATAAGTTACTTGATATTTTTTAGCATTCCATTCGATTTTGATTTATCTGTAGTGTTCCTGAGTATGTCTCCTTTCTCCACTCCATTCCAGTGTTCAGACCATCCACTGAGTTTTTAGTTTTGGGTATTACATTTTTCTAATTTCTAAAAAAAAAAAAATTGGTTCTTCTTTATCTCTTCTATTTCTTTGCAAGATTTTTTTTCCTTCAATTTGGTTTAAACATGTTCATATTTCTCTTTGAGGCATTTTTATCATGACTCATCTAAAATCCTTGTTAGAGAATAACATCTCTACTCTGTCTGTTGGCATGTATTGAGTGATCTTTTTCACTGAAATTTTTCACTGAGATTTTCCTGGTTCTTGGTATGACTAGTTACTTTTTAAATTAAAACCCGGAATTTTGAGGTATTATGTTAGAAAACTCTGGATCTTCTGGTCTTTGTTTGTTTGTTGCTACTGCTCCTACAGGAGAAAGGGTAGACATTGCATTGATGAAAACCAGGTGAAAGTGGCATTCCAGGTTCCCCACGTAGTCTGTGTTGACATGAGGAGGAGCGTCCTTGGTATTTCTGGGCAGTAATGAGAGTTTTGGCTTCTCACTCTGCTTATACTGGTACCATCCTGGCGAGGAGGTACAGGATTGGGTCATGACAGCTTCTGCCACAGCTTCTACTGACTCAGTCATGTTTTCCTTACCACTGGGTGGTGATGAAAGTCGTGACTCTCCTCTTGGTTTTCTTGGATACCACCCTCTGGGGGAGGGATGTCTCATTTCCATCTTGTAGGAGTGGTTGTCCAGTGTCGCAACATGGTCTCCCCTGTCACTTTGGTGGCTTTATTACCCCTACAGACATGAAAGTCCTGACTCCCTATTCAACCTTCTTTAACACATCCTCAGCAGGTAAGCATGGGGGGTTGGGGCACCTTGTTACAGCCTGTCCAGTGACAAAGTCCAGGCTACCCTCTTGGTGTTTACTGATCCAAGTGGGGTTGGGGGCCAACGTTGTAGTCTGTGATGTTTGACTGGTGTCGAGTGCTTGTTTTCTAAAAGTTTCCTGTCTTACTAGGCCGTCTTTACCTGGTCCTTTGGATAAATAGTTTTTGTTGCGGCTTTTATTGTCTGTGATTGTTGACATTTCTTGGTAGCTGGCTTTTCCATCTCCACAGACACCATGGGATGGGGGCTGAATATTACAACCTGGTGGTGATGAAAGTCTCACCTCCCTCCTTCTCTGATACGACCACGGCAGGGGGCTAGAGTGTTTCTTATAGTCTGGTGGGGGTGGAATCTAGACTCTTCACTCAGACTTGCTGAAGTTTTCTTCTGTGGTGTTTGACAGCAGTAGAGCCATTATTATCTCAACATTTTCTGTCTTGATATGCTGCCCCTTTCCTGGTACTTTGTGTGGATGACCAAGTTTTTGTTGTCTGTGTCTGTTGCGGTTTCCTGGTCATTGACACCTCTAGCTTCAAGTCTGAGATGAATGTGGTCACAATAAAACCTAGGTAACTAACCACTGTGTCATTCGTTTGACTCCAAGTTCCGTCGTTGGTTTGCCTCTTCTCTTTATCTTTCTGAATCTTCTTCTGTTTGTCTCATAGATAATCTCCAGAGATTTTAGTTGTGATTAAAAGATGCAATAGGGAAAACTCCGTCTGCTTCATCTTCCTGGAAGCAGAAGTTCACTGTATCTGGTTATATTCTGAAGGAAGAGTTGACCAGATTTGCTAATGAATTGGGTATGGAGTATGAGAGGAAGAGAAGAGTCTGTGATGACCCTTTTTTGTCCTTACCAACTGGAGGGGTGAAGTTGCTAATTGGGGAAGGCTCAAGTAGAGCTGATTTTTAAGAGGAAGTGTTGGTCAGTTTGGGACATGTGAGGTTGGGGATGCCTCGTCGAGATGGTACAGAGACTTTTGGATCACAGAGTCAAGTTAAAGGTGGAGGTCTGGACAGGAACTGTACATCCGGGAATCACTGCATGGAGGTATATTTAAAGCCACGGGGGCAAGATGAGACCATTTGGGGAGTGAGTATAGAGAGAAAGGAGGGCAGTTTGAGGCCTGAGCCCTGGATGCTCCTGGGATAAGAGGTTGGGGAGAAGAGGAAGGACCTACAAAGGAGACTGAGGATGGGCAGCCAGGGAAGCAGGAAGAGAACCAGAGAAGGGAGTGATAGGCTCAGTCAAATATTGTGAAAAAGTAGAATACAGCATAGACTGACATCTGAACCTTGGATTTTAGAGGCTGTCCACAGCAATTTGACGTCATGTTGGCAGCCTGGGTTTCTTTCTTCTCAGGCTCACTACCACCTTGTCCCCTTTAACAGATCACATTTTGTGTAATCTCATTTTTTTCTTCCATCTGTAAATGATAATATCTGATTGATGAACATAACGACTGCTTGATAAATCCAGTGATGGAATGAGGAATTACATCCAGTGTTTATCAATAATTGAAGTGATAAATTGCTTAGAGGCACCGTCACAATTTCTTCAAAGCTATTAATTTATATCCTTATTTCTTATTTCTGCTTATTGAAACCTAATCGATTGGCGAGTATATGACAAAAGAAACATTTTACTTGTTATATAAAAATCACTACTATCACAAAATGGCTGACTTCATTTCTTATTGCGAAGTAAATGGGTTGATGTGGGGCTCCTGTTATGTGCATCACTTTGCTGGCCCACCTACTTTAGCTCATATTTACTTCCCCCTTGTATCTTGGTGACAGCACCACGAGGCAGGATTTATTGCTGCCATTTCAAAGCCAACGAATCTGAGAATGTTTAGGTTTCTCAATGTGAAGAATATATTAGAAAAGAAGAAAGCTCTAATATCAATAACCTAAGTTTCTACCTAAAGAAACTTGAAAAGTAGAGCAAATTAAATCCAAAGGGAGCAGAAGCAAAGAAATAATATTAATTAGAGCAAAAATCATTGCATTTGAAAACAGGAAATCGATAGAGAAAAGCAACAAAACCAAAAATGGTTCTTTGAAATGATCAATAAAATTTATAAGCCTCTAGCCAGGCTATCTAAGAAAAAAAAGAAGAGGACACAAATTACTAATCATAAATGAAAAAGAGGACATCACCACATGTTCCAAGGATAATAAAGGAATACTACAGAATACTTATATTTCATGTACCTGACAAGCAATATATACTTTAAGACAAAATCCATTTTTTAATTAGGGAAGAATTGGTCAGTTCTGTTATTTTACTTTTTAGTTCTGGTATGCTGAGACAATATCAGTTTTTCTTTTACTATTTATTACTCTTACAAACAAATTTGGGGTATAGAAATAAAATTAAAGTGACTTTTAAATATACCTATTTTAAAATATGATAGATTTTTATAGAGTGTTTTTCCTAGTATGCAAATTCATTGCTTCAAGTCGTCAAGTGGCCACAGCTGTTACTGACAGCCGTCAGTCAGGTTTGTTAAGGGGAGCGAAACATTTTATGGACAGCAAAGAGTTAACTTGTTTGCAGAGCAGCAGCTGTTGTGCAATGTGGAGGGTACTTGCTGTAACACCTTATTACTATGTTGAGTACTAGCTAGAGAGGAAGTCTTCCAAAAAAGTATTGTAAAGCTGCAAATAGATAAATAAAACCAAATCGCCCACTAGACCATGCACAGGATAGCTATGGGAATCCTGTGTTTGATCTTCTCAATGATTTTCTGCTTAAAATGAACAATTTTAGAAGGCTGGTTCTTTCGAGCCAAAACTTGGAAGTTCCATCTCTACAGTTCATTATCAAAGGGAAATATTGACCATCTACTTGCTGGAACTCTAACCAGAACTGGAAGTGACTTCTGAGACTGCTGGTTGTCCCTTTTTATCAAGAAGAAAACAGAAAGTTAGGGAGGCTGTTCAAGTGACTCACTTCTAAAGCACACATAGCAAATAGCTGGCAGGTCAGTGAGAAAGCAAGGCTGCCAGTAGGCATTTCTGCCACATTCTTTCAGATTGAGACCTAAAAAAGGGCAAGTCAATGAAAGATGCCCACGAGGGGGGTAGGTACTGTACTTGGTGAACACTGACTTTGAACACTAAAGGTCATGTTTCCTGCTAAGTGGGAAAATCTGACTCTCCGTCTGTGAATAAGCAAAGTGAGAACATTTGTTCTGGAATAAATGAGACGTGCTTGCCCTGCTAGAGATGCCGGCTATGTCCCAGCTATCTTGTCTGTCCCCACGAGACACGTTACTCTGGCTGGGTGAGCACTCCTTGTGTGTGTGGGTGGTTCATATCCCAAACCACACAGGTCCTTATTCTGAGCTGGCCAAGCCTTAGCCAGGGCATTTGCAGGCAGGCACCGGCAACTACTTACCTGTACAACCCTCTCACCCCAGAAGCCACTGGTCACTCTCATCTCAATACTTTTATTTTCTTCCTAGAAACTTTTTGCTCCTTTCTTTTTTATTCCGTTCTTTGATAAGGTCTCCTTGCTCATTTCATTTGCCCCACAAGACAGGCTCGTTACCATGAAGCATTGCCAGATTTTTTTTGTGTGTGTGTGGCTTTATCTCAGTATTTTACCCCTTCAGAGGGGAAAAAAAGGTAGGAAAATATAATTTCTGAGAGAAAAAAAGGGAGTATGTGTTTTTCTGCTTTTTCTTTGTCTGTTTCTCACTGAAACTATCTCCCTCCACACACAGCCAGACTACAAACGTTTTGTCAGTTGTTTGATGATTATTGACAGATCGAAGCTCCATGTGGGCTAAAGGCCAATATTAGTGTAAGTTAGTCAGTAGTTTTTCATGTCATTTGCAGGGAAAGTGTCACACAACGTGGGCCGAAATGTTCCACTGGGAAACAACCCACAAGGATCAGCATGACCCCCCTGTTTTCTCTCTCCAGCCACTTCCTCTAACACCAAAGCTCTCACTCTCTGTGCCTTCACACGTTACTTGCACACGCTTGCTTTCCTCCTCAGTTTCCTTGGCTTGTGATTTCTGCTCTCTGGCTCCATTTCCTGTACTTTTGCTTTCTCCTTTAAAAATCACCTCCTCCAAGAAGCCTTCTGCAATATGCCAAGATGGGGTCAAGCACCCTTTCTCTATTCTTCCGTAATACACCTTATAGTTTTCTCCTTGCGCTTCGGATAGCTGATAGTCACCTGATTGTGTATTTCTTTCTCTCCTATTAGACTGCTCAATGGCACATGTTACACTTTTTTTCATGTCTTATCACCAGGAAGTATTTCCCTAGCACAGTGCCTGATACGAGGTAGATTTTTTTCAGTCAGTGTTTGAGCACAGGTGGCTGAAAGAGTGGGATTCAGTTTACTTGTTACCTACTTCTTTTGTAGAGTGTTCTATGATAACAATAGAAGGGGGAATATTAAATCATTTATTTAACATTTGTTGGGGTGACAATAGTTAGTAAGTTACATAGGTTTCAGGTGTATGATTCTGTAATACATCATCTATATATCACACTGTGTTCACCACCCATAGTTCTCCTTCCATCACCATATATTTGATCCTGTTTACCCGTTTATCAAATCATTTTAATGCTGTAAAATTCTTAAATAGTACCAACTACTTTTGAATCATATCCCTAAGAGAATGTGTAGATGTGTGGTTGTGATAAAAAGGCCATAAATTCCCTGGAGAAATGTGATTTCTAGGATGGTAGAAATGTAGGGACAAATCACTTCAAAGATATAAAAACTTAAGACTCAGAGGCCTTGAATACTTACAATTGAATATTTCCAACTAAGTAAACAAGACTTTGCTATAATTATTTTCAATGTCTCTAAAAAAAGGTTTGGGTAAGCAGGTTCAAAGCTAATGTTTAAAAAGTATATGAATAAAGTGATCCTAAAAATGTCCCTTTCATGGCTTAATATGAAGGATAACAAGTCTTTTCAGGTATAAATCAGATTTTTTCTAAAGAGTATTGGCAAATGAATAAACACTTCTCTATCCTGGCATGTTTAGAATTGGACAGAAACACAAACATTCCTGATGCCCTTGGCTCACTGTTGTGCACTGGGTGTTCAGGAGTGTGGCAAGTCCTGAGTACTCTTACTTCCAACCTAGGAGATAGCATCTCGTCACTTGATTCCTCAGCTCTTCTTTTCAAGTGTCTGTTTCTCTCTAGTGGGGGTTTGAGTGGTAAAGATTCTTCAACTGTTGCCGTAATGAGGTTGAGACCATGGATTCTTTTCGTTTTGAATGAGTTAGCTTCATTCTATCCCAGGGCCCTTAAATTTTCCACCAACTTTGACTTTGTACCGTGAGATTTCAGTGCGGAAGGAGTGATAAATTATTGATCAATCACTCCTTTGCATGTTATTGAGCATGTCTTACATGCCAGGTGGAAAACTTCCCCCAGGTTAGGAAGCTGAGCAAAACTGAGTCTTTACCTGAAGGAATCGTAGTCAGGAAGTGGACGTGGAGGTGTACAGAAGGAAAGACAAAACAGAGGGCTAAGTCCAAGGACTGGCCTGTGTCAGGACCACGTTGCTAAGTGCCAATCTGTGTGAACGCTTTCAATTCTCTTAACACTATAAAATAGGTATTATTAGCACATTTTGGGGAAGGAAAGTAAGGGACAGAGAGCTAAGTAACTCACCTAAGGTCACACACCTGGTAAGGGGTATTGCAACGCTGGAATCTATATTCCTACTGAGTTTACGCTCTCCTGCCTTTTGGTGGAGATGAGGGATTAGCTGTCCTATGTCCCTTCAAGGAGGGAAGGATGCTTGACTGGACCTCGAGGGACCAGTAGGAAGGCTGTTTATTCCAGTTAGAGGAAGCTGTACTGCAAAAGCCCAGAGGCAGGATATTAGCATCCCCCCCCCCCCCCAGGAAATGGCAGTATAATTTCAGGTTTCTGGAAGATAAGGTAGGAGGAGCCAGAGTGGGAGGATTTGAGCCTAGAAGGCTTAGATGGAGGAATGACAATTTATTTTAAAAAAATACAGCAAACGTAGATACTGATGGCGTCTGAGACTGAGTGCATACGGCCCTGAGTTCAAATTTTGCCCTTGCCATTTACTGGCCTTTTAATTTTTGGAACTCTACTTAACCTCCCTGAGCCTCATCTGTAAAATACGAAATAGGGATTGCTGTGGTGACAGAGGAAAGAATGCCTATAAAAGCTGAGCCACTGCATCTGTATAGTATCTTCTCTATAAAATTAGTTCAGGGGCGCAAGAGTCCAGGGGTTCTTAACCTGGTTGCATATTCCTTTTCCCTAGGGGGCTTTTAAAATATGGTTGCTGTGCCCACCCTCAGAGATCCTCATTCCATTGGTCTGGTTTGGGATCCTGACTTGGGTATTGTGTTTAAGCCCTCCAAGTGGTTCTGATGCCAGGCAGGGACGGGAGCCGCCAATCCAGGCCCTCTGAGACAGCAGGGGTCAAGGGAGGACCTTGGAGCTGGAGGTTGAGGCCTGGGTGTTCCTCTCACCCTCTGTATCAGGATCTGAATCAGGATCTGAGTGGCTTTGTACACAATATCACTGTAAGGGGGGAAAGGCTTTTTCCTCTGCCCCTTAGATTCAGTGGCTGGGGCCCTGCCAATTGGACTGTAACAGACAGATTTACATGGAAAAAGTTTATTATTACATATACATATGGAGACCTTCATAGGAAAGTGAAGACACAAAGAGGCAGATAGGCCTGAGGATTTATACACTTTTTCAAGTATGCAGACCATCTTGGTGCTGACATCTTTTCACGGCCCTGAAATCCCCCTGGAAGGTGGGATTTATGGCTGTCTTCATTTCTCAGAAGTTTTTGCTTTTAGTCAGCCAAGGAAAATTCCTAGGTTACCTTCTGCATGCATTGATTCACATTTGCTCCCAGAATAAAGTTATCCTTATGCCAAAGTGGCACATGTTGGCTGGCGTTATTCTGATCCCCCACACCTCACTCTGAGAGCCTTGGTTTCCTCACTGCTGTGACCTGAAAGACAATGGCTGCTGCTGTTATGAAGCTGCGTCCGTCCCACACTTACTCCTGTCACTGCAGCCACCACCGCTTCTGCCTCTAAGATGCAAAGCTGCCCTGCCCCATTCCTAGCCCCCAAGGTCGTTAGTGGTGCACATGAGATAATGACCATGGATGGCCTCTCCAACTTGCAAAGCTCGCTACCCACGTGAAGGAACCTCTTCTTCTCCTGCTCCAGGGACTTCCCAAGGTCACACCCAGCATGCAAGGCGAGGGCCCTGCCCAGTCTGCCCAAGGCACTTCCTCCCTGTCAGCTTTTCCTGCACTGCCAGTGTTTACAGTAGGGAAGTGAATACACTCCATCCTGTTCCTCCATGTTCTTCTCGTCCTGGAAAATCAGTGGAATGTGCAGAGCACGTGACTGGGCTTGGCATGTTCGCAGCCGCGGTGCCCAGACACAGACACACTGTACAGCCTGTCCTGCTTTGGGGCAGGCTGTACTGTATTTTTAGACCGGCCCAGCGCTGCCAAGACAAGTTGTGTGTGGAGACGCAGGGCAAAGCCCCTGCTAAAGCTACCAAAGCATATGGGGGAGGCTGAGGAGGGTGGGGCGTGGAGGTGCCAGTGTTTTGTTTTGGCTTCATTTTGTAGCAGTTCACATTGTGTGTGCTTGAGGATGTGTGAGAACATAGGATTAGATTTGTGAAACAGCTTTGTGAGGCAAGATAGCAAGTTTTGAAAAATGAATAACACTTAAGTTTATCTTTAAACTGCAAATACAATGTTTACACTTTATATATACAACACAATTATTTATCAAAATACTATGAATTTGGAATTGTGATCCTTTGGGTTGACTTTTTCCACTTTACTCAGTATGAAAGAAAGAGGGTTTGTTGTGTGAATTATAGTATTGTGAAATCAAGAGATTTGCTAATATCTTAACAGAACAAGCAGTTTAGCATACAAAAGAAAGCCATGAAGACAGTCTTTATTCTTGCTGGGTTCTCACTATCCATAACAACAGTTTTACTAAAACTTATTTCACTTCTATCCCGCCCGACTGCCCAGCTTCAGGCCCTGCTGGGGTTGCTGTAATAACTAACTAGTTTTCTTTGTTCTATCCTTTTTCTTGCCAGTTCATTCTCTGTACAGTTGCAAGAACGATATTCTGATACAAATGTGGCTATCATTGTTTTGGCAGTCATTTCTGATGCCTACACTTCATGGGCTCCCGGGGACCCATGTGATGAAGGACCAGCTCTTTCTGAGTGGCCTGGAAGGTTCTGACCATCCTTCTAGTTCCTCATTTCTGTTCCGCTTCCCCACCTGGGTGGCCATTGCTGGGAGCGGCTTCCTCTTCCCCCATCCATGGACCGCTTCTGTAGTCTGATTGGAATGATCTTCCTCCAGCCTTCTGCCTAATGAAATTCTAGGCAGATGTAAGACTCAGCACAGCTACCCACAGTCCAGTCTTGCTTTTCGCCCTCCCCTTCAGCCCAGAGATAGTGGCCTCTGTGCAACAGCCCATTTGGCTCCATGCTGTTCTGTGCATTTCTCTGCGGGGACACCTACCACACAGCGTTAACCATATTTGCTTTCCCCTTGCTGGGATTATGTCTTACTGTAGCAGTTTTTGGAGCTTGGAACCTAGAGAGCCATCAAGATATGTTGGTAGCTTTAGGTGGTCAGCCATTCACAGGCCAGCTGGCAGGGCCCGTCTCGGAGGTCCCTTGTGAGACACCAGTTTGAGTTACTGACTGGATGTAAATGGCTTGGAATGGAACTTCGGCTCAAATCATCCAGTTAAAATTTCAGGCTGCTTCTGCTCATTGTCTACATTAATGAGGTCTCAGTGCATTTTCATTCCATTCCTACTGGAAAAAGAAACCATGGTAGGGTTTTATTGTTTTAACCCTTTCCCTGGAATTCAGAATAGATGCCAATACCGCCCGTAGCTTCTGTGGTGATCTGTACACACACAACATATACAAACACACATGCACACTTAGTAATGTGCATAATTACCAGTCCGCTTTGTGTCTGTCCTGAAGTTTGGGGTGATTTTTATGTTTCCTCCCTGGAACACGATTCTTAACCCATGTTTCCCTATGCTTCCTATTCATGCCCCTTTGGAATTTGACCTTTTAGGTATACCTGAGGTATGTCTGAAGCTGAAATTTGAATTTGCAATGCAGTTAATACTCTTTATGTTATGTGCTTTTTGTGAATAAAACTGAGACACGAGGGCATAGTTTTGTATTCCATATACACTCTTATTTAACAAACTAGACAGTGTCTACGACCTGCTGTTATCTCCTTTCTCTGTTAAAAGATAACAGGATAGTCCGCAAGTGACAACTTGAAAATACTGCATGTAAGTGAAAACATTATAAAAATATGAAGTGATATACTTACACAGAATATACTAACATGACACTTCAGCGTCCTCTATCTGGGCTGATGATTCTAGACCTACTAGAATGAAGTCTAAACAAGTTGGTAGTGACAGTAACACTGTAAGGGTGAAAGTTTATTCAGGAAAGTAAACTGAGGACTCTAGAACCATTTCTGTAAGATCTGTTGTTGGACTAATTACTAGTCAATCTTTTCATTACCACCTTGACCAAGGAGCACTTTGTTAGGTCAATTCATTAATTTATGTAGAATCAACTTCATTTCTTTGAAAATAGCTGTTAATTCTGGCCTTTTACAGATTCAGATGACACTTTCCTCTAATTAATCCAAATTGTGGTGATAACAGATTACATGTAAAACTATTTATATTGTAAATCTGGCTTCATATTCTAATAGGAACTAATAGAAATTCAGTATGGTTTAAGTTAAGCATTGAATTGTGTTTAATGGTACAAATTGATTTTTAGAGACGCTTTCACTTGGTAGTACAAAGCTTTTAAAGAGAAAGCTTTGTAGTTTTAATGGGCTCATATAAACAAGGAAACAGACTAAGTGTTCTCTGAAATACGTTCAAGATCAGGAGTCTGATCAATATAAACTACTAACCAAACAAAAACAAACAAAAACACCCTTGCCACCCAAATTTTACCTATATATAAATATACTGAAAGCTTGTCCTCATCGTAGATCCATGAGATTTGTACCTATCTTTTAAGTGTCAACTGCATTGTTAGCAAGAACATTATCTTTACACGATACATAGTAATTAATAACAGCAAACATATTTGGGTGCTTACTGCGTGCTACTTTCATGTGTTTTCTCACTCCTTACTATAAACATAGGTGAAGGTCGTTGTTTTCCACCTGGGAAAGCTGATGTCCATCGGAGTCACAAATTAGTGCATGGAGGGGCCCCAATATCATGTTTCACTCCCAAAACACGTACTTAATTCACTTTATATTAAGGATACTGATTGTCTCACTATAGTCTAGACCAGGGGTGTCCAAATTGCAGCCCGCGGGCCAACTGCGGCCCACGATCCATTGTTAATTGGCCCGCAGCAAATTCCAAAAATATATTTAGTTTACTTAAATAAACCAGGTGAGGCAATACGTGCTTCACCTCGAGTGAGTGGCCGGCTGTTTGTGTATTTTACTGCATATGGCCCTTGGTGAAAAACGTTGAAAAAAGTTTGGACACCCCTGCTCTAGACAGTGAAACAACTGTACCCAGTTCCGCAAGATGATTCGTCATGACGACCAAACATTTTAAGTCTGGAATCCAAGTGTGCCACCTATGCAAACTAGGTAATATATAATTAGCTAAGAAATGGGAAGTTCCAAGCCATTTTGAAATAGCCTTGAAGTTATGCAATTTTGAATGCTGACGCATAGGCAGTAAATAAAGCACGTGGTCAGAGACTGCAGTAAAGAACCTCACTTGGAAGCTATTTCTGCATGGTTACAACTCTCCAGGCAGCCAGGTCTCCCTTCCCTTAGATACAGATCTGTTGCCTGCCTTTTACATGGGACTCAGAATCAAAAGTCAGGCCACTTCGCCAGAGCAAATGAAAGGACAGGCGTGAGCAGTTGGCAGGAGCGACAGGAGCTCTGAGGACCATTCATCCCCATTTTTGTCTGGCTCTCGTTCTCTCCTTCGCCACATGTTTTCTTCTTCTCTCTGTGTAGAGGCTTGCCCTGCTTTTCCTGCCTTCCCTGTGTCCTCATTCATAATTTCTGCCCTCTTCCTTGTATGTGGCCTTAGCTTACCATGGCCCTTCTGGACTCAGCTACCAGCGCTTTCTTTTCACTTCAACCTGGCTACTAATCCCCTCACTTTCCCAGTTTTCCAGTTATCAGGAAATCATACTCCTTAACCCAACTTGTCTTTTCAAAACAGAAGCAGGGGTCAGAGGTCACCATGTTTTGGTTGTCTTTGTGTCAGGTGTCTGACCCCATTTGTGTGTATTTTGGGTGTTTAGGAGTAGGGCCACGTGGTATAAAACATGGCCAACGCCTTCTTAGTGGTTAATGGACGGGGAACCGTCCATGGAAGACGGTATGAGAACTTGGTGGACCTTTAGGCATTGACAGTCCAATACAACTTCTGTGGTACATTCTCAGCTCTAACTGAAAGGGATTTCCAAATGCCAATGGTACATGAGAAATGGTATGCAAGGCTCTTTGAGGGAACTAATTCCCTTTCCTATTACTGAACGCAATACCATCTGCTGTGTCATTTTAATGCAATTTTAACAATAGCAGCAATAAAAACAACTACAAAATAAAAGTCATTCTTTGGTTTCTATTATGTGCCACACACTTCACATACATTATTAATAATTCTCCCACTGGCTCTAAAGGATGGATGCAAACATCCCTAACTTACAGAAGTAATAGAAGTGCAGGAAGCTGAAGTAACTGGTTCAAGGTTATACATCACACATAAGTGTAAATACTCAGGTTACTCTGATTCCAAAATCTACAATTCTTTCATGTATTATGCTAACGGTATATTTTTTATATTTCAACAGTCAAATATATTTTTAAGAAATTAACATGAGAAAAATATTCTACTATATTTATACAGATATTCACCTTTACTTTTTCTCTTCCTTCATTCCTGAAATTTCAAGTGAACATGGTGTCATTTCCCTTCAGCCTAATGAAATTTCTTTTGCATGTCTTTGGAGAGGTCTGCTAGCGACAAATCCTGTTTTCGCCCTTGAGAAATGGCTTTCTGTCATCTTCATTCCTCAAAAATATTTTTACTAGACACAGAATTTTAGGTTGCTAGGTCTTCTGGCACCTTAAAGATGTTCCACTATTCTCTGGCTGCCATCATTTCTCATGAGACACTTGCGGTCTTTGGAACTATTGTTCCCTCTGTTTAATATGTCATCCCTGGGCAGCCGGTTGGCTCAGTCGGTTAGAGCGCAGTGCTCATAATACCAAGGTCGCTGGTTCGATTCCTACATGGGCCAGTAAGCTGCACCCTCCACAACTAGAGTGAAAAAAATGACAACTTGACTTGGAGCTGAGCTGTGCCCTCCACAACTAAATTAAAAACAACAACTTGACTTCGAGCTGATGGGTCCTGGAAAAACACACTGTTCCCTAATATTCCCCAATAAAAATTTAAAACAAATAAATAAATAATAATAATATGTTATCCCACTTATTCCACTCTGCCTGCTTTTAAGACTTTTTCTTTGTCCTTCGTTTTCAGTAATTTTATTATTGTGTGTCTGGGCTGATTTTTGTTTGTTTGTTTGTTTATACTTTTTTTTTTGGAGTTTGTTGAGCTTCTTGTATCTGTAAATTTATCTTTCACCACATGTGGAAAGTTTTCAGGTATCATTTCCATGAATGTTCTTTATATACCAATATCTTTTGCTTCTGCTTTAGAGACTCCAGTGGCACAAATATGAGATCTTTTGATATGGTTCCATAAGTCCCTGAGACTAGTCATTTTTGTTTTCAATCTCTTTTCTTTCTGTTGTTCAGATAATTTCTGTTGCTCATTCTTCAAGTTCACTTGCTCTTTCCTCTCTCATCTCCATTCTATTGAGCTTAGCTAATGGATTTTTAATTTCATATATTTTTGAACTCTAAAACTTCAGTGTAGTTCTTTTTTATAGCTCCATTTCTCTTCTAAGAATTTCTATCTTTCTATTCATTTCAAGATTGTTCTCCTTAGTTCATGGAAAAAGGTTCTAATAGCTGATTTAAATTCTATCTGATAATTGACACGCCAAGTAATTTTAATTGTATCCTGGACATTTTGAATATTACATTGTCAGGTTTGCATACCATTTAAATTATTTGGAGAATATTGATTTGTTGTTTGATCCTGCATGATCTGTTCTTTTGTTCTGTGGTACTGGTTTCAATGTCATTTCAGTTTTCAGAGTCTTTGCTATGCTGTTTGGGTCTGCTGGGGCATTCACCATTCATGGCTTGGGGTGGGGGGAGGGTTCTGTACTGTAATTCAACTCTCAAAGCCTTTGTTATACTTCTCTGGGTGTTTTGTGCACACATGCAACTTGGGGAGTGAGCTCATTGTGGCATTCAAACACAGAATTAGAGATTCTCCAGCTCTCTCGTCTGTGGGATTTCCCGTACACCCTTTGGCTTCCAGGGCCCCTTTTCCCAG
Organism: Rhinolophus sinicus; assembly: GCF_057876585.1. Taxonomy (NCBI): domain Eukaryota; kingdom Metazoa; phylum Chordata; class Mammalia; order Chiroptera; family Rhinolophidae; genus Rhinolophus; species Rhinolophus sinicus. The sequence goes on along the minus strand of NC_142502.1, from coordinate 121,381,918 downwards.
TTTATCTGGCTAGAAAGATGGGGCCCTTTCAGAGTTGACCTCCTGTGCTCTGGCACAGTTCTGTGCAATTGTATCACAGTGCAAAGCAGCAAAGGAAAAGAGAAGACACATAACAGTGATTCTTTGCACAATAGGGGTCCCTTTCTCTGATTCTTCTGCCCAAAGGGTTGAATCATCATTTGGGATCTTAGATGCCCATGCCTCCCCTGGGGCAGCTGTGCAGATCTGCTTTTAAAGCTGGCCTTGAAGCCTGACTGGAAAAATAAAAAGAGAAAAATAAGAAACCTAGGGGTTTTCCCCATACTTTGGCTTGCAGGGGCCCATTTTCCTGTTTCTCTAACCAGAACAATGGCCTTATCTAGAATTGTTTGTTTGTTTCTTTTTTGTTTTTCTCTGTTTGTACCTTTTCAGAGTTCCCAATTGATTTGTGCTTAGGCCAAATCCAAGAGGAGGAAAAAGGAAAAACTCAGAAGGCTCTTTGTAGTTGAGTTGATCTCAGTTACACGTTTGACTTCCCTCCTTAATCCACTTGCTGTTGTTTATACTTTTTAGAGTCATCAGGTAGTTGTTTGCCTTATTTTTCTAGTTTTAGTGTGATCAGGGGAGCGACAGAATGGGTTCCTTATACTCTGTCTTTTGTTATTGCTGTGTTTTTCTTTTCTTTTTAAATTTATTGGGGTGACAATTGTTAGTAAAATTACATAGATTTCAGGTGTACAATTCTGTATTACATCATCTATAAATCCCATTGTGTGTTCACCCTCCAGAGTCAGTTCTCCTTCCATCACCATATATTCGATCCCCCTTACCCTCACCTCCCCCCCCCACCCCCCTTACCCTCTGGCAACCACTAAACTATTGTCCGTGTCTATGAGTTTCTGTTTCTCATTTGTTTGTCTTGTTCTTTTGTTGTTTTTGGTTTATATACCACATATCAGTGAAATCACATGGTTCTCTGCTTTTTCTGTCTGACTTGTTTCGCTCAGCATTACTCTCTCAAGATCCATCCATGTTGTCACAAATGTTCCTATATCATCTTTTCTTACCGCCGAATAGTATTCCATTGTGTATATATACCACAACTTCTTTATCCATTCATCTATCGAAGGACATTTTGGTTGTTTCCATGTCTTGGCCACTGTAAACAAAGCTGCAATGAACATTGGAGCACACGTGTCTTTATCTCTAAATGTTTTCAGATTTTTTGGGTAGATACCCAGGAGAGGGATTGCTGGGTCATATGGCAATTCTATTCATAATTTTTTGAGGAACCTTCACACTGCCTTCCATAACGGCTGCACCAGTCTGCATTCCCACCAACAGTGTATGCGGGCTCCTTTTTCTCCACATGTTATTGCTGTTTTTACCCCTGGCACCTGCCGCAGAACCTGCCATGTGATAGACCGTGAAGTAAATGAAGTGAATCAAAATGTAAAATGTGAAGCTGCCAACTGTCTAGTAAACTTTGGTGGGACAGGGACGGAAAGTGCTTGGCTCCCAGGCTGTCACTCTTACTTCCTACGCACCAAACTCATGGGTACTTCTTCACTGCTCTGTTCATGGCAGTGTCTGAGTACACCCACAGAATACTTCCTGTCGCAGCAAACCTGGAAGTCTCTGCCCAATCACAGCATCGCTATGTGATGTAAATGCCGGCCTTTGATTCCTGCCTTCAAGACTTCATTATCCACATAAAACTCCAGCCTTCCTTCCCACTTAACTGCAATGACTCCTCCTCTCACATTCCCATCTGCCCATCCTGCTTTCGCTTTTTGACACTCCAGATCATGGGCATTTTTTTTTGTTGTTGTTCTTTGCCAGGTGGGCTTTTTGAGAAAAATTGTTCTTTCTTTTATTTAAGGTTTCTATATTTTCATTAAAAAAATTGCAATTTGACTAATGTGTTTCACTGAGCTTTCCCTTGCTTATACTGAAAGGAATTTTAGTGTTTTAGCCTTTGGGAAATGTGTGGGGAGCCATGGTTACAGGAAACTCTGAGCTTTGCAGAATGGCTTGGTTTATGCTACCTGTTTCCTCCCCCTGAGGCAATTGTCTCTGCCTGCACCTGAGGGGAGCTTGAGCTTGTAAGCTGCTGAGGAATTTGGTGGGAGCGGCCCATTCCCAGACACAGAAGGCTGATGCCTATCAGGGCAATTGATAAGATAATTACTTGTGAGAGTTTCGGTGAATGTTGTATCCTCTAAGTGAAAGCTAAAGAATTTACATTTGTTATGTTAATACATACTTGCACGTGCTCAAACTGCTTATATGGGAGCAGTGAAATAAACTTAGTGTCTTCAGGATCACTGAAGTCCCGCGATCGCCATCACATGTGAGTGTCTTTTATTCATTCCCACTCCCCCATTCGGGAACCCATCGACTCGTGACGGCTGGCCCGTCACAGAAATGATAGATTTGTTTAATAGATTGATACTTATACTGCTCAAAATCGGTTATTGGAATTCCTTTTTATTTGATTACTACCGTGTTTCCCTGAAAATAAGACCTAGCTGGACCGTCAGCTCTAATGCGTCTTTTGGAGCAAAAATTAATATAAGATCCGCTCTTATACAACATATTGTGTAAGACTGGGTTGTATAGTAAAATAATACCAGGTATTATATTACATTATATTATACCCGATCTTATATGATAGTAAAATAAGACCATTCTTCTATTAATTTTTGCTCTAAAAGACGCATTAGAGCTGATTGTCCGGCTAGATCTTATTTTCGGGGAAACAGGGTATATGTGTCCCAACTAACTCAAGAGTCCCCTTTCTAGAACTTCCAGTGTCCCCTTTCCTAAAAGGGAAAATCTGGTCAGAAAACTGACCCCCAAAGTATATTAAGTACGTGTATGGTGCAAACCCCAAGCATGATGATTGAAGGTTGACATCATAGCGTCCAGTCACCTGGTAAGGTTTCCGTTTAAAGATTAAGTTAGGCCCCGTAGCCTGGGATCCTGCCCGGCAGTGCTGCGGCTGAAATTAGAGACATGAAAAGGAAAGAAACCGGCTGTGCGGTAGGTTCCTGGGCTCACCGACTAAGCGTGTTTTTCTTCTCTCCTTTTCTGCCGTGGTCTCCAGTTTACCGTGGTTTCTGGGCGGTCCTGATGCTCCTGGGGGTAGTTACTGTGGTCACCGCCAGCTTTCTGATCATCTGTGCAGCGCCCTTCGCCAGCCACCTGCTCTACAAAGTCGGGGGAGGCTCCTATGTGGCTGCAGGTACGTACTGCGCTGTGCGCGTGATTCGTAGCCAGGGGTTTTCTCCACAGCGTTGTGTTTTTCATTTATAGTTTCAGGTATCGGGCTTCTAGTAGTAGGAATACAGTAATCTTCGTATCTAGTATTTCTAGAGTGCTGACTGTACAGCCGACACTTTTGCAGGCACTTTCCCTGTCCCACGTGCTAACACAATCAGCATGACAGTGTTTGCTCATTGTGTCCACATCATAGGAAGAGGACACTAGAGAGGAAAGCTCCGTGGGCAGAGACTTTAAACCTCTCTTATCTCTTACCCTGGTCATTTTCTGTCTGTAAAATGGGGTCGTAACATGTCCGTGTGTAACATCAGGATAGAGGTGAACTTTTCCGTGTGCTCTTAAAGATAGTCCTGTGATGATACGGAAAACCCTCGTGATTTATGTATCAGAGGTAAGGAGCATTTTTCTTGACGGCGTTACCATTCAGTTTTCATAATTGTGATTCGTGTGCATTATCTAAACATACTCTTCTTTGCAAAACCTACCCTTATTTTAGTCAGCTTTCCCACTAGTCTTTCTAATTCATGTTAAAATGATCATAGTACAAATAGAAAAATAGTGGAATAGGAGAGTCTTGAGAACTTTATGCCCTTTTCATTTAATTAGTAAAAGCCAGAACACTAACTTGAAAACGTAAGCCCAAGGTTCTTTGTAAAGATAACAATTCTAGAAAATCATACAAACTTCCATCGGACTCAGACCAAAAAGTGGACTATGCTGCATTGTAATATCAGATAAAAAGGACAGCGTGTTTCTATGAGATGCAAGTGACTGCAAAGGAGCAGAATGGATAGCTTTATTGTCTTTATAATCATTGCAAAGACAGTTCATGACGTTGCCCACCATGATTTAATTAACGGTCAATTAACAGACAGTTCCTGTAAGCACAGCGTTTGCACGATATTGTGCTGAATTCTGCAGAGGGCATAAAAAGGATGATCAGGTATGGGTCCTCTGCTCAAAGCTCAGCCAAAAAAAAGAACCCCATCTCAGAACAAGAATCTTGTTTAATCTAATTTTTACTTCAATTCTTCAATTCTTCTTCACTGGTTTTTCAAGGGCCTTTATCAAGGGCTCAGATTTACTCATTTGAGCTCCTAATTTTTTAAAGAACTTTTTAAAAATCGAAATGTTATTCACATACCTGAAAATTATCATTTTAAAGTGTATAATGCAGTGTTTTTCTAGTACTTTTACAGAGTGGTTCAAATATCACCACTATTTGATCCTGGAATATTCTTATCACCTCACAAAGAAACCTCATCCTCTCCTGCCCCCCATCCCTGAGGAACCACTAATCTACTTTCTGTCTCTATGGGTTTGCCTGTTCTGGAGAGTTCATAGAAATGGAATCACACAACATGTGGCCTTTTGTGTCGGGCTTGTTTTACTTGGATCTCATAATTTATCATCTGTCTTCTTTAATTCATAATTCCATCAGGCCAAACCCCTTATGTGCCTTAAATATGAGTATTTTCTTTATCAAACTTTGTTTCTCCCCTAAACCACATTCTACACTCGCTTCATTCAAATGTCTAGTTTAGGTGCATATTTTTCCACTGTCTTCCCAGCATTAATAGCTCTCCACTAAAATATGTAATTATTTGTTTCTCTCATTCCTTGATTTTCTTTTTAAATCTTTGTCAATAAAGGTAATGTGTAATAGCGGTAGATTAGTACTGACACATGGGCAGCACGATTGATTTAAACTCAGAAACACTCTGATTCTGAGTCTGGTCTTAGGGAGTGGGAGAGAGAGGGAGAGGGAAAGCAAGCGCACACTTGATGCTTTTGAGAAAAAAATTGTTGGTCATTGTATTATTTGCGTCAAAGTATATCCACCTGGACTTATCGTGGTGATTACATGGTAAGGCATATAAATGTTAAATCACTATGTTGTACACCTGAGCTAATGTAATATTGTATGCCAACTACACTTTAATAAAAGTAAAAAAAACAAAGAACATTAGTGTGAGAACTCTGTAGAAGGATGAGACATTTGATACGTACTCATACGCCTGTGACAAGTGAATTTTCTTTTCCAGTGTATCTTTTGTTGCATGTGGGTATGGGGTTGAGGTCTTCCTTGCTCAGGTTTTCATGCAAAAGCCCCTTGGGAGTTATGGGGTATCGAAGGTGTTCTGGGAGCCCGTTCTGAAAGCCACTAAACTGGACGATTATGACATTTCCTTTCAGATTTGACTTAATTTCCTCATGGCACAGTTCTTTATTGCTAATGTCAGACTGTTTGTTTCCCAAGAAGAGAGACACATATTCTGTTGGATGAGATAAAATATTACTATTTATCTTATCAGTTCGGCCAGGAAAAGTGATGCTGTCAGGAATAGCTAAAGTTTACTGTCTAGCAGCTATTTCCACCATGAAACACAATCTTTTAAAGCACTTGTGGGCCCGATAAATCATCCTTAAATGTGGTACTTACTGACAGAAGAATTTTTAAAATCTTCCAATTAATTCTCTGTTATTAACATTCCCAGATAATGTTGATAGGCAGCTTATTCTTTCAAAGTTGAAGATGAAAACTAACTCACATGCTATGCTATACAAAGATGAGGAAAATATGAAATAAGCATTAGGTTGGTCACCTAGCCAGGTTTTTTTCTACACCACATTTATAACAGAACCATGCATATAGTCATTTACTGAGGTAAATGGAATTTATAATGCTTCCTTTGGTTAGATTTTATAGTTTCAAAATGAAGAGATCTCATTCCATGCACCTAGTATCCCTGAATTGCTCTCGCTTTAGGACTTGCTTCGTCATTCCATGCCTAACCCACTCTCCTATGCTGCCCACCTGTGCCAACACGCTGTGGTCTGGCGGGCAGTTAGAAACAGGTGTGGCTTGGACCCGTGGTTGCTATGGCTGCTTTATCAATGCCACGAGCGAGACTGGACACTCTCTCTTTATTTGAACAGGTGGCCTTAGGACAGGGCAGAACCAAATTCCAAATGGCTATTGCTGGGTGTGTGCACATAGAACAGCTCTTTGGCACCATCAGGAAGATTGTTCTGGGACATTCCATGCGTGGCTGGGCACGCTGATGTTGCAGCTGTTGGTATGAGTGAGGGGTGGGGTCCATGGTATTCCTCTTGCTCTGGCCACAGGCTCAGAGCAAGGTTTGGAGGGCGTGTGTTGCCACTTCCTGCATCAGCCATGTGCTTTCTCAGGCGGCCAGGCCATGTGTTCCCCGAGGAAGTTCATTCTGTACCAAGCGTATGGTAATTGTCAGGACGGATTACACCCAGCTAGTGTCTCAATGAGTCTTAGCACACATCTCCACAATGCCGAACAATTGGTGACATTTGTTTTAATGTGGATTCCTGGCAACCTCTCAGATACAAAGGGGGTGAGTTTTGTCTTCCCCTAACTCTGTGTTATTGGAGGTGATTGGAAAGATGCAAGAAGAGTTGGAATGGACAGGAATGGCATGACAAAACCTTTGAATTATATGGAGAAAATTATGACACAGCTGAATATTTCTAATGCCTGTGCAAAGGGACCTCCACACAGGAATTGCTGCATGTCAGTAAGACTTCTGAGAGTCCAAGAAGGGGTGATGACGTGGACCGCGTGTCCGGGGACACTGGCATTGGGTGATAAGCCACAGACATTAGAAACCAGTATTTTCCCAGCATATCAGGATAGAAAGACTTTTCTTCCACAATTGCAATCACCTTTACCTGAACGACAAACTAGGAATTCCTTTTTCTGCTGAATGTATTATAGAACGTGGCAGTGTCATCTGGGTTGGCATTCCTGAAAAATTCCAATCTTGGCTAACTCCTTTGTTAGAACCTCAAGTTGGTGAGGCTACAGAGGCATGTTGTAAGTCAGAGAAATATAGCAACAGCCCTTACTGTAGGCCCAGGGTGCATTAGTGGAAGGAAGGGACCTCACAAGTAACTAGTCTTTTGGAACATGGAGATAACCAGTCCTTTGGAATGTGGAGGTAACTAACTAGTCCTTTGGAACATGGAGGTAACCAGTCTTTTGGAACATGGAGGTAACTAGTCCTTTGGAACGTGGAGGTAACCAGTGCTTTGGAACATGGAGGTAACTAACTAGTCCTTTGGAATGTGGAGGTAACTAGTCCTTTGGAATGTGGATGTAACTAACTAGTCCTTTGGAACATGGAGGTAACTAGCCCTTTGGAACGTGGAGGTAACCAGTGCTTTGGAACATGTAGACAAATTGGGGGCTCCCTTCCTACCCTGTTCTGGGACTGCAGGTTGTGCTGCTCGGCCGGACAGGGATTTCTCAAGCTGTTGTTGGTTCCAGTGCCATGAGCCGAGTGAGTGGGGTGAACCATGTAAGTCCTCTGCCATGTGGGACAAACAGCCTAGAGCACATCCTGCCATGGCCACCCCTGCTCCCTTCTGGTCGGGAGGACAGTGCTTTGTACAGGTGTCCTGCCTGAACCCTCTTTCAGAAAAGTAGCGTATGAAAGGTAGGTGGCTGTGAGGGAATATAAAATTCTCATAGTTAGCAGGGAGAATGAATCAGAAGTAAATTGGATTTGTGGTTTGTTTTCTTTTTTTTTTTTCTTTCAAAAGATTCGTGAGTTTTATAGTAGCTCATCAGTAAACCACTTGTATTTCTACATTTATTTCTGATATTTCTATCAGATAAAGATGATAAAGATATCAGAACAGATTTTTTTTTTTTTTTTTTTTTGCTTTAATCCTAGAGAAAAATAGCTCCCAAAGGCCAAGGGATCTATTAATATTTTGGACACTCATTTTCCTTTGGCTGAGACAGAGCACATGACACACAGGAGGTGCTTGGTGTCATGCCTGGCTCCTTGTGTCATCCTCCACATACCGGAGAAGATGGCCGCAGTTGGAGGAGCAGGGGAGATGGTGTGTGTGGGAAACACAGACCAAGAGCAGGAAGGGATTAGGGAAGAACTGCTGACGGCCTAGAGGCAGGCGCTCTAAACTTACAGGCACATGCATCCCCTGGCTCGCACCTGCTGTCTCCACGTCTGTCCAGTGAAAGATCCAGGCTATAAACAACCGCTTTCCCGGAATAAGCCGAGGGGCCTCTGTGAGCGGAACAGGCCAGGAAGGCCACTGAATTCTTGCCTGAATGGCGTCTCTAAAGCTTCTGTGCCTTTCTTCGTGTGCAGGAAGAAGGCTTTCCCGAGATGATCACAAGCACAACTTCCCAGTGGGGAACAGAATATTCCACTGAAGCCCAGGCCTTTACACTGTATTCAGAGATGTGGCTTGCTGGGGGTGGGAGATGAAAAGAAAAAATGTGCTTAATGAAAACTATGGGTTACGGGTATATCAACCAGACATTCTTCTACGTCTTGTAGTAGAATTAGTGTCTCCGATTTTTATGAACTATAGAGCAACAGTTTGAATGTCCCTTTTGCTAATTCGAAAGGCTTAGGTACCAGATGTGCTTTCTAAGTAGGCCTTGAAGAACCAGTCAGTCCTATGTTTCTAAAACTGCATGCCTTGTATACTTGCTTTGTGCCTTTAGTTGTCATATTTGGGAATTTGTTCAGGAAAACTATTGTTTTTGGATGCTGACATTATTACAATGTGGGAAAACCTTCCTTCCAATTTTATGTGGAATTTTAGTACCCTCAATCTGACATTTTATATAAATGTTAAGTGCTAGAATAAGTCAACCTTGGTTAATACTAAATAGACAAGAGCTTTGAAGAGTTTTATTTCCAGAAATATTTTAAAGCCTTATGACTTTTCTTTCTCAGATACTTCTTTGCAAGTTTATTTTTCCCCACATGGCTTATCAGAAATGTGTGTAATAGGCTGCTAGAATCAGACTTGTCCTGACTTGGTTTTGAATGGAGCACCAATATGGTAGATGTATGACACTAAAATGAGGACCCAGGTCCCCAGAGGAAGAACTCAAAAGGGACATTTCAAATCTAAGTGTCCAGTATCTCAGCCAGATGAAAGCTGTGGAAGGGAGGGAGAGCTTGAAGAGGAGAAAGGAGACCCGGAGAGATTTCTCTGGAGAGAAGTGTTGCCTTGCCATGATTCTCCACCCCACCCTCGGCTTGGCGTATGTGTCTTTATCACAAACATTCTGGGTTATGGTTGGCTCCGGCCTTGACAAATCTAGAGGGTGAGAGGCCCGTTCAGTAATTGCTTTGGTGGTACTTTTCTAGAAAAACATGAACTTCAAACTTAAATAAATATTCCCCACTACCTTTAAAAACATGTGTCTGTTCTGTTCTTCTGACAACTAGAATGACATGCCTTGCAAATGATTGCTTTTACTCACATGCCATATTATTAGTTCTCAGATGTGTAAGGTGACAAGATTCTTTCTGGCCTATAAATAAGGTCTCCGGTTTGGGATTAGATTTGTCATGGTGGAAAGGCCCAATGCATTTCCATTTGCTTCATTCCCCTTTTCCAAAGTATGTGTGTCATTAATATCTATTTACTCAGCACTGTAAGGGATTTCATGTCTGTATAAATATTCTGTTTCATTCCACACGCTCCCCCCACATAGTCCTTCTGCTCAGAAATAACTATCAGTGAATGGCTAAAGCGTATTGGTTTCTTCACTAAGTTTTGTACGCATTTTCTGAGGACTTTTTTTTTCTTTATACTGTCTTGTGCAGAAAGAGAAGCACAAAGAAACAGATTCATCTGAATGATCAGAGCCACATAAGCTGAGTCCTAGAAAGAATGTGTACCTCCTTTGTGGTTTGCTTAACTGGACACTTGAAGGAGAAAATGTCCTTAACATGAGTAAGCACAAGTCTGGATTCACCTGATGTTACTTTTTCCAAACTGTTCAGTAACAGGACTGCGTGGTGATTGGTGCCACCTGGTGGACAATTCCAGTAAGACATGAGTAAATGCGGTTAAAGTAATATTTGTTAGCCACTAGCAGCAGGATTACATGCCAAAGCTGAAAATAATTAATAATAATAATAAATAATAATAATAATAATAATAATAATAATAATAATAATAGAACTAGCCAGTGCTGATTATATGCTTGCCAGGCTCCAGGCATCTTTATAAGTTCCATTAATTCCTCATGATTGCTTTCTGTGGTAGGCATTTGCCTTATCTCTCTATTTTACTAATGAAAAGACTGGGACAGGGAAGTAAAAAACTTGCTCAAGGTTATTCACCTAACAAAGTGTCAAGCTTTCTAGAGAGTAAACCCAGAACCAGGGCAGTCAGAATCCATGCCTATTTTCTTCACCCACTTCCTGAAACTCAGTTGTTGTAACACTTCCTTGGCGTTAAGTGAAACTCTGCTTTATAGATTAAATCCCCAATTCCTTGTAGAGGTGGGTAAACCCTCATGATCATTCTCTCAGTAACTGTTTCTGAAGAGAATAGAGTATTGCATATATTGCGTAAAATTATTATGCCAATCTAAGAAAGTGATAATTATTTGAGAAATCCAATGGCCATTATATAAGTTCAATTGACTTAATGAAAGAGAAGAGGCAATTCATGTATTTGGAAAGTAATATGATGAAGTGTGGGCAGCAATGAATATTTGGGAATCAGATAGATGTGATGAAAATGCACAGTTGTGAAATTTATAACTATGTAAACTATTCAGGTTATCTCAGAAAATTGGAGAAAAATCAGTGGAAAGCAAGTCTGAGAAAATGAAGACTGGAGATAAGTCGAGAATCGTATGGGTGACCCTTGTGCATTAGTAGTTTTACAGTTTCTGAAATATGAGATGTAAAAATGAGAATAATTTAATTATAAGAAAAAGCAATAGCATATTAATTTAAAGAAGAAATAAGTATTCCAAAAACACAATTTAAATTGTTTTTAAGCACTTCTAATTTATTTTTTCAGAAAAACTAACTTTTTTGGTGTGTGGGGGGTTGGGGTTCACCATTTATTACTCAGAAAAGTTAAGAAACAATTTTAAAAACAAAATTAACCATAATTATCTATCCACAAAATTAATACAATTGAAAAAACCTCATTGTATGGTTATACTAAAGACTTATGTTAATATTAAAGATTATAATATAGAAGTTTTATATGGGGATGTGAACAGATATGTAACAACCCACCAGGAAGTGAACTGTAAGCGTGATTATTATAAATCAAGTTTCATTAAGATGGATGTTATTGCGCTCTGTGATAACATGAAAATTAATAGCATGTATCAAACAGTGGTTATATCGTTGGTAGAAAAACTAGTTTCTTATTGAACTAAACAATATAAGACCACTTGAAAGTATATTACTATATAAGGACAAGTATTACTCTTCAGAAAATGTAGAATTGGCAAATTTTCCTTCCCCCAATATAATATTTAGAAAAATAAGTATACATTTTAGCCTCTGGCATAGATTTGTCCTACGCTAATGCCCATGTTTCCTCCTTCAGCATGACACATAGGGCACCTTAGAAGTTGAGAAAGACCTCAAACCTGCAATTTTTAAGATTCCTAGTATATTAAAAGTTAATATACGTTAAAACATGTTTGTAAATATTGTGGCATTTTAAGTGTTTGCATTTAAAGCATTAATGTTCTATGCTTTTAAAATGCATACTTAAGGGGAATCACCCCATATATGACTTAGTTTGCAGACATTATCCAGAGCCTTGTATGAATAGAGGGCTCAGATCAAATAATCCTAAAGGACTCCGTCGTCATCCATATCTTGAGGGGACACTATGATTCCATCCCAAGAGGTCAAATCCCTTGCCCGTTCTCAGAAAGAGTCTAAATTGTATCCCCTAAATAAAGGCTATGGGTACTTCCTGAATATGTGATGGGCAGTTCTTTTTCCAATGGACTTCCAGGAAAAAACGGTTCAAGGGTGGTGGTCTGGTTCCTCGGTTGGGGACCAGTTGACAGAGGTTCATTTTTTAATGAGAATTCATAAAATCCGTTTACGTGTCATATTTTATATATTTCAAATAATACATAATGTAAGTTAAAGAATTAAGGAACTGAAAACAACCAGTCACAAAAAAATCCCTGTGCTCTAGGCACTTGGATAGTTGAGTCACTCCGTGAGCACTATTATAATGAAAGTTTTATTGACAAATCAGTGTTTGAGAAAGATAATGTGAGGCAGTTATTTAAAAAAGAAACTGTTCTTAGTAGAGGGTAGTAGGTCTGCTAGGGTGTGGGGGGTAGGCTTGATCAAGTGTGCTTCAGGTCAGTCATAGTTTCAGTAAGCCCACCACTATTTTACCAATTTGATATAAGACCCATGTTTTGTAAAAAGATTTTATTGCCAGTTTTTTCAAAGCCATTTGTCTGAGGAAATGTATCCATCATTTCAAGACTCCATGTTTGAGTTAGAACATCACATGCCAAAAGATTCATAGTAGTTTAATTCCTAATAGCCAAAACCTAGAAAGAGCCCAAAAGTTCACCAATAGATAAGTAGGTGAACAAATTGTGGCCCATTCATGCAATGAGCTACTTGCTCAGCCACAGACAGGAGTGAACCGCTAGCACAGGCAACACCGTGGGTGGATTCTCAGTCATCTTGCTGAGTGAAAACAGCCAGGGACAAAAGACTGCATACTCTTGTGATTTCATTTCTATGCAGTTCTAAGGGTGAAACTCTGCTTAGTGATAGAGGCTTTGGGTGGGGGAAGTGAAGAAGCATGAAGAATGTCTCTGGAGTGACGGGGATAAATACCTTCTATTTTTCATGGGTTGTGGCTACACTGATGTTTACAATGGTCAAAAGTCATCAAACCATTCACTGCAAACCCATATTCAGCTCTATGTAAATTATATCTCAGTTAAAAGAATGAGAAAGAGCAACAATAAACCTGAACACATTCTACCCATTAGAGGACACTTCAAACTGTTGGAGCTTAATATAATACCTGTAAATATTAGTCCTGTGTGGTCTAATTTAAGCAATGTTTATATGAAGACTATTTATGTATCTTTTGCAAAAGCCCCTGTGGGGATGTGGTTCATTATGCTGTGTATTGTTCCTGTGCAGATCTGGGGAAGGCATTGTTTTCAATGTATTCCTTGGTGAGTTGCTATATTTCCTTTGAGAAAATAATAGTAAATACATAGCTTCTCAAGTTTCCTTTCTGTTCTTTCTTTGGGCGTGTTGGATCCAGGCTTACCATTCCTTTAGTGCTGCTGCTGTCCTTAGCACTCTGACCCACACTCCAGGTTTTGTCTCTATTTCTATAGTTAGCATGAACTATCCCCCACCTTACAGGGAACTCCACCTGGAAAAGTAACCTAGTTTACTAACCTCCTTGGAATATTTTTCCTGTTGTAGGATGCCTAGTGTGTTATACCTGCTATCAGGTTTCAGGTTGAGTTACTCCGAAAACTTTTGACCTTGTAGTAGACAATTAACTACTGTCCTCTGAAAATAGATGCAATGAGTAAGCCGATGCTATCATCCCTAAAATTTTATGAAGTTGCCTTTCTGGTTCTATGTCGACGCCCATGCTGAATATTGCCTTATCTCTAGAATGTATGTGTCCTCCAAATACAGAAAAGACAAGTTTTCTAATTTGCTATTCACTTTAACTTCCTTCATAATGCATTTTTTGGGCTGTGGAATTCTATCGCCTTTCCTACACCCACTGAAAACTGAAATGAGTTGCTACTGAGTTTTTGTGGAAACGTGACCAAAAGAGGCCTTTTGAATTTATAATTCCATCCCAAGTACAAGGTCAGGCAATTAAGTTCGCGAACTCATTCTAGAAAAAGTGCTACATATGTCATTGCTAAATATCACTATGGTCACCTTTGAAGTACCCCCCTTGGGAAGTTATGCACCGACACCTGCGCCTAGTCCACCCTTCAAAGCAATTTTGGAACTCTTTTTCTGGAATGGCCATCAGAGCTGTCATCATATTACCCTTGATGTCCTAAATGTCATCAAAATGCCTTCCTTTCAATATTTCCTTTATCTTCGAGTAAAGAAAGAAGTCATTGGGGGCCAGATCAGGTGAGTAGGGAGGGTGTTCCAATACAGCTATTTGTTTCCTGGCTAAAAACTCCCTCCCAGACAGTGTCGTGTGAGCTGGTGCATTGTCGTGATGCAAGAGCCATGAATTGTTGGCGAAAAGTTCAGGTCGTCTTTTTCACGCAGCCTTTTCAACCCTTCCAAATAGTAAACTTGGTTAACTGTTTGTCCAGTTGGTACAAATTCATAATGAGTAATCTCTCTGATATCAAAAAAAGGTTAGCAACATCGTTGCAACAAGTTCACAAATTTAATTGTCAGATCTCCTATCCAATAAATGCCTGTGACTCAGTTGGTTAAAGCATATTTCAAAGACAGGTCTATTACATCTAAGCAGTTAAAGATCAAGTGTATTGTTTTTCAGTAACTCCAAAAAGCTTCTGATTTTTAATACCGGTACATGTACTTCTGTGCAAAAATATAGAGGTTTGAAGTTTGCTTTCTTGAAGAAGAAAGTTTTCATTTCCGTGGCTAACTTTTCCCTAGGAATGCATTTTTAAACCTTTTTTTTTTTAATAGAGCATAAAAGATCTTTATAGTATACCTTCTTTTTCCATTCTTGTTTCTATGAAATATTGAATTGTTATTTCTCAGTCTGACTTGTTGGAGAAATTCTTCTGTTTTTGTTTCCATATTATGATCATTTTCATATTGTTTGTCATTAGCAATTGCATTGTAATGGCATTTGTGACTGAATTTTTGACCTTTGTTTCAGAAAACATTCTTTCCAAATTGAATTCATGATGTTTAGACGGAGAAGTTTTCAACTCTGTAAGGAAATCCATGTACAGTCACAAAGCTGAATGGCTCTTCCCCACCCTGCCGATAAGAAGGTCCCCAACATGTTCTTGCCGTGACCTCATTATTTGTCCATGGTTTTTGAATGATCACAGCTCTTCATGGGATTTGGGGCCATATTTAGATTATGCCTCCAGGGAGCTATTTTACGAATTTTTGTTGGACTTCAAAAATTAGGTATTAAAAAAATTAATTGGCTGTAAATTAAGTTTCCGACATATATGGCCAAATTTAAATATAACGTCATTTAAAAACAAATTATTACCTAGAATATTACCAGTATTTGCTATTTCTGCTAACATCACTATGGCAGGTGGGTTTGAAATATAATTCACTTGTTACTCAACACAGTTATTGCTTATGTCTTTATGAATGATGGTCTTGAGATATTGAGGGACAATAATTAAGATTTTTCCATAATATTAGTATTTACCCAGAAGAGACTTTTCACTTGGCAGGTAAACCAAATGAATAACATTGTTCATAGTAGTCACAATATCCCCCCAAAAAATGTATCTGTCTGAGTATATGCACACACATGCTCTCTTCTCATCCCTCATGCACTTTCTAACACACATTGCCACAAACTTCTATCACACTTTTTCTTAACCTTGTGACCTTGTCTCTTCAGAAGAGTACAGAGTTGTGATTTTCTAGAGTGTTCTGAACTGGTTTGTCTGCTGTTTCCTCATGGTTGGATTTAGGCTCTTCATTTTTGGCTGCAGTATCATAGGAGTGATGCTGTGTTCTTCTCATTGTGACTCATGAGGTGGTAAGTGACATCAATTTGTCATGTCACTGGTGAGGTTCACTTTGGTCACTTGAGTAAGGTGGTATATGGCACATTTCTTTAGCATAAAGTTACTATTTTCCTCTTCATAATTATTAAGTGTTTTTGTGGGAAGAGACTTTGAGCCTGTATAAATATTTATTTCTCATCTAAATTTCATACACTGGTTTTAGCATCCATTTCTGTTTCTTACCTGAATTATTACTTAAGTGATTGCCAAGTGATTTGTAATTCAACTTCTTTCTACATTTATAAGTTAGCATTCTGTAAGAAAAAGCTTTCCTTTCTCCCCACTTATTTATTCACTCATTTATATCACTGTGGGCATATGGATTCCTATTTTATTCAATGATATATAATGTGCTGCTATCATAATCTGTTTGACAATCAAATTGTCTCAGAATTGGTTAGGGGAAGCCCCATCATGCTGGCTTCTGAAACACTCCATCATTTTTTAGTACATCTTAATGTTTTGATATAAGAAGACATTCCAGACTCATCTTGTACTTTCTGTCCCAGCCTGGATTCAACTATTTCTTTGATGCCCTGGTTCCTGTTACTTAGAAGAAAGATCTGGAAACTTAACAGGCTCCATGCTACTGGGTGGTGTTAATCCCAGACCCTCACAGGGAAGAGAACCGGGAAATACATCTAGGTATATACACACAGCTATATTTTAAAATACATACTTTTACTTCTGTATTCATCTATCATCTATCTATCTATTTATCTATCTATCTATCTATCTATCTATCTATCTATCTATCTATCTATCATCATCATCTGTTATCTACCTACCTACCTATCATCTATCTATTATCCATTATAGCTATCATCCATCTATCATCTATCTATCTACTATCTATCTCTATCTGTCTAAAACCATAAAGTCACACTGATGCATTCAACTCCAAACATGATAGAGTTTCTTCTGGCTTTCTTCCTTCCCAAATCTGTAACTTCTTTTTCAGGCAGGGAAGAATGTGGCTCCAATAAACTTCAATATATTTATTTACTTGATGAGTCTTAACAGTCTCTCCTGACTCCTTTCTTGGCCACATACCTTGCACAGTACCCTGTCATAAGTTCTTGCTGCCACATCAACTAAACCATTGGCCTTCGGTATAAATAGTTTCCCTATGTTTATTAATTCATTTTCCTTCTCTCTGTCTCTGTGCTTGTGTGCACACACACATGTATAAAACACTGGTAGTTTAATGAGCAGGGAAACACTTTTATTCCATGGGTAAGCTATAATCATAAACTGTTCTGATATGAATTAAGTGGACTGTATCTTCAACTAGCAAATAAGGTAAAGCCCGTAGTGATAGAAACACCTATTAGTCATTGCTTTCAGGATATAATTGCTCTTCAGATAGCAGCAATATTTAAATATAAGTTAATTCTTCCGTATTAAGAATCATGTGTATGATTACCTGTGACACAATTTTTTTAAATACTGTAAATTCAGAAATGGGTTTTGCAGCCTTTGAAAAAATGTGTGAGGGCTACTAGTTTTTCACAAAGGCAATTATCTTTTTTTTTTAATACAAATGTCTGAAGACACAGGAGATTCACATGATGCAAGGGAGATAAAAAACATGTCAACAAACAATAATAAAAGTTTGCAATATGTTTGCACAAGGCAAATAGTATGGAAATAGCTAAGCAGAGAACACTGTCTATATTATATATATTAGCAGAGAACACTATTCATATATTTGCTGAAGAAAATGTACTGAAACGCACAGAGTTGCTAGACAACACATGGTATCACCATATTGTTGTCAGAGGCTGAGATACAGTCTTGTAGGGAGTTTGCTCGCCGGCTATGACTTTACTATTGCCCTGTGATATAGTTGTTGTTCAGTGGTTATTGTTCAATTCGTGCTTCAGTATTTGCATTTACATTACGGACCACAGTGTGAAGGCTGCTTCTTATTAGTGAAGCGTCTATGCTGGTTCCTCACTGCTCTGCATCTTGCATGGAGATTATGCGAAAGTATAAGCCCTTCTTCCTTTGTGTTTACTAGTTAAGGTTGTTTATGAAACTGATGCCCCAGAGAGAGGACACCCTAGATATTGTAGGAGCACAGTGAACTTGAGAAGGGTGATGGATGGCTAGGCTCTTAAAAGCGACTCTCACCTGTCAAAGTGCCTCAGTCTGCCCCTAGTCACAGAGTTATGTTTCCCTTTCAGACAGAGTAGCCTATAGACTCTTGTTGGACGGGAGATTTTATATCTGATGGGTCAGTTTGTTAAATCAAAGAATATTATGGATCCTTGACATGTTTGGATTGAACGTTTGGACAAATAGCAAGTGAACTCGAGTGTGTTTTGCTTTGGGACAGATTTGACTCCCTCGGGCTGTGTGGTTTGTGTGGGGGACGTTTTGCTCTCTCACTGGTGGATCAGCTTGTCTGACTGTCCTGACTTGGCAGCTCAGCGCGGCTCTGCCACTCCCTTCTGTTGTTCCAGTGACGCATGGAAAAGATGTGCTTACTGGTATTCTCAAGTGTTAGCATTCATGAAGTGTCTCTGTCATATTGCTTGTGAAGGTCAAGGGTCCAACACTAACATTTTCTCTACTCTCTTAATTCCAACAGTATTTTTGAAGAGGTGGATTACAGGCACATCAAAATTGTTCATGGATTGTGATGTTGCCTCCTAGTTGGCGGTTAAGAATTTTTCTTCCTCCCTCCATCCCTCCTTCCTTTCTTCCTCCTTCCCTCCCAATTTCCTTTTTTCCTCCCCACTTTCTTTCTACCTTCTTTCCTCCCTTTTATCTTCCTTCCCTCCCTTCCTCCCTTCTTCACTCCAACCTGTGGTTTTATGTTCCACAGAATCTTTTATTATCAGTCCCCTCCCTCATTCTTTCAAGTCAGTATTTCCTCTATGCTATAATCAATCTTCAGCATATATATTTCCGTTTTAAAGAGTCATGAATATTCTTTTACATTAGTTCAGTATTTTCATTTCTTTCTTGTCTGGTGCTTACCTTGGCTTCTATTTCCATGGCCATATTTAACTGCAGCAGAGTTATAACAATACAACAATAGTCAGAAAGACCTGAGCTGAAAATCGACTAGCTGTGTTGGCACATACTTAAAACAGGGGATTAATCATACCTATTTCACCAGTTTATTGTACATAACAAAACAAAAAAATGTGTTACAGTGCTTATCCCAAACCAGGCATCAGTAAAGAGGGACAAATGTTAAAATAACTTCCACAAGGCAGGGATCTTTGCCTCTTTCTGTTCACAAGCAGCTCACACAGTGCCTGGCACACAGTAAGTACTCAGTGAACACATGTCAGCTCTTGCTGTGCTTCTCATGCTTCTATAGCCCTCATCGCAGCACTTTGAAAATTTAACATAAACAGTGTGCATATAAAATACATGAAAAGGCTCTGACACAAAGTAGGTGATTTAGCTAGAACTCTATTTTTAGAGACGTATCGTCAGGCAAATGATTGGCAAGTGTTCTTAGGGAAACATCTTCAGAAAGGCTAAAGGTCTTTTGTTTTGTCCTTCTCAGGCATCCTGTTTTCACTGGTGGTGGTCCTGTATGTCATCTGGGTCCAGGCTGTGGCTGACATGGAAAGCTACAAAGACATGAAAATGAAAGACTGCTTGGATTTCACTCCTTCTGTTCTGTATGGCTGGTCATTTTTTGTGGCCCCAGTGGGGATATTTTTTTCTTTGCTTGCTGGATTACTGTTTCTAGTAGTTGGACATCACATTCAGATACATCACTAATTAAACTGTTGCCACCAGTGTTTTCTTGACAGATTTTGAAACACCATGTTTTTAATTTTCATTTTGTTTCAGTGATCCTAGCATAGAATTAGTTGATGAAATGTTTTAGTTACTATTTGAATTAACCATTTTCCTTGTGATTTCCTCTGATAAGAAGGTTCTAGAATCTCTCCAGACACCAACATGTTTCCATATTATCTAAGTGCTATCAAGAACCTAGTTCTTTAGGGAGCAGGTAACGTGGGCTCCCTTTCGTTGCACTGGTTAGAGTTCATGCAGGTTGCAAATACATATAGAGGTATTATAATAACACAGTACCATCAACGGGAGCAAATCAAAATTTGATTTGAAGCCTCCTTCTTGGCATTTACTTCTGTTGCTACTTAAAAAAAAAAAAAAAAAAATCTTTGGAGAATAATTAAGAACGCGAAACAAATGTCAGAGAATTTACTCCATTTCTTCTCTGCACACATACATAACCACATACACAGTCACTGACTCCTGTGAGCAAATTATTCATTATTTAAAACTAGATAGCAGTTGTTCTCATAGCAGGAGCCTTGCAAACTCGTCAGTTAAAATGGGCCACAACAACCGAGAATGTGGACTTTTCCAACTTTCTTACCAACAGTAGCTTGGTTACCTAATTTTATTCACTTAATTGTGCATACTTACATAAACCTTAAGCTATATTTAAAAGTAACAAATCTGTGCACCAAATTACATATGATGGATGCAGATTGGATTTTTAAGAACTTAAAGTGGGTTAATTGTATGTTTAATATGGTTGAAAATATATGAAGACCAAGAACCTTAGCTTGACACATAACACTATTTATTTTAGAATTTAGAATTCCCATTTAAAATTGTATTGCTAATATGTTCAGCATGTGAAATGTATTGATGACATGTGCATTTAATATGCACAAAAATACTTCCACATGAGACGATAATAGCCTTAGTTTATTAAAGACTATGAAATATTAACTTTTCCTGAGATTTTATGGGTTGTAGTTCTTCTGATCATTTGATTCCCTTAATTATTGTCCATCAATTTCTTCATCTTTACAACAGGTATATTGACATTTACAGACATGCTATTTTCTTTAACTTCTTGTAAGACAACTTTTGCTTTTTGCAGGGGGAGAGGAAGGGTGGAATAATTCTGTATTATTTACTAGCACAGACATTTTGCATATCAAAGATGTTTGTCTGGCACCAGTTTTGATCGAAATCAAATCCATCTGAGATGCCGAGGTCCTATTTGCATTTTGGAAACCTCCACCAGGGAGAAGTTTGTGTTAGTGAAGGAACAGAGTACAACATGGCTGCGAGTTTTGTTCCAGGGGCAGCATTGTACCCTGCAGCTGCTGTGAGGGTGAAGGCAGGACTCAGAGGCAAATTAGGGGTGGTTGCCTGGAAAATGCTGTAGCTAGAGGGACTGCTGCTGTCCATCCAGCTGTTGCCGTGATGGAGAGATAGCCCGAGTCTTCTCTACACATCTCTTACTTTCCATTAAATCTTGCTTCAGTGGGAGGGGTTTCTGGAGGAAGAGCAAAGGTCTGAGGCATCTACAGAATTCTGAGGGGCCCTTTAGTATTTAGGGACACTAAGGACTTGCATGTAGTGAAAAACAAAAAAACAAAACAAAAAACTAAGCTTCAGGTGTGTAACTGGTTTCTCAAGCCATTTCCATTATATCCTAAATGATTTTTGTGGTACTTTCCTTAGCCTTTTTCTGTTTCATTTTTATATTGCCTTCATTTATTTCTTTGCTTTTGGCTTGATTATTAGAAAAATAATTATGGCTTCTGTTATGCATATTGACTCTGATATTAAATTATGGCACACCATTAAGTTTTCCAGACGACGCTAGATGTATTTGATTAGTTCATGTCATCTGTAAATACAATTCCTTTTTGTAGAACTTTGGAATGGAGCCTTTTCCTGGTGTATTATATGTCATTTAAATTTCACATACAAGCTGCTTTCAGTAAAGGTTTGAATATTTATAAATTTCAGATGATTATCCTCACTTTCTAATGCACTACGTGGCTACCATATATTTATCATAAGGCAGTTGGCTGAATATCTGATATGTGTGACACTTTTACACAGACCCACACTTTGGAAGTGTTTTGTGGTTGTAATGCATCAATCACATTAATTCAAATGCATATCCTGATCTACTTACCAGCAATTCGCAGGAGGAAGGAAGGTAAGTTGTATTTGCTGTCACTGCGTAAAATATACTTAAAAATAGCAGAGATATACAGCATATTCTTGTAACAGCCTTACATCTGATTTGGGACAGTGTGTTTCCTGTTATTTCTCTACTCAGTGTATTGATTAATTTTCAGAAACTTCCAAACAAAGTGTTTAAATCTTAAGAGTGTTGATTTTGCATCGTAAAGTTTCAATTTGATAAACAAGATATATTTTGGTGACCATTCTAGAAAGTGTGAAATACTTTCTAGAGTCACTGCCGAGGGGCAGTGACTCAGCCCCTCGGACTGTGGTGGAAGCTGCAGTCTCTCCATGTTGTGTTTGCTCAGTGGGGTTAGTTCCATCAGGCAGCAGGTAGTGTGCGCACTGAAACTGGCAGGGAAACCACGCAGAGAAGCTGACTGATGGTGTTCGATTTGGGGCTTGAGGGTAGGACTTAAAAAAAATACTAGTAAGTGTGCTCTTACTGGTCATTCAGTCACTTTTATGACTAATCTATGAAATGTTTTTGTTTTTTTTAATTTGAAGATTAAATCCACTTATAAGGGTATATGGTGGAGGAGGCATCAATATTTGGAAGTAGCTATCTGTCTGTCTGTCTATATCTATCTCTGTCATCAACATGTGCTGTGTGTGTGGAGAGAGAGAGTGTGTGTGTGTGTGTGTGTGTGTGTGTGTGTGTGTTAGAATGATAAGTTTGGGTAGAAAATATAAAATGAATGATGAAAATCAATATATTTGAGATAAGCAAATTTTTAAAAATCAGTCTCTCTTGGGGGACAGTTATATAGCTATGTTTCCGAGTGCCACTTCAACTGTTTGACTCGATGATGGTCTATTCAGTTCAACACATAATTTGATTTATATTTTCCTGAAAGTAACCAAATTAGGCTTCCAGACAGAGTTACAATGTCAGAAGGCAGATATGGGATGCTAATAAAACAAGCTGGGCATAAGTGTGCAGGGGGGTAGCATTGTGGGGAAGTGCTGGGGTTACGTGGAAAGAAATATGTTACTGAGTACAAGGATGGGTCCCCAATTTGATTTTGGGGGAACTCCACCAGGAATTGGGGGCTCATATAAAAGAGATGAAATAGAAACTAAATTTTTGTCGATTGCGTGAAGGAATTAAATATATGGAGATATTTCCTTAGTGGTGATCAAATGTAGGTAGAAACATTCCAACAAAAACTTATGAAGTCAGTACATTAGATGTGTTAAAACCCAAGGAGGGTGGGGGAATGTTTAACATCAGACTTATTATAGTAATCATTAACTAAGCAAAGAGACATTTAACGTGCTTAGCAGGGAAAGAGGAAAGAAAGAAAAACATCCTGTTAGAACTCAGAGTTTCTGGACTAGCAAACCAAGGCAAGTGCCCGGAGCTCTGTCTTCAGGGTATTAAGATTAACCTGGGGCAGCCTCCTGCCTGTGGGCTGGGAGTTATTAGCGAGACAGAGGCTGAAGTAACAATGGAGAAGTACTAAGAGTCCTACTCTGGCTTTTGAAGGGTCATTTTCCTCATAATCTGTAGCTATGATGGTGAAAACTTGACGGGGGCAATTGGACAGTTGAACTTTTAAAATGATCCACATCTGGATATAATCATATAGTATGTCTAATAATTCTATTTTGCATATATGTATACATGTGTTTATATATATATATATATATATATATATATATATATATATATATATATATATATATATATATATAATCAATAAGTAAATAAATTAGAATGATTTTGAACTCACTGGGTAAAACAACTACACACAGCACAAATTTTAGTATTCTCATTCTTCTGGGAGTCCAGGGTTATTGTGGCATGTCACTGAAAATGTAAATGGTTCCTTCTTTATATGGCAATTTCTTTTTCCCTTCTTTTAGCATTTTTTTCCCCCTTCATTCTAAAAAGCAACTGCCACTGTTAAAACGTTCACCAATTCTTGCAGATAGCATTGACATTGAAAACTATATGAACAAATAGGTATTTGAGTAATATAGCTTAAAATAAATGACATGTAAAGAATAATACTTATTGCCTCACATTTTGGTGTGGCGTATACAAAGACACTTTAAGAAATATTGATATATTGTCTTTACCCCCAAAAAAATATGAGATCTTTTTTTCTTAAGAATGTTACGGGTATATGTAAATATCAAGAGAGATGTCAAACAGAAAGTTGGATTAACTCGTGTGCGTGTGTGTATTTGTGTGTGTGTATACATATTCCCATATACCTATGTATGTTTATACATATGTGCATGTGTGGTATATATACATATGTGTATATGGATTTGAATAAGACCATATATATATATATATTATATATATATATATGTATATATACACACACATATATATACTGACATATATGTCAGTAAATACACGTCTGGATACACATACCTACATGCATAACATATATGTATTTATTAAAAAAATAATTTGCACATCTATTTTATATGTGTATATGTATATATATATATATATATATATATATATATATATATATATATGAAATGTCTACATTTATATTATATGTACATATCCACATAATTATCTGTTTGAGGCATGCCTGAGCTCTTAAGATTTGCTGAAAAGGAGGGCACATTTCATTTTTATGCTATTACATGCCTATCCCAGTGGTGAGTGAGGGGTACAGGGGACACTCAGTGACTGCTATCATGTCCTGTCTTTCTCGGATCCAGGGCATATGTGGTGATGCGTGTGCAATGAACTGGTCATGTCTTACCCTATGAATACCCACTGGCGGTAACCCTGTCTTTGAGCATCTTCCAGGAGTTGACACCTGGCAATTGATAGCTGTTAATGAATATTTATTTAATAGTTATATATTTTGTTGGATAAAATAATTTCTAAAGTAGTATGCCTTGGTTGATACATTCATTCAATCCCCCTGCAGAAGACTAAGTCAGTTGGACTCCCCATGATTTCCTCATTTGGGTCACCTAGAGGGAGAAGACCCTGTGGTGTGGTGGGAAAGGTGATAAATCAGTACCTGAAGACCTGGATTCCAGTCCTGGGTTTTAAACTTATACTTTGACAAGTTATTCCACCTCACTTTGGCTCAGTTTCTTCATCTAAAATATTTACTAGTTTATTCAACAATAGTAATTGTGTCACAAATGGTGCTATACATCGGGTATATATTACTAAAGAAGACAGACATGGTATTTTCATTTTTCAAGCTGGGATTCAAAGAAGGAATATAGACAATAAATAAGTGAACAAAAAATTCTATGAATTTATAAATGGTGATAAAGCCTCTGAAGAAAAACACATAAGACATAATGACAGATAAAAACTATAATTGATGGATAGTGAAGGAAGTTCTTTGGAAGGAGAGAATTATGAATTGAAGGAGAGAATTCTGTGTATTCTGATACGTGAAAGATATGAAAGCGGCATCTGGGCGAAAGGTGGGAGTAAGAAGTTTTCAGGGAGGAGGACTCGTGGGAGAGAAGGCATGGAAGTGGAAAAGACCTTGACACATTCTAGGGAAAGCAAGGTGGCTTGAGTGGCTGGACATTGAAGGGGAGAGGTTTGTGATGAAGGTGGAGAAGTAAGAGAGGCTCAATAATTCAGAGCTTCTGAGCCATTCTAGTATATGTTGAAGGATATAATCGAAAGAACTTGCTGGTGGATTGATTATGGGATCAGAGAGACAACTCAAGAATCATTCTTAGATTTCCAGCTTAAGCAAATGGGTAGATGGAGCAGACTGGAATAGGTAAGACAGGAGGGGAACAGGTTTGGCGGAGAAAGGAATCCATGCTTTATTTTGATGATGTCATGTTTGAGATGCTTGTGAAATGTCCAAATTGAAAGACTGGTAGACACTTGGATATGGCAGTCAGTAGCTCAGACGGGACATCTGAGTTGGGGGCTCACATTTGGGAGTCACCAAACTTAAAGCCATGGGAAAGATGAAAGCACTATGGAGGATGGTTAGAGAGAGTAAGTCTGTCTGCACTGGAGCACCCAACAGTTAGAGGATGAGTAGAAGACTGAGCCTGGAGAGAGGCAAAAATAGACATAGAAAGATTGATGTGAAGTGTGATATGAAGGAAGCCCAGAGGGAGAATATTATGAGCAGAGACTGAGTTTTGATCTTTTCCAGCACTGCTGAGACGATGCCTAAGGGAAGGAAAGGTGACGTTTGGTTATGGAAGCTTGGAGGTTGTTTGTGACGACAGCAGACGTCTTGACATAGTGATGGGGGCAGAAGCCAAATTTGATTGGCTTGGGGAGTTCATGAGAGGCGAGCAAGTGGAGAAAGCTTGTTGTGCAACTTCTTGTCTTTGAAGGGAGCAAGGCTTGAGGGAATCTAGGTGCCAGAGATGGTGAGATCCAGAGAAAGCATTCTTAACACCTGAGAAAATGAGAGCAAGTTTGTATGTTTTGAAAACTATTCTGTCCAGAGAAGGTGATGATGTGAAGAAGGACCATGGCTAGAGTGGAGTCATGGAGTAGGCTGATGTGCGTGTGTTCGGAGGGACAGTGGTACCTGCTTCACCTTGAAAGAGGTCACATATTTGAAAATACCCAGAATATACAAAGCACTCATTATGTTAGATTTGATAAAAAAAACAAACAAAAGCAAACACAAATTCTGTTGTACATTTACCATGTGCTAGTTCCAACATTACGTGTTGGTTGGGGTTACATAAAGTTTGGCAAATCACCTTGTATACGAGTAGGTCAAGTGTATTGCTTATCAGCCAAGCATATAAATAAGACCCCAGGGAGTCAACACAGTTGAAAGATAGATCTGTTGAAATTTTGAGTAGGAATAGGAAATGACAGCAGACTCAGTTTGTCAGGATATTCCTTCCTATCTAGAAGATTCCATCTCGCTAATGAAATTAAATGCTCCCTGACTTGCTTCTCTAGGTAAGTATTTGAGAAGGAGATTTCTTGCTTATATCTGATGGCATTAGTTTTATTCCTGTCTAGAAGAATCCCAGTGCCTGTCAGAAAGCCACCCACCAGTAGCAGGAGAATATCCGGCTTCCTGTTTACGGATGATCCAAGGACATACCAGGTACTGCACTAGAGCCCTGCATCTGGATTCTGCATTATTTGTTTTAGATTGTCCATTTTTGATTTGGCAAATTACCCTAATACAAAAGGAACAGTACAGTATATGAAAGAGGGGTGGTGAAATAAAGATCAGAAAGAGGATTTTGAAAATGGGCTCCATTTGGAATCTAAGAAATTCTTGTATTTCTTAATTCATCAGTAGTACATTTAGAGGCATTTATTTTTAAAAGGGAATATAGAGGAAGAGTTGTTTTTACTATTCTTTCCATGTGACTGGCCTGGTTGACTACCAGCGCCATCAATGAACTATCTCAAGTACCCTGGAATAGGGGCTACATCTTACACTTGTAGACACTGTAGTTTTGGGTCGATCAACAGCATTTTCAATACAGTTAGTGATTTCTGATACTTTTACCTGTCCGTGTGATTGTTCATGGAGAGGAAGACGTTCCAAATTAATCTGGTTGCTTCATAAGGTTCTTATTTTAATCATAAAATGGTGAACCCCAAAGCCTACAATTTTACTACCTATCTAGCTTTCAGAAAAATATAGTTTCCAAGCCAATCACAGACAATAGGACAGGGGAAAAAAAGAAGACATTACGGAAATCTTTTAATTCTCCCAGCTGTTGTTTTTTTCTTTGTGAAAGGAGTACATTTTATTAGACACTTCAGAAAGTACCAATGAGCAGAAAGAAAGAAAGACATTTCCCCTATGATTCCATCACGAGAGTCCAGCAGGATAAATAGTTCTAACAGGTGACAAGGAGAGAATCATACTGAATAAAGGTTTTAAACTCAATTTTTCACCTAGTACTATCGCTTTAACAATTGTGTGTCATTAAATATTTCAAAGATTATGTACAGTCTCTCAGTAACAGCCAAGCCAGCACAGCTCAGAGGCATGCCAACCTCGTCTGTGTTTGAGTCTTTGCCTTCAAAGATCCCACTGGGGATCTTTGCTATTCTCCATGTGGACATATTTTTAAATGGAGGAATAATTGTGACCCTCCATTCTAGATTATTATGAGTGAAATAATTGTAGGCCATTGAAAATCACACTAGAAAAATAAAGAGTGCTCTATAAATTTCCACTGAATGAAAATCAAGACAAGATCCACAACGGCAGTAAGTCTGATTTTTGAGTACGTCCTATGTGCCAGTAGCTTTTCAGACATTGTCTGGTGGTGTCATTCCCCTTGGAGAACTGAGGGAACTGAAACTGAGAGAATATGTAACTTGTCCAGGATTTCTAAGTGTTTGAATCTTCATGTTCTTTCAATAATACCAATTGGCTTCTTCCTAATAGTGGAGGGAAAATCTTTTGAACATATTTGAGTGAAAACAGAAAGATTTCCGTAAATGTTTAGAGCTCCATGTTGAATTAGTTGCATGAAAGAAAAATCAAGTTGCATAAAGTGAGCCACTTTTTACTCTTCCATTGGCCACTAACTTTGGTGTAGTCATTGGGCTTCAAGCATAAAACGGGATGGGATGGTATATCGCAGTCCCTGTGCCATGCTCAGCGACCTCAGTGCCCTAGAATCTGATGTAAGGCGATAGGTATCTGAAGCCACTTTAATGGTTTATGGCACTCGGGGGGCAAAATAGAAAGTCCACTATTCAGAAAGCAGAAATTTCCTGGCAGAAATGGCTTTCTGGTGTTGTGATTGGAATCCGTTGTCCTCAGTGTGAGAGACAACATCCAGCTATGTGGTAGGAGAAAGACACTGGACTCCTGAGTCTGACACCTATCTGTGTACCCTCAGGCCCGTTACTGAGCCTCTGCACTTTTCTCCACACAGTACAATCGGGCAGTGTCCATCCAGTCTGGCTTTTCAGAGTTCCCAGGAATACCAATTAGGATAGCAGGGGTAAAGGCCTTCTAGTTAAGAGAGAGCACTCTGCAGAGAGAGAGAATGACAGCCAGGGGTGGAATCTGAGTTCCAGTATTAGCAGTGTGAATTCGAGCAATTACACAACTTCTTTATGCCTTAGTGTCCTTATCCGTGAAGTGAGGGCAGACAAATGTTGTGCAGGGTATTTAGAACAGTGCTATCACTGAGTAATGCTCACCTAATAAGTGTTCTCTACTATTGCTACTATTGTCATTCTGCATTGGAATTACCATGGTTCTGTAGTTTGTGATCAGGATTCCCTACCTTACTTTTCAAAGATAAGTGGTGCAATTTTTCCAGGACCATTTCCTCATCCCTTTACTCATCTTGAGAGCATCTTACACCTCACTGCCTCTGCTTATGTAAGATTGCCCAGGAGTGCGAAGAGAGCCAGAAACACTTGGGGGACGGGGTGGCCATAGTTATATTATGTCCCCTTTAGAGAAAACAGGCCACTACAGAAGAGACGTTATCTCAGAAATTACTTAGGTGGGTTTCCCAATGTTGTTGACCAACCAAAAAAAAAAAAAAAAAAAATTCAGCTAGTCCTTTTTTTAAAAATGGGGAACGCATTTAAATGTACAAAAGGAAAACACAGAAAGATAATGAAAAACAGCTGTCCTGCACATCAGCTTCACATGCCCCCTCGTCACGTGGCCTGACATTGAAACAGGCCGCTCTGTTCCCGTTACCACACATAACACTGCCAGCCACCACGTGGCAATTGAGAGCACCAGGCAGGTAACTGCACTGCAGTGCTAGGCACCCATGATCCAACTACTCTATGACTGAGCTAAACGGAAGGCGACTTCAGGTCTTCTCTGAAATTGACTGTGACTGCGTGATCTCTGTGATCCCCTTTATTCTTTCTTTTGCATTCCTTCTTTTTGGAACAGTGTCATACTTGCACCAAAGAGGAAATTCAGTGAGGGTATAGTCTGATACACTCAATTAGCAGACACATTATCTTTTCCTTCCTTCTACATTTGCTTAAGAGCTTCTGAACCGGAGAATAGAAAGTGCTAAATGGAATGAAATGACCTGTGGAGGGTAGACAATGCATTTGTGAATGACTTCAAAAAACTCCCCAGCTTCAAGTCCCCCCCCCAGTCATAGCTCCCTTTTTCTTTGCTTGCCTCTTTTCTCCTCTTTTCTAACTGAAGTACTTTGTGTATCATTGATCTTAGAAGATGTTTCTTGAAAAGGCACCATTTCCCCCCACCCGCCTAAGAAGCCCCAGACAGGGTTTGGAAGTGCAGTTGAGTGTTAAGCGTTAGAGCAGATTTGAGCCTCACTTTCATTATCATATAATATTTATATCTCACAGAATATTCAAGGAACACAAACAAGCACCTTCCAAAAGGATTTGGCTAAGATGTCACTGGATAACAGTGACTTGCGGTTTTAGGATTAGAGAAGTAAAAATGTTTGGGAATGTAGGACGTATGGCTCGGTGCAGCTGTTACCCAGAGAAGAGAATCAGATTCCTGCCCTACGAATGATCGAAGGGTGTCGAATGTGTCTCAGGTTATGTGCAATGGAGCTCCCCGTTGGAATAAACGGATGGAATTGCTAGTATGTGTGGGAAAGCGGGACTGAGGACACTGCTTCGATCCATGGCTGATACATACATCTTAGGGAAGACATTACTTAATTTTTTATCTGTGAAATTGAAAGGGTCATTTAGAGAGCTTGGAAAGCAAGGTAGCCAGCGCATTTCACAGGTTGTCACATGTTATCTTTGCAAACAAATGCCCTCAGGAAAACTGGTTTTGTTTTAGACATGCCTTCTAATTCTCATGCAAGATGACCTGTGGGTCAATGTATCACAAGTGATAGCCCAGGTAAGTGGAGTGTTGCTCAGAATCCCTCTCTGACTGAGTTTCCATAGGAGCTACTCAATAAACACGGACTGAATGAATGAATGAAGTGAATGCATCAGGCTGCTGTGAACTTTGGACGCAGAGGAAGGTCACTTTTCTTGATGAATTAGAAGAAACAGAAGCAGTATATAAAAATTTATACTAAACAAATATTCTGGTCATTTAGAAAAAATAAAAGTCTTTCCTTTAAAGAGTTGGAACACAAGTTAGCAATATACTAGATTCTGTCTTTCTCTTTTAATTTATAATGATTAGCAAGTTATCCCTTCAAGTCCCAGCAGGAGAAAGCTAAGTGCAAGGCTGAGGTTATAGGATAGCTAATGTTTCCGACCAGGTACTGCCAGTTCCTTCATCTATGCTGAGCATTACTGGATGTAGAATTTCTTACTTACTTAGAACACTTTGTCGAATATGCTTCATAAGAAAATGCACTAATAGTGGCACAGAGCTGGCTACTGTTACTAGGGAGCAGTAACCCTAGTTTATGCCAGAGGACCAGAACAGCTCAGTGTGTCAGCGTGGGGCGCCTAGTGCATCTCTATCCATCAGGACGCTGACCTATAGCCTAGGGCAAAAGTTGGGCAGTGGGGTTCTTTCCCCTCTTTCCTTCCTCCCTGCTTCTCTCTTCTCCCCCAATGGCTGCCCTCCCAGTATTTATATTGGGGACATGTCGAAGGATGTTAGGAAGAAGCAGAGACAGAAGCAAACAGTCATCCTGGGAAAAGTGAGACGGCTTAGGGGGATGGAGACCGTTAGAAAGCACGTGAAGATTTTTGCCAGCAGGTCAGAAAAGCACCCACATGGACAGTGTAGGAGTCACATCAACAGCAGAGGCTGCAGTGAGGTCCAGGGGCGTCCTGCTGTGGCCATCGGAGGCTTCTGGCCTCCAGCTCCAGGAAGCAGACACTCGAGGCCTTTATATGTCCTGTTCTTAGCTTTTTGTGAGACTTTCTGTACTATGAATTCTGCTGGAACACCCCCTGCACCTGCGCGCCCATCCTCGCTCCATTTAAACTAGACTGAGGCTGTTCATATTCTTGGCAACCCCAAAAGCCAAACCAAAACAGAAAAGGAAAATTTAGGGGCAGTGCCCTCCTGCCCAATAGGTCGGTGTCCATATTACCTGTAAGAGTACTAGTAGTTGAGTAACAGGAAGTATGTTCATATTGCTTATGTACCATTGAGGGAATAGAGAAAACTGTAGCAGTTGAGAATTTGCTCTTCGCCCATATCTTTCTAAGGGTTTGCGTCTCTTGCAGAATATTTGATTTCTGATCTGCCCAAATTTGTTTTTATAGCCACATAGATGTCTTATTACAGTTGGTAATTTCATATGTCTGAACCTTTACTTATTATTTCCAGCACCATAACCCTCAGACTTAATGAATAATCAATTTTTGACAACTATTTCATACAAATGACCATTCTTACCCTAAAGACCAAAGACTCAGAATTCAGGAGTGCTCAATCGCTGCCATTAAGCCCTGACAGTGTGTGAACTAATGGGGCTTTTTGCACTTAGGTTTTAAGCATTCTGTACACAAAAGTGGTCAAGGCCATGATACCAGGTCTAATAATGAGGCTTTTGTGAGCTACCCTGGGAAGTAAGCTATTGTTTACGACCCTGAAGCTTTGGGAAAGTACATGCTGGTTTTAACCACCTGACAAATGAAATTTTGGAACACAAACCATTTATCAACAGGGTCCTGTCTGCATACATTTTCCATGCAGTCATGTTAAAAGAAGAGTGATGAAGAATTTCAAATACAGAACTTCTGGTTCTTGAGATATGCTCCTTAATGTGCATTTTGCCACGATTTATTGCAGATCTGATGTGACCAATTAATATGGCACTTGTAAAGAAAGGCTGGGCAGTTTTTGCTGTAGTGCTCCTTTTTTTGCATAATACACAGACCTCCATAGTCTTGTATGTTATATAACTATGAAATGTGTATGCCAACTAGAGAAAACTCAAGAAAAATGGAAAATTTTGACATATGTTGTCATGCCCGTTTCCCTGTGCCCAGCATGGAAGAATGACAGACAATCATCGGGTCTTGATGGATGCAGTCGTCATGTATTTCACTGGACTTTATCCACCTACATCCTTTATCCTGCCAAATTTCCATTTTGTACATAATCAAAACATATTCCAAGGATGTATTTCTGGACTATGAATTAACCTTCCGTTTCAGTGATTCTTCTCAATCTTCCTCCAAGTTTTGTCCACTGAAAATACTCCTGCTTTTGTTATTATTGTGGTTGTTAATTGCCCTTTTTTACTGGATTTATATGCCCGTATGTACATCACCGTCATTGCACAATTATGATTAGAAAAAGCCACACCCAGCTTGATAAGATCCAGTGGCTTGAGTATCATTCTTTGAAGTCCTTAAAGGGGTTTTGTTCTAGCATTCATTCTTGGGGGAGGTAGACCGTGGGGCTAGATGCCTGAGCCAAATGCAGAATCATATAGTACAACTGTGTTCTTAAATAAAAACCAGAAGAAGTTGGATCTATTGCAAACCACATTTACAATATCATTTGAAGGACAGCTGGGGTCAGTGTTAAATTCTAAATTATCAGATGCAAAGAGGCAACTCTTGCATAACAATAAGCACAGGCTGTCACATTGAATGGAAAATAACCACATTTTCACCTTGGAAAAAATATTCTAAATAGGAGAGTAATTGTTTTTAGGAAGCTATTCATGACTTCCTTTTTTTCCCTTCCTACCCTCAAGAATCGCCCTGGAATAAGGTAAACTTTTTATCATAATTTATACAATGTAATTTTTTGAATAGTTTAGAATTTTTACAGCCTGATAACAGATTTGCCAAATTGCACGCAGCCATCCTGCACTGGCAGGGAGACAGGCGTGCGTGACCTGCTGGGTCTTTCTCATCTCTAATGTCTGAGAGACTTTGAAATACATCCCGGAGCTTAATTATGACAGCGATTTTTATTATTCTGAGCCCCTAGTGGCGTACTTCATGAGAACAATGTTAAAGAAAAAAAAAAAAAAATGAGAGAGAGAGAGTTGGTGCTTTTGCAGTGGTTGACACAAAAATTGGAACATGCAATGATTTCACAGAGGAGCTTGCCTTTTTCAGGCACGTGGAGGGAGGAATGGTAGGTTGGGAGAACAGAGTTGCTGGCAGGAGCTTATGAAATCAGCTCTGTTATTCATTCACTTCTGGTATAAACCAATTGTGGATCTATATTTTATAGAAATAACAACCATGTTTGCATCAATTTAAACAGCATAGCTACCGTTCCCCGCCCCCCACCACATCCAATCCTGGCTCTAGTACCACCCTGGTATTACTGTGCATGGGTACTGGAAAGTCAAGTACCACGCTTTTTTCTTTAAACGTTTTAGTTTGAAATCAATTTAAACTCACAGAGCAGTTGCAAAGATAAAACAGAGCTAGCTCCCCCACACCCTCCTCACTCGCTTCCTCCAAAGTTAGCATCTCTGAAAAACACAGTATGACTTGCAAGAAATTAACCTTGGTCCAATGCCACTAAAGCTACACACATTTTTTTTTCTTGCATTTCACCAGTCTTTCCTCCACTGTTTTTCTCTGATGCATGACCCCACACTGCATTTAGCTTCAGTGTCTCCTTAGCCTGCTCCAATCTGTGACCATTCCTCAGCCTTGTTTTTCATGACCTTGACACTTTTGAAGAGTACTAGTCAAATACCTTGCCAGGTGTCTCTCATTTTGCTTTTGTCTGATGTTTTAATGGATCGGAGCTCTGAGTTTTAGGAAAGAATACCACAGAGATGATGTACCCTTCTCAGTGGGTCATATCTTGGGTCTCAGGACATTAATACATCCCATTCCTGGTGACAGTCACTTTCATCAAGGTGGTTCCGCTAAGTCAATGACATAACTTATTCCATTTCTGTGAATGGGGCCTGAGTTAGTAAAAGAACATAGCTGACCTTATGTTAACTTTTAGTTTAGTAGACATATAATTGAAGTAGCATATATGTGCATTGAAGAAGTATCCAATGCTGTGAATCATTGACTGTTGCATTTTTAATTTCTGTGCTCTTTGATTTGTGACCATCATGAACTATATAGGTCTAAATAAGGCTGATAATACTATGGCCTTTTGTAGCCCTCAGTGAGTCAGCCCCTGACCCCACTTTAGCCTTAACTCTAAGGCTAAAGGATTATCCATGGATGAGCTTCATGCACCAGAGTCCACCTAAAGAAAGAAGCACTGATCAAGTTACAAACATAAGAGTTCTCTTTTTTATCTGCATATGCCACATATCTGGGGTTTTTTTTCCCCTTCACCCAGGAGTTGGAAAAATCATAGTATTACCTCCACTGCACAAATTAAAACAAACAAAAAACCTGATGAACTGATGCTTAGAAAGGTTCAAGGACATGTCAAGGTTATATGACTATGGCTGTGCAGAGTCAGTTAGAGAACCCAGGTTCTCTGATACTTAGTTCACTGAACTGCCTGGGCACTCAATTCATTCCAGCAGGAGAGGCTCAGGGCCCTTGGTGGTCCGGAGCAGTCTAATCTGTAAGCAGGTGGCTCGAACTCTGAATTTATTACCAAGTTATTATGAAAGCCAAGGAAGGTTAGTTAATCACCCTGGTTTTTCCACTTGGTGGTTGTTATTTCAGGAATAAAATACTCCTGAAGTCTATTTCTAATTTAATGCCAAGATGCACATTGTGCCTCACCTGTTTCACCTAGATGTTATTTATGCCCAAATAATACCTCCTAGATGAGGACCCTTTGTGCCTGTTTCCTCCTTTGGAAATTAAGGATAATAATAGTAATCAGTTGTATACAAAGCAATCGTGGGGGGTGGGGTGGGAAAGGCACAATAAATGTAACAGCTCTGGGAAAACCAAAATCAGGGAAAAGTGCTATGGAAATGCTAAATGCAGTTGTAGGAATTATGACTTCTCTGCACATTCACCTCCAGAGGCCAGGATAACACAAATGCTTGGTAAACATTAACTTCACTCAACAAATGTATATTAGCTGCATATAACATCAGAATCTAAAGCTGGAAGGGATTTGAGATGACAATAATAGCAGTGAACATTTTTTTAATAGACTTTTTAGAGCAGTTTTAGTTGCCAGCAATATTAAACTGGAGCTTATTTCTTATTTCTTTCACATATACCCCTGTCCCACTCTCCCATCTTTGGCACATAACCTCCACCATTATCAACATCTCCACCATAGAGGTGCATTTGTTAAAACCTATATTGACACGTCATTATCACCCAGCATCTATAGTGTCCATTAGGGGTCAGTCTTGGTGTTTTACATTCTGTGGGTTTGGACAAACGTACAATGACACGTATCCACCAGTATAGTGTCATACAGGGTAGTTTTACTGCCCTAAAATTCCTCTGTGCTCTGCCCGTTCATCCCACCCTCGCACTTAACCCCTGGTGACAACTGATCCTATTACTGTCTCCATAGTTTTAACTTTTAAAGAATGTATATAGCTGTAATCACATAGTATGTAACCTTTTCAGATTGGCTTCTTTCACTGAGTAATATGCATTCAGGTTTCCTCCATATCTTTTCATGGCTTGCTAGCTAATTTTTTTCTAATATTCCATTGTCTGGACCACAGTTTTGTTCTGCTTTTATCTATTCACCTACTGAAGGACATCTTGGTTGCTTCCAAGTTTTGGCAATTATGAATGAAACTTCTACAAACATCCCCGTGCAAATTTTTGTGTGGACATGCTTTTGGTTTCTTCTAGTGAACACCAAGGAGCACAATTCCTGAATCATAAGGTCAGAGCCTGTTGAGTTTTGTAAGAAACTGCCAAATTGTCTTGCACAGTGGCTGCACCATTTTGTATCCCCACCAGCAATGGATGAGAGTTCCTATTGCTCTAATCCTCTACAACATTTGGTGTTGTAAAATTCCTGGATTTGGGCCATTCTAATACATGTGTCATGGTATCTCATTATGCTAAAAGTTTTTGAGTGCTTAATATATGGCAGACACTGGACTAAGCAGTATAAACGACAGTTTCATTTAATCCTAACAAAAAGCCTGTAAAGTAAGTGCAGTGATTTTGTCTTTCCATTTCACAGAGAAGTAAAGGGAAGTTTACACAGGGTAAGTTGCTCACGGTCCCATGAACCGCAACCACAGAGCCAGGTGTTCAGAGGAACCGCCGCGCAGGGTTCCTGTGAGCTTGCTGGTCTGCGAACTTGCTGGTTCACCCCCTCCATTGGTAGGGAAGGACGTTTATTCCAGATCTGTTAAAGGACTGTCTGGGATCCGTGGCTGGTCAGAGTAAGACACAGGAAGAGAACCCTCTCTCTGTCAGCCTCCTCCTCTACACCACACACATCTCAGCCGTCAGTCATGTCAGGGTTGACCTCCATCATCAGTCTTTGGCTTTCTACTGAGGAATCCTGATATATAATGGGTACTTCAAGCTTTTCAGATCCAGTGCCTATTTTAAATGCATTTAATTCAATGCTCAGATTAGAGACAGAGGAGCTCTGAGTGCAACACATAAACAGCGTCACCTTGCCATCTAGTTGAAATATGCTGGCTACTCTGTGCGTGAACACAAGCTGCAGATGAGAGCTCTGTGCTATATGGTGCCTCCCTCCAGTGTTAATTGTTTTCTCAGGTAGTTTCCATTCCCAGCTCTACGGTACCCCGTGGTGTTAGTAATTTTTTCATGAGAAATAGAGAATTCTTAGAACATTAGTTCCAGCCCAATTCAAGTTTGAAAACAAATGTTAGGCATAAGAAGGTGAAGTGTGAGGATTTTTTTTTTCAACTTAGGGGGTTGTAATTCCAAAATTACAATAATTATAATTATAAATAATTATAAAGTTGCTCATTAAGACAAATAAGAAAAATGATTTGTTTTTAACTTGAATTAGAGAATGGAAAAGCACAAAGAGTAAAGCACTGACTAAATTCTGCAGCTTTACCATAGAATGATTTGCTGCAGATAATGGAGCAGAGTTTGCTCCTGACCATGAGAGACCTCTTATAACTGACAGCAGACTTTGGGTGCAAGAGGCCAGTGCAGGCAGGCCATGTAGAATCTTTTTTGTGCAATGATACCACGACTGGGTTCTGTCAGATTCCAGAGCTGTGGCGATGACACCTTGATGGAACCAGCAGTACCCGCCTGTAAAATGCGTGTATTAGAGTGATGGTGGAGAAGGTGAGTTCCTGCAGAATAGCTGGGTCAGCTGCACACTCGCCTGGGTAGCAGAATAGGGGCTGATGGGCTGTTAGTGTCCCAAGTAGGTTTGGTGCTGCATTCTCATGCTTCCCAGAGACCCAGTGATGCAGGCTGGTCTTGGTCTCTCTCTGCTGTGGGCAGGTGACTTCCAGGGAAGGTGCTGGTTGAGGAAGGCAGAGAGTGGCTACATAGCCTGCAGGGCCCCATGCAAATTGAAAACATGGGGCTCCTTGTTGAAAAATTATTAAGAATTTCAAGAGCAGAGCACCAAATCAAGTGCGGGTCCCTCTAAGTGTAGGGTCCTGTATGACTGCATAGGTCACTCACCCATGAAGCTGGCCCTTCCCCAGTGTTAGTGTCTCTTCTTATCTTTGTACCAAATCTGTGTTGGGTCGGAGACAGTTCTCTATCAACTTAAACCTTCATTTTATCAGAATACGATTAAATGAAAATGAATGAGACACATTGTTTCAGCTTCTTATATTTCAGTGAGAAGAAATACCTAGGATTCCGCTCATGGGCTGCAAACTCCTTCACATTGAAATTAGCATTAATAAGAAATACTCATTAATATTTTCAGATGACCACTTACAAATCCACGAAGTCCCTTTACTTTATAAATCTAGTTATCTGATGCTGCTTCCATAAATGGCATTGTGTTTATATCCATCCCCTAGTTCAATATAGGTTTGGTGAGTCGTTAAGTTTGAAAACAGAAAACTGTGAATCTCAGTTATCACTTGTGATGGATCACTATACAGTAGTACCTTGGTTTTCGAATGTCTCTGTTGACAACATTTCGGTTTACGAACGCCGTAAATTTTATGGATCTATGGTATCATTAGATAGTAAAATTCATGCTAAATTTTCAGTTTTAGGGGTTGATTTTAAAGGTCTGGAACGGATTAATCCATTTTGCATTACTTTCTATCGGGAAACCATGCCTCGGTTTTCGAACATTTCAGAACTTGAATGGTCTTCCGGAACAGATTACATTTGAAAACCGAGGTACCACGGTAGGTTGAACTTAAAGTGTAACTTTGTTGAATCCAGAAAGGTGTTCCCCACCCCCTCAGTTTCATTGCCTGGTGCAGTGGACTACAAAGATGATTGGACATAGTTCCTCCTCTGAAGGGCTCATATCAATTTGGCAGGGTATAAAGCACATAACTGCATTAGTGACATGCCATGTGCTAGGTATGTACACATTAAGGACGGGCAGAGGAGGGGGCTTAATTCAGTGGCAGGTGATTGGGGAAGGCTGTCCAGGCGACACCAGGGTGGAAACTGCTATTTCCATCTGTCCCTTCTGCCCCACTTAGTAGTTCACAGTGTACATTTGCCATTTCCCAAATGGATCATCCATTTTCATTTGTCATCAGTAACATCCCAAAGGATAAAAATCCCAAAAGCACCTTAAAAACTGTTGTGGAGGACAATAGGAGGTTGCCAATGATTGTTGAGGTGGCGATGAAATCTGATCGACGTTTTAGAAACAGTTGTGGGGCTCTGTGGAGAATGGATGAAAGGATCTGCGTGAAATGACTGCATGGAATTTGAACCCATGAGTGTCTCAGCTGTTCAGGCAGAGAGACCTTGTCGTGCGGGGGACCCTGCTCGCTGCGCCATTTGTCGTGCGCGGAGGCCTGCTCGCCGCGCCATTTTTCAGACGGAGCGGCCTGCGGGGTCTCTGCTCCCACTCCCCACACAAGAACGCAGGATATGGTGAGGCCGAAAAGGAACACCCACGGAGCCATAGGTAGGGGAGTCATACCACTACAGTCTCACTGGAGGCTGGGCCCACTGGACGCCGACCTGCCATCCGCTTTTCCGCCAACCGACCAACCGACGACTCTTCTCCACTCTCTCCTCTGTTCCTCCCTCTCGGCTCTCCTCTTACGCTCTCTTCGGCTCTGCTCGGCTCCTTGGCAATCCTCGGCAATCCTCCGTAGTCGCAGCAGTTATACCAGCGGCCAATCGGCTAACCAGCCACAGCCGACGGCCATTCACCACCCGAGCCAGCACCCTTCCACGTGAGGCCGAGAGCCTGTAAACTACTTTCTGGGGCTCTGTCCCCACAGACCTGGAGACTTCAACCAAGCCATTCGTGTAGGAAGATGTGGTGAAAGAATGAATTTAAAGTACACAGTGGATACGGACAATTGGGGGTGGGGGGAGAGAAGTCAAGGATGGTTAAGGACCCACGGTCTTCTCTAAGCTAATATAAATGAAGTCTTGTATTTCATCCAAGGGAACAGCGGGCATTCACTATTAGTACATAATACTCCATATAACATCCAATAACTACCATGTTTCCCAGAAAATAAAACCGGGTGTTATATTAATTTTTGCTCCAAAGGACGCATTAGAGCTGATTGTCTGGCTAGGTCTTATTTTCAGGGAAACAGGGTAAGATACGAAAGACAACATCAAAGCTGCGTAAAAGGCTATGTGGGATTCCTCTATTGATTTAAACACTTGGAAAAGAAGGAACAACAGCAATGTACCACAGTGCATGTCTGAGTTGGTGCTGATTTCTGATTGCTTCGTGTTCATATCCCTCAGTTCAATACAGGTTTGGTAAGTTGTAAGTTTGAAAACAGAAAACTGTGAAGCTCAGTT
Organism: Rhinolophus sinicus; assembly: GCF_057876585.1. Taxonomy (NCBI): domain Eukaryota; kingdom Metazoa; phylum Chordata; class Mammalia; order Chiroptera; family Rhinolophidae; genus Rhinolophus; species Rhinolophus sinicus. The sequence goes on along the minus strand of NC_142502.1, from coordinate 121,341,416 downwards.
ATCACTTTTGATGGACTGCTATAGTTTGAACTTAAGGGGTATCTTTGTTGATTCCAGAAAGGTGTTCCCCACCTTCACGTTGTGCCCATTGTAAATGTCTAAACTTTTGCCGCTGGCTGGCACCCTATCCCAAATACTCAAAAGTTGCCTTTGTAGTTTGTTTGGAGCGCTAGAAAAGCAGAAATGTAGATGTTAGCAATTGACCAGCATGGCAGACACTGTGACTTTTGGGGTAGATATTGAAACACCGTGACACTCAAGGGTAACCTGGCTATGGCTTCTGGCCCAACTGAAATGCAGGACGTGTCTACGTTACATTTCTGTGCAGAGAGAAAGGTTTGCTAGTCCACCTGATGGACGGCCAGGGCGGTGTTATTATTCTCAGTGTGCAGCCTCTGAACAGAAGGTCAGCAAGTCTACAGCAGACACGCAGGAGGACAAGGACCCCAGATGGTCCTCGACTGCCAATCAGTGAGAATGAATTGTGCAGTTTAGAATAGATAAAAGAAAGCCTCGCGGGGACGCTGCAGATGGAGAAAAGCCATGTAGAATTGTTTGGCGGTAAACAAAGTAACAAGGAGTGGGATTTACATCAATTCATAGTAAGGACTAGCTCTGGGTGTGTCTTTAGAAGAAAGGAAACTGAACCAGCATCCTCAAAATCATAAAACTAGAGGCTGTCGCTTGAAAAGCGGCCACTAGAGGGCTCATTTCATCTATAAAGAAATATTTCCTTTACAAACCCAGGAACTTTCCAAAAGGCTTTTTTTCAGCAGATCTAAAAGGAGGTGGGCATTGGAGCGGGAAGGGAACGGGAGGGGGGGGGGAAGGGGAGTGGCAGTGAAAGTATTACACAGAGAGTCATATCTTTGGATAACTTTTCAGGAAGGTGTGTGCCTAAGTGTGACTTCACCACAGGTTAAGATGCTGTATTTTTCTGATTGTGTGGCCTCAATGCACAAAGCACATATTCCGGGGAGAAATTGAAGACTTTTTATCCCAATATAAGTGTGCTGTGGAGCAGCTCCAGATTTGGTCAATGCTCCCTTGTGTTCCCAAGGGCCTATCCACCTAAAATGGAGCAGAAACCAAAATAAACTTAGGGGTATTTTGGGGCACAGAGAATAGGGGGGGCACTGAGTTCGTGTCAGGGCACCTCAACATCATAGAGAGTGGAGGGATAAAAACCAAAACAAAGGAAGGTGGTTAAAAAAAAAGGACATTTGACAAATGTACAACTCCAACTCCTTTCATGGAAAGCAAAAACATTCCCAGAAAGCAGAGAATTTCCAGCAATGGGGAGAGTGAGAACTTGTAAGAGCTTGGATGTTGGTAATCCTTCCATTTGTAGAATATGTTCCTGATCTGCCAGTGCATGAACTACATAATTGACAAATCTTCAATTCACAGTATATTTAAGTGGTCCCTCCTCCCTTCTCACAGTTAAAAATACATTACATAAATTACTACCCTGCCTCCTGAAACAGGCAACTGTTCTGTTGTCTGCCGTTTATTTGTAAAACATTTTGGCACTTTCCGTGGAATTCTTTGTCTTCTCAATTATGCCAGGGCACTTTTTCTTCCCCTCCAATTTTGCTTTGTTATAAAGTACAGTGTCCCAGAGATCCCCGGAGAAGCTAACAGCGGTGTCAAGGATGGGGTGTGGAGGAAGGAACCAGAGACCACAAGCAGGGACAGAAAAGGGAGCTAGAATAGTCACAGTGACAAGAAAACAGAGGCTGTCCCCGTCACTAGCCAGTGCCTTGGTCTTGCTGCTTGGGGACCTGGCTGGAGGGGAACCCGGAATCTGGGCATTGATCATCCTGGTGGAGCCCCCTCTCTCATGTGATACACAGCAGCCACGCGGAGAAGGACAGGGAGAGCGCAGCCTGTCACCACACAGCCCGCTTAGAGCTCTCCGCAGCCCCCTGGGGCTCCTGTGGGAGAGGCTGAGCGGTTCTTCCTTACCAGCAGGTGTCGCTGTGGAATTATTAAAAGGGGAAGGAGCAAAGGAGCTGCGTTTTGGTGAGCTGAGCCCCAGATAAAAGACCTTGAACTAAAATTGCACACAGGCTAGGCGGCAATGACTTCAGAGGAATTAAAAACCACTCCCTCAACTGACTCCAGGGCTGTGACTGCCGCGACTGTTGTCTCTGAGCTCTTTAGTTCACCTGGATTTTCAAGTTTTAAGAAGCAGAACAATTATCCATAGAGACATTCAAAGGATGGGTATCTATTAGGTTGGTGCAAAAGTAATTTCGATTTAAAAGGTTAAAAATAATTGCAAAAACCGCAATAACTCTTGAACCAACCTAAAACATTTCTCAATGTTGGTAGCAATATAAAGTTTTGTCCTATTTGCTGACTGTTTGGATAGGCTTTTTTTTTTTTTTTTTTTTTTTTTTTTTAATTTGGGCGGGGATACCTTCATGTCATGGAAGCACTCAGGACTCCAAAGAGCTGGATTCAGAGTCTCACTTCTCCATCCCTATGTGTATGTTACTTTATAGACAATTTATATAATTTAGAGCTTTGAGGCTCAGTTCCATGACAGGGTAATTGCAAAGGTTAAATAAAATATTCATGAAAGCACCTAGAACGGTTAGTTAAACCTGAATCCAGATGCATCATTGAAACACTGGTTTAGATTTCCTTATTACCTTAATATTTTAATTTCATTTTGAATAGATTTTGTTCATACAGTATTACCCCTGTGTAAATTATAACCTCTAGGACGGTACCCCACTTATCTCATTCGGCCCCAGTGCCCACGGACCATCCCTGCTCAGGTGTCCTGGGAGGAGTTGAATGCAAACTCATTATCTCTATGCTCCAATGTCCCTTTCTGCTTTCTTTATTCTGTTTGATGTTGCTGTCCCCTTTCCCTGGACCCTGCTTGAATCGGTGGGATCACCTCAAATTCTCCTTTGTCTCTGTCTTCTGTATCCAAACAGATCCCTGAACTGCCAATGGCATTTTCAAATGTTGCATGGTCTCCTTTGCCTGCTGCTGTCGCATCGCTTGTTGGCAGGGCTGCTAGTCTGGTTGCTACCTCAGGGGCTTCTAGGTATGCTGGGGGCCCTCTCCAAATCCCCATTCCAGGCCCCACCCTAGACCCACATCATCAGAACTGGGAGGCGGGGCACAGGATGACGTGGCTTTAACATACACTCTGGGTTTTGTTGGAGTCCTCACATTCATTTCTGACCTTGATCAAATCAGTTCCAGCCATGTTCTTATTCTGTCCCTTCTCTGCTGCACATCTTTGGGACTTCCCATTTCATCCAGAATGTACTCAACTTCAAGTCAGGTGATGTCATCAGGTAGCAAAGCGCCTGTCACCTAGTATGTATTTAATTACTATACATACCTCTTGGTGGAAGCTGGATCACCCCTTCTCTAGGGACTATCTTGACATGTAGAAGGGACACTGGCACTGTCCCTCGGCCATAGCTGAGTGCAGGCTTCTGATCCACATGTGTAGACAGATGGTATTTCCAAAGAATATGAAATCTGAACAGAAGAGATGTTGAGATCTGGAGTCCTGGGAATTGAGTCCTGTGAATGGAAAGCCCTCTCCCTTAGAGCGCTGGTTGTTGAGGGTCCCAGACAAAGCCTGGTTCTGCCCATCCTGAGCCTTGACCGCTCAGATCTACCCCTCATAAGATACCCCAATGTCCCCCAATAAATGCTCTTTTTCCCCCCTTTTTATTCAAGTCACCCAGAGTCAATCTCTCTTGTTAACCGAGCATGACCTGATACACTATTGGAGATTCCATGTGTTCATGATATAGTTCCAATATCTACTTAATCATGTGATTTCTCACAATTCCCTGAGAAATTTCTTCTCAAAAACCAGGCGACTGTCCTAATAAATTTCAATCTTTTCTACACGAATTTCCTCTCTTCTCTGTGACTCCAGTGTCTCAAAGCCCCTTCCTGAAAGTTCTTCAGTCTGACGTCTCATTTCTCCAGGCTCTTATACTACTGCTGATAAACCAATCACTGTACGTTTATCACATATGGGTTTGTACTGTCATTTATTTTTTCACTTGTGTTTAATGCACCTTCCCACTAGGTGCAACCCACTTGGAAGCAGAGAACACATCTCAAATTTGTTTTTGAATGTTTTTCTCTTAAGTACTTAATGCTTAAATGTTTCTCTACTATTCTTATTCCTAAATGCTTATTGTTTAAATGTTTCTCCCCTACTATACCATGTCTTATAAATATTTATTGAATGAATGGAGGAAATGCATACCTGCTTATATTTATAATTAAAGGGAACTCGGGAGTATAGTATTTGTTTTTCCAAAAATGCTTCCAATTATCCATTCCCTCATCAGTTCACATGTAGAGGGAAATGCAACATTCCCTTTGTAGAACATCCGCTTTGTAATTGCTCCTGTCAGGGTGATTAATGAATGGTGGTTTGTGACCAGGAACCTCTATGGTGACCTGGTGGTCAGCAGAGGCCACCTTGTCTCAGATATTTCTAGCCCTGTATGAGGTTTTTTAAAAAACAAAATTATGGCTTTGGAAAATGACTAAGGTTGCATTATGGGAACATTTGCATACAGATACCCCGAGCCTGTCCATAGCTAATTGCATCCAGGCGGAGGCCTGATTTGCTTACCAGGCCCTCCTGACTGGGAGGTGGATGGTCACTCCAGGCTGCAGCCAGGCCAGTGCCTCGGGCCAAATGTCTTTTCTTCCTCCTGGCTGTCTTCTGCGTGGGCCTGTCTTGCCTTCTGCTGACATCTCAGGCTGAGGATCTCTCACTGGTCTTGCAGGGCTAAGCTTGGCCATGCAGGGGAATGGGAAGGGGGAGTAGACGGTGATGGGGAGTAGGGGATCTCCACCCCTCTGGCATTGACTTAGGGTGGAGTAACTAAGGTGAAAGGGATTTCCACCTTGCCAGTTACACCCTTCATGCTGCTGCTGTGAGTGTCCTTGTTTCTCTTCTTCTGGGACCCCAAAGTTACTCTCAGCTATAACTGCTTGGCTCACCTGATGGAAAGCAGCGACTCTTCCCTGAGCAGTAAAGTTGTAGTGGCTACAGCTAAGGGGGAAGGCTCCCTGATCTGGGAGCAGAGGAAGTGTGGCTTTGAACTGTGGCGTTCAGAGACTGTGCTCCCTTCAAAGATGCAGGGCAGTCTTCTGTCGCATCTGTTCTCCCCTTCCGGTCAGGGCCCCAGGACCTTGGAGGCCACTAGTATACTAGTACTGATGCAGCAGTATTAGTGTACTAGTGTACCAGCATTGTACGTATTCAGTGGATTTTCTCACTTACCCTTCACAGCAACCACGCAAGGCAGGTACTCAATTAATCCCATTTTGCAGTGCTGAAAACTGAGGTACAGAGAAATTAAGTAACTTGTCCAAAGTTGCAAAGCTCTATTCTTATAGTAAGTATTCCAACAACAATAATAATAATAATAATAATAACAATAACAAGAATAATAATACAAAGAGTACTCCAATAAGTACTCATACTGATTAACTCTTCCCTAGTAATTATATAAATCTGGTAGTTGTATTTCAGGAACCACTTTAGCAGGATGTTAGGTAAGAGCTGTCTACTTGATCATTTAACGATTATTTATCGAGCATGTATTAACAGGTAGCCCTGTTCTGCAAGCTGAAAGCAATACAAAATAGAGCAAAAGTGGCTACAGTACAGTTTAGGAGAAAAGAAAGTTTTCTCCATGTCTGTCTTGTTAGTTACGCGTCCAGCTGTGGGCGCACAGCACAGCTACAGACACCAGTGGATGTGGACTCTGCTGGCATTGGACTGGGCAGTGCGGCACCCTGGGAAGGAGATCAGTCCCCAGTTTGCCCAGGTGTGTCCGTCAATGTCTTCATCGCTCACTTGCACTCTGACCTTGGACATTCATATGACTTCCCTGTATCTCAGTCGTCTCATCGGTAAAATGGGAATCATCTTGGTTCCGAATTCTTCGGCGTTGCTGTAAGGATTAGAAGGATGCGTCCGCGACAGCTGCTTAGAACGTGCTGGGCACGTTGTAAGCATCCAGTGAAGGGCAGCTACTCTTGCCATATTTCTTGCATCTCTGTGGTTTTACAACTGGCATTAATTTAGAGGCTCCTGGGCCACTGCTGTAACTCCTCTAACGCCTGCCTCCCTCCCAGCACCTTTCCAACAGGACGGGCCAGCTGTCCCACGGGTGAGTTCTATAAAACCGTATATGTTCTCCATAGATTGCACACCCCTCTCATACATGTTTATTCAGGACCTACTGTGTGCCAAGAACACGGGTGTAGCCGTGGATACGACAGGCAATTTCCTTTCCTGCCGGAACTTACAATCTAACGGCAGTAATGTTTAGTTATTAAACAACTACCACCACCCACCAATTAGTATTGAAATTCCAAGAATCATAAGGAGATGTTCAGGGGGCTTCACTTTCTCAGGAGCAGGGGTTAATTCGGGGTACAGATAGGCTTCCCGGGGAACTGATTAATGGTGAAGCTGAGGCGCGAAGGAAAAGCAGGAGTTGGCACGCGGAGCAGATCAGGGAGAAGTTTCTAAGCAGAGGAGTAGAAATTGGAGGTCGGGGATGGGGAACGACAGGCAGGCAGGAGGCGCGTCCCCTCTGGGCCAAGCCCGGCTGCCACCACCCTGTTTGCGCACGTGGGCGGAAGCCCAGGAAGCAGTGTGCTTGGCTTGGAGAGCCCTGTGGGTGCTCTGCCCGTTATTTTCTCCTGAGCAGTCTGACGTGTAGTCACCTGGATCTTCCCAACAGTGGTGTGATTTATGAGCATTTTAAAACTGAGGAAAATGGGAGATGAACTAAATTGCCCTGCTCCCCAAGTTAGTGGATACCCAGCTGGGATTTGTGCCCAGGCTCGACCCTGCCCTCTGGGTAATGGTCCAGCAGCTTCATGCTTAAACAAGATGCTGATTGCAGGGCTCTCCAGCCTCGCTGCCTATAGGTACATCAGTATATGGGCGGAGAGGGCGACTTTTCCTGAAAGCTGGGAAGCAAAACCAATCAATCCGTCTCTCTTGGGTGAAGGTAAATGGCATTTTGGGGAAATTGTAATGTATCCAATGATTTTTCCCCCAGCACCTTTTAATCATCTGAAGTGGTCTTCTTGATTCAGAAACATAAAATACATTAACAAGGAGGGTTACAGTTGTAATGATCATATTTGGTACGTTTACTTATGTCCCCCACCCCCATCCCTAAGCAAAATACAGCACCAAAAACTAAGAAATGTTTTTGGAGATAAATAGTTTTTATAGCTATTTTTTAGTGGATTTTTAAGAAATTCAGTGAACAAGTAAATTCCTTATTACTTTTACCTATTTAGAAATTTTTCCTTGTGTCATGATTAGAGTACTTGTTCTTAAGAAATTCAAACCAGAAAATGAGCCAACTGGTACCCAATTCAATGAGAATTCTCTGTTTTATTTCCTGGACATATAGTGAAGACTTATTGTGAGGGTGCTACATTTTTGGAATTTGAATACAAAATGTTAATTTAACTTTCAGAGTCCAGATATATTGTTTTCAAAGTTGGTTGATTTCCCCCTCACCCAATTCCTGGAGAAATATATTAAGATGTGTTCAAGAAATGAAGTCGTTTTAGAAAATAAATAGTCATCTCATGTGCTTGTTTCCTATCTTTTCATGTCATAGAAATGAAATAAGGAAATATGTATATTAAAGGGTTTAAGTGTTTTACTGAGAAAAACCTTTAACCAAACAAGACAAAATGGACTCCTAGTATTGCTAGATTTTAAAAGTGGAATTGTGGGTGCTTTGTTTAGTGAAATGGTTTCAAAAGCCAGGATTTGATGTATAGTATTTACAACAACATATATGACATGAAATAGCAAGTGATATGGTAAATATGTATGTCTGTGTGTGAAGAGAAAGGTGATAAGCTCAAGAAAATTTGCCACAGGATAGATCAAAAGGCAAAATATATTTTATATAGTATTATATTTAACTTAGAATTATCAATAATTTCCCTTGTAAGTTAGATTTTTGTAAAAAATTATTGAAGATATTTTCAAACATACACGTACTGGGGGTGCCAAATAAATGTATACAAGTGGACACTTTGGTCAACGTTGCTCAAGCAGTAGTTCGACATAATCAGAAGTGTCTGGACGCTGATGGTAACCACTTTGAGCACCTCTTGTAATTGCAGAAGTCAGACGTGACTTGTATTCATCTTTTGTTATTGGTATATATTGAGTATTACAATTTTAATACAGCTTTCCTTTCTTAAAATGTGTATACATTTTTTTGGCACCCCCGGTGTAATGAACAGTATAATACCCCCCCCATGTGTCCATTCCCTGAGTTCCACAGATATCACCATTCTTCCAAATTATCTTTTTTTCGTTTATTCTCAGCCCCACTTTTTTTCTGTAATATTTTTAAAAATTTTCGGTACTATATTATTTCTACAATGGATACCACTTATCTGTTATATAAGGCACCTATCTTTAAAAAATAAACCTCAATACTTTTATCAGCAAAGTTAACAATAATGCCTTAATATCATTTGATATCCAGGCTATTCCCAGTTCCTGTTGGCCCCCGTTGGCTTGAAATGTCTTTCTACAGTTGATTTATTTGCTTCAGGATCCAAATGAGACGCATCCACTGAGTGCATTTCATCGGCACCTGTCTTACGTCTTTTAAAGTAGTGTCTCCTCTCTTTCCTCACTGCTGTTTTTTCCTTCCTGTCATTATTTGGTTGAAGAATGTGTTTGTCCTAAAGGTTCATCATTCTGGAATCAGCTGATTGACTCGTCCAGTGCCATTGGCATCTAAGCTGTTGTCGATGGATCCGGATCCGAGACTTGATTAGATTCTGATTTTCAGCAAGAAAACCTCACAGACGGTTTTTGTTTTTATTTTAATAAGTCTCTCCCAGGAAAGACCACCTGGTGGCAGTGTTAGGCACAGTATTTCCTTCTTGGGAGTCTCCGCAGTGTAACTGACCTTGCCCCTCCTCTGCCTTCAGTTTTCTGCATTTTCCTGGTGCCTGCCAGCCACAGCACAAGCCACACGAATAGCATCAAGCTCATCTTGTGCACAGCCCCTCTTTCTGGGGTCCAGTCAGTGCCGATAGTGAGAAAGGCCAGCAAGATCTGACCAGCCTGGTTTGCCTGCCTGTCATAGGAAGTCACCAGCTCTCCTCCCGATTAGTTAGTTCCAAAGTATAAGAAAGCTTTTTTTTTTTTTTTTTTTTTTTTTTTTTCAGTTGGAGACTGAAGGTTTTCAATTTGAGTTCAAGTAAGCCATAGACATAAAGGATGTTTGAACTAATCTGATAGAAAATGATGGCAGCCCAAGATGTTAATTTCAGCCATGACCCCTTTATCTAACTCCTCTTGCCTGCTTCCCACCAAAGAGAACAATCGACTTAGTTTCACCTTCAATTACTAAGATACTTTCATGGAAACAAGAAGTGCCCATCTTTTTTAATCCTAATATTAGGCAACCTCTGGAGGGATCAGCTACATCTTTCCAAACGTGCTTCACCAGAGAGCTAGAACAGGGCCTGGCACAGCCCAGGGAATGCTGACAGTGACTTGGAAGCGGGTTCTATACTAAGGCTCTGGCACCAAATCACTGAATCATACTTAACCTCAGTTTATGCATCTCTAGAATATGAACAGCTACCCCTCAGTGACATTATGAGGATGAAATGAGTTCATCTAATTGGTGTACCTGTCAAGTCTTTGTGCTGTCAATTAACATTAATACAGAGCAAGCAAACTCAATTACTGGATCAGGGTTAGAGTTTGGTGAATTTCAGGCCATTTTTAAATTTGAATGATCACATGGAGTGAGATGCCTGACACTGGAATGATGGAATAGCCCAGTGTTTGAACTATTGCAAAATCAGTAAATGGGGAGAAAGTTGTTCACTAATGTGTGACTCGTGTACACCACTCAAACTCTAAACCAGATACCTGCAATTTATTTGTTAGATAAAATTGGATAAGAGCTATTTTACCTGGAGTCTTTCCTTCCCTGTAATTTAAAATTAAACCTTCAGCCAAGGCAAGTAACTTTAATTTGAAAGAATTTCAGACTCAACTCCTGCAATTCTAATTTCTTTCTGCATCTTTCTGGCTGTGTAGTCATCGGGCATTAGAGCGTCTGTGCTGATGAGGTCAGCTCGCTAACGTGATTTATTTTCTTAACAATGTTGAGTATATTATTTAGAGCATTTCAACTGCTTTTAGAGAAATTACTGACAAGCATATTAAAACCCAGACGTAGGTCACTGTAAAGAAGAGAAGGACGAAAAAGAAAAACACCCTTGTTCAACATCCGAAAACCATAATTATGGTTATAAAACTCATGTCCTCCTCTAATAAAGTATTGGATGGTAAGCCAATATAATGTGTACAAAATCACTTAAAACATTTCCTGGAGTAAAAAAAAAAAAAAAAAAAAATGCATCATATGGTTCTGTCACATTTTGGGTTTGAACTAATTTATTTGATGATATACCAATGATGAGAAGAAAACAGGAACATGTAAGGAATTAATGATATAGTGCCATGAGAACTCTGCCAACCACCTAAAAAAGAAGCCAAAATATTAACGGTATAAAATATGTTTATATACATTCAGAATTTTAATGAGATTTTTTGATATGTTATAAGTTGAATGCCAAATTTATCTGTACTTCAGCAGATCATACATGTCTTGAAGAGAATTTGAGTGCTATGTGTAAGTACAGATTTAAAAGTTCATATTGAGAGAGTTTTAGTAAAAATGCATTTCTCAGCTGAACAGGTAAAATAATTAGAGATCATTTAGTTTGTGTCCAATGAAAAACAAAAGTTAAGAAATTTTATGGTTAGCTGAGAAAAGCTGTGATGTGCTTTCCATAGATTACACCCCCCCAACCTCGCTCCCCCCGCCCCATTTAGACTGTTGCTAGTTGATTCTCATTTCTACACTGTAATTTTCAGCTTATCCTAAATATAGACGCTGGATTTGAGCCATCCTAATTAAACTGTGAAGTTCTTTTGTAGTGAGCACTGCTGATACTTCTGAAATCAATTTCAAGGCTTATACATGCAGTATATGTCACCTTCCTGGTTTTCCTTCACTTTATGGATTTATCTAGAAAGGATAAGTTGAAAATAATATTTTAGTGGCAAATTTCTATGGGTTTTATGCCCTGGCTGATTTTTGTTTTGCTTTGTTTTTAATATATCACTATAGACTTCCTTCTGTGATTTAATTCCTTCTTTCAAAAGTGTCCCACCCTAAAATACCTCGCCTCTGTCTGAAGGAAGTTTCAATCTTTATATTATAAATGAAGAAAGTGAGATAAAATGGTATTGCCTAAGGCTACCTGGAAAAACAAGCACTGTATCCTTCTGTTGTTACACAAAATTCATGTCTTTTCTTGACACACAGCTGTTAAAGATAATGGGATTTTCACTAAGGGAATACAAGGTGAGAATCAAACACACAAATTTCAGCACAAACCAACCCACGGGATAAGGTTGAAGGTTGGCGTACGGAATCTGGAGCGCTGACTCGGGGGGGTCTGTGTCTTTGAAGCCTTCCTGGGATGGCACCCAGCAGCTGCAAGGAGCCAGAGAGCTGGGCTCTGGGCGAGTGTGTAGGCCCCTCCCACACGGCCACCTACCTTGGAGAGCACCAGGCTGTGGTCCTCGAGGAGGGGGATTATGGGAGATCAAGTTCGCTCTGACTACAGAGCTGAGCAGGGAATACCAGAGGCAGTAACTGTTCCATTAGAAGACTGCAAACCATTTTTAACAAAACCCAAGTCCTTTATCTGTTGGAAGTGCAGTTTGAAAGTCATTTTAAATGGACTCCGATTTGTCCTGTGACGTTCACTTCCAGAATGTCGTTTTACCAAAAGAGCTCTTGAGTGTGGTGAGGTAGTGGTAATGGTGGCTGTCCTTTTAAATTGCCTTTGGAAGGCAGAAGCACAGGAAATAAATTGTTTGCCCCAGGGCTTCTGGGGTCCAGGAGCAAAAGCAGCACACGCAGAGCTGGAGTTGGCCTCAAACTATTTGTCAACCCTGGCTACACATTAGAACACTCCTTCCGGGCTTTTGAAATAGACAAGCCCTTGGTCCCTCCCCTAGACCCACTAAATCTGTTTCTTTGGCTGGGGCCAATGTGTGAGGACGTCTTGATAGCTGCCCAGGTGCTCCTACCAGCACGCAGCACACTGAGCAGAGCAGGGCTTCCACATCTGTATGTTGTCAACAGCTCAGGGGGCTCTACAGGTTGCCAGGATTGTTGAAAATGTCAAAAAATTAATTTTAATACATCTTGTTTAAAATATAGTAGTCATTTTAATAGCTATCTTAGAGGGCAGAGCAAGAAGGAAGGAACGCAATGAGAAGTAAAACAAATTACACAATAGAAGGATGGTCTAAAGAGACAAGAGCTTTGGTCTGAAGTTTCCTCTGTGTTGGTCTAAATAATAAAGAAACAAAATAAAAGAACATGGGGGTAAAAAAATTGAAGTCATGACAAATTTAACATACAGAATTATTTCTTCAATTGATCTGGTACTAGGACAGAAATGTTATATTTTAGCTACTAGATCATGTGCCATTATAATATGGTCAAGTTGACATTATGACTATCACCTAAGAAATGGTCCATCATTGAGCTAAGCTTCTAGGATACTGTTACACTTTAAAATGGAAGAAGCGATCTCCAGGTCTAATTGCTGGTTTAAAGCAGCAGTTCTCAAGAACCGTTTGCATGCAAGAAAGTTATCTGTAAGGCTTATTAAACAGTTTGCTGGGTCCCATCCCCGAGTTTCTGACTTAGTTCTTATCAGTGGGATCCAATAATTTGCATTTGTAACAATGTCTCAAATGACGCTGGTATGGGGCCCACACTTTGAGAACCACTGGTCTAAAGCCTTAGAAAAGCATTTCATGAGCTCATTTTACATAGTATTTATCTTGGCCCAGGTTCTCTAGAAACAGAGGCTGAGGCAAAAGATAATGTGCTGATTCTTTATTGAGGTATGCAGTCCCGGGAAGCTGGTGTGAGGGAAAAAATAAACATAAAGCAGGGAAGGTGGGCAAAAGAGAGCGTGTGTGTGCTGTTGAGCTTCTAAGCTGGCCCTCACTTTGTTACAAGCTCGGGTTATTGCCTGGGAGACAAAAGCAAAAGAATGTACCCACTAGTTCTCTCTCGTCTCTCATCTCCAATTTATGAATGCTACCCCAGGGGATGTTCCCCCCACTTCTGGGTTGTGTCACCTTCCTGTGCAGGTAGTTACTGGGAAATACAGCCTCCGTGAATATTAGCCTGCCAGAGGGCAGGTATGGCAGGCGGCATGGCACACAGGCTCCTAGGCGTGTAGGTTCACAGCAGGAGTCCAAGATTCAGCCATTGCCATGGTGACTCAGAGAGGAGAGCAAGGGCATAGAGTAGCACATAAACTGATGCAAGTAAATGATCAGTGCTTCTCAAATTATTTCTTGTGAAAGACAGAGTTTGAAAGTTTCCAGTGGTTCATGGACTCCTGTCCTGTGTACTGTGTCAGGCTAGCATGTGCCGTGCCACATGTGACTGTGCATGAACTCAGCAACCCCCAGATAAATCTAAACCCTGTTCAAGCATAGAAGGCCAGTGGCCACACACTGGGATGTCGTGACAGTATAAAATGGCTGTATCGGTTTCTGAATACTAGCTCTCTACCTCCTGTCCTTTTCTTCCTGTGAACTGGAAACAACTAGCGGACCAGCTTTCTGCAGAACAGTCTTTGAGTAGCAGGTGTATAGATTATTCTAGACCAAATTCTAAAGTCAACACTTTCTCTTTCTTTATGGTGAATGTCATATGTCATACGAAGCAGAAATACCCGTTTATCAGAGGCTCAGCCAAACAAAACAGTATATAAGGTAGTGCTATTAAAGAAATTATTTTTAAAGTTGAAAACTTTAGGACAAGTAAGTAGTGTATGCCCACCAGCGTGGATTATTATTTATTGTGATCTTTGCATCTAAAATATTGAAAATATTTCTAATTTCTAACTCTAATGGAACCTAATGAGAGGCCAGGATAGAGAGTGTGTATAGATTCTGCACCCATCTTATAGATTGCTTAATACAATCTTCCTTCCAGCACCCAATGGTTCTTGTCTCACTAACCTAAATGATACATCTGCTTCCTCTCAAGACCCAAAAAAAGTCTCATTAATACGTCAGCTCAAAATTCAGAATGCCATTGTTTGAATCAGGTCCAAATATGAGTGAGGTACCTCATGGATAGTTCTTAAAGTGTAACTTCTCAAGTAGGGCTCCTTTCTATCTGTAAATTTGTGAAACTAAGGAGAGGAGTTGTCTGTCCTCCGCATATCCAATATACGATGGTGGGACAGGCATAGGGTAATTGCTATAGACATTCTTGTTCAAAAACGGGGAAAATTGGGGCCATAAAGAAGTCACTGGCTCATAGCAATTTTGAAATCTAATTGTGAAAAATATTGGAAGCTCCTTGATTAGGTCTCAAAGCCTGGAAAAAAATTCTCCGTGGCTCTTGAGTCCATCCTTAAAATTATCCGTCTTTTTCATGAACTGTAGTAGTACTTGTTTGTATCTGAGTTGGTTTCTTAGCCAGCTTCTTGCCAGTAGAGTGGGGCGGGGGGTCCAAATGCCTCTTTTCATTTTGTACTGTCTGACTCTTTTGGTTCAAGCCAATTATATGTATCCTAACATAATTCTCTCAAAAACTTTGTGGGTCCCCTTGGAGTCTCTCTGTGGTTCACTGCACTAAACTAAAGTCACACCTCCAAATCCCTTTTAAATAAGACCTTAATCTTTTAGAGGTTCTGTCATTCAGTTGAGAGGATCTGTGAGGTACACAGATCTTTTTAAAGGGCATTTTGTGTGACCAAATAGTACTGTGAGGCATCAACTTTGATCTTTCTGAGGTCTTACCATAGGGTTTTATGGTCCCATCCTCAGCATCATCTCTAGACCATATTTTGCTGCCAGTGCACTGCATTTGAACATTATTTGGAAGCCATTTCTTAACTTTAGCATCATTTGTCATCTTGAGGGACTGAGAATTTTCAAATCCAGCAAGTCCTGGATTCTCTCTGTGAACAGTCCTTCCCACAATTTATCTCTCTTCTTTTACATTTTACTAGAAGCAGCAAAAAGAAACCATTTGGTACCTTCAACAACTTGCTTGGAAATCTCCTTAGCTCACTTGACATGTGTTCTACTTTCCATGTGACTGCAGGTGATAATGTTGCAGACCTTTCCACCACTATGTAACTAGGATCCCCCTTCTTCCAGTTTCCAAAAATATGTTTGTCATTTCCTTGTAAGTCCTCACTCACAGTGTCCTCAAAATCCAGAGTGCTACTAACAAGTCTGTTCAAGGAAACGTATGCTCCTCTAATATGTTCCTAAAAATCCTTCCAGCTTCCACCCACTGTCTGGTTCCAACACTACTCTCATATTCTGAGGTATTTTTATGGCAGCACCCCATTTGCAGGTACCAAAGTATGTATTATTTAGCAATTGCTGTATAACAAATTACCTCAAAGCTTAGTGTCTTAAATCAACAAACATCTATTATTTTATAGTTTCTGTAGGTTGGGGTGGGGGGGCGGCTAGGAGTAGCTAAGCAGGATGGTTCTGGCTCAAGGAATCTCATGAGGGTACAATCAAGATATTTTCTGGAGCTTCAATCATTTCAAGTCTCAACTGGAGCTAAAGACTCCACTTCCTAGCTCACTTATGTGCCTGGCTCATATCTGCTTCCAAGCTCACTTATGGAGTTGCTGGCAGGCCTCGGTTCCTTGCCATGTGGATCTCTGCATAAGCTGCCTGGATGTTGTCGTGGTATTGTAGCTGCTGATGGGAGAGAGAGAAAACCAGAGGATAGGAGAAAGTGTCCAAGATGGAAGTCAAGGTGTTTTTGTAACCTAATTTCAGAAGTGACATTCCATCGCATTTGCTATTTACAGGAAAGAAGTCCTTAAAATCTCAAGATCAGGCATTACACAAGGGCATGGATCTAAGAGGGAGAGGTCATCGACAGCTATCCTAGCATCTGCTTACCACTCTGTATAATAGTATAATCACAAATGACCCCCAGAATCGTTGAGAATGCCTCTGGCACTTTTCCATGTCTTCATTATGACTCAGGCTGGCGGAGATGACTCTATCTGGGACACTGACTATCTTTTGGCAGAGGAAAAAGAGATCTCAGAAGTGCCTCATGTCACTTCCACTTACATTTGGTTGGGCAAAGCAGGTTATATGACTTATGACTGACATTAGTGGTTATAGGAGTATAACTGCTGCAGAGAGGCTCATCAAGGTAGGGGCAGCAAATGCTTTGAGCAATGATACAGTCTTCCACGGAAGTCTCAGGGATTTCAAAGGACTGAAATCATGCAGCATCTATTTTTTACCGCAACACCATTAAGCTAAAAAGTAATAACAACAGCAGCAACATCAAAAAAACCGCACAAAGTCCTCATAAGTTTGGAAGTAAAACAAAACAAAATAAGATGAAATAAAACAGTCTGGATAATCTATGTATCAAAGCAAAAGAATTACAATTAATATTAGATAATGAAAAATAAAATTACCATATATATCAAATTTGTTGAATACAAGGAAAGCATGCTTAGAAATTTGTATCGGAAGTGCCTATGTTAGAGAAGGAGGTTTGAAAACACGTGAACTAAATGTTCAAACATTGGGAAAAGAATAATATATTAAACACAGAGTAGGAGAGAGAAAAAGCTAAAAATATAAATGAGAAAACAAACAAAAATAGGATAATTAATAATTAATTGAAATAATAATAATTAACTGAAAAGGGTTAGTAACTTTAATAACACCTGTGAAAAAGATCTAGAAAAAAAGTTGGAAGGTATAAATAAGCAATAACAGGAATGCCAAAGGATGCCTCAATAAAAATCCTAGTTATTAAAATATCATAGCAAAATATCATAAACAAGTTTATTTCAATAAAATTGAAAATTTTTATGATATGGTTAAATTTATAGGAAAGTGCAAGTTACCAAAATAACTAAAGCAGAGATATAAAACATTAAAATCCTTTCATTTTTAAAGTAATGGAAAAATAATTATAAACCTTCCCACAAATAAAACTCCAGGTCCAAATGGCTTAAGAGTGCATTTTACCAAGCATTTAAAGAATAAATATTACCAATATTTCATAAGTTCTTACAGATAATGGAGAGAAAAAAAGAGGACATTCTAGACTTAAGATGCCAGTGTAATTTTGATATCAAAACTTGGTAAGGTAAGGACACTATGATAAAAGAAATTTACAGGTCCTTCTTTCTCATAAACATAGATGTAAAGCTTCTAAACAGAATAATATCACATATAATCCTTCAAATTTTTAAAAAGATAGTCCATTACAACAAGTTGGGCATATTCCAGGAATATAAAATTGATTTAACATTTGAATATCCATCAATGTAACTTATTATATTAACAGAATAAAGGAGAAAAATCATGTGATCATCTGCATAGATGCAGACATTCTTAAATAAAACTCAATATGCTTTCATAGTAGAAAAAATCGGCAAACTGGCAATGGAATAAAACTTTCTTAACTTGAAAAGGGTTTATAAAAAGCCTACAGCAAACGCCATATTTAGGGGGAAATGTGAAAGCTTTCTCTTTGAGATCAGAAAACGACAAGAGTTTTCCTGTGATTGTTTCTGTTTAATTTTGTACTTGATGTACTCAATAGTAGAATAAAAAAAATAAATAAATGTAATAATTGGAAAGAAAGAAATGCAAAGCTACAATGATGCAATTATAAATATGATTACATGTATAGGAATTTTAGATGAATCTACAAATAGATTATTATAATTAATATGTCACCAAAAAAAGCTAAACAGTATATGTCTTAGTTAATCTAAGCTGCTATGACAAAATATCATAGACTGGGTGACCTAAAGAGCAGATGTTTATTTCTCACAGTTCTGGAGGCCTGGAAGTCCAAGATCAAAGTGCTGGCAGACTTTGTTCTTGGTGAAGGCTCCCTGCTCCCTTCCTGACTTGTATATAGCTGCCTTCTGGCTAGGAGGGAGAGAGAGAGAGAGAGAGAGAGAGAGAGAGAGAGACAGAGAGAGAGAGACAGAGAGAGAGAGACAGAGAGAGAGAGACAGAGAGAGAGAGACAGAGAGGAGAGATACCTCTAGTTCTCTTCTTATAAGGGTGCTAATCTCATCGTGAGAGTCCCGCTCTCATGAGGCCATCTAAATCTAATTACCTCCCAAAGTCCCTCACCTCCAAAATGCCATTACACTGGGAGTCAGGGCTTCAACATACGGATTTGAGGGGGGCATGAATATTTACTGTATAAAACGTACAAATATATAAATATACAAAGTACTTATATACTATACAAAATTTTCATAAATAAATTGCATTTTTACTTAGCAACAGATCATTAGAATATTAGAATAAAGAAGATACCATTTATAAAGACATAATTATACCTAAAACTACATCTAATGAAAGATGTCCAAAACCTCTGCACAAAATATAAAACCTTATTGAGAGAAATTAAAGAAAACCTAAATGAATGAAGGGGTATACCAAGCTTGTGCATTGGAAGGCCCGATTTCATAAATAGGCCAGTTGTTTACAAACTGATCTAGAGTTTCAAGCAATTGCAATCAAAATTCAACATTTATTTTTGTGGAACTTTGTTGTTTTATTTTATAATTGGTATGAAACGCAAAGGCCTAAGAATGGCTAAGGCATTACTGGGGGGGGGGGGGGACAAAAAACACAAAAAACAAGCAAACAAAAAACAAGCAAGGTGGTAGAACTTACTAGACATAAGACTTAATAAATTACATCTAAGACAGTGTGTTACTACGGCAAAGAGAGATGACACACAAATGAAGTAGAAGAGAGTGATGATCTTACATTTCAGAAATTCTGTTCCTCAAAAGACATTCGTTAAGGGCTGAAAATAAAAGTCACAGAGTTAGAGGATATACTTGTAATACATATAAGCCCAAAGTTCATATAAAAAATACATATATGAGGAACTCAGTAAGAGAAAGACAATTCAATCAAAAAGTAAATGAGAGACTTAGAAAGACACCTCTCAAAAGTGACTGACAAATCTATTAAAACATACTTAACCTCATTTACAATTAGGAGCAGCCAACACACACACAAAATGAAATGTTCCATGCATGTAACCTACAGAATGGCTGAAATTTTAAAAGACTGATGATGTGTTCTGGGAAAAGATGCAATATTAATTCTCATACACTGCTAATGATGTTAAATCTTTGTAGAACCATTCTGTAAAATAGTTTATAAATTATCTACTAATGTTAAAGATAATCAATATTTCTGACTCAGAAATTACACACCTAGAAATACACCCCCAAAATGTACCCATATGTGCACTAAGATAGGTATATATGAAGTCTGACAATTAAGTTAGCGAACTCATTGTAGAAAAAGTGTTACATACCTCATTGCTGAATATCACTACAGTCACCTTGGAAGTGCTCCCCTTGGGAAGCTGTGCACTGATGCCAGCGCCTAGTCCACCCTTCAAAGCTGTTTTGGAACTTTTAGTCTGGAATGGCCTTTAGAGATGTCATTGGATTATACTTGATGTCCTGAATGTCATCAAAATATCTTCCTTTCAATATTTTCTTTATCTGCGGGTAAAGAAATAAGTCATTGGGGCCCAGATCAGGTGAGTAGGGAGGGTGTTCCTGTCGCGTCCCATGCGACGAGAGTTGTGGGGAGCGAGGAGGGCGGCGCAGGGTTAAGAAAAGATAGTAGTCAATAATAGATTATTAACAGGGCCAAGGGACCCCTAGTCTCAAGGATTGGATGCCCCGAATTGGGCCTATGCATTAGCTTTTATTGGTTAAGTGGGGCAGTAAAGGAGAGAAAGTTTGTCAATCTCAAGATATGTGAATCCCACACATCATAATAGGAAACTGATTCAAGCCAATTACCCTTGTGTGCAGGCAGCTGAACGGTAAGTCTCAGGATGTATGTACTTCCCCAAGGGACATAACCTATATGCATACGAATAGGTGGAGAGCACATCATTGAATCACTTCCCTTACAGGTTTTTTGGGAAGGAATGCAGCCACAGAGGCAGAGGCTCTCCTTAGCCTGAAGAAGGTGGGGGGCTGTACCCACCTCTGTGAACCCTGTGGCTTCTCCTGTTGGTCCTCAGTCGACTTTGCCTGACTTGAGTTGCCCCTCCCCCCCCGTGGGGAATCTTACTCGTCATTGGCTGACCAGCCATCTTTTTGGGGCCAAACAGGGAGACATAAGGTGCAAACAGAAAGGTGAAGCAAAATCCCTGAAAGGATCTGTCTCAGAGACTCTCCTTTCTTTGGGGGCAGGTACAAGGAGACAGACAGGTAGGCTGCTGTGTGGCCACGTGTTCCAATAGTTATTTGTTTACTGGTTAAAAACTACCTTACAGACAGTGCCAGGTGAGCTGGTGCATTGTCGTGATGCGAGAGCAATGAATTGCTGGCAAAAAGTTCAGGTCGTTTTTGTCTTTTTCACTCAGGCTTTTCAGCACTTCCAAATAGTAAACTTGGTTAACTGTTTGTCCAGTTGGTCCAAATTCATAATGAATAATCCCTCTGATTTCAAAAAACGTTAGCAACATAATTTTGACTCTTGATTTGGACTGATGCAAGTTTTTTAGTCATGGAGAATTGGCTGACTTCCATTGTGCACTTTGACGCTTTGTTTCAGGGTCATATTGGTACACCCATGTTTCATCATCAGTGATAACACGGCCCAAAACATTATCTTGCCTCTTGGCAAACTTCGACTGTCATTTGCTTTTGTTCATTGGTGAGCTCCTTCGGGAGCATTTTTGCACACACTTTCCTCATGCCAAGATTTCAGTTAAGATTTTCCTGTTTCTCTATCTATCTTTACTTGGTCTTCTATGCTTTTCACAGTCAACTGACAATTTTGACACATAATTCGACAAATTTTTGCAATGTTTTCATCAGTTCTGCTCATTGCTGGCCGCCCTGACCTGTCTTCATTAATGATGCGTTCTCTCCCGTCAGAAAAACATTTAACCCATTGTACACTGCCGTTTTCTTCATGGCATTATCCCCATAAACTTGGACTGACATGTCCCTGATTTCACTTTCACTCTTGCCAGGTTTAACAAGAAATTTAATGTTTGTTCATTGCTTTAATTCAAGCTCAGACATTCTCACGATGGCACACAAAAGCATGCAACAGCAATAATGAATGCCACTCAGCAAGACACCATCACATGTTGACATGAACACAGCTGAGAGACACTAATACACAAAGGTTATGAAACCTTACTGAGCTGTGTATGTATATATGTATATGTACATGTGTATATATATATATATATATATATATATATATATATATATATATATGTATGTATATATGTTTTCATAGTATTTTGAATGCTATCTCTATGTTTATAGAAAAAAAACCCATGTTGACATCATCTGTAAAATGGATAAATTGCATGTATTTATATAGTGACATAATATGCGGCACTGAACATGAACAAACTTATAGTTAGAAAGAAAAACATGGCTGAATCTCACAGCATAATATTGAGCAAAATAAATTCTAAAACAGGTGAAATGAAACCATAGTGTTTAGGAATATGCATGCTCATATGGTACAAGTACAAACAAAAACAAAGACAGCATTTACAAGAAAGAACAGTAGGCACCTTTGATAAAGGCAAGGAGAGGCTTCGAGGAGTGGTAGTGTTCTGTTTCTTCATCAGGCTTCATCATTAAATTTATTAAACTTTTCATTTTTAGTTGATTGAACTCCAGAGCATGGAGCTGACTTTATAGTTCCTTCCTCCAAATTTTCCACATGCCACATTAAAGACAATGGAAACCAGAAGGAAAGAGACTGGCACAATTATCAATGTTAAAGCTGGTTGTAATTCCACTTTGATAGTTAACTTGGGACACTGAGCTTTCATATGCCTGGTGTTGTCTTATCATCGTCCCCACCATGGTCATCACTACCAGTGGTAGTCTTCCTCAAATAGCCTGTTACGTGGAACAGCTGATACTTCCTTATAGTTCGTCACAAATTTAAAGTGTAGATAGGATGCAAGAAATTAAATATTTGTGTTCAACTACCTAGTAATAATATGGCTATAAACTAAAGTCTTCACATTCCAGATTGATCACTTCACATCCCAGTTTTAGATTCAAAGGTCTAACCTTAAATTCCTAATTTAGTTCTGCATATATCTTTAAAAATCACAAGCAAGACTATTACTCTGTACAAGAAAGACATATGCTCTTTGAAGAATTTGACTAAATAACTTGACCCTACTGAATAATTCTTTTATGTTGACAGGTCTTCTCATCTGTTTAAAAAAAAAAAGGAAGGCGCTAGACCATCAGTCAGTAAACACTGTGTGTTTGGTTCAATGAAAGCCTGATGACGGATGCTATGGTGAAGAAGAAGAGGGAGAGATTATTCCTCCTCTTTCAAGGAGGCTGCAGTCAAGGAATCATAAGAAATACAGATGCAGTTGAATTACAGAGTAGGCTGTGATGTTTTTAAAGCCCGATTTGGGGGGGAAAAAATCAAAGAACTATGGATATTCACCCATCTGGTTGAAGGAACTTAGCAAGTGTTCGTGGACAGGGTGACTGGTGAGCTCAGCATTGAAAAATGAGGAGATGGCAAACCCTCCAAGCAGAAGAATGTGGTAGCATGGTCTTCAGTGGTCTCTGAGCATCTCTCAATCCGAGAATTTTTTGACTCCATAACTCTGAGAAGGGACATTTTCTTTAATGATAGCCTGCATGTGACACCTTCATTTACATAGTCCAAATAAATGAACGTACTCTATGGGACAACTTGCCACCACTAATGTCACATGAAACTGGTTTAATCCAATATTTCAAATAAGTATTTGCAACACTGACAGGTGCTGTCATGCTCTAACACCTCTTTTTTTGTTATGGCACTCTAATAGACTAAAATGATATCGCATTAATGTGATATGAGGTGACAGAGAGTCGAGAATGTAATACGCTGGTCCTTCAATCCGTGTGATAGAAAATGAGTGCTGAGAGGAACTGCGAAAAGGTAGCCATGCAGCTTCTCCAGGTCCCTTCATATGGAGGCAAGGTCTGGGCTGTGGAGCATGCAGGTGCCTTCAGCTCTCATCCTGGGATTCAACTGCAGGGTGAGGTGACCGCTCGCTGGTCCACCTACTGGAGCTGATGGGGCTGGAAAGGGCTAGGCCCACAGGAAGCCGCAGAGATGCAGAGAGAATGGTCCCCCTGGCGGCATTGCTCCCTAGGCTGATTCGAATGGGATGACTTGTGCTCAAACGATGGAAAGTGGCCTGACTTGGGAGACAGAAGCCAGGAATATGAGTATTTACTTTTTGAGAGTCTCTGGTTACTTTACTTTACTTGGTCTCTGCTTCCTCAGGTGTAAAATAAAGGATTTGGATTAGAATAAAGTAGTCATTGCAATTTCAAATGTGTAAGAAGCCAGTCAGTTGCAAATGATAGGGGGTGCTTCAGCCTGAGGCAAACTGGAGACATACAAGCCCCAATTAAAACAGGTCAGACGTGTCTTGAACACTGTTCTGGTTTTAGCAAATGGACATCTAGTTTGTAAACCCCTACGTTAAATCAACTGTAAAGTTCCTTTCCACTTTAAAGTATACATTCAAATTTTCCCAAGGTATTTGATAATTGCATGTCATCTGTCCTTCACTCTAGCTTTGTAAATCTGGAACAGTAATTAGGATTACATTTGGCTGCAGGTAAATGAAAAGCCTCAAAGAATAATGACTTCAATGAAATTTCTTCCACACTATAAAAGTCAGTAGATAGTTCAGGGCAGGCCTAGAAGTGTTGTTCTGCAATCTCTCAGGCTCCCACATTCCTTCCAGCCATTCCCAAGGTGTGACACTTGTCCCCGTGGCCTCTGTTCCTGCCTCCCAGATGGAGGAAGGGAAGAAGAAGCACAAACGAAGGGCTGTCTCTTGAAGTAGATTCCCAGAAAATGCCTCATGACACTTTCTCTTCCATCTGATTGATGTGAACTTAGAGACTCCATTTCAAAGGTGGCTGGGAAATGTAGTCTTCTTCACACTAAACAATCATGTACTATTATGGACTGAATTGTGTTCACCCCCCCCAATTCATATGTTGAAGCCCTAACCCCCAGTGTGATGGTATTTGGAGACTTTAGGGAGGGAGGTAATTAAGGTTCAACGAGGTCATCAGGGTCGGGCCCTAAGCTGATAGGATCGGTGTCCTTATAAAACAAGAAGAGAGACCAGAGCTCTCTCCCTCCACATGCACACTGAGGAGCAGCCACGTGAGGACACAGTGAGGAGGCAGCCGTCTGCAAGCCAGACAGAGAGCCCTCACCAGAAACAGAGTTTGCCAGCCCTTTGATCATGGGTTTTGAGCCTCCAGACCTGTGAGAAAATAAATGTCTCCTACTTAAGCCCCCAGTCTGTGGTATTTTATTATGGCAGGCTGAGCAGATTAATGCACTACCTAACATTGTTACTAAGTTGGAAAAAACGATGAGCAGTGATTGGCCAGGGTTTGCCAGAGAAATAGAATCAGTTATGTATAGATAGATATAGACATAGATACATAGATATATATTTTTATGAGGAACTGGCTCATATGATTTGGAGGTTGTGAAGTTTCATGATCTACCATCTGCAAATCCAAGTCCAAGGGTGTAAATCCAAGTCCAAGGGTAGAAGAAGACTGATGTCTCACCCTTCTGTCCTGAGAACAGTTAAAGTACACATTGGTAGCTACAAAATAGTCTCAGGGATGTAAAGTAAAGCATAAGGAATATGGCTAATAATATTGCAATAACTATAGTGCCAGGTGGGTCTAGACTAGTCAGAGGGATCACTTTGTAAGTTATATAAATGTCTAACCACTATGCTGTACACCTGACACTAATATAATACTGAATGTCAATTGTAATTGAAAATTCAAAAAAAAAAATAAAAAAATTTAAAGCGACAAAATTCCATGTAGCATTACATTTAATGACAAAAGTGAGAGGGCCAAAAGTGTCACTTGAATTCAGAGAAGGAAAGTTCAATGGGGCAAGAGTAATACAGGAAACATCAAATGTGAAATCTTAAGTGGCTGGTTGGATTTGGTGATACAGGAGATGCCAAACAAGGTGTGTCACTAAGTTAAGACTCTGTTCTAACACCCAGGGAACTTTCCTCATTGTCACACATTTAAGATGACCATCATGCTCTATTGCATTTGACCTTACCCAGCCATGGCATGATGTGATCTCACTTGCTTCATGCAGAACCATTCGGCATAATAATTTGATAAGTTTTATGAATATTGAAGATGGTTATATTGAAAACTGAGGTTGCAATTTCATTAATAGGTCAAATGCCAGTCTTCAAAGTAATGCAAAATGGGTTTTATCCCATTATCCTCACTGTGATAGTTCATATGAAGAAACTTGTATATGCACATTTTCAAAAAAAAGTAGTACAAATATTAAAAGCTAAAACAACCAAACAAAAACCTCAAAGACGTCTCTTTGTCATCAACCTAATGGAATTACCTAGCCTATTGTTTGCCATGCAAGCATTCTTTAAAAAGTTTGTATCAAATTGAAAGAGAGAATAACTTGTGTTAATAACTGTGACACTTGTGCAGGCACAGATTTAGAGAGGTAAAAAAAATACCTTGTACCAATGTCGAAACAACATGTAGAGATTATGGGATTGAAGATTTATATATATAAAAAAATGGTACTGTTGTAAGATATCCTGGGTTTGCTTCATGATAGTCTCATCTTTCTCAATAATACTGCAGAAGCAAACAGAAAAATTCTTTCTATTGAAAGAGAATTTTTCTTTTCATTTAAGAAAATTCAAATAATAATGTTATTTTAAAAAGTAGAGAATAAAAATTAAAAATAGATGTTGATAAGTTTATGATATACTAAAACATTATTATTTTTTTTTTATCTGTAACAGCTTTTACCTTTCAGAAATTTATGTTAACTCACCAAGACTAGCAGTACATTTTTACATTTTTTTTGTGGAAAAGAAGGAATGTATAGTAAGGCTAATGATCTCATTTGAACATAGTTACCTTCTCATAATCTGGTGCATGTCTCAGGAATAAAAATGGAAAGATACTTGAGAGACAGCGGTCAGTTTCTATACAAAAAAAGTGTGAATTATAAATTATTATTTTGGAAAGAACCCCAATCCTTGAGTTCCCTTCCTTGTAGTTCATCCATGTCCCAAATTCAAAAGTAATTTTTATTTATATTACCTCATTTGGGTTTATTTACTTATGACAGCGATTAATTATTTTCTTTTTAAAGTCATCATTGCCAAATATTTAATTTTGATATTAGAATATTTAAATTGTTTTATATATTCACTTAAACTGATTTTCTAACTGACCTTTTCAGGTGTCATAAACTTCAGTTTTTCTTCAGTATTTTCAGAAGATGCAGTGTCAGGAGAGGGAGAAAACAAAACCAAACCGCTATTTGAGCCTCTCCCAGTTAAGCAAAACAGTGGGGTCTTTGTCTCCCTAATGGGATATGTCTCCTGAACCTGAGGGGTGGAAAGTTCTCAATGCTTAGTTGAGCATTTCCCATTCTAGAATAAGTAGGCATTTTACGAACCTGAGTTGGACTGGAATCAGAGGTCAATTTTTCTTTAGAATCATTGCATTAAGGTCATACTTACGTGGTACTGAAAATACTGGAATTGGTTATTTGATGTCTTGTAGACAACCTAGTCATTTGAAAAAAAAAATTATTTCCATAGTAAAACAAATTATCAACCAATTATTCTGGTTTCATGTTGACCCAGTATCTATCTGTGTATTGTAGCTAATTTTGATTTATCCAGGGTCACCAGCATACCCGGCAAAGAGAAGCCTTTGAGTTCTTCCTGATACACATTGTGTATTGATAAACCAGGGCGTGGGGCCTGGTGATGGTGGGAGAACGGCTAAGGGTGAATCCACAACCCAAATCACGTGGCCAGATTTCTTAACTTCTGTGAACTTCCATTGCTTCGTCAGTAAAACCCCACAGGTTGTTGTGAGTAAGCAAGATCTAGGTCAGGGGTGTCAAAACTGTGGCCCGCGGGCCAACTGTGGCCCATGATCCATTGTTAATTGGCCCGCAGCAAATTCCAAAAATATATTTAGTTTACTTAAATAAACCAGGTGAGGCAATACATACTTCACCTCGAGTGAGTGGCCCAGCTGTTTGTGTATTTTACCACATATGGCCCTTAGTGAAAAACGTTGAAAAAGTTTGGACACCCCTGACTAGGTGAACGTGACTTACGATAATAATGACAGCAACAATGTGAACAGGTGACATTTACTGAAGTCTTAACATCGTGCCATGCACAGACCTACACCAGTTGGGGGCTTTCATGTCTTCACCTCATTGAACACCTGTGAGGCCAGAACTGACATAATTCCCAGTTTAAAGACAACAAAACGAAGGGTTAGAGAAGCTAAATATCTCGCCTAAAGTTACAATGATTTGTCTCAAGGCCAGGATCAGAATGAAACTGGATCAGGGCTGGCACGTGATGGTCCCAAGGACAAGGGTGACTCATGAGTTGGGTTTGAGGCTATGAACCTAGTAAAGAGCTGGATTAGTTAGAAATTGGAGCAGCTTTCTCTGTGAGAATTTTCACTGGAATTTGGGAAGGATTGAAGCAAGTGTGTAAGCCTCAGACCCATGTGAAGGGGGAGGTCAAGAAAGAAGAGGTCATCAAACCTTTAAAATGGCATCCCGAAGCTGTTTGCACATGTCTTAGCTTTTTCATCCCTGTCTTTCCTGCAGGAACCATGTTCTTTTTTTTTTAAGCCTACAGCTACTCCTCTCTCCTTTTCCTATCCCTTCCTACATGAATGGTCCACAAATCATCCACAATTAGAAGACACAACACCTAATCTTCCTGGATCTTGGAGACCATGAACATCCCCAACCCTAAGTTTTATTGAGCAGCTCACAGCAGCCTGAATTCAGCCCTACTTCAGTGTAACCACAAAATCAGCCAAGTGTCTGGACCCCACGGACCTCACTCCCTTTACCTCTAAAACGATAGCAAAATAGGTCATTAGTGAGACCACGTCCTGACCTAAAGTTCTGTGGTTCTTCTGTCACACGCACAAATAAATTACAGTGAGTAAATGAAGATTTGATATATCATTGCTGGAAGGTTGCTGACCTCTAGTGTCAGCACAAATCTGCAAGGAAAATTCAAACCTCCCTGTGCATTTCTCATTCCTATCGGGGCTTCTCTTACCCTCCCCTTTCCTTTTCCTTGTGGAAGAGAAGAAAATGTAAAATACTTCAAATTAAAGTTCTATTAACTGAAGCTTCATTTACAGAATAAATATTTCTGCTGACATTGGACTGATTATATCAATTTTGAACTTCAAATTTTAATAAGGTATTACCAAGCCCAAGAATAAACAAGCTAATCAGGCCCAGTTTCCTTTTTCCTCTTTGTATTAAATGGTAAGTGAATTTAAAGCAATGCTTTGTCTTATTAATATCTGCTAAATATGGATGAATTACTAAATATATATTTATTCTTAAACTCATTTGGAGGTAAATATTTACAAGGCTTTTCTGTTATAATCTGAATTTAATATCTCAACTGAAACTGATTTATAGCACGTGACTTCAAATGTGATGTTAGTTAAAGAGGCCAAGAATTAATTAGCTGATTCTATCAAGGGTTTCTTGAAACTGATTTTGAAAGGGGGAAAAAAGCTCCTATTTTTTTAAGTAAAATTTTAATTGTAGGAATTTTCATGGCAAATATCAGAGTCCCACGTAAACAAATCTTTAATAATTTTTCATATGCACATATTTGGTTTTACTATATTACTGAGTGAGTTAGAAATTCACTTAAATATTCTGTCATCAAGGGAACATCATTTCCAGCATGCAGGTGGGTTTCTTCACTATGTATTCTGAATTAGTTACCGAGGAAGTTACCAGAATTTGTTTCTTGGAAATCTTTAAATGTTGCTGGGTATGAGACATGGGGGGTGGAGTAGAGGTAGATGTCACCAACCAAATATCTCTCCCTTTCCAGCTGTCAGCTAAGGAATGTTGTCCATTTACCATTTTGTATGTAAATAGAATTGACATCTTGTTAGATACATCAGAAAGTATCCAAACCTCTTCTGATAATTGGGTTACAGTTATACTGTAGAGAAAAAAAAACAAAAAAAAACCAGTTGCTTTGTATGCAGTGAGATATATGATTAATTGGCAAACTTTAGCCACTGAAAAAGTGCTTACCTGGGCCATGCAGTAAACAAATTTCAGACATTCTTACAGTTGCCTTCTTCCAGAGTTTTGTGCTGGTCAATTGTGAATTTAATGTGTATGTATTATATAACACAAAATTAAATAAGCATTAATATTTACATTAAAAATACATACAAGGATTATTTAAAGACCGACACACCAGTTTTAAAAGAGAAGATACACAGCCCATTTGTACCATAAACCCCTCCCCAACTGAATTAGTCAGGGTCAAACAGAACCAGATTACTCAATTGTGGGGCCTGCTAAGTCTGACACATGCAGGGCAGGCCTGCGGGTTGAAAATTCCAGCAGGAGTGAGTATTGCAGCCTTGAGTTTGAAGACAGTCTGGAGGCAGAATTCCCTCTTGCCCAGCTCGCCAGACATCTCCTTTATAAAAACACATTTTCTGTTCTAATTATTAGCTAATTGCAAGGGTGATATTAGTTCATACACCACTTCATAATTTTTAAAGCTCTGAGTTCTCGGGGAGTGGAGTGCAGGGGAGATTCTTCCAGCAAAAATTTAACATAACTTTTCCAATTACGGAAGTGCCCTTTTCACATTCGGTAAAGACACTGGGGAACCCAAGTGATGATCTGGTTCAATTTCATCTTTTTTTTAACAGAAG
Organism: Rhinolophus sinicus; assembly: GCF_057876585.1. NCBI lineage: Eukaryota > Metazoa > Chordata > Mammalia > Chiroptera > Rhinolophidae > Rhinolophus > Rhinolophus sinicus. Next base: position 121,311,377 of record NC_142502.1, on the reverse strand, counting down.
AGGAGCCCAAGTCATCTCAGTGAAATAGTAAGAACCATACTCCAGATCACCTGATTTTGGTCCAATTATCCTTCTATTATTTTCAAAACATGTTTACTTAGTCCTTCAAGAAAAAAGAGCAAAATCTTAGACAATCAAAAGAGGTTATGAGAGTGACATAAAAAAAGACAGATTATGCTCTTGTTGGGGAACATGTGCTGGAGACAATCACACCAGGATGTGTCTTCTCTGTAGTGAACAAGAAAATACGTAAAATGTGGACCACATATGTAATTTTAGATTTTCTAGTAACCTCTTAAAGTAAAAAGAAACAGAAGGAACTGAGTTTAATAATACACTTAACTTAACTCATATCTCAAATATGATCATTTTAACACGTAATCAATATTTTAAAAATATTTATGAGAGATTTTGTACTCTCCCACCGTTTTTTCTACAATAAAAATAGCTTCATTTGGTTGGTAGCTACCATGTTGAACAGTATAGCTCCAGAACAATGAGGAAATGTGAACTGGAGGTTCCTACTCATTACCTCCAATATTGTAAAAGCCTAATAAATGCATATTGTACATTTTCCAAAAACAGGCCATCAGATTCACTGCAGTGACAAGCATGTTGTTAAATGCATCGGGTTAACAGGGCAGCCACCCTGGGCCCAGTGCTGAGAAGGGGTTTAATGCTCTGTGATCACTCCCTTGAATTTGTTTCTTAAAGTTTTATCTCTGAGAAGGAGACACCACATTTAAGGAAGTCCCCTCGGGGGACTATCTACCCAGTATTTCATGAGAGAGAATCCTGGGGTGTTAGTTTTCTTTTCTCTTCTATGTCTTTCCTTTCTTTCTCTTCTCCTCCTTTTTCTGGTGGCCAGCTAAATGCCTGCCAATTTGTCAGCCCTGTTTAGCCTTTAGAGTAATATCTGTTTCAGGGCATTAGTGCTAGGCCTCAGAAACCTGAGCTTTACTGCTGTCTATTTTCACCATCACAGTCGTTATCACATACACTGTTTGGGAATCTAAGTGTTTAAATTAAACCGGACCTGAAAAGTTTGCTTCCAGAAGAATGCCCAGAAACTGCAGAGATGGCTTTAAGGGCCTTTTCCAACCAACTTTTAGAATCTTCCTCTTCCCAGTCACCAGCAGTCTTCTCATATATGTGTGTTTATTTGAAATTGTTCAAAAAGCAACTTTAGAAATTTAAAATGCACTCTTGTTTAGGCCACCGGAAAGGGCCAAGTGAGTGCTGGTTGATATCAGCGATGTGAGGCTCTTCTACCATGTTTCCCCCACAATAAGACCGGGTCTTATACTGTATTTTCCCCGAAAATAAGACCATGTCTTATATTAATTTTTGCTCCAAAAGACGTATCAGGGTATATTTTCAGAGGATGTCTTATTTTTTCATGTACAACAATCTACATAAGCCCCATTAACTGTGGCTTATTTTCGGGGTTGGTCTTATTTTTGGGGAAACACGGTAGATTGTGGGCTGTGAGTCCTGGGCCGACAGGTGATAGATAGCAAGCTCCCTCCCTGGGCGCCCTGTGCAGCAGCTCCGGTCCTCCGGGTCCGTGATAGATGCAATCCATTTTTAATGCCTTGTGTCAGGCATCCCTGCTGCCATCTAACCATTCTTAATAATAAGACAAAAGTGATATTTTAGGGTAACAGTTAATAAATAATGTGACTTATCCAATCACACCTTTCACTAAAATATTATTATCTTTTGGCAGATTCATTACTGTAGAGACATCAGGATCTGATGAAACATTCTCTAATTCTACCACTAGTACATTTTCCAGAGTTGTCTTTCTTTTAATTTAATTCTCCCACTCTGAAAGCATACTGTCCATTGCAATTATTGAATGAGCATTTAATCTCACATAACTAAGGCATTTTAATCTTTTCTTATGGAGAGGCAATTAAAAGGTCCTGATATTGTTATGATATGGATACATTTCATCCTAACCTAGTGAATCAGTTTCTTTTGTTCTCATGTGTATCAGTTAAGACAAATCAAATCTCCAGGCACTTTGCCACAATGGTTAAGCCACCTTAGCGCAAGGTGTGATAAATGTTTCAAACAGTCTACTGAATAGAAAGGCTTCCAGATCTTTCTTGAGCAGAGGTGAGCCTAGAGGTAAAGAATCGCAAGAGAAGTTTTTATAGTTGTTATAATATCTTGATTTATAGTTTGTTATATTGTCCCAAAGCAGTAAATCTTGGCACTTTTCAAATGCTGTGTTGCTAAGTGAGCTATTGGATCACTTTGAAACAACAAGGGTGGATTTTGTTACAGCATTTCTGCACTGATAATTTCAACTTATTAATTATGTCATTACTACACTAACGTAAAGTAAAAGAAAGTTCACGAATTTTTAAACTTTTTAAAATCAGCACCTCTCCCTGATTTTTACATTCACTGTTCTATTTCCTTGGCAGACAGCATGCCATGTTAAAAGGATTTTGTACCCTGAATGTTTGCAATGTACATAAACCTTAGCCTATTATCAACTCTAGTGAAAATACATAAATATAAATCTGCAATGTGTTGTTTATCTAAGAAGGTAATAATTTCCCCATGACTGTTTTGCCTGGCCTCTAACCACTGATGCTGGTTATATATTAGTTCAACTGTACTGGTCACTGTTTTATTAGGAAGGACCTCTCACTGCATTATGTATTTTCATAACACCTTGAGCTTCGTTGAGAAATGTCATATCCTTTTTCTTCAGCCTTTGTTTCTGAGCCACCTCCATTGATGACCTAATTCTCCCCTTCAGAATTGTGGTGATATAAACAGGTCACAGATTAACAAGGGTGCATTTGAGAAACAAAGCACCTTCAATTTGATTTTATTTATTGCTCAAAGGTCATTTTATATTTATGTAAAGTTGGTGAAACAGCAATTCTTTCCAGACTGATTTCCAGTGGTCTAGTAATCAATGTGAAGCATATTTGTGAAACAAATAGGGATTTACCTGTTTCCCTGGGAAAACATTCAGATGGCTTAAACAGCCATTTTAATGGTTATATTTGAAATTTTTAAAGATACCCTTTTAAAAGAGAACATGTTTTCTTTAATTCTTCTACATAGGCTGCTTTGTCACATTTTCTTATGAAGATTTTTTAATTGCATAAAATGTTTATTAAGTAAATATTTGGACTGTCAGTACATAGTATAAACTGGCCTAAGAAACTATTCATGGATAATTCACCTTTTTTTTGGCAACGATGACTGAATCAGAAATTCACAGAAAGAATCTCTACGAATTTCTAGCCATACATAAATTCATAAGGATATGGATGTAGTTTGTTTGCATATTGTTCTTTATTAACCAGGAGTTGCTTTGATTATATGGGCTGAGGTGTTGACAGCCTGAGGTGTACACCTTGATTACATAGGTAAAGGAATATACATTAAGCTGAATAGAAAGCTGATAGCAAGGTAGGTCAAGTGCACTTAATTAGCTGCTTATTCAAATACCCTATTTGTTATTTTTCCCTCTAAGAATGAGATCAGTGTGCATGCGTGCAAGTGTGTATGTGTGTGTGTATGTGTGTGTGTGTGTGTGTGTGTGTGTGTGTGTGTGTGTTGGGGGGGCGTGGCAAAGAGATGATGATATTGCTACCATTTTTTTTGGAAGGGTCGTGGGGAAGAGAAGAGATAAAGGCTCCATTTACAAAAATATGAACAGTTGAACATATTTCCAAGGGGACCAAAAGTTTGAATTTATATGTTCTGTGGTATTTCTACATTAATAATTTGAATTTTCTTGTTTAAAATGTTAGTATTATGCCAGCATAAGTAGAAAGCCATCAGCATATCAACACGTCACTACAAAGCTCTAGTGGTTTGGAAGAGCTTTGCTTGGGTGAGAATGGGGGTAGCCACTCTCTTCCTTAATTATACAAGATGCCCTTATGGTGAAAGAGTATTGAGATAGAAATAGTCACTTAAGGTTTTAGTTTTGTTTTTTTGAAATGTAACTTATTTCATGAGACTCTTGACAAAAGTGAATGACAAGGCAAAATATCTAATATAGTGTTTTGTGAAATCATCCTTTGGCTGAACATTATACTAGGGAAGAAAATGAAAATCTCATTTGTTTTCTGAGTTTATCCACATCCAAAATACAATTCAGTTGCAATATTACACAATAATTAATATAAAGAAATTTGGAGTCAAGACAAACCTTAATTCAAACCTCAGCTCTGGGTCTTAATAGTTCCATGACCCCTGTGAAGGTTTCGAAATGTTCAAACTTCCAGTATATAAAAAGAGAATGGCAATGAGATATCTTCGTTGTATGGTAATTGTGAAAACTAAAGAAGAAAACATACGTAAACATCTTAGCAGAATACCTGGCAGTAATTATAATCACAAACATGCAGCTTTAAAAAAAACCCAGGGTGGAAAAGAGATGAAATAATTAAGAAAAACAAACATTTTTGCCGTATTTCCCATTTCTTCAAACCGGGCTGTTGATTGTTCCCTAGGGCTACATAGCTGTTTCTCACTCTCTTAAAAAAATATATATTTTTTTAGGAATAAATGACCTGTTAAAAGTACAGAAAAAATCATGCCCTGACCTTGAGGCAGAGTTTATAAATTCTGAAAGGGCGAAGAAAACCATAATAATTAACTACACACCGACCCATCCAAACAGTCCTTGCGGAAGTCCTGGTCCATCCGTTTTTATCACAACTTTGCAAGTTTCAACAGGCCGGGGGCCTTCAGGGAGGGGTGGCTGTGTGCGAGGCTAACGTCAGCGTGGGCAGCATTTCTTCTCACACTCCGAATCTTTCTGAGGAAAGGAAGTGCAATTGAGCTAAACTCTTCGCTTCCCTCTGAATTAGAAGTCATAAAGGCTGATGGTGCAAAAACACCTCCTTCAAACCATGTTTTTGGCTCTGGGTATGGTTTGAAGCATTTTATGATTAAAATCATACTGATAACAAATCACTGTAAAGACTGGATCCCAAACTACTTTTATTTAACTGAATTGCTGACGTGCTATATATTTATGTCAACATTCAAGTTGTAGAAATAATGGAATTTCTTTGCCCAACAATATAATTTTGCTTGTGTAGAAGCTGTCAAATTAGAGAACATTCAGGAGAAATTTCCCTGGAGTCTACTGCATTTAAATGGTACCCTCCATTAATCCCTTTGCATGAACCATGTCACAATATACCGTAAACTCATCATAAAAACAGAGGGGCCAGACTCTCCTCCTACCACATGTTGTTCAGTGCTTGGTGACTTGCATTGGTCTGATTTAAAATAATGTTTTATTAACTCTATATTGGGAAGCCCAAGATTGTAAGGGAGCTAGGGATCTTCTGTACATAGATGTAGGGTGAGTGCTACATATTTGATCAAGAAAATAATGTTTCTCCCTTTTCTTTCTTTCAAAGGAAGAATCTGTTAAGATTTTTCTGTGATATGACTTTCGAAGGTTTATTGATGCTTTGAGATAGGCTTTAAGTTGTTGTTTTAAAATTCATGAATAAAAATGTGTGTCTTTCTATTTGTCCGTATTTTGTCTTTGACTTTAAGTGACTAAGAAAAGAACCTAATAGTTTTAAATAAGAATAGGATATATTGAAACTTATTTTTCAAAATATATATTCATAAGATCCTATATTTTCATTTGACAATTTTTTAATGGGGCACAAATAAGCAACACAGAAATTATTTTGGAAGAAGAGACACTACATATTGAATATAAAAGGTCACTGACTTCAGAAGAATGTTCTTTCCCTTACTTTCCCTCCTTCTCTCGTCTCTACTCTTCCTCTCTTTGTCAAATACACACACACACACACACACACACACACACACACACACACTATGATTAAAACTTCCAGATAAATGTAGTTAATATTGGACAACTATCATTAATTTGTGGTTTTGGAAAAATCACTGTTATGCACATAGCTTCTTAATGTCAGTCACCCCATTTAGAAGATATTAAATGCTGAGGTGAAAAATAAAATCTTTCCTGGAGGAAAAAAGACGTAAATTTTATTTAGTGCCCTACATTGACAAATTAGTCTTCACTATTCAAATGTTTACACTTTTAAAACGGCTGGCGTGGGACTCTGTTGGTAGAAACCCCTCAATGTTGACACGGAGATCTTAGAACTGTCACCCGTCTGCTGAATGGAGTCTTGATGGCTAGTTGGCTGGGGGCCCATAGCCCTGCCCCAGCTCTGGCTGTGTGGCTGCGGGAGCTGGGTGCCTGAGGGTGCTTTGCGTCAGGGTGCTGCCTTCCCCTTGCAGTGCACATTCCTTCTGGGCCTTTCCTGCTCACCAGCAGCCCCACCACTCTCATTCATCACAGGCTAACACCTGAGAGCAAGAAGAATTTGGGAGGCTGGGCTGCTCTGCTTCCTCACACTATCCATCCCTCCCCTACTTTTCTTCAGCTTCTTCCTTCTCTTGCTCCCTTAAAAAAAGAGAGAAACCAAAACGCAATTCAAGTGGCTTTTTTCTGAGCCACTGGCCTTCAAGGGTCCTTCCTGGGCAGGCTGAAATTCAATCCACTTTTAAGAAAAAGAGTATTTCTTTATACAAACACGAACTGGCTTGCAGTAGGTGTTCCAGGAGCAAACAAGTACTCCAAATACTTGGGAAATTGTCTAGAAAGGATTGAACAATAACCAGCAGGGATCAGGAGATTTCCTGGGGATTAATGAGTAGCTGGGAGGAATTGGTGCCCTTCAGCTGTACTCTGGGCAGTTAACCTCAGCCCGTCAGTACTCTGAGGAACGCCCTGCACTGTGGCGGTGATTGCTATTGTGAGAGCTAAACATATGAGAACGCTCTTAGTGTGATTTCACTTCAACATGCCCTTTGCTTCTGAAAGACTGCAGCCCCCTGCAGAGGATTCAGTGCCTCATAACAGAGCGCCCATCACCCGACCATACACGCCTCATCACATTAACCAAGCTGATTGGAACAAAAAAATTAATGTTTCATCGTGGTAAAAAAAACAAACAAACCCCCAAAACTTGGAGATAACCCGTTAAAATAATTAACAGCCAAGATTGTATTGAATTCAGAGTGAACCAGGGATGAATTTATCACAACCACAATTAAAACGTTTCTCTTAAGAATGAGGGTGTTTTTATTTATTTATTTATTTTTCTCATGGTGATAAGATCACCTTAAAAACTTAAAAAAAATAAAATAAAAAGGTTTCTGTCCCTGTTACCTAAACGTTATTCTAGCAAAATAGTTTATTAGCCAAATGAGTCATGTGTTTCCCCCTTGGTTTTAATTTCAAGGGGGAATGACAGAAGAATTATTCTTAAACTGACCTACTCAGATAGATACTTAAAATTTTCCGCTTGTTGTGATTCTCAGGTCACTTCATCTTTCGAACACTTATCCCAACAGATTGGAAATGCACTTTGTTAATTCTGTTGTTTGCATTTTAAACGAACCAAATTTGAAGTTAGAGGTCAGAGCAAATGTCAGCCTAACGTTCCAGAGGACTTAGGCTGCGCATACGCAAACGTCTCCAAGTTGATGTCACCATTCAGGGTGATCAGTGAGCTCACTAACCGTCAGGCGAGTCCTGAGACACTGACAGCGCCTCTTACTCCTCTCCTGCTCCTTTGCTTTTGGAATTCAGTATCCAGCCTGGGCAATAACACGATCAGAGGCATGCTTTAGTTCTGGTTCCTAATTGAACGTAATTTTAAAGTAACTGGTTCTGGAAAATGTGAAAAACAAACAAACAAAAACACAGAAGCCAGTGAGGAAATGTGTATTTCCAGATACCTCCCTTTGAAGAACGGCAGATGCCAAGAGAAGGAGATAGTCTGGAAGTAAAGAAATTGGGTGCAGCTTTTGGAGTCAGGCTGATACCTGAAGTCAGAACAGGTGGAAGTGAGTGGTGCTGCGTAAACAGCCTGCAACGGGGTTTTCCTCCTACATGGATGTTCTCTGGGTCTGCTCTGTGGATGGGCTCTGCTTCTGAATAGGCAGGGTCTGAATGTTAGAGACAAGACTGGGAATTTCCTCTGCCTATCAAGGGAGTCTCGTCCAGGTTCATGGCAGACATGATGGGGCTTTTCCAGGGCAAAGTCATTGTCTAATTTTCTAATTCCATATGTGAAAACTCATGTGTTAAATAGGAATAGAGCAGAGCTAGCTACAGTGATAACAAAGTTTGAAATAGGTAAGACTAAAATAAGAAGTCCAAACTCATTCATCCAATAGGTAAATATGAAAAAAGAAAAAAAGGGACCAGTACTACTAAAACAAACAAACAAACAAAAACATGAATGGCTTAAATTAAGGTAAGTAGAAATCCAGGTTCAAGTTTTAAACATCATAAACTCTCGTGTCCTGCATCCCACCAATGATTCCTCAGGGCCGAGGCTCACCATGGGTGTCAGTCTAAGGCTCACACAAGGAAGGAATAAGTTGTGATGGTTAAGTCCAGGAGCTCTGGAATCAGACTTTATCTAATACCCACTCGCCACCTACTGGGCTGTCGGCCCTGAGCAGGTCATCAACCTCTTCCCGTCCCAATCTCTTGGCTTCCTCTAGGCCTCAGTGACCTCTGTGATTTACCGAGTTGTTGCTTAATTATTTAAATACTTGGGAGAGTCTGAGTATCAGTTTGCCTGTTGGTTTTGTCAGGAGGATCTGGGCCTTGTTATTGTCATCTGTAAAATGGGGATAAAAATACCTGGCAGGACTGAGGTAGAGATTTAAGGGTGATAATGATAACCCACCAACTGAAATTGAATATTTAATTCAGTCCTCACTACAGCCAGGCAGGCATGATTAATATCCCCGTTTTATGGATGTCCAGTGTGGTGCTCTTATCACGTTGTGAGCATTCAGATAAATGTTAGCTTTAGGGATTTGGGTTAAGAAAATATTCTTCTACTGGAATTGCTGAAAAAGGGTGTATTAGTTGGCTAGGGCTGCCATAACAATGTACCGTAGACTGGCTGGCTTAAAAAACAGAAATTTATTTTCTCACAGTCCTAGAGTCTAGAAGTCCAAGGCAAGGTGTCCGCAGGGTTGGTTTCTTTTGAGGCCGCTCCGTGGCTTGGATGGCCATCTTCTCCCAGTGTCATCACATGGTTGTCCCTCTGTGTGTATCTGTGTCCTAATCTCCTCTTCTTATAAGGATACTTGTCATATTGGGTTAGGGCCCACCCTAATGACCTCATTGTAACTTAATTATATGTTTAAAGAGACTATTCTGGGTTCCGGGATTAGGACCTCACTATGCGACTTTTGAGGGGGGAACACTATTCAGGTCATCCAAAAAGGTAAGTGGAAACATTGTAAGGGTTAAGTTTAGTCCAATCTAGGTAGTTTTAGCAATCAAACCTAAAACCATGTCTCTCGCCATGCCCTAGGCTCAGTGCTTTAGCGTGTAATTAAGAATGCCTATAACTTTGACCTTCCCAAGCTATGTAAATGAACTACTGCTGAAAATTCCTTTTTCTCAACGAGAGAACTTTGACCCCTTGAAACTCCTTAAAAAACAGCAGCAACTGCAAAAACTTTCCATTGCCACAGATTTCTGTTTATATTTTAGTAACAAAGGTGCATATTATCAAGGAATTATTATCAGGTGGTTAAGTCATAACGGAGTATTTCTTTCCGCCACCACCAATCCACTCAAGACCAAATTCAATTGCCATTCTCTTTGTTTTTCAGGTAAGGAAGTGATGGCCAGAAAGTATTCCACCACTTTAGTGTTTAATGCAAAATTGTGGGACTATCGTGATGCTCAGTGTTTTTTTAGATGTTTCTGACCTAGAAGATATTTAGCTAAGAGGAAGGGAAAGGAATGGTTTGGAGCATCAGTTGGATGAGCAGCCTTGAAAATCTGTGGCCACACCCACCTTATCAGAGTGGAGAGGTACAGGTAGGATGCTTCATTCTGTTGCTGATGATTTCCTCACCGAAGTTCTTGTTTGTGTTTTGCTGCTGCCAGTTAGAAATTCGTTATTTATTTTTATTCCTGTTCTGTGGACATTATTCTTTTTACTTTTGATGCCATTGCTTTTATATGTAACTAAATTTGCTTTTTTATTTTACCCTTTTGGGACAGTGCACATTTATAGAGACTGGAAGAGAATAATTAGTCCACATTAGCCGTTCATGCAACAAGCAGTGTGAAAAGAGGCTTCAAGAGAACACAGAGCTCCATTCTCTTCTGAAAAGCTATAAGCAGACTGAATATCAGTGGCAATTTTTAAATGATTTTAAAAATGGTTAGTTTCAGGATTTGAAAGAAATAGTCCTTGATTTTAACTTTTTGCAAAATGACAAACATCAGTGTCATCAGTGTTATTATTATCTTTATGGGAATATTCCATATTTCTATAATATTATTCCCTAATTCTATATGACATCATAGGATATATGCAATAGAGACCTTCTATTTCATGTTATTCCTTTTCTTTGTCCCTCCTTTCAATTAACAACTATGAAAATGTTGACTACATGACAAATAGGCCTTAAAAAACAAAATCTCAAACTAGATTATACTACCCTTTCTTGTATTTCTTTAGTGTCAATGAAAAGCATGCAGCCTAAGAGAAAACTTATAAGAGTTTATTTGAGCCAAACTGATGAAAATTACCAGGAAGCAAAATCTCAACAGATTGAGAAAATGCTCCACGAAATGGCGGTTTGCAGTTTATTCTATACATTAGAATCAAAAGAGGAGGGTTACATGAAACCCACTGGTGGTAGATTAAGGGGGTGGGAGAAAGCAAAGCGGGGAAGTCTCTGGGATTGGATAAAAGTAAATTGGAGAGACAGGTACTTCTTTCACATAGGTGGGTACAGGATAGTTAATGGTTCTCATAGAGATGTTAATCAAGGGACAAGAATAATAATGAGGGATTCTGTACTTTCATGCTCTGGTGCTGTAAACAGAGATTACTGACATTCCAAGGATGTCATCTTAGGTGCAAAAAGACAACAGACAGGCTCACTTAAGGTGAAGACTGACTTTATGAAGGAAGCTTCAGGCTAAAGATGTGACTTCCCGCCATGGCCCACCTTAGTTATGAACTTATTTTTTATGTTCATGCCATCTTATGTGGTTATTTTCAGTTTCCTGACCTTGTCAGGTTTAACCTGTGGCCCGTTTTTTGTCCTCATTAGTAAAAGTTTGACTGGAAACTGTTATGATTGAAAAAAGGCTGACATTTTGGAGGCAAGGATTCCAAGTCTTGCTCCCTCATTCAAGACTTTTGTTGATTTTGGCAGTATGCCTCACCTACCTTAGGTTTAGTGCTTTCTTCTGTAAAAGGAACAATGACTAGGAGAGCTCAGGAAAGTACACAGCAGACACTACTAGACAAGTATTCTGTTGCCTAAGAGTGATTTTACCGTGGCTAAGGGTGAATGAAGTATATGTTTTCTCCACACTTTCAATTCTCTGCTTTCTCTTTGAAACACCTGAGGGATAATTATTAGGAATAAATATGAATAAAAATAGCAACAGCAATAAAACCACCACAATGATAATAATAATGAAAGCTAATATTTATTTACAATGTGCCAGGCACCAGGCTAAGTGCTATACATGACTTTTTCTCTTGTCACTACCATTTTACTAGGGGGCTGCTATTAGCTCCATATTACTGATAAGAGACCCAAACAAGTAAAGAAACTTGATCAAGATCACACCTTGTAACTGCTAAGTGACAGTCAGGATTTGCGTAACAGGATATTTCATAATGAAGACTTTTGGATACATAAAGGAATAAATTATGGTTAATTTGCACTTCAAATTGAAAAAGAACTCAAAGGAAATGGAAAGAAAGACAATTCTAATTACGGAATTAAAAACATCAAAAGAATTTCCTGTAACTTCTGGCGAACTCATTGGTAATTTTTCAGGTAAAGGGTGAATTCATATTGGTCATTGATTTAGTCAAAAACTAAAGATTTAGTTGAAAACCTTTAAGAGTTTAAGACTCAAACATTGTCTGTACAGCTGTCTGTCACCTTCTTGTGGCCAAACTCTGTGAGTTCCATTCTCTTTGGTGGACACATAGAAATGTTTCTAAAGTCACTGACTTTCTTCCCCAAGCCTGAAGGATAAGTAAGAACGTATTCTAAGGGGGGGAGGGGGGGATAAAAACAACAGAAATGTCTTCGGTCTTTGTAATCCTTCAAAATGCAATAGAATAGATACTACATAAGTAATTATAATTTAAATTTTATAAACTTGAAAAAAATTGATTTTATACAGCTATGGTTACAGATATACATTCTAGATATATGAATAAATGAAATTCCTTTAAAAACCTCTTCCATTCAGAGATGTATTTAATCTTTTTTGGTTTGTGTTTGAGTGTTTTAATTGCTCAGTGTTATAGAACTTATGCCCTTGGGACTTGTTGAATTAGACAGGATTAAAACAGTAATAGCCTCACTGTCTGAACAGTGGATTGCTACTTTCGGGTAGTTATGCCTAAAAGGGAGTTTTATATATTTAAAAAGGGGGTGTATACATTTAAGTGGAAGTAACAGCATCTTTCTCCTCTTGGTAATAATTTAAACATAATGCAAAGAGATTCTTTGAAACAGTGTAGACAAAACAGAAACTTAAAGCAGGGTATATGCCTTCCTTTGCATCATTCGCATTCCATGAAGACTCCAGTGCATTGTGGGAAGGCAATTATAGTATCTGAATTTTGAATCGTTTTTAGCTGAATGTAAACATGACAAAATTTGACTGATGGAGTAGCTGAAGGGCCTAACTTGCTGTGACTTTCAGAATTGAACTACTTTATTCTGCTCTTCAGAGGTCCTAGGAGGATAGGCTGCAGCTCATTGATAGTATCAACTAGCAATATCAAATAGCAGGTATATACCTAGAAATTCCTTTTCTGTAAGTCAGGTTATAAAATTTGATTAAATTAGTACTGCACATCCTTGGTGAGATACTTATTACAAAAATTTAATTTTTTAAGTCATCACCAGACTAAGAGCTAACCTCAGGATAGGCATTGTATCAGTCAGCTTAGGCTAAGTTAGGTGATGGTAACAAGCATCCCCCAGCCATCAGTGGTCAGTCATATTTCTTGGACTCAAGGTAAAAGCACAGTTCCTCTTGGGAACATTGACAGTTTCATGGTAGAGGGAAAAATGAACATGACAAAGTCATCTGTGAGTTTTTAAAAAGCTTTTGCTCAGAAATGTCACATGCTGCTTCCACTCACATTTCATTGGCCAAAGGAAGTCATGTAGCCAAGACTAGTGTCAGTGGAGCAGGAATATATAATCCTTTTGTAGGGAAGGGTATTCTAATTAACATGGCTAAACCTGATGTCAATCGGTTGAAGATGTATAATCTCCCCATAGGAAAAACTGGTGATTATTTTGAATAGTAGTACAATCTACCTTAGTTAACCTAAAAAGCAATTGTTAGTAATGTAGCTTTTTCTAGAACATAGCCAGTATCTTACTTATCCTGTAAAGATAAATAAGCTAAGGGGACAAATAATTCTCTTCTAGTTTCTGTGTAATTAGCAAACAGCCCCTTGGGTGAGGGAAAAGCCATCTAATTCAGGGGAAGGCAGAAGGTCAATGACTACTTTGTTGGTGGACTGCCTCAAATGAAAAACTCTCCTACTTGGTAGCTGAAAGTAAAGGAGGGAAAGCAACTTTGCACAAATAGTTAATTACTAATGGGATGCCTATGAGTTATTAGTTCCTGTGGTATACCCTGGAAGTATATCTTGACCCACATATTATTTGGACTTGAGGTAAAGTGTACAGAACTCAGCAGGACAAATTAAGTCAGGGGGTGCTGCTACAGAACCTGCTGGGACGTGTGCCAGAAGGAACAACTACAGACCATCTCTGTGGAGGGGACAGTGTTCTCCCTGTACAGGGCACGGGGGTCATTCACTGGGAAAGTTTGGAGGAACAACATGCCATGACATGGTCTGTAGTAGAGCACCATTTAGGCATGTCTTCCTAACATTTCTTTGGGCTCAATCTGATCAGTCTGTTTCAAGTAGTGTTTTGGCATCCAAATATAATCTAATTAGAAGATTTTTCTCTAGCTTGGTCAAGAGTCCAAACAAAGAAATGCAATACCATCAATCCCCTTTATCTCCCACAATGCTACCGTGTTTCCCTGAAAATAAGACCTAGCCAGACAATCAGCTCTAATGCATCTTTTGGAGCAAAAATTAATATAAGACCTGGTCTTATTTTACGATAATATAAGACCAATTCTTATATAATATAATGTAACATAACATAACATAACATAACATAACATAACATAACATAACATAACATAACATAACATAACATAACATAACATAACATAACATAACATAACATAACATAACATAACATAACACCAGGTCTTATATTAATTTTTGCTCGAAAAGACGCATTCGAGCTGATTGTCCTGCTAGGTCTTATTTTCAGGGAAACACGATAATATAGCCTTCTAGACAGTAACTAGCTATGTCACATACAGGTGATGGTTTGGCTCCCCATGTGTCCCCCTGGTCAATGTCCTTTAAGATTCCATGCAAACTTTCCCTCTGGGATACCTTTTTTTTCTTTTTAACCCATTCACTGCTTTGTCGATGTCCCATATAATTTAGTCATTCATTTATCTGTGAGTTTGAGTAGTTTGCACCTTTGTATCATGCTGACCGTCATACTGCATTGGGTGGCCAGTTTATATGCCTGTCTCCCATAGTGAATGAAACATATATGCTCTGCCTATTTCTTCAGAATAAATTAGATATCTCTATGTCCTGCAGTAGAGTCCGTATCTCTTCAACCTTGTATTCCCAACAGCTAGGCATTTAATAAGCTGTGGAAAGAATTAGCTTTCAATTTGCCTGCATTGCAACTATAGCACCAAAATATCTACATCTATATCCAAGTAGAGATTCTATGTGTTATAACTGTCGTTCCTTGAGCACCACCATATACTGTGTTCGATTCTTTATTAATGTTATTTTATGTCATTCAATCCTGACAGCCTTCCTGTAAGCTCAACATTAATGTCCCTATTTTACTGATTAAAAAGTAAGTTGAGGATGAGAGAGATTAGGTATTACTTAGAGAATTCACAGTCCCACAACTTTTGCTTCCTTTCTCAGTATCTTCAAAAAGAAAAAGGCACTAGATTATAGTAACTCATGAAGGCACAAGTTAGAGCTCCTGTCTTGAACACAGCCAAACATTTACGAATACTAGATGTATTCCAACCATTATTTTTCAAGAGTTCCTTCATGGAGTTGAACCTGGACTGAAATATGAGGTCTGATAATTTAAGTTCACGAATTCACCCTAGAAAAGGACTTCATACCTCATTGCAGTCACCTTCAAAGTATTCCCCTTGGGAAGCAATGCACCTATGCCAGCGTCTAGTCCATGCTTCAAAGCAGTTTTGGAACTCTTTTTCTGGAATGGCCATCACAGCTGTCATCGTATTACCCTTGATGTCCTGAATGTCATCAAAATGTCTTCCTTTCAATATTTCCTTTATCTATGGGTAAAGAAAGAAGTCATTGGGGGCCAGATCAGGTGAGTAGGGAGGGTGTTCCAATACAGTTATTTGTTTCCTGGCTAAAAACTCCCTCACAGACAGTGCCGTGTGAGCTGGTGCATTGTCGTGATGCAAGAGCCATGAATTGTTGGCGAAAAGTTCAGGTCGTCTAACTTTTTCATGCAGCCTTTTCAGCACTTCCAAATGGTAAACTTGATTAACTGTTTGTCCAGTTGGTACAAATTCATAATGAATAATCCCTTTGATATCAAAAAAAGTTAGCAACATTATTGCAAGTAGTTTGCAAACTTAAGTGTCAGATCTTGTATAAACATGTATGTGGAAGAAATATACCAGAATTTGTTTCTGGTACCTATTTTCCAAAGGTGTGTCCCATAAAAACAACAACAACAAATATATATATATATATATATATATATATATATATATATATATATATATATATATATACACACTATATATCAGATGAAATTCAAATATGGGATTGACTGTATTTTGATATCTCTATTTATCATGAAAGAAACATAATGTAGCTAGTGTATCGAATGGATTGGACTTGGGAAGCAAGCAAGAAACGACTTCTCTATCCCTTACCACTACTTCAAACATCTTCTGAGAGTGTTTTCTTCCTTGATGCTGGGTAACAAATCAAGCAGGGCTCACACCTCTTCTCTTCACTTCTCCATATTAGCACCCAGTCCTCAGACCTAAATCTCACCCACATCAAAACTTGAACCTGTTGTTCAGGGAGAAGCTTCTTCTCTGTCCCCCACTCAAGCTGGAACCAAGCTTTAAACCTCAGTGTAGAGGAAAGGTGGCTTGTTTTACTTCATTTCTCTTTGCTTTTCGAAACTTCTGCACTATATTGCTTCCTCTAGCTCCTCCAGAGTTGGCATGGAGAGGAGAGCTGTGAGGCTAAGGATTAAGTTCTCGCTTGGCTTGGGATTTGCTATTGGACTGTGGTATCCACTGGGTGGTAGAGGTCAAATGCTGGAATTTTCTCTCATAGGACACATTATGGGCTCTTTGCAGAACTCACGCAGTGAGTTCCTACAAATCTGTATTAGTCAGTGTTCTCTACAGGAGCAGACCAATAGGATGTATATCGATAGGTACAGACAGAGATAGTGATATGGGGATTTATTCAGAGGGATTGGCTCACAGCACTTAGAAGGCTGAGAAGTCCCATGGTTTGAGGTATGCAAGCTAGACACCCAGGAAAGCCAGTGGTGTAATTTCAGCCTAGTGCAAAGTCCTGAGAACCAGGGGAGCAGATGATGTAAGTCCAAGTCCAAGGGCAGGAGCAGACCAAAGTCCCAGCTCAAGTGAGCAGGCAGGAAGGGAATAAATCCTTCCATTCCCCACTATTTGTCCTATTCAGGTCCTCAAGGGATTAAATGATGCCAACCCTCATTAGAGAGAGCAATGTGTTCCACTCAGTTTGATGAGTCAAATGCTAATCTCTTCCAGAAACACTCTCACAGACACACTCAGAAATAGTGTTGAATCTGGTCACCCAGTGAGCCCATCAGGTTGAAGCATAAAATGAACCATCACACCACTGTTGACCCACTTAGCCACTGTGTTTTCTTTCTCAAATGTTAAAGACACTTCGGCTTTCCCTTTGGCTTATAGCCTCTTTCTGCTGAGGAGCTGCACATGGCAGGCCTTGGAGAACCATCAGGCCTCCATGATCTGCCCAACATTAGAAGTTCAAGTGCCTCTCACTGCAGCCTTTGTTCATGACTCTGCGGTCATACGCATCCTCTTGCCATCAGATCTTTCTGGGACATGGTCTCTCTGCCCCTCAAACTCCAGGGGCATAGGTCAATTTCCTCCAAATATTCTCATGCCACAAAGTCCCTTCACTTGCTTTGGGATGTTATAAACATCCCTCCATGTCCTCCCCTAAGGCAGCAAAACACTCCTCTTCCCTATAGATACAAATCAGTCTCTATCTCTTCAAGTGAACCTCTCTATCTCTTCACACCCTCGCTTCTCCAATCAGTTTCTAGTCCTCCCATATATAGGTAAGTGTACGTTCATTGGTAAAGACGCCACAGAAGTAGAGTTTGGCCATCCCTTAGCTTAGCAAGACATAGATGGTATTATGAGCTGAATGTTTGTATCTCCCCAAAATTCGCATGTGGAAATCTAATCCCAAAGGTTGGGCCTTTGGAAGGGAATTAATTCATGAGGTTGTATCCCTCCTGAATGGGATCAGTGCCCTTATTGGAAGAGGCCAGAGAGCTAGCTCACTCTCTTTCCGCCATGTGAGGATACAAGTAGAAGTCATCAGTCTGCAACCTGGAAGAGGGTTCTCATGAGAACCCGACCATGTTGATACCCTGATCTCAAACTTCCAGCCTTCAGAACTGTGAGAAATAAATTTATGCTGTTTCTAAGCCTTTCAGTTTATGGTACTTTGTTAGAGCAGCCCAAGCTTACAAACACAGGTGGTGTGGTACTGGCTGAATGGCCCAGCAATGATGTCCCTGGCCTAATTCCTAGACCTGTGAATATTTACTGTATCTGGCTAAAAGGACTTTACAGATTATAATTAAGGTTATAGGCCTTACGTTAGGGACATGATCCTGGTGTATCCAGTGTATCTGATCTAATCACATGAGCCCTTAAAAGGAGATAACGTTTTCTGGCTAGAGGAGGGAGACATGAGGTAGAAGATGGAGTCAAAGAGATTCAAAGTGTAAGAAGGATTCAACCTATTGTTGCTGGTGTTGAAGACAAAGGGAGCCACTAGCCACAGAATGACAGTGGCCTGTAGAAGCTGAGATGACTTCTATTGGCAACCAACAAGGAAATGGGGACCTCCGTCCTACAAGTGCTCTGGCTGAATTCTGCCAGCCCCCTGAATGATCTGGAAGCAGATTCTTCCCCAGATCTCCTGCACACGAGCCCAGGCCTGCTGACATCTTCATGTTATCCTTGAGAGACCTGAGCAGAAAATCATCTAGCTTGCCTGGACTTATGAAGGACAGAACTATGAGATACTAATAAATTTGTGCTGTTTAAATGGCCCAATGTGTGGCCTGTGTGTTAGAGCAGGAATAGAACACATGCAGATGATGTGGCTACTCTTGAGAATAAAGGAGCTGTTGTCTCCATACAGTCTTCTCCTTTGGGGTCTCCACCAGGCCCACAGGAAAAGGCTCATTTAATATCAGGTGCATATTTCCTTTTCTCAAGTCAGGGTTCAGCCACCTTGCTGCTCCTCCAGAGTCTGACAGAGGCCACAGGCTCATCACAAGCAATATCTGGGGAAATTCTGGACCAGAAGAAGGAGGAAGGGGGCAGGCAGGAGATTCATATGTTGTATATATCTGTTATGAGAGAGCTAAATGTTCACGCTAATACACAACTTCTCTCTATTTTATTGAGCTATATAGAAAGAGTGGAAATGAGGGCTTACATTTATTAATATTCAGGAATTATGTTCCTAAAACCCATGGATTTTAAATCCAATCTGCTGAGCTTCACGCAAAGTGTCAGCTGCCTACAGTTTTTTTCTGCTTCCATTCTCCCTATTTCTCTACAATAAGATATTAGAAGGGGAGGAGGCAGCATGCAAGATTACCTTCATTGTAATTATTTGGTTGCTGTCTGATGTGGAAAGAAATGATCAAATGTGAATTGCTGCAATATCCATGGCTCGTGGGTGGAAGGCTGAAGTGGGACTCGGGAGCACATAGCTGGTCTATTAAAGTAAGATTTAAAATGAGCTTTCTGAATCAGTACTTTGAGGGCTACACAGTCTATGCACCAACTGTTCATCTGAGCAAACTCTACAGTAGAGAAATAAAGCTGGCAATGAAATTGTAAGTCAGACAGCATCTTAACACATAAATGTCAGCTTCTGGACTTAGAGGGTTTGTGGCACTTCTGAGCTGAATCAGTCAGGATGGGCGAGGGCGTGCCATGGTAACAAATAACCCTCACATTTTCGTGACTTAATCCATCAAAAGATTCTGTCTTCCTTCTGTCGTATGCCCATTGTGGGCCAGTAAGGGGGCTGTGCTCACCGCAGTCAGTCAGTCTCTCAGATACCTTCTCTAAATTTACTTTCAGGATCAGTGCAGCAGAGGTCTGGGAAGATGGTGAATCATATACATTTTTAAAGCTTCTGTCTGGAAGTAACATTCTGCTTAAATTTCATTGGCTGAAGATGGTCACATAGCCACAGCTTACTTCAAAGCAGGTAAGGACGTGAAACCCTACTGTGCTCCTGGAAGGCAGAGAGCTGGATGGTATCCGGTTAATAGCACTACTTGGTACCACAACTACCTAAAAGGATCCTAAAACTCCACCTGGGAGGGGGGGGGGTTTGGGCTGAAAGAACTGATTTGTTTTCAGGCATATAGGATCTCTTTCTCTCTCTCTCTCTCTCTCTCTCTCTCTCTCTCTCTCTCTCTCTCTCTCTCTGCTAATATCTCATGGTGAGTTTTATTTTGTCACTGTGAAGAGAGTATCAAGAACTTTTATAATTTAATAAGAATGTGGTCAAGATGTGAAGTTTGTTTTCCCCCAACTTTTTGAGAAAATGTTATTGTGATAAGAAATTAAACATTTTTTTTCTATTTTGAACTTCAGAAAGAAATATTAAATAATACTATACATGAGAATGCTAGCAGTTCACCATCACTTATGCATGTAAGCATGCCCTGTGGCCATCCCTGGTGGGCCCTCATAGCTGCACGTGGAAAATAACTCCCTGGGTCAGCCTGAATCAATTTCATTATATTAAAGTAACTATCAAAGCATCTTTTTTGAATCAATTTCATTATGTTAAAGTAACTATCAAAGCATCAAATCTTGAACAAAGTATTTTTTTAAAAGAATCTATTAGTAATGAAAGGAATGGAATAAGGTAATAAGGTAAATTACATCTTGAATTTTATTTTATTTTTGTAAAAAGGCTTGGGTCACGTCTCTGTTCTTAATGTGTCTCATAGGCAAAAGTGCCCTGTATTCCTTTAACCAGGTGCATCACCAGGTCCCCTCAACTCCCTTGGGCGGACCCTAGGGCCCATTTCACCTCCTATTTGCTGTCGTCAGCATATACTGACTTACCTTACGAGAGTCTTGACAGTATCCATCATTTATATAATCTTTATCCTAAGCAAGCCTGTACCCTTCAAAATGCTGCAAAATTCTCATCTGACACTGAGTTCTTAGGACTCCATGGACTTAAGTACTTAACAAGCGTGATTTCCAAACTTCTCAAGTCAGTGCATTATTTTTGGTAGGCCCACAGCCTGCCTGCCAGTGGGCCTCCCATCCCTGCTCCCTTTAAAGCCATTCTCTTTAACCAGGCGTGGGGCTTCCAAGGGGTCAAGTGGAAAGGCAACTGTCTCCCACTTTGTAATAGATTCAACTGTATTCATCTATGAAACAAGAATGTGTCTGATTACTCATCATCTCTACTGTTGGTCTCCCCCACTAGAGTGTGAGCTCCATGAAGGCAGGGGTTTTTGTCAGCTTCATTCACTGCTGGATCCGGCATGCCCCAAAGAGTGCCTGACAGAGAGGAGACATCCAATACACACTTGTCAAATGAACTGCGATTACATTCATCCATAGGAAGATCCTGAGAAAGTGAGGCACAGGGCACACAGTTTAATGACTAATATGAGCTTTAGGGCGCATTAGTCCTAGGTTTGAATACTAATCCTTTCCCTTAGTATCTATGTGTCCTTAGACATTTAAGCAGTGTGATCAAATCACACGGTAAATGTTCAAATTAAAAAAAAAATGATTACAGTAAAAGACACATTGTCATTAATCCCCCTTAAAATACTCCCCCTTGCTTCAAACACACTTACTCCTTGGTTCTTGCCACTTTCTGAAGAAGTTCTGGAAGTCCTTTTTCATTATCTTTACTTTGTCTTCTATCATGACAACGCTCCGTGTCACACATCACTTCTGGTATATGGTAATTTCTGTCAAATAAAAACATTACAGTGTGTTCTCATCCACCTTATTCACTGGATCTAGCACCGTGTGACTTCTGTCTCTTCCCCAAAGCCAAAATGATTCAGGACATCAAGGCAGCCATGACAGTACAACTAAAGACACTCATGAAAGAGGACTTCCAGACCTGCTTCAGAAAGTGGCAAGAACGATGGGATAAGTGTGTTTGAAACAAGGGGGAGTATTTTGAGGGGATAATGGCAATGTCTGTTCAATAATTTTTTTAAATTTAAACATTCGCCATATTTTGTGATCACACCTGGTATATAGCCTCTAAACTTTAGTTTCTCCTTATAAAAGATAGATGATACAAGCAACTCTCTCACTTTGGTGAGGATTATAAGAGATAATATTTATAAAACATCCAATGTGGTTCTTGACACATTCAAGTGTTGGGTAATCTGTATATATTATTAGTGTTACTACCAAGTGGGGGGAGAAAAAAGAAGGGCTTTACACTTTAGGGCTGAGAGTGGGAGATGTCGAGATAAGCCATAATTAATGGGGAACACTATCTTAGAGTAGGGGGGGAAACAAGGGAGACCCCAAAACTTCCCCACCTCATCACAGGTGGCTCTCTGAATTGTGTTTTTAAAAAGGACTGAGGTATGTGACCTCCATACATATATTTTAAATTACACTTATGTAGATATATGCATAAAATGAATATTTACGATTACACTTACGTATATGTAGATATATGTGAAACATGAGTTAAAACCATTTGCATTTGAAGACGTTTTAAAAAATTTTATAGGGAGACCACTTCATGGATGGTGTAAATGCTTGACCGCTGAGCTGTACACCTGCAGCTGAAACTGAATAATATAGTACGTCAACTAAAATTATATACATATATATATATACACATATATATACATATATATACATATATACACATATATATGTATATATATGTACATATATATATATATATATATATATATATGTAGTCACAGGATACGGAGTAAAGCATAGGGAATAGAGTCAGTGGAATTGTAATAGATACATATGACGTCAGAGGGGCAATAGATTGGGGGAGGGGCATTATCACTTTGTGGGGGGTGAAATGTCTAACTATTGCATTGTTTTATACACCTGAACCTAATGAAAAAAAAGAAAATTTAAGGAAGGTGTTGAGGTCAGAGGGGCAGAGGGGCAGTTGGGGAGTGATGGTATAGGGGAGAACACCAGAATGTTCCAAAACCAGCAATAGGCACTCAGTGGTCTAAACACTTGGCATGTCTCAGAATTTCGGAATATCTAATTGTCTTCATTTGCATGCCACAAATGGAGTTGAGTGTGATATCTCCTGCTACATTAACTGCTTATTGGCTTCAGGACTAGCTAGTGTATCTGCAATGGAGCGCTCACTGCCTAGATGCAAACTAGAAAAATGCAGGTAGTGTTGGCTGCAATGACAGAGTTCTATGAAGATTTCTGACGTTCCAGATGTGTCATGACCTGTGGGAAAGGAGTGATGACAGTATTTTGGGACTTCAAAGATTTAAGTCATTGGACCATTCTTGTTTTCTAAATATGTTAAGAGAAACTACCTTAAGGAAGCAACCTGTGTGAGGTGACTTGTTATCTTATTTCCTCTAGTCTTTCAGCTTCCTTGCAGGATGAATGGAAATAATACCTTTGGTGCTTATAATACAGAATTTTTGTGAAGAATGAATATATGGTGACAGATACAGAACTACATGGTCTAGAAAAGTTGGAAGTTCCATAGAATTGTGTTCTTCCTTTTACTGTTTATTCTTCTTGGCCTTCTTTCTTCTTGCCTCTTTCCCCCTCTCCCTACTCCACGGGGACACCTCTCCCTTGGGAAGTAGAAGTTGGTGAATGACTTCTCAATGGATTGACTTTGCTCTGTCCACTCTCAAAATGGACAAGAGGGAAGGTACCTAGAGATCATCTGGTCAAGTTGTTACCAAGCAGGAGAAATTGTTTTTGACCCTAAACAAATCTTCCATATAAAATCTTGTGTATGGAAGCTTGTATTTACACAGAAAACAAAGGATTCTACTGAGATCTCCTTATTTTATACCAGAGGACATAGAAGACCTGAAGGGTAAAATGACTTGAAGCTAAGGAAAGAATGCTTTGTGAGCAAACCTACTTTGATGACTTAAATGAGCATGGAAATTCAATGTCAATTGCTTTGGTTACAGGAAACGCATCCCATATATGATGTAAAGGAATACACCATATGCTTGTGAAATCTTCGCTCCTCAGCTCACTTTGCCTAGAGCACATCTTCCTCTCTCTGGGTCTGGGTTGGTTTGTCATTTGCAAAATGAAGGGGTTGATGAAATGAGCTCTAAAATCCTATAAGTCAAGAATTCCAGCTTTCTTTGTTTTATAAATGAAGAAAGACTTAAATAGAAGCAAAATGCAGTATAGCAAGAGACACTTCAGATTGTTACAGCAGGTTTAGTCACCCACAAATATTTTCTGAGTGGCTATTATGTGCCAGCCACTGTTTTAAGTATTTGGGATAAATCAGTGAACAAAGTAGGAAAAAGGCACTGGTCTCACAGAGTTGGCCTTCTACCAAAGGGCAGGTTATGTGTGTGTGTGTGAATTTATGCCACCGAGGTTCTTTGTGTGGATTGGCCATATTGGCTGCTTGTGATAGTCACCTCCAGTAGAAATAATGGGGGCTGTTATGAAGTGTCTACTTGTGTTGGGGGCTTTGATCATTTTACTTTCATCCTTCCAACAACCCTGTAAGATGAGTGTTATTATTCCATTTTACAGATAAGAATGTTGAGGCTTGGGGCATTTGCACGAGCTGCCTTGCGCTACTTTAAAAAAAGCATAGAGAACCTGGGATTTGTCCCCATTCTCCTGACACTTCCTCTGTTTCCTCATTCTTTGCCCTTAGTAATAGATACTCTCTGCCAATACCAAGGCCAGAGATAATACTTCTACAGGACAAACGGCCATCATAAAGAGTTGCATATAAGGAAAACACATTTCGTAGTTCATTTAAGCGAAGGGAGCAAAGACTGGCTAGGAAGTCTAGAAAATGCACTGTGATACATATACTCCTTTGCTTTTGGAGCTGGGCTGAATCAGTAATATTCCTGGAGGTAAAGGAGCCTGAAGACATGGCATCACTCGGTCTTCCCAATGTGACAACCTCCACCGGAGTTGAACACTGAGTTGATCCACAGCAGGTATAATGGCAGCATAATATGTGGTGTCCCAGGCCAGGACTGCATTCCGATTGCCCGACCCTCATGCCTCATTGTTTCACAGTTGAGCGTGTCGGTTTGCTTTTGTAGTCCTCCGTGTTTATTGATCAGACCCGTCATCTCTGAGATGGTCCTCACATGCAATTGAACCCTCCACCTCCCAGGCCCTCCTCCCCGCCTCTGCACAACCTCTGGGCACCCTTTCACCTGGGCTGTCAGAATAATGAAGGCTTGATTTCAATACTTTCCCTCATTTCTCTGTTCACTGCTCTGCGGGTTAATGCAGATTCCAAACTCCAACAAGCAGCTGTTAAACATGTCATTAACACTGCTTGGGCTGCAAATGAGACTCTGCTACTGGGATTACTCCGTGAGCTGTAGTTTTGTGATGGGCTTTGTCAATCACAGCTGACCTGCTGTGTACCGAATGGAACTCAGATTATCTTCTTTCTTCCTCTGACTCTTGTCATTTTTTCCACAAAGAATTACTATTCTACTCCCCGAAAGATTGATTACTTGCACAAATAAGAGAGTCTGAGACATTAATACAAAATTCACAGGCTTTTCTTTATCTCAAACCTGCAACCCCCTCTACATTTCCTCCTGGTAATTATATTAGAATTGTGTACACTAGGAATTGCCATCTGATTATTAGGAAACTAGTTTTGTCATGACAAAAATGAGCTTAAGTCTTGTTTTTTTGGAAAATGATCAGTACAGTGCACTGGATGAGAGAGAAGGAGATTAAATCCAACTTGCTTTCATCCATGAATGCTTTCATCTCTTTTTCAAACACAGGAAATGATTACCACTGCTATAAGCTGCAGTTCATATGAGTGAAAAAGGATAAGGAAATATTGAAAATTCTGTAACCAACAGTAGGACATAATATAGGTCCCTGGCACCCACTGAGCGACGCGTACTTTATTTGTCCATACTGCCAATGTCAAGAGTTTCATATTTTAAAGGGGGTCTTACCTTGAGGTGTGACATTACAGACTGAGGAATAAACAAATTGAGGTGTTTTTTTTGTGTGTTTTTTTTTTTTTGCATTTTAGCCATTTTGGTTTCCATAGAAAATTAGACAGAATATAGTATTTACAAAATCTAATAACTATAAGCTATAGTGCAGCATTGGTTCATGTTTATAATTTATACAAGAGAGAAGACAGCACTCTCTTTATTATATTTTCCAATATGTCATCAAGTAGAGACAAGGTTCTTTAAGACCAGTGACCACAACCTTTTTGTCTTTATGTCCCCAATGTCTGGTGTGCTGTAGCCACTCAATAATTATTAAGTTTGTGAATGAATAAATGAATGAATAAGTGGACAAGTTACAAAGTGTCATCTTGAGATTAAAGAAATCAACATGGTCTGCAGTCATCCGTGTGGAGAAACATCAACTGTGCCCTTTCTTTCTATTTCATACACACACACACACACACACACACACACACACACACACACACCTTAGCAATGCTTATATGCCAGTTTACTTCCCAAATCTGTGTTTATGGTGGGTCTTAATATTAGTAAGAGTAGATGCTGAAACTCTGCTGTACTGATTAACTGTTGCCTCTATAATGCTGTATATCAAAACCACAGAACCTTCAGTGGCACACAACATTTACTACTTATATGTCTTGGGTCAGCCGGGCTTGGGCTGGGCTTGGTTACATGCCTGGGGATTGGCTACTGTGTGATCTAGGATGGCCTTTACAGGGACAGGTAGAGCCGTTTGGCTCTGCTCCATGTCTCCCATCCTCCAGCAGGCTCGTCTGGGTGTGTTTCCTGTTAATGGCAGAGTTGTGAGGCTGAGAAAGTGGAAACATGCAGTCTCCTAAGGCCTTGACTGGCAACTGACACTTCCTCTCCATTTTATTGGCCCAATCAAAACTGGAGGGGTAGCGGAATAGGCTTTGCCTCTATGAGAAGAACTCCAAAGTCACATGGGACAAGGCCAGGTTAGAGGGAGGGGTGAGGAAGTTGCCCATTTTTGCAAATTGTACATTTGCTACTAAATGAATATCTTCGCAATAAAGGAGTATCGGTTACATTGAATTGAGTGCACTTGTGGTTCAGCTAACTTCTTTATGACCTCTAATTACACATGAATAGAATGGAACTGTTGTGCCTAAATGAGGTAAAAGGAAGAAATGTGCACTTTCCTCCTATTTGAAATCGAAAACACAAGCATTTTCTGCACCTTGCTGGCATGCTTTTTGCCATGTAGATATGAATAAAAAAGAGCAACAGAGATAGTGACAAAACTGCTAATGGAGAAACAGAGCAGAAGGTCACAGGATGGTGGGGATGGTGTGGGCAGAGAGAAGCAGTACAGGAACTCTTTCTCCAAAACTAGAGGTTTTACCAACACCCAGTTCTATGAGCAATAGCAGAAGAGGAAAAGAGGAAAGGTGGCTTTCAATGAATCAATAAGGTGATCACTAAACAAAAGCCATGACCCAAAGTTATTTGTGTATTTCATATTTTGACTTATTTAAATTTTGTGAGCCCCAAACAGTGCTGCTCAATATTCAATTTTTTTCTCCATTGATTTTAATTAAGCTCACCATAGGCTAACAACCCTGATGAAAAGGGAGGCTATTTTCTATCAGAAAGCTATCTAGCTTCTGAAGCAGGAATTCGGGGGCTTGGCCACATCTCATTCAAATGCTTTTACTTCCATCCTGTGGCATGATTCTTAGAATGTGAAATAAAGACACATTCAGCTGCTCCACTATAAGTATTTTCCACTCTGTAACTGTGAAAATTACCATATTATTCCTGATTCAGACATTTCATGTGGGATCTGGGATCAGTGATAAGTGCTGTATATACAGTAGATTCTGGGCAGGAAGTGATGCTTGGTGCCGTTCGTGATGGGACATGCTTGCATACCTCCATTTAGATGTTTAATCACATGACACCCTTCTCACTTTCCATCATTTCCTCTTCATCCTTAAAATTTAAATTCTTATGTCTCTGACTAAAACAAGGAACAGATATATTTATTTAGTATTTTGGGATGAACCTAATCTATGAATTGTGTTACTTGTTAAGAAATCGCTGCTCTCTTTATGAGGAGGATTCCCAAGGCAGAAATCAGAGTGCAAATTCCTCTACTTATTTGCTCCAAAGATGGCTTTCAAAGGTGGGCTGGGCTTATAGTTAGATCGATGCCAGTGTATAGGACAGAGTTTGCAGGAGTGAAGAGTCACTTCTTTACATATTCTGTCTATTTAAAAAGTGTAAATTGTGCAGATTTTAACAAAAGTTTACAGTGGGAAATGACAAATGTGGGTCCAATCAAAATCAGAACAAGAGGATAAGGCATCTAAGTACAGCATCAGCAAAGGCCACGGCGATTAGATTCCCAGCATTCTCAGTAATCCCACTCAGCCATCTCCTTCTAGAAAAGAGAAAGGGAGAAAAAAGGAAGAAAACAAGGAAGGAGGAAACCAACTGACCAAAATTCTCTTTTTGATGATCAAGTTAATATGTTTATGTTTTTTAAATGGTCTAACTACATTTTATTATTTATCTATTGCCACATAACAAATTACTCCACTATTTAGTGGCTTAAGCAATAACATTTATTATCTGATGGTTTCTGTAGGTCAGGAACCTATCTATGGCTGAGCTGAGTGTATCTGACTTGAGGCTTTCATGATGTTGCCCTCAAGCTGACGGCCAGGACTGTGGTCTTATCCGATGCTCTCCTGGGGAAGGGGAGGGGACAGGAGTGCAGATTTGTTTCTAAAGTCACTCAAGAGCACTTGGTCCTTCACCACAAGAGCCTCCCATATGGCTTCCTCACAATATGGCAGCCAGCTTCCCCAGGACAAGCATTCTAAGGAAGAGCAAGAGAGAACTCAAGATGGAAGCAATAGTCTTTTAAAAATCTAGTCTCGAGAATGAAATTCTATCACGTCTGTTGTATTCTATTTGTTAGAAGCAAGTCAGTAAGTTTTGCTCACTTTTAAGGTGAGCAGACTCCACAAGGGTCTGACTGCTGGGGCGTGAGACTCATTGGAACAATGTTAGGAGGTGTCTGCCACAAACAGAAAAGCACAGATGAGAAAAAAATGTACAAAGTCATCTGTAATCTCATCCCCCAGACTTGGTTATTATTCAATTTTAGGTATATACAGAGGGTGCCAAAAAAACTGTATACACATTTTAAGAAAGGAAAACTGTATTAAAATTATAATACTCAATATATACGAATATCAAAAGATGAATACAAGACACGTTTGACTTCTGCAATTACAAGAGGTGCTCAAAGTGGTTACCATCAGCGTCCAGACACTTTTGATGATGGCAAACTATTGATTGAGCAATGTTGATCAAAGTGTCTACTTGTATACATTTTTCTGGCACCGTGTGTGTGTATGTGTGTGTGTTTGTGTGTGTGTATGTAATGTACTATGTATTACATATATGATATATAATATACTGATACTACATATAGTATCAATTTAATAACAAAAAATAAGCATATATTAGGCACTACTTTTCCTCACAAAGTCCCCGATCTAATGAAACATGTACTCTAAAAGGGGGAGATAGACTCTGCCTCTGTGTGTGTGTGTGTGTGTGTGTGTTTTAAATATTACTAAAGTATATTAAACTGTTAGGTAGCAATAAATTCTACGAAGAAAAATAAAGCAAGTGATACGCAGAGCTAATCCAGTGAGCTTTGGCTTTTCATTATTCAAGGCAAAAGCCTATCAGCCAGATAGGTGGGTCACCCCATTTGAGTGAGGAGCCAGGGAGAATAAAACTCAGTATTCCATCACTTCAAACCTGTCTGTACATCAGAATTGCCTGGAGAGATTTAAAAATGCTGGGCCTGGATCCTACCCCAGAGGTTCTGTTGCAATCAGTCTGTGGTTCGCTGGGTACTGCTTCTAACAGCTCTCTAGCCAGTTCCAAGAAGTCAGTGTCTGACTCCAGGTACTAAGCTCTGCAGATGATGGCATTTATAAATTGGTTTTAACGTAGATTGGATGATGCCAAGCTCCCGCTGGAAGCTCTTCAGTGGCTCACCAAAACCACAGCGGTGGCTTTCAAACTTGCCTGGTAGCAGGAAACACCTGTGGTCTTTGTTAAATGGATGGATCCTTGGCATCCTTCCATGATCTATTGAATCAGAATCTCCAGGAATGGGCCTGGAGGACTATCTCAGCCCTCTCCAGGGAGCAATGCACTCTTTTAATCTCCTGGGCAGAAACTTTCGCCAAAAACATTTAGCCAGTCTGGTGTTAACTAACGTTTCACAACAAGTGAAAAACAAATTTTTTTTTTTTTTTTTTGATTTTTTTTTTGGTGAAAGGTAAGAGGTTATTCTGGAATACATATTGGGTCCGTTAGAGGTAGTTTATGAGGAAAAGGATTTGCAAGCTGAGGGTGGGTTTGTTCACAGTTCTGTATGATTTTCTGTGCATATCTCTTTTTATCCTTAGGAAGCTTTCCCTTGTCTTTGTTCCCATGTAGACTGATGCAGTTTCTGTTACCATCTTTTAACGACCTAAGGAACCTCATTGAAAATGACAGTTTAATGACCTTAGATGTATTTAGTTAGATGACTTTTTAAAAGCATTTAAAACAAAAAAAGGCAGTTCGTTTGATTTTCTTATTGTCCAAGTAGTTTGGGATACTAGGCACCACCTATATTTGGTGGACAATAAGAGGCAAGAAAAATAGGGAATTTAGGAGGATTTTACCTGGCAGCACAGCTGGTCAGCAGTTGAGTGGTGTCTAGATTTCTGTGTATTCTTATTCCTGAGTTTTCCACCTTGGCAAATCTGGATTTTTCCCATTTCAATTTAAAATTCTCCCCTCCATTTACCTGACAGTTCTTGGCTTATAGCTCCTGAATGCTGTTTTCCATTGGCAACTTCAAATATGCTCCTAAGTTTAGAGAGTAATGGGGTTCCTTTTAGTAATGAATTAGTTTGGGTGTTTTCACTTCATCCTACTTAATTAGAATTTATGAGATTATTTTTGAAAAACTGTGCAATGTGGAACACAAGAAAAAGTTCTTTTTTTGTGTGTTTGTTTGTTTTAAGACGTATTTCATGTAGGTTTGAATGGTCAGATGGAATTTATCATTCAACTTGTGGAGGTAGATAGTGAAAACTTTTCACTTTGAGGCAGTAAGAAAGTACATTTCTGCCACAAGGCTGTAGAAGAGGGAAAGAAGTAGTTTGGAATGTCAGTAGAAAACCATAGCTTTCAGAAGATAAACTTTTTTTCCTCACTGATTTTTTTTTTTTTTTTTTTATCAGGTTTGAGATTTTCCTTTTTTGGGTCATCTATCTAGAAGTGAATGCATGGAAGAGAAGGCATATAGTCATATGTAGCACAGTACCACCGTGTTTCCCCCAAAATAAGACCTAGCTGGACCTAGCTCTACTGTATTTTTTGTAGCAAAAATTAATATAAGACCTGGTATTATATCATATTATATTATATTATATTATTTTATAAAGACCTGATATTTATTATATATTATATTATATTATACCCAGTCTTATATTATATTAAAATAAGACCGAGTCTTGTATTAATTTTTTTCTCCAAAATACGCATTAGAGCTGATGGTTCATCGAGGTCTTATTTTTGGGGAAACATGATAGTGAGAAAATAATAAAATCCAAATTCTACAAAATGGGCTCATTTATGTGGTTTCATCCATGTGGGGCCACAGGTATGGACTCTTCACAGGTAGTCAGGATTTAACTGGTCTAGGCATCAATGTAACAGCTCTGAGAAGGGGGTCTTTCTCTTACCCTAGAATGTTCTCCCCTCTCATGCACATGGATCTCTGTTTCATCCTTAGGTCTAAGCTTACATGCCACCCACTCAAAGAGGTCTGGCACTGCTCTGAACTAACATCCCTAGTTTTCTTCATGCCACTCAGCATAATTTGTGGTTAAGGAATCATTTGACAATTTTATGTCTCCCCTAGTAGACTTCCAATTCGTGAGAATAGGTATTGTATCATTTCCCTCAGTACTCCCATTTTCAGTACCTAAAGAGGTACTAATTATTACTAGGGGGATACATGAGTAGGTGAATGAATGAATGCTATTTCTTCCACTTGGAATGCCATTTTCCCATTTTTTTGTTTCCAAGAAACTAACATAAAACCCTTGGTGACAGTTTAAGACCTGCAGATACAATTTTTTCCCCCCTGTGGAAAGTTTTGCACTTTCCTGTATCATTAGAAAAATATCGTCATTTCCATTTGTGTTTCTTAAGCCCTTGCATATGTCTCTGTAATTATAATGGATGCTATAAAACATATTAGTTGTATTTTTCTGTATCCCTACCATAGCCACACTCTGGTCTCTTTCATGGCAGAGTTTTGTCTTATTAAACTTTAGGCCCCTTTCACATAGTGGTTGGTGGATCGATGTCCATCAACATTGTGAATGGAAGGGCTGGTGGGGAAGAGATTCTAGGGAGAAGAATAAAACCAGAGTAGATACAAAAACAATAAGACATTGAACTCTGTCAAGGTAAGGGGCTTCTGGTTGGGTACTATTTTGGAAGAGTGTGATTTTAGATTTTTCTAACTGGTTTTCATTTCTGAGATTTCATAGAAGCATTTGAAAATGTACAATGCAGGTTGTACACATGCTTCTCCAAGCTATTTGATTTTGTACTAATTTGAGCCCTGGTTCTTCATATGTAAAGTGCCATGTCTGTAAGTGCCTACTTACTTAACCCATTGTAATCTTGGCCCTTTGTGATGAAGCCAGGAGCTGCTGCTTCTGGCCAATGACCAGGAGCTGTGTACTGTTTGTGATTAGTGTGTAGTAACTTTATTTGAACTGGACAATGAGGGTTGATTACATTTTGTCTCATAGCAATTGAAGCAGTAACATTGGCGGGCATCTACCATGGAACTGTATGCACTTCACTTGGCTGGTATAAAGACTGCGGTGCATTTACCCACTCTTAGCCGTGGAGAACCGCTGTTGGTGGCATGAGGCATTTTATCATCAGGCAGGTTAATTTCGGAGCTCAATCAAAAAGACCTTTAGTTTATCAAGTATCAAAACACTTTTGTATAAAATGCCACCTCTTTTTTTTAAATGTAATATTCAAAGTCAGTATGACAGTGGATTTTCAGACTCATGCTAATTTTTAAGCTTTATTGCTTCTTTCTCTCGCTCTTCCTTCTCTTCTCTCTCTTTCTCTCTTTCTCGCTCTCTCTCTGATTCTTTACTACTATCATTATTATTATTGCTTCTGCTCTGAGTACTTTTTATCCCAGTTTCTGTATCTTGCATATTCCTAGGAGTAGTGAGTGTGGTATGAGTGATAGAAATGGTGAGATTAGGGGCAAAACAGGAGAGGACCCATGAATTAGAGGCAGAGGTACATTTACAGCTGGCAAATCTAAGGACTCCTCAAATCTCTAAGCAGCAGGCTTTTGGGCTCTGATGCAGGAAGCCCAACATCGGAACTAGCAGTAACACCCAGTAATTTAGCTAAAGTTAAAGCTTTCTGCTTATTACCTTTAGCCCCATGGCCCTTGCTAATGAGAGGGATAAAACTAAAGTAAAAATAAAAGGACGTTTGGTGGGGAACACACACCAAGAAGGAAACCTGAAATTCCGTGCACTCTCCCTGTCTGCCTTTGCACACTAATGCAA
Source organism: Rhinolophus sinicus (assembly GCF_057876585.1). Classification (NCBI taxonomy): domain Eukaryota; kingdom Metazoa; phylum Chordata; class Mammalia; order Chiroptera; family Rhinolophidae; genus Rhinolophus; species Rhinolophus sinicus. The sequence goes on along the minus strand of NC_142502.1, from coordinate 121,277,958 downwards.
ATCAATCATTATTCTGATAAATGAAGGCCATTTCTCCTGCAGCCCTTCAGGAGGAACACTGCACCTGACCCTTTCTTTGAAGCATTTGGAAGTCTGAACACTCAATTTTTTGCCACTGCCAGCTTTTGAAAATTGGCCTCTCCCCTCCTTGGGAGTTAGCAGCAGAGTCAGCAGTGGCTCTACAAAGCCCTTGCACACTGGAGGTTAAGGCTGAGGGCAGGGGCTGGATTTTTCAGGAGTAAGCAGAATCTTAATGCCCTTGCTGTGGATGGCAAGAGGAAATGAAAATGTACCTGGGTGCGCGAGGGAGGCGTTGGGGCAACTGTGTCGGAGTCGCTTTCAGCCACAGAGGGCCTGTCCACGCTAATAACCGTAATCGTACCCAAATTATTCAGTGCCAATTTATTTGCTTATTTTCCCCATCAGAAAGACAATGCATCACCACCAAGTCACAGACAATTCTTTTCCTGTAAACGTCGGGGTGCTCGATGAACATTCAGAGCCACGCACACGAGTGCGAAGAAGCAGACTACCGCAGCTATTTAATCAGGGGTGTTTGTTGATTTGAGCACAGGCCCTATGCTGTGAAATGAAAACAGAAAACCAAATTTTCTTGAGCAATCTTGCTGTTCCTGCTTCAGGTGCTAGGCCATTTCACTAAAGCAGCTCAGACGAGAATGTCATTAGTTCTTAAGCCCCAGGTGAATTTGCCACTGTTCCACATGATTAAGCCAGATAATTGTGTGTTGATAGCGAATGTGGTTGGTGAAATACAATTTCTAGGACCTTCCTAAACAAACACAATGTGGGAGTGAGTCAGAGTGCTGTCATTTCAGTCCTTTGTCACAGGTTTTGCACGGGCAGACATCTCTGGCCAGGGCTGGCAAGTAATTCAGTGGGGACCGCCATCCCTGGGCTCTCAAAGGTGACCTGGCTGGGGAAGTGGATCACATATCATTCTGCATTTATTTAGGGGAGGGAAAGCTAAGGACATCTCATTCAAGTGCCGGCTCCTACTGGTACCGTGTTTGGGACCCAGAATGTAAATGATGCCTTTAAGTTTGTTTTTTTAAAAAGCATTCATGATTTCAGCGATCGTCTCTGAAGTGTGTAAAAATACCGACTACTCCAAAGATAAAAACAACAACAACGTCTGCCGATGGCAAAATATAGTTAACTTTCGGGGCCAAGATTTTGGAAGCAGCCAATGTGTTTTTGCATGTGCGATTTTCTTTTGCACATATAAGTTTCTGTGGATACAAAAATATGTATTTGTATTTACAAATCAGGTGTCTGGGTCTTAAATATATATATATACTTATGACTTAAATATTGAGGCTCTTATGATGTGTAGTGTGAAGGTGGACGATTCTTTGTTGGTTGTGGTATCTGGCATGGGACCTTGGGTGGTTTTATTAATTATTTAATTATTTTAAAGCAAACATACTTACTTTTTGGAAGGATCACGTTTCTCATCAACCTGTGCATTATTTTGTTTCCCCATTTATTCCAAAATAAATTAAAGAAAACAATTATAATATGACATATTCTGATAGATTTTGGCCTACCAAGTGCTCATTTTTGGTCCTTACAGAGGAAGACTGCCTTTGACTTCTGATAAAAAACAGAAGATTCCACATGGATTCCAAACAAGAAATCCACAGAAACAGTAGCCTCTTAATTGGTGTCAGATAGTACACACATCTGAAGTGGCTACATAGGGTGAGGAAGGGGGCACTGTCTACCGATGTGGACCCCTTTCAATGTCAATAACAATAGTCAAAATCACTACTGTGAAAAGTCCGTCATAAAACCACAGGGCCTTGCAGCCATGGCGTGTAGCCTTCTTTCCAAGGCAGGTCTCCTCTCATAACCCTGCTGAACACGTCCAGTGACAGGGAGGTCACTGCCCTTGGGCACATCGTATGTGGCAGTTCTCCATCAGGATAAGCATCTGAGGATGAGCAGGAATTTTCTGAGTATGACCAGGGGAGTCACTCCAGTGTTTCTAGAGCTGCAGTCATCACCCTCTGCTCCAGTGGCTTGTGGTGTCATCAGAACTGAGAATTTCCCCCTGGTGAATCCTTTCGTCTAGCCATCCTAAATGTCTTGGTCTTTTCAGTCCTTCCAAACTCCTCATACAAGACTTGTTTTGGTGTCGTTGCCTTTGTCAAGGGAGTTGAGGAGAAATTCTGGAGGTGATAGTGGAGGGGAGCAGGCAATCCATGACAGCATTGCCCCAAAGGAGAAGACGGCCCCGTGACAATGGACCTGGTGGGGAATTTTTTTTTCCTTTCGGCAGTCAGTAGTAGTCCCAAGGGAAGTGGCCGCCAGCCTCGAAAAGGGGACCACAGAGGAAAGACCCTGCCTGGCTCAGTGTCTGTAAATTCTCCACTCATCCTTCCTTCAGTCAGATCACCAAGGAGCTGTTTAAATACACATTTGCTTTTGTTGGAAAGCTGACATCTTTGACTTTAAACACTTAGGTTGTCATATGAACATGAATACTCGCCGAGCAAGACTCACCCTGGACCTAAGGAAGGCAGCATCCTTGGTTAGAATTTCCAAGATCAGCTGTGTCACTGAGGAGCTTAATGAACTTCACAGCTCAGTTCACCATATGCTCTTCAGTTTCCTCATTGTAAAATGGGAAACATGAGTGAGATTACCTCTCATTTATTTATCTGCTCTGGAAGTCCGTGATTCTTTCAGTGTAACAGCGGATTACTAAACTTTGGTGGAGGCTAGGGTTTCCAGGTGGGAATTCCCACCCGTTCTCGGGAATTTTTTCGCTTTTCCTTTCCTGAATCCCAAGAAAATTTGGTCAGGAAATCGGGAAAATTGGCTCCTTGAACCCAGGTGGTTGGTAGTATCGGCCGTCACTTTGTGTAAATGATTCATCGTGGAGAACAGAAAACAGTTTATATCTCGGGATTCGGGAACAGGAAAGCGAAAAAATTCCTGAGAACAGGCGGGAATTCCCACCTGGAAACCCTAGTGGAGGGAGATTGAAATTTGGCAAGACAGTAGAATTTGGGGTGGGGGCATAGAGACTTGGGGACAAAATAAGGGCATAAGGTCCCAAAGTGGAATTAAGGTCCCAAAGTGGAATTGAGGTCAACTGCGGCATGGGGCATGATGTAGGCTCTTCAATGGCAGAGAAGATGTTGGAAAGAAGGGCAGCTTAATACCCCTTCACTGACTCTGCCAGTAAGATGATGTTTGACCCAATCTAGAGAGTAGTAACACTTCCCTGCTTTCAGAGGTCAACAAACTGCAGGAAATAGACTGGGTGTGAGTAGACACTGGTGACAGCCTGAAGCACTATGGAGATGTCAGGAGTTTTCCTGGAAGGCAGCCTGGTGGCCGGCCCAACAAGCATCTCACTAAGGAAATTTACTCTGGGGATGAAGTTGGAGCAGAAGGCAGTCTAGGGGATACTCTGGGATCTTTTGACACTTTAAAAATCAGGATGATGGAGAGACATGGTAACTCCGCCTAACATTCTGTCATCACAAAAAAAGTCCCATCATTTTATGGGGCCATGTAATGCTAAGCTTACAGGCATTGTTAAAAGTAAAATTTAAATACCCTTGAAAATAGGACGATAGGTTTAGAAAAGTAGAAAGCACCAAAGGGGCAGCTCTGTAGCTAACAGTAGGCACATTTGTGTGATTTGTTCAGATTTATGTAATTTTCAAAACACACATCTAAAAAAAAAAAAAAAAAAAAGGCTGAGCCCCTTTATTTGAACATCACGGGAAACCTTTCTGTTAATGGCTGTTGTGTGTGGTTCTGTACACGCAGATGGAATGAGGCAATCGGCAAAACTAATCCCACCAGGAATCTCGAGCCTGCTCTTCTGAAAAGGCAGGGATCTGCATGTCCAGACTTGCGTCCCACCGCCTGCATGTGGCGGCACGACCCGCAGAAACGGCTCTACCCAGAGGTAAACAATGTCCACGCTGGAGCCACGCCACCAGCCCGATTCCTTGGGTGTTTCTTTTCACAAAGTGTGACCGTGTCGAAAGGGAGGGATGTAGTTGTGCTCTAATGAAAGGTTGTAATAGGACAAGCTGGGGTACTGCTCTTGTCCACTGGGTGAATGGGGCTCTAACGGCATGGTTTCTATTAACAGAAATGGCAGGCATGCTGTTAAACTCTCCCGCTCCGTGCGGAATGCATCTCTCCCCTCTCTCACCCATCCACTTTGCCCCCTCCTAGCCTCACCTGGATGCGACTATTAATGCACTAAAATAGGCATTGAAATTTGGGGAAATGGTTGCATTTCTTTCCCCAAAAGAGTCTTGAGGGGCCTATAAAGCAGAGGCTGCGAAAGTGAGACTAACACCCAATGCCATCAGAATGATTAGATTCTGTCCTGTAAAGTACTTCACTGAGCGTCACTCCTGCGAGGTCTTCAATGTAATTTTTGTGGCTCAGAAATGCCTTTTCTTTGTTAAGTGATTGCAGCAAAAGAAAAGGAAATGTTCGTGGCAGCCAGCATTTTAAAATGAACCATTGTGGCCCCTTAGCATTTTATAAGGAATCATAAATTTCAGCTGACAGCTTATTTCTTGATTCCTTTCTAATTAGAGGCCTAATAATATATATTTCTTAAAGGAGAAAGTGGTCTGGGCTCTTATGATGCCAGAATCTTGGCTAAAATAAAACAACTGAGGCTAATGTCAAACGTACGATGGGTTCACTGCATATGAGAGGTGCTGGGCATCGTGCTATTAAATTAGGGAAATCAGAAGCATGTTTTAATACTTTAAAATAATTGTGTCCAAATAGCCTTGCTCACTCCTTAAACAGCTAAATCTTTTTAATGCCTCCCAAAAAGTGTTCCAAATGGATTTAAATGGGTTTGATGAATGTGAAATTTCCCTCTCTACTTGTAATATTTCCAGCAATAGTGCAATTAATTTGATTTGCGTGTAGGTGCAAATCATTAGTAAATTGGGTGCCTGTGTTTTAAAAGGTTTCAATCTTATTTAACCCTCTCAAACCAATGCATTTTGGTCAAAAATAATCATTCTGTCAATTATGAGTCATCAGTCCTCACTACTGGATTTTTCTATTGTTTTAGTACTATATGTCACATGTTTCATTTAACACTCTCATAAACAGTTATCTCCTTTGCAGTAAGGACCTTTCATGCGTAGTCATCATAAGAGCTTCTCATGCTATTAATGCTCCGTTAGGTCAAAGGTTGCAGGTTCTCTCTTGAATTTTTTTCTTTTATTTACTACAGGCAGCTCGGAGTGAGGCTGCTTCAGTGTTTTAATTACTCATCTTTCAGCAGGACTCAAATGTCAGGATTCACATATTCCTCAACTAATCTCTTGATGCTTTTGTTCAAATGGACCCTAAAAAACTGTTCTCTAGATGTTTGGATAGTAATTGAGCCTTGCTAAGGATTAGAATTTGCTCCCCTGGGAAGTTTTGCAATCTTTTATGGGAAAAGCCTTTGCCATTGGGAAATGCAGTCATTGCATGCTTAATGTCAGGAATACTGTCCAGAAAAACAGATATCTGCCTGAAAACACTCATTGGATGGCAATTTTCCATTGTCTGAAATAGGGAAAAAATGTGGCATTACATGTGAACATAAAATCCCTAGCCAATATCCTAAAACATAAAAAAGGCACCCCACCCCCCAACCCCCACCCCAGTATATATGTAATATACTACTATGTCAAGATGCAAATGATTAACACTACTTCCAGATCACCAAAATATTAATTTGGTAACACTGTGTGTGTGTGTGTGTGTGTGTGTGTGTGTGTGTGTGTGTGCGTGCTGTTCCATGGCCTCTCTCAGGTCCAGCATTTGAAGTTTATATCCTTTTTATTGATACTTGGTGTGAATTTCAGCACAACTGTTCATGATTCTACAAATTGTTTATGGAATGGTACTCAAGACTTTTCTGCATATTGCTTTGTTAAATATGTTGTCTTGAGTTTTGAGGACATAAATATAATAAATCTAATACTTCTATATAAAGATTTACCAAGATAACATTATATTGATAGACAAGGTAAGTTATGCAATTTAGATATTAAAAATCAACAGGAGGCTTGTCGTGACCATGTTGAAGTAATCCACCTACACTCATGCCATCAACACTTAGAAAACTAGACAAAAATCTATGAAATAATTCTTTTTAGACACTAAACAACAGGCACCACAGGATTGTGATACTGGAGAGAAGTGAAACAAACAAAGTGAGCCATGTAGTCACTCAGTGTGCTGCCTAACAGAGTTTCCCAGACTGTAGTATAAAGAGGTAGAATCAAGGAAGGGAGGTGTGGCCTCATTGAGCTGACTAGACAGATATTGGAATTCAGGTAGCTTCATGAGGCTGGAATTGCAAAGCAGAGTAGTGCAGAGAAGAGAGAGCAAGAGAAAGAAAAAAGAGAGGAAGGGAGGAAGAGAGAGAAAACTTTCACACGAGTTTTCTTGAGACTTTGATTGAGTTGTGCATGCAGAGAGGGAAACTCTGTGATCAAGGCAAGAAAATAACCACCAGTGAGTTGTAAGTTGAATGTTTCCCAGAGCTCACACAGAGCTTGGGGGCAACCAGCCAGAGTGAAGCAATTTTGTTGTATGTACACAGCATTTAATAGAGACCCCAGAGGATGAGGCCTTATTAGTATGGCTAAACTAGCTCCCAATAAAGACTACTCTAGGCCCACCCTAAGGTAGCTGAAAACAAAGGATAAGGATAATCTTCAAGTAACTGTCTGCTAAAACAAAACTCAACACTCTCTATAAAGGCCACAAAATCCAAGTATTGAACAATGTAACTCTCACAATGTATAGCATCTAATAAAAATTACTAGACATTTAAAGAAGCAGGAAAATGTGACTCATAGCATGGAGAAAAATCAGTCAACAGAAATGACAAAGATGATATAATTAGCAGACAAAGAATTTTAAATGTTACTATAAATATATTCAGGAATTTAAAGGAAAGTCATGATCATAATGGAGATAGAAATGAACACAATAAAAAGGAAGAGATGGAAACTATAAAACTTAAAAACACAAAACGTGAAATGAGAAATTCACTGGATGGGGTTAATAGCAGATTAAACACTAAGGAAGAAAAGATCAGTAAATTTAAAGTCAACACAATAGAAATATCCAAACAAAAACACAGAGCAAAAAAGGCTTAGAGAGAGAGAGAGAGAGAGACAGAGAGAGAGAAAGAGAGCGAGAGCGAGAGCGAGAGCGAGAGAGAGAGAGAGAGAGAGAGAGAGAGAGAGAGAGCTGTGGGATAATACTAGGTGGCCTATAATATGTATATTTGTCATCCCAGGAAGAAAGAGAAAGGGGTGCAAAATAATTTGAGAAATAATGGCATAAAAATTTCCAAATATCAAAATTATAAACCCATTGATCCAAGAAACTGAAAGATCTCAAGTAGGATAAACACTAAGATACATCATAGTCAAGTTTCTGAAAACCTGTGACAAAGTCAAAAATATTGAAATCTGCTAGAAAGAAAATCATATTATGTAAAGGGAAGTACAGGTAAGAATAAGTGCCAAATATGCAAGCCAAAAGTCAATGAAACATTTTTTAAATGTTGACAGAAAAAAAGTAAGTGTAATTGACTTTAATATAATTCTATATCCTGTGATAATACCTTTGAAAATAAAGGTAAAATAATGAGATTTTAAGACAAACAAAAGCTGGGAGAATTGGTCATTAGCAGAGCTGTGCTGCAGGAGACATTAAGGGAAGCTCTTTGGGCTAAATATAAATAATATAGAAGGAAACTTGGATCTACACAAAAGAATGAAGAATATGAAAGATCATAAATGTATGGGTAAATGTTAATTTTTAAAAAAAAATGTATAGCTTTTTAAAAGACAATTGTCTAAAGCAAAAGTAACAATGTATTGTGGGGTTTCTAACATATTAAAATATAGGACAAAAATACATGGCACAGAAGATGAGAAATGGGAAATGGCAGTGTAAGATTCTTCAATATATGAGTAGTGGTATATTATTTTAAGGTAAATATACTGTGATAAGTTAAAGATGCATATTTTAGATGCTAGAGTGACCATTAAGGGGAGAAAAAGATTTGTGTAGTGAAAAACAAAATAGTAACAAAGAAAAGTCAAACAAACAAACAAACAAACAAACAAACGAAATGAAACAAAACACCATCAAGAGTTATCCTACCAGGAAAATGTTCAGCAGGGAGATACTTTGCCGCTATAATAAATATATGCAGGTTTGTTTGAAATATTTGTTCAGAGACTGAAGTTATCGCTTAATTTTTAAACTCATTCTGCAAAAATGTACGTGCTACTACATGGTTCCTCATTACAGTAGCAGGCAAAGGATGAAGGAGGGGCAGTACCCACGGCTCAGCATGGGCGGCTTACATTGGCTTTCTCAGAAAGAGTCATAGTTTCATGTGGTTTTGTTTAAAGTAAGCCTGGGGGCAGGGGGAAGAAGCAAAATGAATAACACCATTTTACTGCAGGTTGCAGGAGGAACTAGAATGTTCTCTGAGCATGAATGCCCCCGGGGATAGGAGAGCGATGGGAAGCCCTTCAAGGACTTGGAACATACTTTACTCCTCTTCGTCTGTCTGACATTTGACACACAGCGAGTGCTAACAAGTGCTGGAGTAGGCAGTTGCAATGCTTCGATTACATGATGCAGTTACACTTACTCATCAGGGCCCATTTCCATTTTTTCCATCTCTATATTGTGAAGGCAATTAGGTAATTGAGGACTCATGGGGTGGTGATCTTACCTGAGAATTTATTTTATTAAGATTCCTTTGTTTTGGACTGAATGTCTGTGTCCCCTCCCACCAAAACATATATGTTGAAGCCCTAACCCCGCAGTGTGGCAGTGTTTGGTGACAGGGCTTCTAAGGAAGTAATTGAGAATAAATGAGAGTGTAAGGGTGGGGCCCTGATCCTATAGCATTAGTGTCCTTGTGAGAAGAGACACCAGATCTCTCTCTCTCTCTCTCTCTCTCTCTCTCTCTCTCTCTCTCTCTCTCTCTCTCTCCCCCCCCTCCCTCCAAAAGCCAGGTGGGAACACCACAAGGAGGGGCTGTCTCCTATACAAAGGGAGAGCCCTGTCATCAGCCCTGACGGCCCCATGTTCATGGACTTCTAGCCTCCAGAAATGAGAAAATGCATTTCTGTTGTGTAAGCCACCAATGAGTGGTGTTTGGTTACAGCGAGCAGCCTGAGCAGACTAACACCTCCCTAAACAACAGAAGCAATATGTTTTGAAATCATTCGCCTCATGTAGTTTGTGATCTTGCCACCTGAAGTTAGGAGAAGGTTTGGTGGTTTTCTTATCCTTCCTAAGGTCAGAATTGTGTACCCCTCCATTCTGAAGAACCCCATGATGCCAACAGCTGAACTGGGGTTTCATTCGCCTTCTCTCCACAGCCACACTGAGCCTATAGGAAGATTTGCTATAAGCCCCCTAAACCCAGGGAAAGCGCCGTTTCTGGTGGGTTGACGTCTTCTTTTCCTTTTTGTTTTTTTCACTTTCATATTTTTCAATTATAGTTTACATTCAATACTGTATCAGTTTCAAGTGTACAGCATTGTGGGTAGACATTTATGTAACTTACAAAGTGATCCCCTCCTTGATAAGTCTAGCACCCCCAGCACCATACATAGTTATTATAATATTATCGACTCTATTCCCAATGCTGTACTTTAAATCCCCATAACTATTTTGTAACTACCAATTTGTATTTAATCCCCTCACCTTTTTCACACAGGCCCCCACTCCCCCTGCCCCAATCTGGCAACCATCAGTTTATTCTCTGTATCTGTGAGTCTATTTCTGTTTTGTATGTCCATTTATTATGTTTTTTAGATTCCACATATACATAAAATCATATGGTATTTGTGTTTCTCTGTCTGACTTATTTCACTCAGCATAACACCATCTAGGTCCATCCATGTTGTCACGAGTGGTAACATTTCATTCTTTTTTATGACCGAGTAATAGTCCGTTGTACATATGTACTGCTTCTTCTTTATCTAATCATCTCCTCAACACTAAGCCTTCTTTTCCTTTTGATTACTTTTAACTTTTTTTGGCTGAAATGAATATGGTTTCAGTACTATCATTTTGTGTTCTTTGCATGCCAGCAGTGCTCCCAACTGAAGAGAGTGTTGTCGGCCTTTCTTATCTATAAACTACATGGGCTCTCAATGCCTCTCACTGTCACTCCAGCCAACCCTCCTTTTGTCAGTTCTGACACATGCCATGTTTCCCCAAAAATAAGACCTAGCCTGACCATCAGCTCGAATGCATCTTTTGCAGCAAAAAGTAAAATAGGACCGGGTCTTATTTTACTATAATATAATAAATAAGACCCGGTCTTATTTGCTCCACATTAGAGCTGATGGTCCGGCTAGATCTTATTTTCGGGGAAACACGGTAGCTGCAGATGACTGTAATACGCTCAGTTCCCAGCCACTAAGCTGGGCGGTGAGTTAGGGTCACACAGTGTACCTTTCTGCTAATGAAGCTGGGTCTTTTTTACTGAATGCTATCACTCAAGATCAAAATTTTAAAAGATAAAAATAAACATTTAATTTTAATTTAATTTTATGTTTTAAAAGATAAAATCAATCATTTTCAACTTTTCTTGTTTAAATCCTTTTGCCACGAAGGTTGGATATATCTGAATGAATATATCTTAAATTTTTATACATAAAAAAGTCATTTATATACAAAACATCTCAAATTATTATTAAATGCATAAAATAGTCAAAATACCACCTTTTTGTTTTTTGTGGATTTCTGACACATTTTGAAAAAAAACTTGAAATCCATTAATGCAGCATAAGAGTTAAATTAATAACTTGAGTCAGCATAGATATTTTTCTTTTCAATTCCTTCTATCATTAAAAAATGCAAATTTTAAATGTGCTAGGTTATTTGAGTTTCCCCACCTTTATCATCTCTAGGGAATATTTCCTAGTTATTGTGAAGCAAAAACTTGTAAAAGGATTTCATATGTTTTCAGTCTTTGCATCTCTTCCTCAAGTTACTTACCTTTATAATAGTGACTAAGTGCCAAAAAAAAAAACAAACAAAAAAAGGGTTTCTGAATATTTTGTCCATTCACTGTGGTAAAAAAGATCCTCCTTCTTAAAGTTTCAGAACTTAAAATAGTATTTAAAATATAGTAAGTGTTCAATAAAAATTATTGCCTTATGAGGGAATAAATTATGAAATGAAGCATTCTAACTCTTTGAAGCAGTGTTTGAAAGTTTGAATTCTAAAGCAAACTGTCCTTTACAAGTTTTTAACATTCACAGATTAAGAAGTATTTAAATATTTAAAACTTTTTCTCAAGGTAACTTTCCTCTAAGGGTAAAGTAAAATCTTTATGTTAATTACATGCATACCTTGTTTTTTTGCACTTTGTTTGATTGTGCTTTCCAGATACTGCATTTTTACAAATTGAAGGTTTGTGTCAACCCTGCATTGAACAAGTCTATCAGTGCCATTTTTCCAACAGTATTAGGTCCCTTTATGTCCCTGTGTCACATTTTGGTAATCCTCAAAATATTTCAAACTTTTTCACTTTAATTGCATTTGTTATGGTGATCTGTGATCAGTGATCTTTGATGTTACTATTGCTGTGAAAATTGTTAAAATGATGACAAAATATTTAAACTATTACACAAACTTAGTTGATAAAGCAGACATAGGAGTTGAGGGGATGGACTCCAATTTTGAAAGAATTTCTACTGTAAATAAGTGCTATCAAACAGCATCGCATGCGACAGGGAAATCATTTGTGAAAGGAAGAGTTAATTGATGTGGGAAGCTTCATTGTTGTCTTATTTTAAGAAGTTGCCACCCAGCCTTCAGCAACCACCACGTTGATCAGTCATCAGCCATCAATACTGAGGTGAGACCCTCCACCAGCAAAAAGATTGTGACATGCTGAAGGCTCAGACGATGCTTATACTTTTTTGGCAATAAAGTATTTTGTAATTAAGGGATGTACATTGCTTTTTCCAATGTAATGCTATTTCGCACTTAATAGATGACAGTCAGTAAACATAACTTATGTGCACTGGGAAACCAAACAATTTGTGTGACCTGCTTTATTGGACTATTTGCTTTATTGTGGTGGCCTGGAACTGAGCGTGTGCTATCTCCAAGGGGTGCCTGTGATTGTGTAATTCCATCTCCATAAATTCAAAGAATAGTCGAGCGTTTCCTAAGTGAGCCCACCTACCAGTACAGGTTGGGGAGCCATACCCACAGTGCTGCGTATTTCCTTAGTCCTCTCTGACCCCTGTTCAGCCTCACTCATGTGAACAAATGTCCTGGTCACCACCATTTGTATGCTGCTGGCTTCACCTTCTACCTTAGAACTTCTGAGAAAATAGAGGTGATCCAACATCCTCCAGGAGACTACTTACATTACAAATGCCTGATAACTGGAACTCAGGGTGACGAAACTGATAAAGGGCTTGATCCCATGGAAGAGAAAGTTACAAACTGAGAGAATTTGAATCAATGAAAAAACATGGCAATTACTAACTCCAGGAAAAACTGAGCTGTAGAGTAAAAGGAAAGCAATTGACTTGTCTGTCAATAGCATTCCCACAGTCAAAATAAAAGCACTGACTACTTACCTCGCCAAACAACAACAACAACAACAATAAATGCCTGATAAGAGGCATTCAAAATACATATTTTTGTGTGTGAAAAATCCACTTGTACGATGTGAGGTTACTGTTTCCTCCACATACAAACACACTTTCTCTGTGTCTAATTTGTTGGCCTGATATTACTTCACCTGCAACAGTCCATTAGTATTTGCCATGTTGGGATATATGGTAAATGAGTTAAAGTAGGGCTTCCATCTTTGGATATTGTGAACCCGGGCTTCCTGGTCAGGGTTAGGATTTTATGCTGGAGTTTAACCTGATGTAGCATATTGCTGTCTCCAAATGAACGCTGTGTAAGGGCAACCCCATAGCAATGTCTTGGAGGCCAGTCGGGTTCCTGTGAAATGCACAAGCTTGAGTCCCCTTCATAATTGCAAGTGACCTCTTCCTTTTCTAAAAGGTCTTCTGTCATGAAGGAAGCATTAAAATATACAAGGCAAGAACATGCGTTAAGCCCTTTTCTTTTCACTATGCAGACAGCAAGGGAAATAAAACAAAGGGGGCTAATTAGTTTGCAAGGTTTCAGTTTTGTTTCAGTGCTCACGTCCTGGAAGGCCTGTCCTCAGAGGCAGCGAGATGTCACCGCTTGCCCCAGATCTCAGTTGCTACTCCAAAGCATTGCCTATATCAGCAGTCGGGGGTCAGATCACTGTTTCAGGAAAAGAGCAATATGGGAGCTGGACGCTCTGAACCTTTCTTACTGGGCATTCGTTCACACAGAAACGGGGGGCCTCCCTTGTACCCTGTCTTGCACTGGAAGACCTACAAAAGAGCAAATGGCTTTACTTTCTTTTCTTTCCCCTTCCTATTTCTAACCCCGAAGTTTTCGTCCACAGTGCATTATTTTGCAGGAAAAAATAAACAAACAAACCTGTGCAAAGCTGCCAGGAGACAGCGAGGCATGTGGAATGTTAAGCGAGGGAGAACACTTTAGAGTTGAGCCTGCAAAAGCCCCTGTGCTTGCTGCAGGGGAGCAGATTAAAGCCTCCTAAACACTTCATTTCCCTACGGGGACTGACTATATGAGAACAATTCAAGGTCCGCTGCACAGAGCGATGGAACTTCCCTCCCTCGCAGGCCTACCCCCTGTGGTCTTTATCAAATTTAAATGACCTATGCCCACCAGGACAGATAGGCACAGTTGTACGTGTTGTCTAGGTGTGCCGGGTCTGAGATACTGGTAGACTTTTTATGCATGAAACTATGGATTGGTAGCACAGGATACAAATGATGTTTTAATAATACCATTGAAACCGCAAGGTTTCAAGTAGAGTCCCCAGGACCAGCTTTGGAGCTTTGACATGCTTTTGAGCCCAGAGTCCTGAACACTTCTAAAATCCACCTTCCAGTTACAACTCTGATGGAATACCCCATCTAATAAATCGTCTTGTCAGGCAAGCAGTGGGCTGCAGTCTAGTGTTCACAGCGTAGACGGTCACCTGTCACCACGTCAGAACAATGGTCTGCTCTGGGCCTGACAGAGGAAAGCGGGACAATGTACTCGGTCCAAAGGGAAAGAAAGTTCCAGCTCCCCACATACCCAGGATTGAAACCTTCCATTCTTCTTCTTTTTTTTTTTTAAAAAAAAGAGTCCATTTTTTTTTTTAAATCATATTCATGTTTATGAGTGATTATTTTTGTTGTGCCATGTTTTTTTTTAATTTTCAGTGGGGAATACTGGGGCACTATGTGTTTCTCCAGGGCCCATCAGCTCCACATCGTCATCCTTCAATCTAGTTGTGGAAGGTACAGCTCAGCTCCAAGTCCGGTTGCCATTTTCAATCTTTAGTTGTAGGGGGTGCAGCCCACCATCCCATGCGGGAATTGAACCGGCAACCTTTTTGTTGAGAGCTCGCGCTCTAACCAACTGAGCCATCTAGTTGCCCCTGAAAACTTCCACTCTTAATGGAAGATCTAAACCTTTTGGATTACCATAATTCGGAATTCCTGGATGCCCAAAAAATCCGTGATCAGCGTGTATAGTCTTATTTCTTCCTCCGTTTTATCCCCTCCTTTTGTGTTTCTCTCTGAAGGGGTCCACATGGAAGGACACCAGGAGCAAGAGGCCTGTGTTCTGGCTGGAAAGGGTGTTTAAAGCCCATTTGGAGTTTGGGTGAAGGTGAAAGTTGTCAGGCTGTGAAAAATGGCATCAGTGTTGGCTGACCTGAAATAGGGCTGTAAAGTTCTGTTCCTCACAAAGGCAAGATATATTATTGCTGTAACGCCATTATTCCGCTCCATCACTTTTAAACCTTGTTCCCATTATCTGCAAGTTAAATATAACCCTATGTAAAAACAGGAAGGACAGCACCGAGTTGTCCAGCTTAACGGCACACACTTAAAACATAATAGAGCACTTGTTACTGTATTTTATGGAACGGAAACTCCAAATGTAAAGATGTATTAAGGAAATATCTCAAAGTTATTAGGGAAGGATATTTACAATTACAGATTGCTTTATATTATGCTTTTATGAACATCTCAGGAAATGAAATAGCCCTCAGCTGTAGAGAGTGAAGAGGGAGGTAATTTTCCTTAATACGGGTGATAAAATTAATCTGATTGAAATCGCAGGCGATTATTTCTCAGAATACTGAGTGGCAGTACAATCATTTACACTCTTTTATATTTTTTTAGTCAAAGCTCGTGTAGATGAAAGCTAATTACAAAGTAGTGATGTGAAGCGCTAAGGAAATAGTTTGTATAGCATAGAACAGGCACGGCTAATTGGGGTTTGTGATTACACAGATTGTTGTTAAGGAGAATTAAGTACCAGCAGTCTCTCCTGCAAGCTTCTCATCAAGGCAAAGTAAAAATAGACACTGGATCTGTTATTTATCTAATTATGCCTTGAATATTTTCACAAGCGCGTTACACACTCTCAAATGGTTTGTCGTTCAAAAACTTTCCATCCCACGCTGCTTGTGCTCAAAGTGTTGATGTGAAGTTTTGACACCGGGCTCTGTTCAGATCACTTTCCCTAAACCCCTGCTCACAGGTGGTGTGTACTGGAGAGCTTGGAGCTGGGAGGCTGGTCAGGGATTAGTAAGGGTGCTGGCAAAGAGGGTGTTATGATCAGGAATGGTCCTGTTTAATAGAACTCAGGTCAACATGCTTATAGCAGGCAATGAGAGAAACTGCACAAGTACTTTGAGCCCTCAGTCAAAAATGAATTGATTAGAAGGGAGTTGGGTCCCTTTGACCTATAGTAAAAATTTATTGCCCTCTTCTCGTGGCCATACTCAGAATTATTCTATGTTCCTGAAAACTCTCATTTATAGGATGTGTTGAAGCTTAGCATCCATAGATGGATTAATTAGTTCTAATGCATGTGTGTGTTACGTGCTATTGAGTTGGCTCCAACTCCTGGAGGCCCTGTGAATGAATGACGTCTACAACGTCCTGGCCCCAACAGCCCTGCTTAGCTCCTGGAGACTCAGCCTATGGCTTCTTTTATGGAGTCCTTCCATCTCATATCTGCCCTTCCTCTCTTCCTGCTGCCTTATACTTTTCCTAGCATTATTTTTTCCAAAGAACTCCGTCTTCTCATGAGGTGCCCAAAGTAGGACAGCTTCAGTTTTGTCATTTTTACCTGCAGTGATGTCTGAGGCTTCATTTGCTCTAGGACTCACCTGTCTATCTTTCTGGTGGTCCAGGGTGTCTGCAGAGCTCTCCTCCAGCACCATGTTTCAAATGAGTCCTTTTATCCCCCCGTCAGTCTTCCTCATGTCCAACTCTCTGCATACTAGTAACTGAGAATACGAGGGTGTGGATGATCTTAGCCTTGGTCTCTAATGACGTGTCTTTGCTCTTGATGGTCTCTCCTAATTTCTTCCATTGCCACCCGTCAGAGTCTCAGCCTTCTCTTGATTTCTAGGCTGCAGTCTCTATTTGAGTTGATGATTGAACCAAGGTAAGAAAAATCTTCAACAATTTTAATGGCTCCATTGTCTGCGTTACAGTTGTGCGTTTCTTTTGTAGTCATGACTTTTGTCTTCTTGATGTTCAAGTGCATTGGCACTTCTTTGACTTTCATCAGAATTTGTTTCAGATCATTGCTACTTTCTGCCAGTGAGATGGTGTCATCTGCATATCTTAAGTTATTGATGTTTCTTCCACCAATTTACACTCCTCCTTCCTCTGACTCTAGCCCAGTTTTTCATATGACACATTCTGCATACAGATTCTTCAACTGGGGACATAAAATGCACCCTGTCTCACACCTTTGCCTATTGGAAACCATTGTCTCTCCATATTCTGTCCTGACAGTGGCTTCTTGTCCACAACATCAGGACAATCAGTGACCACCTATTTAATCAGTATTTCTTGAATGGAGGGTTGGGACACTAGGAATTGCTGGCAGGAATTCAGGCAGAAGTCCCATCACCTCCTCATTATCATGCCTTTATCTGTTTTCCTACCCCTCTGTGAATCTCTTGGTCTTGTCTGTCATCAACAATTTGGTTTTTCACTGACCTTCCATATCAGCTGTCTTTCAGCCCCGGATTCTTCTAATTCATGTTTACCAAGTGCCTCCAAAGCCCCTCTCCAAGGGAGAAAAAAGCATCATGGCTCGCCTTTCTGAGATCACGGGGACCTCATCTGTCTTCTCCTGGCCTTGGTGGTGGTGGTGTTTGGAGGGTCATGTGAGCTAGTGGAAAATGTGTAGAGGGAGCTGAGTGAATCCCAAACAGTTGGAAAGGCATTGCCTAAAGAAAGCCATTCTAAAAGGCATTGCCTAGAATAATTCTGCAACATATGAAATGCAAATTTATTGACAAGGTGATATTTTCTCAAGACAAGGTGTCTTCTGGAAACCTCATCTGAATAGTGACAAACAGGCTCTCCTGGGATATAAGCAGGCACGCAAGGACGTGCTTGTTGTGAGGGCCTTCGCTGTGTGGCTCTGGTGAAACTCTTTCGCGGCACCAGCCACACGTAATAGCCTCACAAATTGCTTTAATAGACATAAGACCAGCCAGTAGCATACATTAGTGAAACAGCTTAGAGATTTCAACTCTTGCTTATTTGCTTACAGTTTTTTTCTCACTCATCTGTCTGCTTTTGGTCTAATCTTCATTATTAAAATGGCCAGTTGCTGCAGGAAATGATGCACTAGGTTTAATTTTGAATGTGGTGAACAGTAAAGAAACAGAAGAGCAGGAGAAAATACACATTCTCCCCTTCATTTGTTCTCGTTAGCATCTCAGGGAGTTCTTATGTGGATAAATATGGCTAGTTCCTAAAATTGAACGTCCTGCATTATTATCATTATTAACAGTTTGCTACGACCAATATGCCATGCGGCAGTCTGTGGATGATATCTGCAATTTCACTGCCTTCCTATGTGAAAAGAAGATAAAAATGATATTATATGGGTATATGCAAATTATGGAGGGCCTGGCCTTGTGCTCCCGTAATTCTTATACGTGCTTCTTCGTTGTCCACTTCGAATGACAGGTACTGAAAATTAAATGGCTTCCAATAAAAATCCTGTAACCTGAAGCGAATCCCCACTGAATAATTAGAATATCTCACTCATAAAAGGTAATCATGTGTCTTCCATTTTTGAAGAAGTCTCTTTCCTGATCATCACCGACGGTGCTCTGGTCAGATTAGATATTTAATTCTTATGAAAGAGACGTAATACCCATCCTTTACGAGGACGCCTTCTGTTGGGGCTGACAGCCTTAAGCTGTCACCGTTCCCAAGGATCAGAGCTGCACCCAGTGCTTAATACACGAGAGAAGAAATAAAAGGAGATGGGATGGTCTCTGCATTATTTTAGACACTGAATTGATCTGTTTGTCTTCCACAGATGCAAACAGGCAGCTGCAACATCTAACCCAGTAAGATGGACACCCTTCGGTTTGTAATCTCTTAGTGTCACTGCGGGGTATCCCTGGTCCTGAACTTATTCCCCCTGATACGGCCTTTCCTCCTGATCACATCAAAACAGTAACTTCAGGGGATAAAATCCTAACACCACTTTACTCCCTACTAATGGACTGTGTCCCCCACCATAGTGGAGACAAGGTGAGAGGAGTTGAGGATGAGAAACCTGGATTCATATCCTTGCCGGCCTATCGCTAACTGGGACCCTTTGGGCAGGTGATTAAATTGTCTCTGGCTCCCATTTTCCCACCTGCAAACGGTTGATGGCAAAAAGTCCTTTATAGGAATCAAATAAGTTAGTCTGCACAGCAAATGTAGAATGTCTTTGTTCTGCTTTGCTCAGAGCTTGGGGTGGGGGTGGGGGACTACTTTAGACCAGAAGATGAAGCCCCCCAAAGCTTTGCTATTCTTTATATGCAAGCAGGGTAGCTGCAAAGGATACTGCAAGGAAAGGCATTTAGAAGAGAAACCCCCTGTCAAAAATGATGGAAAAACAGAAAATTTTAACAAAGAGAGAAGAGGTACTGAAAACTTAAGTTAACCAAGCTCATGAGCTGCAAATCCTCTAAACTGTCAGCATAACAATGAGTAACAGTAGTTTGGTCCCAATTTTCTGTAATTTATTTATAATATGAAGAGCCCCCTGTCCCTTGTCAAAAAAAATCTACAAATCATTCCTAAAACACAAATAATAGTCACATTAAAAGGAACAAATTATAACACTGAAATATGTCCTTGGGCTGGAAACAAGGAAACAATGTAAAAGTGGAACGGCCCACTACACAAAATATGGCCTAATGATACATATTAAAATAATTACACATAGTTAGCAATTCTCCTCAGATAATTTATTGAACTTGGTCCCATGACTGTCTAGTTTGCTTGCTCTCTGGGTATTTCTGTTTCAGAGGATTTTGACACTGATGACATTTTTTTTTTCTCCTCACAAAGTGATGAAAAATGGGAACGTCAGGATTTGCTTGTAGAATCAGATAAAATAGAAATGCAGTTCATACATCCAAATGAGCAACAAATTTTTGGTAAATGTGAAATAAAAACAAATATTGAATATCTGGATTACATATTATTTATTGAATATTTGGCTAAATAATATACAATGTATTGTAATCTAGAAATATTTTAAATTCAGCGATGCCAGTTTCACTGTGATAATTAGTATAAGGAGATGTCTAAATATATTACTCTTAAATAGTCACATAATGTCTCAAGGTTAATAATTTATATTACGATATTTTGCAGTTTTGTACATATTCCAATTTAATACCCCGTTCCCCGGCTCAGCAATTGTAAAACTTGGAATTTGAGATTAAGAGTGGGTTAGTTGCAAATAGATGGTTATGTTGCCCTTTATGAAAACATAAAATATTTTTCAAACCAAGAGAATAAAAGTAACTACAGAACTCTTTTTTTATGACTCAAATTTCCTGAACATATACATGCATAAGAATCTGCTATCATGACTGGATGAAATTATATAATAAATATTTTTAATTGATAGACTTCTTGCTCTGATTATATAGAAATTATATCTAGAGAGTAAACATGATGAATTGAAAGCTCTCTGTTATATATTGGATTTAAAAAAATAAGGTAGAAAGGCTATATCCATTGAATATATTTCTATCCACCAATTTATATAGAAAGGAATATTTTAAAATAAGGAATTATACCATATACATGCACCTCATATAACCTATGACATTGACTATAGTATAGAATGCAGATAATATTTGTATTTCCCTTAAAGTTTTGACTTATATAATAGCATAGAAGTATCTTAAAAACTGTTGTGAGTAACAGGTAACATGACTAAGAATCTGACAAAATACCCTGCCTAAATACTTTACACAGAGATTAACAAAATCGGTGTGTGTGTGTGTGTGTGTGTGTGTGTGTGTGTGTGTGTTACATAACTCCTGCGTTTTGAGGGTGGTTGGTATATAGCAGTGTTATAGATAATTTAGTAATAACAAATCATATAGTAATGGGTAATACAGAGTTTAATTTAAAATTCTTAAGTAGTTACTTTAAATTCTGACTTCAAAATTATTTATTGTACTTAATATTTGAAAACTATTGTCCAGAATGACTGGCATGTGACAATATTCTCGTTGAGAGACATTTAACCCTAGGTAAATGTGATAGATTAGAATTGTTTTTCCTGAGCCCATTAAAATCCGTCCTATTTTAAGAATAAATCACATTAAGAAATTTAAACTTTCAATTCCCCATGCCCCGATGTCTAGTTTGTAATGACACAACCCTAAAAATAGCAGTAAAGTTTTGGCGTGGCTTTTGTTCAGTTTTTCTTTTTCTTTTTAGTGGAGTGGTGGCAAGACAAGGGCTTCAAATTCCATTTTGAGATCATTTAAAGACATTTAAATCAACAGTAATCTAAATGTTACTTTTTATGGTGTATATCCCTCCCCCCAGTTCAAAAGCAAGCAAGAACACTTACTCTGCAGGCCCCAAGTTCTCAAGCCTTCCCAGATTCACGATTGAGGGTCCAGACCTTGGCTTGAGATCAAGCCCTTGGTGGACCCTGATTCACTGAGCCCTCCAGAGTGTTTGAATATTATGTGACCTCATCCCAATAAGCAGATGCACAAGAACCTCAAAAACCAAAACCTGAGAAGGAAAAGAATAAAGTCTCCCCATTTGAGCCTAGGTTCAATTACTTAATGAACCTATATTGAAAGGTCTGCTCCGTGTCAGGCACTGTGGTAGGTGATGGGAAAAAAAACTGTGTAAGAACCAACTAAATGTGCCCTAGGGCAAAAAGGGAACTGCTCTTAAAGGATTTGCCTCTGGTGGGGAGGACAGGTGTGCAAGCAATAACCAATACTCAGAGACACACACCGGTCAACACTGTGACACTGTGACAGAGGCATGGGTGAGCACTGTGGGAACAGAGGAATGGAAAACAAGGCTATTGACTGGAAATCCTTCCAGAGGAGAAGACATTCATTCTACATCCTGAAACTGGGCTGGTGTTGACTAGGAGCATCAGGGAGGAAATGGCATTTCAGACAGAGATGCAGTCTGGTCATAAGCTCAGAAACATGGAAAAGGACGCATGGTTGTTTCAGGGACCACACACAGTTTCATGTAACCATATTGCAACCTACACGCACACAGTGATGGGCTATGACCCTAGAGAGGAGGATTAGGGCACACATCCTGAGGGTCTTGAAGGTCAAGCTAAAAAGTATGGTTTGCCTAAGAGCACCAGAAACCAGCAGAGATTTCCCTAGAGCACTGAGCATGGTTGGGTATTTTGGCTGCTCTTGGTTTTGGTAGTATATCCTTCTATTCAGGTAGTCAGTCAGCTATATACAGAGGGTGCCAAGAAAATGTATACACATCCTAAGAAAGGAAAACTGTATTAAAATCGTAATACTCAATATATACTGATAACAAAAGATGAATAGAAGTCCGTTTGACTTCTGCAATTACAAGAGGTGCTCACAGTGGTTACCATCAGCGTCCAGACACTTCTGATTATGGCGAACTACTGCTTGGGTAACGTCAACCAAAGTGTCCACTGGTATAGAGTTTTTTGACACCCCTGTTATTTAACGATAACCACTGAGCACCTGCTACCAGCCAGACAGTGATCTGGTTGCTGTGATATGAAAACAAATCCTGGATGAATTGAATACCTCTACCAGGTTTCCCCAAAATAAGACCTAGTTGGACCATCAGCTCTAATGTGTCTTTTGGAGCAAAAATTAACATTAAGACCCAATATTATATTATAATATATTACACCCAGTCTTATAATAAATTGTGCTCCAAAAGACGCAGTAGAGCTGATGGTCTGGCTAGGTCTTATTTTCGGGGAAACACGGTAGTAAATTTTGAATTACACCAGGTTCTGTGAGCATGAGAATGTCAAAGACAAATTCTTACCCTCAGGGAACTGCTACGATAATCTCCAGCATTCTTCCTCTCTCATTTCTCAGTAAGAAAATACATATTACATGTTCTTTAAAATAATTTTTGTCTATCTAGTTATAAAATAATGCATGTGAACAGTAAAAAATTTGAAAAGCTCAGAATAGCTCAAAGAGAATATAGTGGTGAAGGCAACACTAGCAGCTATAATAGATACATCTAGTAAGTGTAGTGTTTTTAAATAACAGAAGTGTATTTCTTGATCAGTCCAGTGTAGGGGTTTGGTCAAGTGCCTTCTATGTGGAAATTCCCAGACTCAGTCTCCTGTCTGATGACACTGCCGTCTCCCTGTACCTGAGAGTCATTTCCTTCTTGCCAACAGAGAGTTGAAACCACTATGCTGTACACCTGAAATTAATATAAAGTAATATTAAATGTCAACTGTAATTCAAAAAGTAGAAAAGGAGGGGAAGGGAAAAAATAAAAATAAAATTAAAATGCTGTGTGTAAAAATAAATAAATAAATAAATACATAAATAAATAAATAAATAAATAAATAAAAATAAAACACGCCAAAAAGTGGAGAAGGGTGGCAGAGACAAAGCTTTGTTTACCAGTCTTCAATTCTTATTTCTTATTCTTGGAAGTTTACATTTTTCTGCCCCTTGCCATTACGTGGTGTTAATATGATCATTTCTGGACATTGAAATGTGAACAGACACAATGTGTGTCATTTCCAGGTGACAATGAAAAGCCCACTTACAATTCAATTCTCCCATCTCTCTCATCATGAAAAGTAAGGGATCCTAGTCACAGAACTGAAACAGATCAGATACCTGAGTCACCAGACGGAGACCAGCTGACCTGGAGAAATATCTGGATGCATGGTAGACATTAAATTAGCAGAAAATATACTTTTATCGAGTTAAATCACTGGGATTTGGGAGATGTTTGTTGTGACAGCATTACCTAGTCTCTCCTGAACAGTGTAGGAAGGCATGCCTACCTCTTAACCACCTTCTCAAAAGTGGAAAGCATCATTCCACACACATCTTATTGGTGAGAACTAGCCGTTGGCCCTTCTAGCGGTTGCTTCTGTCAAGGGAGCCCTTCCTGTGACTTCTCTACATTGTCCTATAGGATATGGTGGGACTCCTTCCCAGGCTGCTGGGAATATCAGCTGTGGGAGGCTCACAGCTGCTTCTTTCCTTGGTCGTTGCCGGTAGCTACTGACTGGTGGATGCAGGACTCCTAGACGAGAGCCCCCTAAATTAATTTGGGACAATTCTGAAGAGCTATCCCAGCTCCCAAGCTCTATGTAGGATCGGCTGAGAACTCAGCTGCAGTGGCAGGTGTCAGCTTCTCCCTCTCCCTCTCCTGCCTCTCATTTCATTATAGGTGTGTGTACCAAGAGCATCCCATGATCCAATTTCTCTCTCTCTCTCTCTCTCTCTCTCTCTCTCTCTCTCTCTCTCTCTCTCTGAGTCAATTTCTAGGGAGCCTAATCTAAGACAACTATAAAGGTAGAGAACAAATCTTTGTTGGATAGCTATGTCTATCACAGAAGAAATTAATTTTTTTATTATGGGATCTATATATCTATCTATATATCTATATCTATATCTATATCTATATCTATATCTATATCTATATCTATATCTATATCTATATCTATATCTATATCTATATATCTCCAAAAAATGTATACAAGTGGACACTTTGGTCAACGTTGCTCAAGCAGTAGTTCACCGTAATCAGAAGTATTTGGATGCTGACTGTAACCACTTTGAGCACCTCTTGTAATTGCAGAAGTCAAACGTGACTTGTGGTCATCTTTTGTTATCGGTATATATTGAGTATTACAATTTTAATCTTAATACAGTTTTTCCTTTCTTAAAATATCTACACATTTTCTTGGCTCCCTCTGTATATTCTAGTCTTTATATACAGTAGTCTCCCCTTATCCACAGTTTTGCTCTCTGATGTTTCCGTTTCCCATGGTCAGCCATGGTCTGAAAATATTAAATTAAGAATTCCAGAAATAATCAATTCATAAATTTGAAATTATGCACCACTCTGAGTAGTGTGATGGCATTTCCTGCCATCCCACCAGGGACGTGAATCATCCCTTTGTCCAGTGTGTCCATGCTGGATACGCCCATTAGTCACTTAGTCACTTAGCCATTTCAGTTAGACTGACTATGGTGGCATCGCAGTTTTTGTGTTCAAGCCACCTTTAGTTTACTTACTAAGGGCCTCAAAGCACAGAGTAGTGACACTGGTAATTTGGATATGCCAAAGAGGAGCCGTAAAGTGTGTCCTTCAAGTGAAAAGGGGAAAGTTCTAGACATAGAAAATAAAAAAAAAATCATATGCGGAGGTTGCTGAGATCTATGAACGGATGCTAAGAACGAGTCTTCTATCCATGAAATTGGGAGGAAGGAAAAAGAATTGCGAGCTGGTTTTGCTGTCACACCTCAGACGGCAAAAGTTACTGCCACAGTGAGTGCTAAGTGCTTAGATAAGATGGTAATGTCATTACATTTGTGGGTGTAGGACGTGAACAGAAAATGTGTTCCGACTGATGGCAGCAAGTTATGCCAGAAAGCATGGAGCCTGTAGGGAGACTTCAGAAAAGGACCCTCTGAACCGAGTGACAGTAAGCCATGTATTGCAAGTAAGGGATGGTTACAGAGATTCAGGAATAGGTTTGGACTGAGAAATATAAAAATTACAGGAGAGAGAGAGGGAGAGATCACATTCACATAACTTTTATTATATTAGTATAATTGTTCTCTTTTCTTATTAGTTATTGTTAATCTCTTACTATGCCTAATTTATAAATTAAACTTTATCATAGTTACGTATGTATAGAAAAAAGCATAGTTTATCTAGGGTTCAGCATTACCCATGGTTTCAGGCATCCACTGGGGGTCTTGGACTGCCTCCCCCATGGATAAGGGGGCACAACTGCTTCCATATACATAGGCATAGTTACATATACCTTTATTTATACGTAAATATGTACTAGAAATATTTAGTTTACTTATTTCTATATAAAGAAAACATTATTTGCAAGTCTCTGCTGCCTTCTGATGAGGGTGGTCCTCATCCCTGGAGGGCTTGTGGTTTGCTGGGCCCATGACTGCACTGAGTAGGCAGGCTCGGCACGGGGAGCTGGGGCACAGGGGGAGCGCTCTGTGCATGTTTAGGGAAGAGGGATATGAGGGGTCATTTTGAAAATTCAGGAGCCAGGCATCAGGAGCCAGCAAGGGGGTCGTGTGGAAAGGTAGGGGAGAAAAAGGGACCCCAGTGGCTACACGCTGAAGATGGGATTGGGGAAAAGGGACGTGCTGAGTGGGGCTTCCAAGTTGTTTTCTACATCATGTGTGGTATAAAACATTTCAACTTCCTCCCCAACGAGAACTTCGGTAGATTCTGTACTGGAGATTCTTCGATGGCAACTTGGAGAGGATGACAGTAGGAAATGGCATTCTCCTGTGCCCACACACATCCATATAAAAAGCAAGCAATTGGACTAAACATTTTCCAAGCACTGATTTAGCATAACTAACCAGATCGATTCAATTTTTGAAAAACTTTCTAGACAACGTTGCAAAGAACATCCTGGTCGATAAAACTTTGAATGTATATACAATTCATTTCTTTGGAAAATTCCTAGAAGAGGAATTGATGATGAAATTTTATGAAAACTTTTAAGATTTTTTGATGCATTTGTGTAATTATGCTCTCCAAAGTTTATATCAATTTATTATGATAATTATTGCTTGAAATCTAATACTGCAAATATTTTTCCTTCTTTTATGATTTACCTGTTTAATGACACACATGCGTACATACTTTTGCACAAACATTTTATATTTCATGTAGTAGCACGGCAATAATTTACTTTGTAAATTCATCTTTGCCATTTGTTTGAAAAGGCATTCCCTGTTCTGACACATTAAGTTTTGGACTGTATTAGATTCATTTTTTTATTTCATGAATGCACTTAGAGTTTTGTTATAATAGGTCTTGCACTTTTTAATTTTTCACCCTTTTTTTGTATTACTTTTGTGAATGGAAACGTTTTTGTGAACAGTAATCTTATCTGGTTAGCCAATTATCATACATCATTTTTCAAATTTTCTACTCTTCCTTTAGTCACCTGAAATGCCAGTATGTCATATACTAAATGTTTTTATATATCAGGGCTTAGTTTAAGGCTATCTTGGTTTATCGGTCTGTGAATTACATTCACAATTATAATTTTATAGTACAAATTTTGAATTACAGTGATATAATGTTACATTATATTATTGGAAAAATTATAAATATTTATAAACTACAAATATAATTATAATTACCTAGAGATAACTGACAGCTTTCTAAAATTGTCTTTTCCATCAAGAAGAATGATATATCAAGCCTTTATTAAAGTTTTATATAATTCTTCATTGTATAGTATTAGAATTTTCTTGATACAGATTACACACTTTTTAAAATTTGGTCCCGGATATTTTTTGTATTATGTTTGTGAATGGAAACATTATCATTTATGCTCTCTAGTTATTTCTGTTATATGAAAATACTCGTGTGTGTGTGTATGTGTGTGTGTGTGTGTGTGTGTGTTTATTTTGGAGAAGGCCACCTTACTAAATTTTCATATTCATTTTATTTGTTTTTCATTGAGTCTATAATTTTCTAGGTAGGCAATCTCATCATTAACAAATAATCATAATTTAATCTCATGACCACTATTTATCTCATTTCATTTTATGGTTTTACTTAACTGGCTAGGACAATCAGACAATATTTTGCCATGATTGTAAATATTGTATGTATTTATATATTTGTATTCTTGACTACAATACCAAATCTTTCTACGTTTTTGCCATTAGATACAATGTTAAGGAAGTGTCCTTCTATTAGTAAATCAGGAAGATTGTTATTGTATTACAAGTCAAGAATGGATAATGAACTTTATCAACTTTCACAGGCCTTGAAAGAAAGCCTGTGTGTGTGTGTATGTACGTGTGTGTGTGTGTGTGTGTGTGTGTGTGTGTGTTTCTGTGAGGAGAGCTACAGTTGCTACTCTCAGTGAGATCTCTTACTTCCTCAGGGCTGCACAGCTCAGATTGGGCAGTTTTGTTACTATTAATGCAGTGTCATATATTTTGATTTTTTAAACCTGAAAGTCTTTTGCATTCCTACGCAAAGGTGGTCACTGAATATCGCCCCTGTAAAATTGGTGAATCCAATTTGCTTGTATGTATTTTATTTAGGAGTTTGGGATCTTTACAATGAGATTTACCTGAATCTTTATATTGGATCACTACCTTTGTCAAATATCGGTAGCAAGATTACTTGGGGAAATAGTCATTATTTTCTATGTGCTGTGAACATTTGAGGAAAATAATAAGATTTTTCTTTACTTTGAAGTTCTAAAAGAATCGGACTATATAAGCAATCTCAGCTGTTCTTTGTGGATATCAACCTTTCAATTCCTTTTATTTTATGATAATATATTTGATCAGTTTTGATAAATATACATGTGTCAACTTAAGTTATTATTTCTTGGAGACTATACTTTTAAGCCATGCTAAAAGTTTATTAGCATTAAGTTGTCTGTAGTATGCTCTGATGCTGAACAAAAGACATCAGAATCTGTGATTATATTTTTGTTTCTGCTACTGGTAATGCATATGTATACATACTTTTATTTTTTTTACTATTATTTTTGCCAGATGCAGTATGACTGTATTAATTTCATTATTATTTTCAAATAACCAGTTCTTAGAATTATGAGTCTATTTGATTATTTTCTAATTAATGATTTACTCTTTTATATTTCTTAATTCTTTCATCATGCTTTCTTACTAATATCATCTTATACATTTGTTTATTAATGTCATCTAATACATTTGTTTGTTTATTTCTCATAGTGTTATATAAATGGTAGTTTAGAATTAATATGTTTGAATAAAAATGTATGTGATGCCTGGGAATTATGTATCTCTTTTGAGAACTGTACCTTTTATTTTAAAAAGGTATCCTTTACCTCTTTTAATTTTTTTGTTTTGAATTCTGTTTTCTTTGATGTTAATATTGCAATTCCTGATTTCCTTTTATTTTATTCCTTTTACTTGTTAGATCTATTCTTTCCTATATTGTTGCTTCCTCCTGCTTTTTACATCTGTCCCTTTTTGGTGTATTTTTCTTAAAGAATATGTTATTAGAATTTGATTTTTGCCTAATAAAGACTTTTCATCCTTAATAGACAAATTAATAGGTTTATTTTTATTATTATATTCAATGTCACTTTCGTCATCCTTGTGCTTTCTGTTTCTGTGTATGTTTGTCAATGTTCTTGCTATTATAGCCCCTTGTTTCTTTCAGAATACACATATTGTTTTGTTGTTTTTATCTCCTTCAGTATTCTGAAGGCTTTTTATATTCTACTATGGTTTTATATTCTACTATGTTTTCTATTTTTAATATTTTAAAAATATTTTTCATCATAATCTTTTTTTTATATTTTTCATCATAATCTTTTTTATTAATTTATTTTTTAAATTTATTGGGGTGACAATTGTTAGTAAAATTACACAGATTTCAGGTGTACAATTCTGTATTACATCATCTATAAATCCCATTGTGTGTTCACCACCCAGAGTCAGTTCTCCTTCCATCACCATATATTTGATCCCCCTTACCCTCATCTCCCACCCCTCACCTCCCTTATTTTTAATTTTTAAAACTATTCTTCAAAGTGTAAAGCCATAGCTGTAGAAATTAGCTTTGTATTCACTTCACTTCTGATTCTTGCTGGCTTCGTGATCTTTGTCGAATTATTTATCCTCTCTGTGACTCTGTTTCCTTATATAAAACAGAAATAATAATAGGTAATTAAACAAATAAATGCACATAAAGTGCCTAGAAGAATTACTAGCACAATATATCAATAAACATAATACTTTTCAATTACTAACATTATCCTATTGTTTTATTGTTCTAATTTTCAGAGTAAAAGCAAAATGGCATATTTTTAATTCTCTTTGTTCAGGAATACCACCTGTGGAAATAGTTTTAATTAATTTTGCCTTCAATAAGGTGAGCAACTGTAAATCTGTCTAGCTAGGCCTCTTTCATCTCTTTGATTATTGCTTCTGATCTGTCTGCTTTCATCTCTTCTTCAAGAATAGAAACGATGTCTGCACTAATCAGACTTTCTTTAAACTTTTCTTCTGCTTTAGAAGCGCTCAAATTTGTCCTATAACTGGTTCGATTCCGACCTTATCAGTTCTGGTCTTTATTGCATTCCATCTGGAGTTGATTTTCATTTGTATTTGTAGTTTCCTTGTTAGTCCTTTCTCTATACGCCTTTTCCCTTTTAGATTTGCTCTATTTGATCAATTCTTGTTGCTTCTTTACCCTTACCTGTTCCCTCTGGATTGTCCAGTGCTTCTGATACATGGAGGCCCATTTTCTTGCTTTCTCTGGAGGATTTGTCTGGAAATTTTCTTCTATTATCTGCAAGGTGTTATTTTTAGTGAATACTCTTTCTCTGGATTTTTTTTTACCATTTCCTTGTTCTTCAGGGTTTTGTTGTCTTCCTTCCTTCCTTCCTTCCTTCCTTCCTTCCTTCCTTCCTTCCTTCCTTCCATCCTTCCTCTCTTTCCCTTTTTCTTTCTTTCCCTGTTTCACTAGTATTCTTTCTCAATTTTCTTATATAATCATGCTGAAAGGTGAGGTAATGCACCTAGCCATGTTTGTTCATCAGGTGGATTTTTCTTGGCTTCTCTCTCCACCTGCTGTGTGACGACCAGCTCTCCTTAGGTGTGCAGCAGAAGGCTGGTGGATATGTGACTTCCCTACTGCAATTTCCATTTTTAGCCACAGCTCGGGCTGTGGACTCCTACCTCCTGTTTGATTTTCTAATAAATCTGTGTTGTCAGAGACCAAAATAGCATGAACTACTTGTGGGCAGTCTGCACTATCTGCATCTGTCTGCCTTACTTGACTTTCAGGAACTCGTTCCTAAGTTGAACCATGAGACTACACCTTTACCCAGTCAGTCCCGCCTCTTTCCTTTGAAGTTATTTCCTAGGAATGTCTATCTCTGAATCGATCAAGACAAATGATCAGGGGGCTACAGGAAGTCAGTATTTTGTTGTCCTCACAAAGGACCAGGAGGCAAAGTCTGACTATTTAGGATTCCCTTAGCCTCGATAACTGGCATCACCATAAATTCTTTGTCTGCAGCCACTGAATTTATGGAGCCCCATCACTCTAGGGGAGACTGATGCATGAAGGGAAGTAGAAAGTGACAAAGGAGGTTCTTCTTGTGGTTCTCACAAGTTGTTGTGGATTGGAAGTTATATTAGATTCACGTTCCTACCCACCCAATATGCAAATCTTGATTCCACCTCAAGCAGCTTGGTCCCGGTTTTCCTTTTGCTGAATCACCTTAAGAGTGTCCTAACTTGACTTCTTGTTTGTTGTTCATCTTTGCCTTACCTTTCTTCCACTCTCTGCTAAAGAAATCATTCCAAAATGCACATCAGATAACCTGAAACACTTACAAATTCTACAATAACCCCCATAGGAAATGGCTTAGGATGGTAGATAAGGGCTATCATCTTGTGTCTCCTGCTTAATTTTCTGTTTTTATCTGTCCTGAATCTTACATAATCACTCAGAGATTTGAAGGACAGGACTCACTAGGAAATTCACAGATAAAAAAATGTAAAAGTGGTATTTTGCAATCAACTTTTTTATTTTACATATGGGCTATTTTCAAGAATCTCAGGGAAGTTTTCCAAAATTTTAAGCATTTTTAAGCTTTTACCTGTCAGAGTTTTCATCAACTTTTTTTGAGTGTTTTCTATAAATGTATCCTGGGTCAGTTTTACATTATGTTTAGTTTTATTTGTTTCCAGGCTTTTGTAAATGTTTTTTTATCTCATATTAAAACTATCATTCTAATTTTGATTCTTTTTCAGGGATTTAACTATTAAATGTTTTCACTAACTTAATGTGAAAACAAATAGGCCTAAAATAAATATTTCAAACTAGTTCACATATTGGTAACTACTACGTTGCGCTAAGTTTTTTGAATTTAATTTTCTGGAGGATTTAAGCAATTAAATTTGCTTTCTGAATTATGTTGCTTTGATATTTGAATTATTTCATAGCAGATGATACCTAATTTTCCTATTCATGTGTTCACCTTACAAAATAATTCAGTAGCATTGAGAGAGCACTCTACATGAAGAATACATAAATTTATCATCCAGATGAACAATAGCCAATATTTTCTGTTTGCTATTATTTGAAAAGTATTTTGGGCATTTTTAGAATATTGGAAAATTAAATAAAGAAGAGACAGTTTTATAAGGATTATTTCACATTAACTTATTTTTCTAAGTTTTTACTTTTCTCCATAAACGCACAAATGAGTGACGATCTCTAAGTTTGGCTAATAATTGTTTATAAAAAGAAACTAGTAAATGGATAAAATGTGAAGTTAAGATATATAAAAATAGACAAATAATTCAGGAATTTACCTTCTGCTCCCCTCCAAAAAAACATCTTAGCAGAAGTACCTATAAGAGCTTTTAGTAGCACGAGTTACCAACATGGGAGACTGCATGTTGTAAGAGAAAGGTAAGAGAAAACAAAGAAAAATGCCAACATATGCAATTCTAAAAAATAGACATGGATAATTAAAGGTGTACGTGCTTTTCATATTATATTTGTTATAGTAAATGATCAAGATGTGAAAAAGTAGTGTTTAGAAATATTTAGTTTTGATTCATATGTTGAATTTATTTTCTATCAAATAATTTGAGGTCTTCTTATAAATGTGTACAGTCCTCATTGACCACCTGCCCCTCCCTCTCTGTCCAACCTTTCTCTCCAGAGACAACTCAGAGCACCTTTTGGGACCACCTACATGACTTTACACATATAAATATACCCAGACGTGTAATTTTTTATAATTGAGATGGTATTATATGTGGTATTATTAATTCAACTCTTTTCAACCTCTTTATTTCATATCAGTCTTATTCTTTTTATTCTCTCCACAGTTTTACATATTATAAATGTACCAAAATTTATCCCCCTAATGATTGCCATTAAGAATTTCCCCAATGTTTTCTATTTTATACAGCGCTCCTATTCCCCCTATTACATACATCTTTAAACTTGTAACTTTGTGCATTTACACATTTTCAAAGCATATTTTACTAGGAGTGTTATTATTAATTTGAAGAATATGCCCAGTTCAAATTGTAATAAAGAGTAATTACAAAATAAAGCATTAAATAAACACATTCTAATATTAAAAATCATTGCATGTATTTAAAAGTGAATTTTCAATATAATTCCAGGAATAGTATCCATTTAGAAAAATTAAAAATAGGATATGTGAGTATCTTCTCTTTCCTTTACAGTAAATGAATTGTTTACTGTGATGTTGATATTGTAGTAGTTTGCTTAGAGGCGTGAGGTGTGGGTGCATGTGTGTTTGCGTGCTTGTGTGTGCACAAATTGTATGCTGTATATACATGTGTTTATTACTTGTAAGAAACAAATGGCTATCTCAGCCTGGGTCATTTGAGGAGAGTTTAATGAACTCTTTACAAAGCTGTGGGCAGAGTTTAGAGGATTGGAAAGGACAGAGCAGTGTCCTGACACAGGGCCTGCAGAGACCAGGAAAGGGGGCAGGTAGTGGACTTGGAGAGGACAAGTCTATAGAGCGGGCCACTTGTGGGACACAGCCATCCCCTGGGACTCTTCAGGGAGAGAGGAGAAATAAACACCTGATTTCCAGCTCTCCGGCTTTGAGGGCTCCTGTGTGGCCTCCCTTGCCTAAAACTGTGTGGAAGTGAGTTGATGATACATGGGGCAGCTCGTGACTTGTCCCTAAACATTAGGCTCCTGAGCACAGCTTAGTGTAGAGATGGGAGGAGAAGGGATCTGAAGAAACAAATGGGAAATAAAGTCAGCACAGATGCCGAGAGTGGTGTGCTGTGGGGACAGAACCCCAAAAAGCAGTTTCCAGGCTCTCGGCCTCACATAGACAGGTGCCTGGCTCAGGTAGTAAATGGCCATCAACTGTGATTGCATGGCCATCAGCTGTAACCAGTGAGCCATTGGCCACTAATATAACTGCTGTGGCTACGCTAGCAGAGAGAGAAAAAGAATGGGGGCTAGCAAGAAGATGGCGGCTGGGCTGGCAAGCGTGGATGGCGGTTTGCGGACAGTGTGGATCTAGCTTCCAGGGAGAGTATTGTGCCGCCAGAGAGAATATAGTGGTATGACTCCCCCATCTATGGCTCCGTGGGTGTTCCTTTTTGGCCTCACCATATCCTGCGTTCTTATGTGGGGAGCGGGACCAGAGACCCCGCAGGCCTCCCCGCACGACAAATGGTGCAACGAGCAGGGTCCCCCGCACGACATGTGCGTATGTGTGTACGTGTGTGTGTACACACTATGAAGAGTGTAGAAACAAATCTAATGGACAGTTTTGTTTTTGAAACTACAAACTGAAAATCAATCTAATAAGCAACATGTGGCATTGTCCTTCACTGAACGTTATAGACTCATAGAATACTAAAATTGGAAAGGGCCCTCTACTGTAATATCATGTCATGTATAAGGTGAAGTCTCATACCTCCGGGAGGCACTTGATAAACTGTTTCATTATTATAGTTACATATAACAGTGTGCTAAGGTATGGCAGTTTTTGAAAATTGTTTGCTGATCAGAAGCAATAAACACAGAATAATCAACTTGTGTACAAACATACCATGGACATACATCTAATATTTTGTAACTTTATAAAATCCATTGAGATAAAAAAAACTGAAAGTTTTCCATTATGCACATTAATTTTTAGCATGTATAGAGTGCTTGCATTTTCAAATACAATACAAAACCACATTTTATTTATTTCTTAGAAAGTAGCTAAAGTAAAAAAGAAAAGGAAACTTCCAGTAGATAGTAAACTGTTTAATTATATATAACCTCAGGGAAATGTTGGAAATTTGGAAGCAGAGAAAGAGAAGCAAGATATACTCATATTCTGTTAAGTTAGCAGCTGTAACCTAAAACATTTCTTGCTCCAAATAAGTCTGTCCCTTTATGAGTTATTATTGCAATTGTGAAAAGCCTTTATTACTGTTCTCTGAATTTTATTCCATATATCAACTGTGATGGTATTGTGGGCTACTCAGTGCTTGCATATAGAATCATGTGACTTTAATGAATGTCAGTATAGTGACCTAAAGGAAGTGGGATAGATTTACTCCAGGAAATGCTGCCCCTGATATTTCAGTATCTGCTTGCTTTTACTAGGTCTAAATTTCTTCCTCCCTCACATGACCTCCTGGATAGCGTGTTTGGCTGTCAGTATGTAGTGTGAATGGAGTATGTACCAGAGGAATGGAACATACAAAGAAAAAGGATTGCAGATAGTAAATCCTGAAGGGTACTAAGAATAATGGAGATTTCACATAATTTTTAAAAGTATTTTTGGTAGTTTTTATCTTAGTCTGCCACCATGTAATTTTACAATATATATACATTTTCTTATGTGATATACTCATGCACTATCTGTGTCCCCTACCAGTTCCCAAGCAATCTCTTGTCCCTGGCTTACCTTTTCCTACTAATAGCATTTCTGATATTATTAATTCTTCTTGACCAGCACTGGCCAATATGGTAGCCATTAGCCCCATGGGACTTTTTAATTTTAAACTTCAATGAATTGAAGTGAAATGTAGTTAAGAGTTTTGCCCCCTCAATTACACTAGCCATATTTCAAGGGCTCAATGAGCGCAGATACCCAGTGGCTACCACATTGGACAGTACAGATATAGAACATTTCTAACATCAACGTTCTTTTGGATGGCACTTGTGATGCTTAACTTTATGTGTCAACTTGACTGGGTAAGGGATACCCAGATAGCTGGTCAGTCATTTTTTCTGGGTATGTATTTTGTAATGTCTTTTGATACCCCTGGTTGTTCACAAAGTGTGAAGGAATTCACAAGGCTCAGAAAAGTGAGAAGGCAAGGAGAGGTTTTATTAAAGTCAGAAGATAGTAAGCTAGTGGCAATGTCTCAGGGAGATGGCTGTCCCGTACTCTGAGCTAATTTTTTCTTATATAGAAATGGGTAGGTAAATTTTCTTACAAAGGAGATGTGCTGTCCTTCTGAGGTCATTTGATTGACATGTGCAGGTTAAATAAGTAGTTTCTGTCTGCACATATGCTCACCCATAATGCATAGAGAAAGATCCAATGGGGGGTGGGGGACAAGGCTTAATGTTCATTTTATTTTAATTGTATAATAATGAGGCTAGCATTCAAATAATGGACAGATTCCAGCAGTTTGCACTGGAGTCAAAACCAGATTACTCCAGTTGGGCCTTATCTTTCTTTTCTAAGGATGTTTTCGATAGGAAGATTCATCTCTAGGGGTTGAGTCTGGGTGGTCCCTGAGGAGGTGAGGCAGACCTGGGCAGTCCCCCATTCGGGTTTACTTTTATTAACTCTCTTTTTGCCTCATCATATTTGAGGCCATTTTCTGAAGAGATTAGCATTTGAATTGGTGAACTGAATAAAGTGGATGGCCCTCCCCAATAAGGGTGAGCATAACCCAGTACTTCGAGGGCCTGACTAGAATGAAAAGGTGAAGAGGTTAATTTATTCTCTCTGTTGAGGCTGAGACATCCATCTTGTCCTGCCCTCTGATATCAGCACTCCTGGTCCTCAGGCTTTCAAAGATCCAGATTTACACCATCAGGTCTTTGGACTAGGACTGTTACAGTACCAGCTTTCCTAGTTCTCTAGCTTTCAGGTAGCAGATCATGGGACAATGGGACTTCTCAGTCTCTGTAACCACGTGACCCAAGTCCTCAAATAAATGTATGTATGTATGTATGCATGTATGTTTGTATGCATGCATGCATGTTTGTATGTATGTATTGTGTTTGTATGTATGTTTGTATGCACGTATGCATGTTTGTATCTGTGTATGTATGTTTGTATGTATGTGTGTTTGTATGTATGTATGTATGTATATATGTTTGTGTGTGTATGTTTGTATTTATGTATGTATGCATGCATGTATGTATGTATCTATCTTCTCTCTATGTATATGTATCCTATTAAGACTGTTTCTCTGCAGAATCCTATTAATTCTGTAACTAACACAGAAAATTGGTACTGAGAGGTAGGGGTGATGCTATAAGACATACCTAAAAATGCAGAAGCAGCTTTGGGATTGGGTAAGGGATAAAGGCTGGAAGAGTTTGGAGGTGCATGCTAGAAAAAGTTACCATCCTTTTAGAAAATACCTAAGTGGTCATGACCAGAATGTTGGTAGAAATATGGACAGCACTGAAAAACAAAATTCAACTGAGTAAATTTGAAGAGCTATTTGGCTTTATTCAATGATACATGAATTGGGCAGCATCACGTCTAGCAACTAGAAAGTGTTACCGGGTTGTGATGATTTCCTCAGCTCTTTGTCTTTTTGAGGGAAAGAATTCAGTCAAGAGATAGCATTTTGTGCAGGTCTAGGATGGTAAGAACTTTATTAGTAAAGGCAGATACACTCCAAGATGTGG
This sequence comes from Rhinolophus sinicus, assembly GCF_057876585.1. NCBI lineage: Eukaryota > Metazoa > Chordata > Mammalia > Chiroptera > Rhinolophidae > Rhinolophus > Rhinolophus sinicus. Next base: position 121,240,795 of record NC_142502.1, on the reverse strand, counting down.
AGCGGACCAATCCCAAGAGGGGGAAAGGCCTTACCTTACATTGTATGAAGGCTTCCTTTTATTTCTATAAGTAGAATTGCTTCCCCCTCTCTCTTCCCCTTATCTCTCTCCTGCTGAAGTGCCCAGTCCTTCCTTTTGGTTCTCAAGGTAGTTTCTGTCAATTTCCTTTTTAGGGTTTGTTTGAGAAGCTCACTCAAATGGTCCTGACGAACAGGATGTGTACTCTGATAAGCGAGATGTCTTCCCTCTTTCTCTGGCTTTTAACAACACACCCCTTTGATTTAAGGGCATGTGTGGGCCTGGAATCCTGCTGGGCTAGTAAGGCGCTGGTGCCCTACGTGAGGGCAGCTGCAAGGGGTCTTGACCCAGGTAGGAGCTGCAGCAGGGGGCTTTGTAACGGGGGTAGGCCTCTCCTTCTCCTGCTCATTTCTATCTATTGACCTACCCTATCAAAAGGAGCTCCAAGTAGCTGTACAAACGGATTTTATAGGCAGAAGGAGGCAGAAAAAAGGAAATTGCTAGCCAAAAGCAGATTATTTCAGGCAAATCACCTTCCCTTGGGGAAGGGTAGAGGTCTGTCTGGCAAATTATCTCACTCATGCTGGTCATTCCAGATTGGTTGGTAATAGTTCACATTCCTAGGAGAGCCTGAAGCTGCAATAAAGTCTTGGTTTGCTAATGTGGGACTGAGCATAAGCGACTCCATTTTGGACCTGTTGTTTCTTTTTTAACAATGGTAAAGGCCGTTCTGATGAGGTCTGAGACTGAAATGAGGAACATGTTATTGTAAACTGGAAGAAATGTGATCCTTGTTGTAAGTGGTGACGAACCTGGCTGAACTGTGTTCTTGTCCTAGTGTTTGGTGGAAGGAAGAACTTGTGAGTGATACCATTGATTGTTTTTGGCTGAGGAAATATCTAAGCAAATTGTTGACTTCTCTTGAATGCTTATCATAACAGGTGAGAGACAGAAATGATTTAAAAAGGTGGAATTGTTAAACAGAAAGGAAGCAGAAGAATGACCCCAAAGGCAATTTGGAGATCTTGGTGACCCTCCCATCATACCGTGTTTCCCTGGAAATAAGACCTAGCCAGACCATCAGCTCTAATGCATCTTTTGGAGCAAAAATTAATATGAGACCCAGTCTTATTTTACTACAATGTAAGACCCAGTCTTATATAGTATAGTATAATATAAGACTGGGTCTCATATTAATTTTTGCTCCAAAAGACGCATTAGAGCTGATGGTCCAGCTAGGTCTTATTTTGGGGAAAACAGGGTAGGCTCAGAGAGCAAGGCCCTTAGGGGCAGAACAATTACAAAGTAGACAGCTGCCACTATAGGGGAGGGGAAATTTTCCTCTACCCTCAAGAGTCCTTTGCCTGGTGTGATAATCAAATAGACATAAGACAGATTAGCAAGAAACATGAACCAGATTGAATACATACGTATGTGTTGGAACCCTGCATATATGAGCAAGTCAGAGACCCTACAGGCACGAGGTTTGGAGACAGAAAGGGGACATGGGTAAATAAGACATCCTGAGCTAGGGATGAGGCAGGGCACCTTAGGGGCTTCAAATCGTCACAGCAGGATGATAAGAAGAGCAGATGCTTAGTAAATAGAAGTTTGTGGATCAAAAAAGATCATTCCTGATTATGTTTTATTATGGGCAAAGCTCCAAATTCAAGTTCTTCCAGGTAATCAAGGGAGGGCAGACATTTCTTCTGAGCTTGCCCTTAAAGTTGCCCTTCGCTCAAAACAATATGCATACCACAGAAGCACATCTTGGGGTGACTAGCTCTGAACCCCCACACCACTGCAGGGCGACTCCTCACATTTTGGGCTTGGCAGCCTGAATTCCAGTGCCATGCCCTCAGCAGGCCCCCAGCATGGATGCACTGAATCCAGCAAAGAACAGGGGGCGTGGCTATTTGTACTTAAATTTTGAAGGATCGAGCTTCCTGGGGCCACCCAGAGTTGTCCCACTGGCTGGGTTCTGCAGGGGTAGGGCCACCACAGACAGTCTCCATTAGGGCCATGCCCAGCTGAGCTTTGGAGGTGGGCCCAACTTCCACCCAGGAGAGCCCCTGGCATGGGATTCTAGCCTGGGAGAGCCTCAGGCAGGCAACTACAACCCATCAGAGCTGCTGTGTGGGCTGTGCCCAGTAGAGTCCTGGGGGCAGGACTGCCCTGAACCTTGGGGACCCAACTCCCACAATGTGGGTCTGGAAGACCAGGCATGGGACCAAGAATTGTTCTTGAGCCCTGGGGTTTAGTGTTTGTGCTCTTAGGTTTCGGACTTACCTTGGACCCGTTACTCTTTTCTCTCTTTTCTATTTCACCTCTTTGCAATGGGACTATCTCTCCTATGCCCATCCCACCATTGTATTTTGGAAGCACATGACATGTTTGATTTCACAGGTTCATAGTTAGAGTCTCACCCATATCTTATTTGGATGATATTTAAATGACGCTTTGGACTTAGACTTTTGTGTTGATGACAAGTGAGAAGGACATGAATTGGGGGGTCGGGGGCAGGTAGGCAGGGGCAGAATGCTGTGGTATAGATGTTTGTATTCCCCTGCAATTCATATGTTGAAACCTAATGCCCAATGTGATGGTATTAGCAGGTGGAGCCTTTGGGACGGGGTTAGGTCATGAGGGTGGAGCCCTCATGAATGGGATTAGTGCCTTTCAAAAAGGGGCCTACAGAGTCCCTTAGCCCCTTCCACCATGTGAACACACAGCAAGAAGGCCCTGTTTATGTACCAGAAAACCCTCACTAAACACCAAATCTATTGGTGCCGTGATCCTGGACTTCTCAGTCCCCAGAACTCTGAGAAATAAGTGTCTGTTGTTTATAAGCCACTCAGTCTATGGTGTTTCCTATAGCAGCCTGAATGCTGCTTTCCCCATCTCGTTATACTGGCAGTTTCTTAATAGCAAGAGGACCACTTTCTTTTTTGTGTTATCAGTTTCGAGACCTGACAATTCTTTGATATCATTTCTTTTTCTCCTCCATTCTTTCCATTTCCGCTGTCACCATCGAAGTCCAGCCTCCTGTAACTTGTTCTGTGACCCCTTGCATCAGTCCTATCTGTTCTGCTCGCCTCCACCTTCTCTCCACCGCAATCCAGCCCGTTCTCTGCATCTAGATTAAAATTTCAAAAACTTCAGAGTAGGAGTAAGTTCTCTCCCACCTTTGACTAGTGTCTCCAGCAGCCTGTCCTTAACTTGCCGTTCACACAGCAGTAGAGCAGGAAAGGAGTCTTCAGAGTTTTTCATCTCATTTTGAGTTGACGAAAATCAAGTAACTTACCTGCATTGTTCTTACTTCATTTTTATTACTAGTTAACTTCTAAAATATACATAACATATGCTGTGCAATAAGTTAATTTGTGACTAAATCCTCAAATGTTACATTTATTGCCATGTATATAAAATAACCTTTGAAGCATTAATATAGCACTAATTAGGTTTTTCATTCAAGGTAAAGAGCTTATAAACTATCTCACATAACTACAAATTAAACTACATAGTAACACATTGTGTGGTGTGTTCTTCTTTCCAAAAAGCTCAGGGACCTTTACAGAAATGATTTGATTCACACATCTCTGAGGTGAGGTGGTTGGTTTTAATTATCCTTCTTCGGAATTTGGGAAAGGTGTACGGATGCTGTGTACTGCTGACGTATACAGGCACTCTACCAGGTGTGCTGTGCTAATGCCGAGTAGCATAGAGGCTGAAAAACCATCACTATCATCAAATGTGCATTATTGTTGAAATTTCAGAAGTTCCATGCCTGCAGGAAAAGAGCCGCCTTCGGTTCTGTTCAGACCAACCACCTTTTCTTGTCTGTTTGATATTATGATACAGTGATCAGATCTGCTGGAACATAAGTCTGAGAATTTAGTACAGGACTTTGAAAATATCTCCACTCTGTATTTCTTCTCCTGAGTCCTTAGAAATGTCTTATTTTTATTCATATTCAAATTAATATCACAGCCATCTCTTTGCCCTAGTTGTAAATTTAGGGCAAAAGTGCCACCAACACAAATTCCTTAACTATCCTCTCCATTATTTTTCCACGAGCCTTGGCTCAGGGGTGGAAAAGAGCAGAAAGGTATATAAAGCTCCATTCGCTCAATTAATAAAGGGATAACACACAGAGAAGACATTGCAGATGTATTTTTATATTCCCCCTCCCCAGGAGTACACTAAATAAGCACAAATTTCCATCATATTTGCATTCCTTCTGTTATTTTACTGTGGCTGATATAAAAATGAAGATGTAGTCACAGGTATGAAATCAGGTGAAGAAAGAGAGCTGATTACAAACGGGTTGTTGAATAGAGGCAGAAACTCCAAGAAACTTGAAAATTTCCATAGAATCCACTAAAACCATGCAGATAATTGAGAATTTATGGCACTTCCAGACACATGGCATCCATTTAAGTAAAATAAAGACTAATCCATAGGTTGCCTTTTGCAACTGAGGAATAGAGACAAACAGCACATATTGGGATAAATTAATTCCTGTTTCAGAAGTGTTCACGCAAAAGCATTCGGCAGTTTCACTTTATACACGTGGATATGCTTAACGCAGACCAAGGAAAGTCAAACACATTGAAATATAATTTAGAAATGAAGGTGCTTAGCTAAATATATTGACAATGTGGCTTCTGAGTATAGTGAAAAAGAGAAAATAAACCACAGATATTCTCTGACTTATATGTAATTTCCCTGCATTAATAGTATTCACTAAATTACACAGGAATTCACTTTTAAAGAGATTCTTTAACATTCAAATATAAAAGAGTTTAATGTTCCACTTTTTTTTCCCCAGTTCTCTCTTTTTCACATTTTATAATTTGGAACAGAGAGCTCTAAGATAGTGACAAACATAAAAATTCTGAATTAATGTCTGAAATTTCAAGCTCTGACCCACCTTGCTGCAGAAGGTGTGTCTTCCCCAAAGGCTGGTTGCCTTCACAGACATACTTCTCGCCTATGAGTTTCCTGGATGAGGTGGGCAAACTGTGGGCTGGAGGAATGTGCTCATTGGAAAAAGGTGAAAACGGGAAGTCACTAATCCCCAGGTGGAGAAATTCAGTCAAAACCATCATAAGTCATCAGTATTCTGAGGAAGGGTAATGAGACCTTGAGCTGGCATTTGAGCCAACCACCATAAAAATGAGTGTCTGGAAACAATAAGCATTTATCATCTCCTAGTGGGTCAGGAATCCAGGAGCAGATTGGCTCCAATCAAAGGTGTTGGCTGAGGCTGCAGTGGGCTCAAGGCTCCAATGGCAGGGGCTCCACTGACATGGCTGGAGGAAGCCCTCAGATTCACTCAGGACGATGTCTTCACAAGGCTATTTCACTTGGCAGCTGTTTTAACCCAGACTGAGTGATCCAAGAGAGAGCCCTCATGCAGAAACCATTGTTTTTATTATCAGTAAATCTTAAAAGTCACATCCTATCTGTTCTATCACAGTCTATTCCTGAAACATGAATTAACAACTCCGGCTCACACTCAAGGGGAGGGGATTACACAGAATATGAGCACTGGGAAATACAGATCATTGGGACCATCTCAGGTGCTGTCCACTGCCAAAAATACCATACTGGGTGCCTTATTTTTGTATATGTTGTGTCGGGTTACTTACAACGTCCAAAGAACACAGGTGCATTTTCATATTTGAACTTTACAGCAACTCTTTGAGGTCATCAGGGTGGGTCTCGGAGCTGAGTTATTTAATATTCAAGCAAAATGAGATGAAGTCAGATTAAGTAACCTATTTAATCACAACAAGTAAGAAATTAAACTTGATTCCGTTCTTCCAATTCCTAGTTTTCTGTATTTTGAAATAAAGGTTGATGTCCTCTCATCAGGTATTTCCAATCTAATGAAAAAAAAAAAAGTGAAAATGAAGCACCCAAGTGGATTGCAGCTCAGGAGTGGGAGTGGGAGTGGGAGGAGGAGGACCTCAGAGATGGAGGAGGGAGTTGGTTATTAGGTTTGAGTAAATTGGAAGGGAAAGTCACTTCAAGTCTATTCTTAGAAATTTCACATAACAGGATGAAAATGTCAGGATAAATGTACTTAATACAGTCAGATCATTAGGGGATATGAAAGGGAGAATGACTGATTCCAGGAAGCTAATCAGATGGGTGGCATTGTGGATGTGGTTCCAGTATTTTGTTTGCCCATTACACTTGCGTGTTGTTGTGTTGATAGTATGGATTTAGAGTTCAACAATGGAATTCAAATTGCAGTTGGGGACTCACTAGTATCCTCTTCATTCAGTTTTTAAATGATGGTTGCTTACACATTATACATCCCATGGTGTTCTTGTGTAGAAACAATAGTGGCTGCTTTGGGTAGGGAAAGCTGCCATAATGCTTTGAGGTATGACGTTAGATGAGGGTTTCTCAACCTTGGCACCACAGATATTTGGGTCTAGATAATTCCTCATTGTGAGGGACTGTCCTGTCCATTATAGGATGCTTAATAGCATCCCTCATCCCTGGCTTTTATCCATTACATGCCAACAACAACCCCTGCCCCCATACACATGACAAAGAAATACTTTTAGACATTGTCAAATGTCCTACGGAGCAAGGGGAGGCAAAATTCACTTCCAGTTGAGAACCACTGGGTTAGGTAAACATAAAGCTAGATAAAAACTGTATGTGATATCCCACACTCATAAGACAATTAGATAAGATGATACTACCACATTAAGTCTACATTCTGAATGGTGCACTTATGAGGATTTTCATTTTCTCTCTTACACTCTTTTTTATTTTCTAAATTTCTTACCATATGTGCTTGTTTTATAATCAAAGAAAAAATGCAAATGGTCAAATTGTTTTTATTATAATTTAAATAATAATGAAATACCATCAAATTTTATTAATTTGAAGTGTTAATTTTTAAGTATTTATAATACTATTAATTGTAACCTATGCTTTTACCTTTATTAGCTCATCTGATCTATATAATACAAGGTGGGACAATTAAGTTCGCGAACTCATCCTAGAAAAAGTGCTACATACCTCATTGCTGAATATCGCTATGGTCACCTTCAAAGTACTCACTTTGGGAAGCTATGCACTGATGCCAGTGCCTAGTTTGCCCTTCAAAGCAATTTTTGAACTCTTTTTATGGAATGGCCATCAGAGCTGTTAACATATTACCCTTGATGTCCTGAATGTCATCAAAATGTCTTCCTTTCAATATTTCCTTTATCTTCGGGTAAAGAAAGAAGTCATTGGGGGCCAGATCAGGTGAGTAGGGAGGGTGTTCCAATCCAGTTATTTGTTTCCTGGCTAAAAACTCCCTCACAGACTGTGCTGTGTGAGCTGGTGCATTGTTGTGACACAAGAGCCATGAATTGTTGGTGAAAAGTTCAGGTCGTCTAACTTTTTCATGCAGCCTTTCCAGTACTTCCAAATAGTACACTTGGTTAACTGTTTGCCCAGTTGGTACAAATTCATAATGAATAATCCCTCTGATATCAAACAAAGTTAGCAACATTGTTGCAACAAGTTCGTGAACTTAATTGGCAGACCTCGTAAAAGCTCGGACTGTTTATAACCTCAGATGACTGTAGATAAGTCCTTTGGGTACAGACCTGGGGTTTGTTGGTGGGCTGGGCAGTAATGAGCTGAGAGGAGAAAGGTCACTAATTATGTGTGGATGTTTTGGATTTGGGCACCGTTTTATAAGAGAGAGGGGCCACATGGGGCCTATAATTAGATTTCCTTTCTTGTTACAAAGCTGATTTTGAAGAATGTGACTGGGTGTGCGGCTTCCTACCATTAAACTCTGGCAGCCACAGGCAGTGTGGGTCCCTGCTGGGGGTTTGTTCCTGTAAAACAAATGGCAGGGGAGAGCAAAGGAAAATGGTGGCTTTCTGTGGGGCTTGGCTCCAGGAAGGAAGGAGAGAGGTCTGGCCACATCCAGTTGCACATCTCCTATCAACTCCTTTCACTTCCAGGAGGAGGGGCCGTGGGTGGGGCAGAAGTCCAGGAGTGTGTAGGAGCAAGACCCCCTTGTGGAAACCAGAGGGGTGGGTAAGAAGCACTCCCTTTCATGCTTATCAACATGCTTATTCTCCTCATGGTGATTTAGGGAATCAATATTATTTCCAAAATAAATTATATTTTCTTTTTGAGTGGTCCTACAGTCAATCTCATGGGATTCTTCCAAATAGTATAAGGGCAGTAGTAACGTGGGACAGTGGCTCTGCGAGATAAATCGGGGTCCTGGAGTACTTTGATGAGAAATAAAGTAAATTGACAATTTAAATTAAACATGACTTTAACCTAAATAGGATTAAGAGCCCAATGTGATTGTATGTTAGATGATTTTAAGTGAAATATGCAGTTCTAAGAAATGCTCCTAAGGACATAAGACCCAATAATGTAATAACATTGGGAAAATATCATTTTTAAGATAAAATAATTTAAACACTATTCCCATCCAGGAGAAAAAAAATTTAGTGAGGAGTCCTTATGAATATAAATATGGCATCCCATTAGTGGAGCTGGAAAAACACAGTTAAAGGAAGAACCTGTGATTTGGCTCACAGAAAATCCCTTTGAACAAAAGAGAACCTTGATGAACACACATGCCCCAAATTCAGAACAAACTGAATTATTAAAATCATGGGCAGATGTAGACTAGATAAAACACACCAGGCTCCGACATCGAAGCAACATGAACTCTACTCTATAGCAGATGATACATCAAACTCAGAGCCACTTTTTCAACCCACTATGTCTCAAATGTTTAAAAGAGGGAATGATTAGGAATGAAATTTGCACGTTAACATATGTGGTCCTTGTTAATCTTGGTCAATGTTGGGGAGAAAATCTTTTCCCAAATCCAGTGAGTTGAATCTAGGTAGTAAAATTTCCTCCTTTTATTGTAATAATTGCCTCCTTTTCCCTCCGTGCAATTTTGTGTGAGTTGCAGTGAAATGACAGAAGATGGATAAGCCAAACAGGAACAAACCTTGTACATAGAAAATGAAATTTCCTGAATGTGATTAAATTGTACAATGACCTAAATGCTATAATGAGCGTTTGACAGTCTCCTGAAGTGCATCAGAGCAGGCAATATCTCCGCCATCCTATGCTGCTTCTTCAATGGACTACAAGGAAGAGTTTGGAGAAATGTAATCTCCTCTAAGTATTTTGAACACTGGATGAAAAGAATATAAAAGGAGCGGGGGAAAGAAGAAGAAGTACACGGCTAGCAATAGCATAAAGAATTGCAAAAGACTGAAATTCTAAGATTGATCCCAAGAACTTCTATTATAAACTAAAAGAAAGTGATAGTCGAGATAAGAAAAGGGATCCAGGCGTGTAGCAATGTAGTTAGAAGCTCACTATGCTGGATTTCTGACTAACGCCAGCCACCCATGCTTTGATAGATCTGAAATTCTGTCTACTAAGTGGGAACCAGAGAGTGAGGATGAGGCGACAAGGATGGGACTTCTCTGTGAGCCTGGATTCCTGGAGGTGCAAGGTTCTGTAGAATAATTATAACTCCATTTTTAGCTTAAAGAGGATCATTTTCTGTATCCACCCAATCCACTGCAGAATTCTATGGAAACAAAGTGAATCCCTTTAATTTCCACAGCATGTAACACACATTAGCTCTCTGGCAAACAGAAGTAGGCAGTTGTTTTGAAATAAGGTCAAGACCCATCTCTCTGGGCTAGGTCAGACCACACTGCCTTCTGGATTGAGATTTTCACATGAATTGGAACTGGATTCTTCTACCCCTTCTCTCAACTTCTGTCTTCCTTGGGAAATTGGTTGTGCTAGTAAGTGTGTCAAGTTTACAGGAGTTGCTGGTCTTCCTTTAATGATACGCACCAGTTTCTGAACAGCAGTCATGTGCCAACCACTGGGTTAGGGATTCTACTTGGACACTATTTCATGACGGCTACACAACAATCTTATGAAGTGTGTACTTTATCCTCAGTGTACGGAGGAAGGAATTGAGCATCGCAGAGGTGGGGGAGACTTGGCCGGCTGTTAACAGTTAATTAGTGCTTGAATCAGGCCTACGTGGATGCAAAGTTTAGGCCTGCTGTCATTCCACATACTGGTAGTTACTACCTTGAAAAAGGCACTCCCCCTGCCCCTGGTCTTGGCGGGCTAGCAGTTAATAATTAACCCCCAGAGGTCAAAGTGCAAAGATGTTAGGAGTGTGCACATGTGTGCGTCTGTGTGTGCACATGTGTGCGTGAGGATATGATAGATTTTATTCAAATAGCCTCTTACCATGGAGAGATTCACAGAACCATTTCCTGTAGTAAACTTCTCTTTATACGTCTAATATACTCATTTTGGAATTAGCACTTAAAAATGTTTTATATGCCAGAGCTGTACTTTTTTTGAAACCAGAGCCACCAAATTCTGTTCCCAAATTAGTGTCCTATGAGAAAGACGTTAGAGGTCATGGAGAAATGAGACAGACTGAGCTGTGCTGATTCCAGACCTTTGTGGTGACTCTGAATTCAGACCAGCTTAATTATCAGCCAATTTGTTATTCTAACATTGCTATGGAACATTTCTTTTTTCTTCACCAAGCTTACATGAATTTTTCCCCTTGTTGCTGTGTACAATCCAGCTACAAATAACTAGATGACAGTATCACCCAAATTAACTTATAGGCAGAGTGATTTCTGCCAAAGAAGGTATTGCAAAAATTTCTGGTTTTGCTCCAAAATCAACCATAATGATTTACAGATGAGATCTAATCTGGGGAGTAGCTAAAGTTGTTAGTAATCTGAGTTTGCTTAAGGAATTTGATTAAGTTAAAATTACTGGTGGGGGGGCGTTGAAGGACTGAAACAGGGTTTTTATTCCCATACTTCTGATTTTTGTTAAATGCCAATATGAATTACTCTAGCCCTGTAGTAAACACGCAACATCTGGGATAATGTGAGGTAACCTGGGCAGATCAAGAACTCCTAAGTTTAATAATAGGAATATGTACCTTTTTATGTGTTCTCAGGTATTGAAGCCATTTGACTTCAAACTTTATTGCAGAACTTAACAACAACAAAAAACCTAGAAGAGGGGATAGAGGACAATGAGAACCTTTTTCAATATAGATTGAAATCTTCTACAAGAAAGTGTGGCTTGTCCTGATGTTTGTCTGAATTGGATTTTTAAGAACTGAAACAGTAGAGACCAGGGTATCTCCATTTTGCTAGTTTCATCATGGGTGCTGACGATGAGGAGGAGGAAGACGAGAGTGACACTGATGATGACAACCTGTGACACAATAGATGCTGTGTTATCTTTTCATCTGTGACTTGTCATTTGCATTAGAATTAATGGCCTAGCATCAATTAGCAGTTAGACTGTCTAAAATGACTTGTCATGAGTTCCAGGATTCTTTTTTATGAGCCATTATATAATATGTGTAGCTAAGTTTTCTTTTCTTTTTTTTACTTCAGAAAATGCATGAAATTACAGACTGTAGCTTACCCACACACAATCAAATGGGGGACAGAATTTGCTAACAAAAATCACACTGGAAACCTGGATTGTATTACCCCCAGAAAGCCCGTGACCCCATTACTCGCTTTCTCACTTGGAAAGAATTCCTGTGAAAGATGATCGTGAGGTATTTCCACATATGCTGCATTTGACACACAAAGATGGGATGCTCTCCATTTAGCAGTAGAAAAGGGACTAATGAAAACTGGGAATTCATACTTAAAATTTCCTTCCCAGCCAATGACAAAAGTAGCATCTATTAGCATTGCTGCATTTCTAAAGCACATTGGATTTTCAACATCATGGTCAAGTCTGATAACCTGTTACACTTACAAGTTGCTTCAGTTTTTAAAAGCTCTTCACATACACTTTCTTGTTTATTTGGCAATAGAAAAATCCCGTGAGGTTTGTTTCCATGTTATTTCCATCTTGGAAGCAAGGACACTGACTCTCGGTGTTGAAGGAGCTAGTCCTTCAACACTAAGGGTGATGTCGAGTTCAGAGGCAGATCTTCTGATACTCGGTGCTCTTTCTTCCCATTGTCTTCTAATACTTCAGGTACTATTATTGCCTGGAATTGTGTCAGTCTTTCCCTAGACATGGGGGAAATTTCTAGGACTTAATATAATATCAAAAAACACAGGACCTAAGTCTGAAATTCATGAACTGGGATAGTACTTAAGTTTTGAATCATTTAGCTCCCTTCTAGGGTTTATGTGTTTCAAAAGAGTTCTCAGGAAGCATTTGTCTATGATTATGCAATTAATGTGGACCTCTTGACTAAAAGGTAAACGTACCATGGCAAGATCACACTACAATGATTATATTGAGAAAATGTGTGAGGAAACATGGAGTTTGAATTTACTCTCAGCCTAAAATACATGAAATGTGTCAAGTCTAAATTTAAAATACATAGGGTATAACACTACAAAATGCAATCCATTGGACATGACCTCTAATGAACTTCAGAGATTTTGGAAGCATTCAAAGGAACATAAGGGCCACTGGGGTCTACTTTTATTAAAGCATTAGGTAGTCCGTATGTTTCCATTGCTCTATTTTGTTTTCTGTACAATGCAGTATGAGTTATTGCATTTCTCATGGGGAAAAAAGTCACCATATTAATCATTTTTTTTAATAAAGCCCAAGAACAGTAATCAAAGAAATACTCAAAGAAAGGAAAAATTGGATTATTTTTGTCATACAGCCAATGAGAATTGACAAATAGGGTGATATTGGATGAAGACTTTCATTGAAGAGAACTATTAACTTTCATAGCTCCTCTAAGCTCTATAAGCTGGGAAATTTGGGTTTAGAAAAGAAACCAGTAGATTTAATATAACCAAGTACTTAATGTATGATGTCTTTCCAAGAACAATACTCACACAAATTGAGTACTATTAAACCAATTAATAGTTGCAGAATAAGAAGGGAAAAAATGTGAGCTTTTTAAAAGAGGAGCCTGAAATGGAAGATGATACAATTAATACACTCAATTTTTACAGAATTTTCTAGAAGGATTTTTAGGTGTTTTAAATGTCTTGGAGTTCAGTTGACTGAGTCCTTGAAACTTAGGGGTTAAGATGTATCTCTGGCAGCGTGCAGTGGCACCAAGTTACCACCTCCTGAAGGAGCTCATAAAAGTCTCCACGTGCTCAATTACAAGCTGAGACAAGGGGGTGCCATTCATCCAGGGGTACAATATTAATATTTATGAATAAGAGCCCGTGTTCCCTGGTGCTGCCAGGAGCTGAGTAATGCCTGGGGGGTCCTCATGGCACACCCAGGGAGGTCATGCCAAGATTTCATCCTGGTGCAGCAATTCTGCTGGAAATTTCCGTCTTCACTGTTGCATGGGAGAAGGAAGCCTGAGGCGACTGGCTCTTGCTGGAATAGGGGCTATTAAGAGAAAAGCAGGGGTCTTCCTCATTTGTCTACCTTTGGAACACAGGCATGCATTCCTATGCCCTCTACAACCTGACTTTCTGCTCATCAGCCTTTTGCCCTCAACCAGAGGCTCTCCAAGTGTGAGCCCTGGACTAGCAGCGTCAGCACCACCGAGGAACTTGTTAGAAATGCAAATTCTTGGTCCCAGGTCAATTGAATTTCCTGGTCTGTGTTTTAACAACCCTCCAGATGATTCTGATATATGCCAAAGTCTGAGAACTTCGGATAGAGGAATACCATTGGGGGGGGGGGGTGCTGCCCCTCCCCCCACGCTGTTCTGTGCCTCCCTCGGCTTGCTCAGAGGACCCTCCTTCTCTTACTCACTGAGATCACTTGCATGTATCCTTCAAAGTCTCAGCTCATCAGCCAGCCCTGTAAATCCAGGAAGGGCTGAGGACCCTTCTCTCTGCTTCAGTATCACCCTGCACGTGCCTGGCAGTCAATATCTTACATCAGAATTATCTGGGCCTGTGGGCTGTCTGCCCACCAACTCCCACGACAGTGACCAACTTCCTTTGGATGGGCTTGGATTCAGATGTCCATGTTGCCAGTCACTAGTTGTGGGATCCCTAGTCAGTTGCTGGCACTCTCCACTCTATTGTCTCATCTGTTCCTTCCCAGGTGCCAGGATATCTGACCCCAGCAGGGGTTTCTTCAACTCAACTCAAATGAAGTGAACCAAACAGAAGAGCTTTCCGACTAGTAGGTATTAAAAGCAAGAATAAAAAGCAACCCTCTGTTCGCAAGTGCCATGTGACAACAGAGGTGAGCAGAAAATGTGGAGAACGCGGTAAATTCCATAGACCGAGCCTGAAACGGAAGGGACAGCAGCACTTAGTTTGGGGGAAGGAGCACAAAACGGAGACCCGTGACACTAGGACACCCTGCAGGGTGGGGATAGGAGTGCAAAAAGAGCTGTGGAAACAGGAAGGATTGAAATATGTAAAAATACGAGGTCTGACAATTAAGTTTGCAAGCTTGTTGCAACAAAGTTGCTAACCCTTTTTGACATCAGAGATCATTCATGATGAATTTGTACCAACTGGACAAACAGTTAACCAAGCCGACTATATGAAAAGGCTGCTTGAAAAATTTAGACGACCTGAACTTTTCACCTACAATTCATAGTTCTTGTATCATGACAAAACACCAGCTCACACGGCACTGTCTGTGAGGGAGTTTTTAGCCAGTAAACAACTGTATTGGAACACTCTCCCTACTCACCCAATGACTTCTTTCTTTACCCAAAGATAAAGGAAGTATTGACAGAAAGATATTTTGATGACACTCAGGACATCAAGTGTAATATGATAACAGCTCTGATGGCCATTCCAGAAAAAGAGTTCCAAAATTGCTTTAAAGGGTGGATTAGGCACTGGCATCAGTGCATAGCTTCCCCAGGGGAGCACTTGGAAGGTGACCATAGTGATATTCAGCAATGAGGTATGCAGCATTGCAATAACAAGATCGAGTGGAGGAAAGGGAAGAAGGAGGAAGATGGAGTTTCTGTTTCGAAATGCCCTCTTCAACCAAAATTCACACTGCCCTTAGAGCTGAGGCACTTATAGGTTAAATGATTTGCCCAAAGTCACATAGACAGTCAGTGGCAAGAATAAGTTCAACTCAGAATCCTAAAAGTCATACTTCTTTAAATGCAGCCCTCAGTGGCTCAATTTCCGGAATGATTCCTGCTTGTGAATTCAGCTGCTCGCGTGTCCAGCAAGGCCAGTCCTCATTTCATGGGCACCCATGAGCACAGGGGGAAGTTGCCTGGTAGGTGTGTGAGATTTTTGAACTGCCACAGTTAAAATTTTTCTCCAAACTCCATGTCCACAAGATGATCAGATCATTGAAAGATGCTGCTTTCTCATTTTTTCAGGGTTTGCTCTTACTTGGGCCATGTGTTAAGGAAACAACAGTTTAAAAAGATAACTCGCCCCCCTTCCTCCCCATCCCTCCTGGCCTGGAAAAGAACAGTGGGGCCACTTTGGCCGCTTTGGTTTATAAGAAAGTCCCTCACGCGAGCCCCTGAAGCTAAGCTGATGAGGAAAGTTAAAAGCATCCAAGCACAAGCCCAGGAACTGAGTCATTGTCTTCCGGAAACAGGAAGGAGCGGTGAGTGAGCTCTGCTGAGAAGTGGTGGGGTTGTGCTCCTGTGTCCATTGGGCAGGTCTCCCTAGGGACAGTTTGATAAAACAATTTGATCAAACAATTACTTATTCCATCCTAATTTCTTGGGTCCAATAGTCTATGTTATTGCAAAGTGTCCTGGATGGATTTCAAAAGGAAAGTGACACTTTCTACTTTATTCATGATGGCTTTTTCAGCTGCTTCCGCCTGCTCGGCTCTTCCATAAATTATTGCTACAATGACATTCTGGCTGACCCAGACCCTCGGTCTTGGCTCTGTGCACATGTATAAATCTAACAAATGCCTGTACAGCTTTAACCATCTTTCCCTTTCACTTTCAGAGCATAGCGTTTCTCAGTGGCTTTTTTTGACATTATCCTTAATGTTTTGTCAAAGATGCGAGGGAATCAAACAGCCTCTGTGAATTGGGGACCTACCAGCTCTCTGGGGTCCAGCTTCTATTTCTGAATGGACAGGGTCATCGTAGTTAGGTGGACTTGATCTTTGAATATAATTATGTTTTTGCTTTTACTTTTTTTGAGATCTGTAATAAGGATATCATCGCAGAAAGTGTATTACTCAGGCAATTATTTAAATAGATTTACACCAGAATGCATTTCTGGCATTTGTAGCCTGCTTAGCGTTCAGAGGGATATGGAGTATAAAATTATTTAAATATAATGATTAGTTGTTTCAAAAAGTCAATGTTATTTGGCCGATAATGTCTCCTGAAACATATAACAGTACCAAATGAAGCAGATCTGTTTCTCTTCTCTCATCCCATTGTTTAAAGCTAAGTTTTGTTTTAGGCTTGTGAAGATTTTGTATGTAGATTTCCAAAATTCTTTGCCTCTTCCCCACGGCCAACATGAATTCCAAACCTGTGATTCCAGTTCATCCCAACCAACAGTGACCACGTTTATTAACGGACTGTTTTCAGCTGTCTAAACCCTCCTAAAAAACCTGCCTTGGGAGTCATTGTCACCAAGACTATACACACAGATATAGTTAGGATTTCTAAGCTAGCAAATATTATAGAAACACATTGTAAGTGAAATTAACGTAAGTGTACTTTCTGAATAAGGAATAACACTTTCAAGTGTATATGCAGGCCTAAATATCTTCTCCCATCAAAAGAGTAAAGGCTGTTCAGACTCTTCCACACCGTTTTATTGTCATGTTTTTAAATACAGGAGAACCACACCGCTGCATAATGACAGATGCTGAATTCAACCTCAGAGGAAAGTCACCCTCTTTCTAGGAGGGTTGAATTGGGCTCTCTCACTCTCTCTTTTCGTTTGCATTATTCAGTGGAAAAATACAAAGTGGCATAATGATCGGAATAAGTTATCTTTTATCAAATCTGACTTTAAAATTCAGGTTATGTAAAACATGGAAACGCATAGGAAATTCAATCAGAACCCCAAGTAGCCTTTTGTACTCTGTTCTCAGGCAGCTGAACAATCCTTTGAGCCTTTCCTGGGAGCAAGTCCCAGATTCGCCCTTCTTGGCTAGAACACCTTTTGCCAGCAACTTCCACCAGGGGAAGCTCTGAGCACGTCAGTGCTTCCTTCACGGGCAAACCTAGAGATTCAGGCAAAACAGGGCCAAGAAGCCGGCAGGGGAAGCCAGCGAAACGTCCTGCAATCACTTCTGCAGAGATTAATGAGACAGGGTTTCCTTAGGATCATTACACCATAATTTAACTACTAGTAGAGAATGCAGAGCCGAGTAAATACATAAACAACGTTTGGAACTAAACCCTTCTGGAACCTAACTAACTTCTTTAAGGGAGAAAACTTACTTGCTGCTTGAGAACTCCAGTCCCTGATTTTGCTAACACATCCCTCATCTGTAGGTTAGTGAAAACAATTCCCATTCATTTTCTAGTTCACCTTGGTTTTAAACACACACACACACACACACACACACACACACACACACACACACACTCCCGTAAATGATAAATTCAACGTCTGTAGAAAGACAGTCACCTAATTGCACAGTGAAGCAGAAGAAAGCCTTGCAAATGGTATACAATTTTCAAAGTGTTCCAAGCCTTAGGCAAAAGCCTTTCAACTGTGTCTAAAACTGAATGATAAAATATGTTGTACAAATTATCTGTGAACAGGAAACATGTGGTAGTGGCAGGGGACTGAAATGTAACACTTGTAAAGAAATAGAAACTGCCAGTCATTTAGACCCTTTTCTTTCTTTCTTTCTCTCTCTCTCTCTCTCTTTTTTCAGTTGCAAGTTTCCTCATTTTTCCCTGCCATCCGTTGATGTTCAAGTTTATAATAAGACTCTTATCAGATCACATGAGGCCAATTGCAGCTTTATTTTTAAAACAACAACAGAAAAGAAACAAATGAGGCTAAAGGTTTGGTTTTGATCACCCCCTCCCCCTTGGTAAAACTCGTTCAAATCTCTCTGCTGTGTTGTTTGGAGCCCTGGTGGTTTATGCGTGGAATTTTGAGAAGCACTGAAAACCTTCTGCAATAAGAAAGATGCAAAGCTCAGGTGATCCCAAGTTGAATAAACATTTCTCTAGCCACCATTTTCATAAAGGCGAAGGTGCTACTCAATCCTTGATAAACAAGAGGCAGAAGTGCTTCCACTGGGAAGTGCTTTTTCTTTCCTCACTCACCATGTCACTCTTGGAGTGACTTGTTGAAATTTTTTTCTTTCAAAGGAGCATCCATTCCTCCTCACAGAAACCAGTCACAATTGCCTGTGATCCTTACTGATGGAACGCTGATTAACCCCGAGTATTTATTGCCTAGTCTCTTCGACTCTTGACGAGCTCACAGCAACTCTGTGTGTGTGTGTGTGTGTGTGTGTGTGTGTGTGTGTGTATGTGTGTGTATAGTTGTCCAGGGTGACAAAAAAACATATACAAGTGGACACTTTGGTCAACATTGCTCAAGCAGTAGTTCGCTGCAATCAGAAGTGTCTGGACACTGGTGGTAACCACTTTGAGCACCTCTTATCATTGCAGAAGTCAAACGTGACTTGTAGTCATCTTTTGTGATTGGTATATATTGAGTATTACAATTTTAATATAGTTTTTCTTTCTTAAAATGTGTATACATTTTTCGGCACCATATACATATATGTATATGTATGTGCGTGTATATATATATATATATATATATATATATATATATATATATCTTTCAAGCCTTATGCAGCTATCTGAGGGAAGTGGAAGTGTTAGGAAATTCCATATTTACAGAAAAAGGAAAAGGGAGGGACGTCTGTTCTGCTACATTTGTTTTCTATCATGAGGTTATTCAGCTTTCATCTCATTGCTCAGTGGCATCTCATTTTAGCCCTTCTTTTAGCACCTAACTGTTTGATGACATTAAAAATAGCATACTTAATATTCTGCAAGGTGCACAGACCTGCCTCCATCAGATTGGGACTGATCCTGAATAAAATGCCCTGGGATAGTCAAAAATGAAAGAGGGGCAAATGGCTTAACTGGCCACCAAATGTCAATCAGCAGCAAAATTAGTGAGTTGAAAGAGTCAGTTTCTAGTGAAAACGCATGGCTATCATTAGGAGAGTGTGGGGCTGTCCAGTCAGATTTGTACCCTCCGTTCCTGGAGCTAGACATTTTTTTGACCAGCTCTGATAATGAAAATTTTCTTTCTCCTTCTTTCCTCCCCTCCCTCGCTTACTTTCTTCCATTTCTTTTAATTCTACAAAGGATTGAACACTTCCTTTGTGTCAATCACAAAGGAGCTGTGGTTTCACTGAGGAATAAGGTACAGTCTGTCTCAGGAGTTCATGGAGTAAGTTCATGGAAGCAATCAGTTCCAGACCTCCCCTTCCCAAGATGCCTGAGTGTGTGTCTTGCACTCACCAAGGTGTAGTTACAGGTTTTCATGTTGCTGACGTACTGCTTTGCAATGCCCGTCTCCGTCCGATTTCCCTGAATTTTACCATGTTGCTTGGAGGGCATATGTTTCTCCTTTTTCTCTGCCTTATACAATCATTCCTATCTGTACGCCTTCTTGGTCTATTTTTTAAAACTCCTTTTCTGCTATGTCCCTTTTATCCTTTTTACTTAGCTCAGCCTTCGATTTCTTATACGTTCATAGCATACAGCCATTTTATATGAAACATCTGCTCATACCAATGGTTTCTCATTCAGATTATTTACACATTTCAGTATACATTATACCTGTATTTTTTCACTTACCTCACATCGTTCTCTTGTCACCCCAAACAAGACTGAGAACAAGAATTATACCACATACACACTTTTTAAAACTCCATAGCATTAACGGTTAGAGCCAGCATTGGTTGAGCACTTATTGTCTCCCAGACAACGTCCTAGGCATCTTCCGTGTATTAAATCATTTAACACTTACAACAACTTACAATATAAAGTGTTACTGTTCCCCACATTTTGCTGGTAAGGAAACGGAAGAAATGACTTTTAAAGTTAACTTGTCAAACTGGCAAAAATCTAAAATTGAACCCACGTAGCTTGGCTCCAGAGGCCATGTTCTTTTCTGCTGAGCACCTAGGAAGTGTTGCATAAACAGCTGCTCAAGCAAACTGAATGGGAGACAATTTGAAAATCTGAGAGTCATTGAGAAGCCTGTTACCTGAGCGCCTTGGGTGAGAGAACAGGACAGGTGGTGAATACATTTCTTTTTCATAGAAATGGCTTTGGAGGTTTGGGTGTATTTGAGCCTCATGCTCCACAGGCAGGTTTTGCCATGTGGGTGTGTGAGGTCTGGGAGAGGTGGGGTAAAGGAGGTAGGCCAATAGGCTTGGTCATGGTTCTCTGGTTCCCAAAAGAGTAAAGAAATATAATGAAATAGTCCACTTTTGTGGCCATGCTTTTCAAAGTAATTTAACCAATTTCAGTTTCTTCATAAACTCTGTTAACTTGTTAAGATGCTTCCCTCTGACATGCCTCCCTCCTTCCTTCTTTCTCTTCCCCCATCCTTCCTCACTGCGGCCACAGGACTGAAGGGAAATGGTACAGTCCTAAGGAATGTACCAAGATCAGAGACAGGACAAGGCCTCTGTCAACATAAGAAACGTCCAAACCTGTAGAGCACGTTAATGAGTTTATTTGAGACAAACTGACGACAATGAATGGGAAGCAAAATCTCAACAGTTTCAGAAAATGCTCTGGAGAACAGCAGTTTTGTAGTTTATTTTATACATCAGAATCAAAGGAGGAGATGTAAGGAGGGTTACATGAAATCCATTGGTGGTAGATCAAGCGGGTGGGAGAAAGCAAAGCGGGGAAGTCTCTGGGATTGGATAAAAAGTAAAAGGGAGAGACACATGCTTCTTTTATGTTGGTGAGTACAGGATAGTTAATAGAAACATGTACAGCACACAGAGATGGTATTCGGGGAACAAGATAACAATGAGGGGTTCTGTAGTCTGGTGCTCCAGTCCATGGGTTGTGGCCTGAGGGGTCCGGAAAAAGGGATTACTCTGACATTCTAAGGGCCTGTTATCTTAGATACAAAAAGACAACAGACAGCCTCATTTAAGGTAAATATTGACCTTTGTCAAGGAAGCTACAGGCCAAGGATGTGCCTACCTGCCATGACCTGCTTTTAGTTAGGAATTCTTATGTTCAGATCATCCTATGTGGTTACTTTCAGTCTTTCAGTTTGTAGGGCCTGCCATGCAGCACCCCTGCCCCAAGCTTGTCAGGTTTAGTATGTGGCCTCTTTCTCATCCACTGTCATAATAATCTCACACAGGCTCACCTGTTGGTACAAACACTAAAGCACTACCTTTGCTTTCCACAATCACATATAGAAAATGCTGTCATTTATGAAGGTGGAATGTCAAGGGCTTGGTGAATAGGGCAGGGCATTATACAGCCTTGCACACACTTTCCTGAAGCTGCAGACTGGTTTCTATGGGGGAAACTAAAAATTAAAACTGTGCTGTTTGTGAGCTGATAATCTCAGAAAAGTGATTGGCTCTTGTGATCGGCCCAGTGGTCATTCTGCACCAGTCATGTGACGTGCCCACTCAGTCTGCATTTTCATCTCATAAATAGCTGTTGATATCATGAAGAGCAAGGCAGTGGACGCAGTATGACTAACTCCTACATCGTTTGACACGATCATATTGCAGACATCCATGGTGAAAGGCCTAGGTCCTTGTCCCAGCCAATAACCCATAAAACCATCTGGTGCACACACTGTGAAAGGCGTCCCCCAGTGACAGGAGAGGGTGATCTTGTTGTCTCTTGCTGACCAGAAGCCATGGTCCTCTCCTCTACAGCTCTGGCCATGACTGTATGATCAACCCATCTTCCCCTCCACTCGCAACAATCATTTATTCTGCTGCTTTCAGTAGGATTTGCTTCTATTCTAATGAACCATCCCTCATCCTCAACCTTGTATTATCTGTATTTACTCCCCTCTTTTTCATTTACTTCCTCCGTTGGTGATCGGTTTTCTCACAGGTACCTTGAATCCAAACTGTTTTTTGTTTGTTTTGGTTTTTTGATCCCAGCCTATCAGACTTATCTTAGCTTTTCTACTTCACCATCCAGCCTCGCTCCAATGGGTGACTGCAGCTACATCTCCCCAGGACCTCAATGTCTTTGCTGTTTCTTCTTTCCAACAGAATACATTTTCCACCCCAGACTGAATCATTCCAGGGCTAATGAATAACTCTGAAGAAAAACACACACCGTTTGCAGTCCCACCTGCCCCTGGTCAACTTCCCCATTCCAAGGCTTTATGTTTCCTCTTGGACTTCTTCCCATCATCTCCCCCATCATTCTCAGCAGGTGCTGACCTTGTACCTGGTTGCAAAGAGAATGCTCAGGCTTGGGTTTTCTCAACCTATACCTACCAACATATTTATATAAGATGTCCTTGACCCTTCGCTCCTTGACTTTTTCCTCCCTCACTTATTCCTTCCTCCTTCCTTCTGCCCTACTCTCCCTCCTTTTTTTCATACTTCTTTTTTCTCCAGAGTCAGGGC
Source organism: Rhinolophus sinicus (assembly GCF_057876585.1). NCBI lineage: Eukaryota > Metazoa > Chordata > Mammalia > Chiroptera > Rhinolophidae > Rhinolophus > Rhinolophus sinicus. The sequence continues at coordinate 121,218,196 of NC_142502.1, read as the reverse complement.
AAAAGTACTTTCTATTTTTTCCACCTTTTTTGTCTTCTTGCACACCTCCATCTATTAGCTCCTGTCTGTTAAAGATTTTTAGCTTCCTCTTTTCTGCTTTGTTTACCTAGGTGAAAATTTCCATCAGTATACAACCATTCTCAAGTATTGCCGTATCGTTAAAAAATGTTATTTGTCTTGTAACTTTTGTAGCCAGACCTCCTACGTGGGTAGCCTACACTAGTGGTCGCGCCTGGCTCATGTCTTTAATCCGTGAAATCTGCCTCCTGCCCCTGTGCTTCTCCCAGGCTGCCCTTTTCAATACCAATAATAATTTCCAGATGCAGAATCCCATGGATGCATTTCCATCCTCAAGCTTACCTGGTCGCTTAGCAACATTTGGCATCGTTAGGCTACTCTCTTCTTGAAAGTCACCACTCGTTTTGCTTCTAAGACACTAAGGTCTCATGGTTTTCCTCTTTCCCGTCCGGCACTCCTTCTCATTGTCTTTACTGGCGACCATTCCTCATACCGCCACTAAATATGGGGGGTTAAAAATAGGAATCCCCTTACATTTCTTTTCATGCCGCACACTCTCTGTGGACCAGTTTCTCTACTTCCTACCACTTAAACCCCAAGGTCTTTCACGTTTATATCTCCAGACCAGATTGTTTCCAATATGAAGACCATGATGTCAACTGCTTACTCTATTTTCACCTAGGTAAACAAAGTGACCTTACACCCAGTATATCCCAACCTGATTCATTCTCCCCCCACAAAAACATGGAATAGCTCTTTTGTTTCTTTCCTTGTTGAGTGATACTGCCACCCACTCAGCTGTCTGATCTAGAAACAAAGGAGGTCTCTCATATTCCAACTTTCCCCCATTCCCCAGAACTATTTCCTTGCCAAGTCTTGGGACTTCTAGTTCCTAAGTGTCCTTGAATACATCTTCTCCACCCCCTCTGCCATTGCCTTCATCTAAGTGATTGTTTCCCACCTGGTGAGAGTGAGGAAAGGCCAGCCATACCATGAGCTTGCCAGTCCTCTTTTCCCTTTGCCCCAGGTCCCCCTGATAGAACCCCTCCTCCTCTTTCCTTCCTATGACAATCCTGCTCAAGCACTGCCTTCTTTGTAATGCGTGCTGTGGGGCCAGAGCCAGAAGTGTAGTTTCCAGGTTCTCGGCCTCACATAGAAAGTTGCTGGCTCAGGTAGTAAATGGCCATCAACTGTGATTGGCTGGCCATCAGCTGTGGCTACTTGGCCGTCAGCTGTAACCAGTGAGCCATTGGCCACTAATATAACTGCTGTGGCTACGCTAGCAGATAATGGTGGCTAGCAAGAAGATGGTGGCTGAGCTAGCAAGCGCGATTGCAGAGAGGCGGATGCCACCAGCGAGAATATAGTGATATGACTCCCCTACTTATGGCTCCGTGGGTGTTCCTTTTTGGCCTCATGTCCTGCGTTCTTGTGCAGGGAGCAGGAGCAGAGACCCCGCATGACACCCTGTGTGACACGTGCTCTGACTCACTCAAGCTGTCATTCCCTCTTCTGTGTTTCTGTAGTATTTCTGCATCTTCCCGTGGAGCACTTTTATCCTCTTGTGTTATCAATACCTATCTATTTCCTCCCAATCTAGACCGTGAGCTCCATACTGGCAAGATTTTTGTGGTTTGTTGTTGTTATGATTTATCCAATATTTTTAGTATGTGATACATGTTTTCTGAATGAATACAAGAAAGAATAAATAGTTTAACATTTACAATGGGATTAAACCCTCCTCATAGCTATCTGCCACCATTGTGTTCTACTTATTTAGTTGGTAAACAGAAAGAAAGTGAGTCATCATATACATAGTATAGTGGAAAGAGCACTGATTAACTTTGTAGAGAACTAGGCTAGTTCTGGTAATTAGATATGTGACCTTGGGCAAGAAATAGCCTGTCTGAGTTTCTGTTTTCTTATCTTTATCATTAGAGAGTAGAATTAGATGATTTAAAAAGATACTTTCAACTCCAAAATATTATCATCTAAAATGCTGTCTTTTAAAACTTTAAACAAGGTCGTTCTTAGCCTTGCAGCCTCAGTTAAGGTCCCAGATGGGTACTTAGGGCTTCTATAAACCATGTGAAATTGCATTCAAATATTTGTTGTTGTTGTTGTTATTTACTGTAGAAGAGATTGCTAATTGATAGCTGATATGTATTCTCTTCCATTCTTTATTCTTTTTTTTTAAATTTTATTTTATTAAATTTATTGGGGTGACAATTGTTAGTAAAATTACATAGATTTCAGGTATACAATTCTGTATTACATCATCTATAAATCCCATTGTGTGTTCATCACCCAGAGTCAGTTCTCCTTCCATCACTATATATTTGATCCCCCTTACCTTCATCTCCCACCCCCCACCCCCAACCCCCCTTACCCTCTGGTAACCACTAAACTATTGTCTGTGTCTATGAGAAACTCATTCTTTATTAATAGCATATACAAAGTTTTATTTGGTCACGTGGACATTCAGATGAGTATGTCCCAGTCTCCCTTTTGCAGCTGGATGTGACAAAGTGACTAGGTTCTGTGACCTAGTATGACCAAATAACTAAAAATGTGAGCAAAAGTAATATGGGCAGCTTCTTTGTTACCCTGTACTTGTCCCTGACTCTGTCCTCTTTCCTCGGGATGGGATATAAATATGATGCTGGCGAACCAGTTTCAAAAAAGGGCAATACCCCAGCAGTTGACAGAATATTAAATCAGAAGGAAGCTGGGTCTCTGAATGACAATGTGTGGCTGAAGTTGTATCCCTGTCAACTTAGAATTTTCTGTAAGAGGGATTTAAACCTACTTTGTTTAAGCCACTGTTATATTTAGTGTTTAGTTAAACTTTCAGCCAATATCCTGCCTGGTACATTTGCACATGTTCATTTCTGGAAAGAGGTCCCATAGATTTCACTAAATTTGGAAAGGTTTCTATGACCCCTGGTGGTGATTTAAAGATGGCCACACATCCTTTGACAGACCCCTCCCTAAGAAGTGAGTTTACACCCCTTTTCCTTGAGTCTGAGTGGATTCTGTGACTGCTGTGCAAATGGAATATTGCATAAGTAAAGCTGTACCAGTTTCCTGGCTAAGGTCCTCAAAGAATGGCAGCTTCCTCCTCTTATCTCTTGGAAGACTGATATTTGGAACCTCACTACCATGTTGTGAGGAAGCCCAAACCGCCCAAAGAGAGATCTGGGTGGAGAGGCTCCAAGGCCCATTCTTTATTTCTTTAAAACTCATGACAATGAAGAATAGGTCATTGCCCTGTATTACAGATGAGAAAAATGAAGAACAAGGAGTTGAAGTAACTTGCCTAAGGCTGCTCTTAGGAAGTGGTAGATTTCAGATTTGAACTCTGGTAGTCTCATATGTCTTATTTCTGTTTTGTGGCTGTCCATTGAGGCTCACAGTAAAACTTAAAAACATTACATTGTGATCTAGCTAGCTGTCCATCCTACCCAGGGAAGCACTAAGAAATGCAATTTTGCAATCTTGCTAACAATTGCCAAGTCTTGATCGTTGTTTTTACCTTTATCTTCCTAAATATATGTACTTTAAAGTATGTTGGCATTTGAATTGCATTCTAAAATGTGTACCTCGTGTTTTCTGTTTCATAGAGGGGTATGGCTGACACTCCCACCACTAAATTCCACTGCTTTTCCTGCACAAGAACCTAACTCCTGTGCCTCCTGAAGATTCTGTTGGAACATGACCCCTTCGCACAGATCTACACACAGTTGTATGCACAGCCAGTCTGCTGCCAGTCCAGACCCACAGCCTCACACCAAAGCCTCTAGTGCTCAGCAGGAGGACAGCAAACCAGATGTCAAGTGCACATTTCCTGAGGATTTTATGGGAGCCACAGAGATGCTCTCACAGGATGGTTCAGGCTTTAGTTTAATGCCACTTGTCAAAATGACTTGTTTCATTTCTGTACCACAAATGCCAGCTCAAGAGACACATTTTTAGAAGGAAATCTGCATAGAAGTTTATTTACGCTTTCATGTTCTTAATGGAAATTCCACGGGCTTACAGTTGGGATAACATCCTGGGGCTGAGGCAGGGAGTGCCAGAGTCTGTTTCTTCAACAAGGTGGAAAGAGGGGCAGTGTCCTCCATCTCAGCCTACCCAACCCTAAGGGAGATGAAGTAAGAACTCCTTTCGTGAGTTCTATGACATCCCCAAAAGTGGCTGGGCAGACTGGTGACATTAGGGCACAAGGCAATTTCAAGGAGGAGTTCTCCCTCCTTCATCTAGAGAATTGCAGACATTAGCAACAGGTCATTAGACACATCCCCATTTGCTCTCTGGGGTTTTCCAACCTGGTATTTCCCATTAGGACCACAAATGGTGGTTTGCTTATTTCAAAAATGCACAGTGGACTTCTTCCTGAATTCCTTGGCATTTACAAGTTAATCTTTCACATAAAGGATGTCTTTATTGCATACTGATTAAGAACTTGGTCTCTGCATCAGACACAGTGGGGTAAGAACAGTGATTCTGGAACTCCATAGCAAAGAGTCTGTGAGCAGGTCAAAGAACACAATTTTCACATGTGGAAGATGGAGACGGGTACTGTGCACTCAGTAGTATCACCAGTGAACTGAGATAATGTGTGTACTGTGTTAGCCCAGTGCTTCCACAGGCAGCACTACAAAAATATGGTCTATTATGCATTGCAAATAATATTGATATCAATAATAATAATTGTTATTATTATTATTATTGATTCGGATCCATTATAGCTCATCATTAACTCTCTTGCAAAATAGGGACTATACGCTGGTTTCCATGTAAATGCTGTATTTGCCACAATCACTGACTTTACTTGCTGTCCCTAGTTTTCTCAGTTATCCACCAGGCAGCCACAGCCATACTCAGAGCTTGGGCAAACACACCTGTTTCAGGAGATTCAGAGCCAGCAGTCACTGGCAGGGTGTGGACCAAGTATGGATACGTAGATTGCGCATTTGGGCTTGGATTATTCTCTATGTCCACGAGCTCACCATCTTCCCTTAACCCTAGGAGACCACCACTTTTGCTTGTCCCTGAGAATCGTGCTAGTACGATTCTCAAACCCCAGCTTGTGTATCTTTGGCACTTACTTCTCAGTGTCCATCTGGGCCACAATCCCCACTATCCTATGGACTGATCTCTGGCAACTATATAAAGTTGTAAGAGTTCTCTTGACTTCAGGTATCATTTACCACCTCTTCTATACATATTCACTCTATCCTTCCTTTGAAGTTTGTTGGCAAATTCCTTATCAAGTCCAACCTGTTTTGTCAGCCTTCCCTAACTATTGCAATGCTCACTGATTTTTTGCTTCTCAGTATTTCACTTAATTATGGATTCTATTTTGCTTGGTGTGTGCCTTGTCTCCTGTGAAAGTAGAGACCACCTCTGAGCTTTCTTTGAATCCTCCATTTGTCAGTGCTCTGTATAGTATCTGTTAATGGCTAGATGGAGTCAATTATAGAATAAAGAAAGGACTTTCTATATTTCCATAACTAAACGTCTGGCATACTGTCAAAAAGTCCATAACTAAATGTCTGGCATACTGTCAAAAAGTCAATACCTTAGCGAATGTATGTTATAGCTGAAGGAATGCTAACCTTAGAAATTCTAGGACCTGGGTTCAAATCTTGGGTCTTCCATGTACTCACTATTATAGAAATTTAAACTTTTGACTCTCAGCTTCCTCATTTTTAAAACAAAGATAATAGTTCTACCTAATATTTACTTCTTGAGGATTAAATGCAATAATTTATGTGAAAATGCTTTGTAAAGCACAATGTTATTATCACTAGGGATCCTATGTTTTATAAGAAATAGTGTCAAGATGAATTTCTGTTTCACCTTTATTATGATTCTATTACGAACACCCTTATATCATAACCAGGTAATATTTAGAGTTGAATGAATAGTTTTGCTCCCAACATTTGTGGACCTTTTTGGTCCTCATTTGCAGATGTATTATTGACTCGATGCTGCTAACTATTGGTGGCCTGTCAGTGGAGAGGACAATTGAGGCTGTCTTACTCGTGGCCATATTCAGATCCCACAGAGGAGAAGAAAAAAACACAGAAATCTCTGATCTCAAATACTGGGATGTGAAAAAGGAAAATTCTTTTAAAAAAAACCCCAAAAAACAGTTAAGTACAATTCACTGGTTTTACTAAGCTCCAGCCTCCACTGTCTTTGGTGCTTGAATTGAGCTCACACCCCCGACTCCCTGTGGGTGGGCTCTGGCAGACAGCGAATCTGGTGATTTAGAAGCCCCTCAATGGTGGTGTAAACAAAAAATGAAAGAGGCTGGATTTCACTTTGATTTTTCTCTTGAGTCAGTTACTTTTTAAAAGCCAATTACTTCTAGTGAATATTTGTCTTTCCTGTTCTGCAAATTATTTATTTAAATAGTTCTGAAGAAGCAGCTCTTTGGAATCTTGTTAGGGAGGACGCTTTGAACATCTAAGGTATATGATTCCTTTATTAGTCATGCGCGGAACATCCCTAATCAGACCCCTTTACACGGAGTCCTGCGGGCTCTCTGCTAGGCAGTTCTCATAAGAATTGGTGGGTTATAAGCACTGTGCACCACTTCACTGGCTTCTTTCAGACACTTCGGGCAAAGCCTTTACTTAACATCATTGCTCAAGTAAAAATGTTATTGCATTCTGCAGACTTCATGAAGAGGTATTTGGCTGGTGGACAGAGCTGGTGGGATTTACCTACTGACATAGACAGACAGTGAGCTATTTGAAGATACCACCATGTCACCTGCATCGTATCACAGTGTCTGAGAGAAGGTACCCAGGAAATGCTTGATTATTGATTATGTGAATGGACTCCAGCCCCGCACGTGATATGTAAATCCTGTTTATGGCATCCTTGCCAGCCAAGTGCTTCTTTAGCCTGTTCTAGAACACTGCCACTGACACCCCAACTCTGGACATAACAGACAGGACTGAGATGTCTCAAAATTAAAGTCGTAGTTTTTAACCTTCCTTTTCTGCCTCTTGCCTCCATGATTGCAAGTACCATTTCCCATCTTCTTAAACCAACATGGTGTAAATACTCTCTCCTTGGCACTTATCCCACCCTATTAAAGTTTTCTCCCAAGAAAGATTTGGACAAGCCCTTCACTCTGAGGCATCAGCAAGAAATTGTAGCTCAGAATATTACTTCCTCTTGGAGTCATTTGCGTTTTATCAGCACACAGATCTTTAAATTAAAAAAATAATCTCAAAAGGAAAATTTCAGGCTTCTATTCATGGCTGAAGAGAATTCCTCCATTCTGCCCTGGCCAGCCACAAGGGCCTCCAGGACTCTGAAATCATTTCCTGGGGGCAGCTGTCTTACAACCTTGTGCGAGTCTAAGAGAAAGCATAAGCAAGCATCACAGAGGGTCCCAGCCTTGGGGTTAGCAAACACGCGCCCCCCCCCCCCCCCCCCCCCGCCACTTCTCCCCAGGTATTTTGCATTATCCTCTCCATTTTTACCGATGACAAAATAGTCTCCAATTTCAGCACAGTGAAATCTTTTATTATTTTCTTAGTAAGTCATTTTCTGTGATTTTGGAAAAAATAGAGATTTTGGACTGTCCCGTTGCTAAACTAGTCCATCTAATTTTTGATGCTTTCATTCTCTCAAGAAGATAGAAACATTTTGCATTAAGGGAACTAGTTTGTGGACACTGTATTCAATCCTGAAGAAGGCCCCTCAGTGTGAGAGGTCAGCCAGCACATTTAACTGCGAGCTCGTCTTAGAGCCAACCCCAGACCCAGGGCTGGCAATTAGCAGACGCTCAGCATATGCCTGGGTAATGAAAATGTATAAACCAGGTCCTGCTGGCTCCCCAGTCCTCAGGAGACCCGCGGTAGCCTGGGAAGGGTTTGAATTGATTTTTGTCCCTGCTCAAAGATCTTTAGAATATGCCAACAGAGCAAGAAAACGTTAGAATTAAAGGAAGGATGCACATGTTCCTCTTGTCGTCAGATCGGTCCTAGTACCGTAGGCGTACCATTCCCTTTGAAAGCCACTCGAGGCCTCTGTAAATGGAGGTCTTGCATGAGACTGGATGGGGTCCTGCTATTGTTTCCATGGGGAAAAATGCTGAATGAATGTGTTCTATTTACGGCTAGTTGCTCCAATCCCGAGACAAATATACAGATAGCAAAGTAGCAGTGGGAGCAGCAAAATGAAAGTAACAGAGATTACTTTCTGTTAAGAAAGTAATAAAGAACAGAGATTGTTCCAAAGGAGAAAAGACAGGCTGCAGATTATCAGGGCACTTATGTAGATGAGGGCAATCACAAGAACAGAGTTGCAAATGTGTACAGAGGACAAGGTGACCATGATCTATTTGAGCAGAGCATACCGAGCCTGAAAGCCCTTTCCTACTTGCCATGGTGAATATTGCAAGGGGAGGGAGGCAGGCGACATATTTCCCTCCTTTGCATAGTGAGTGTCTAGGATCATTAGGACCCAAAGGAGAAAAATGGAAATAATTTGACAAAATGCCCAGAGGCACCACATGATATAAAGCATGACATTTTTCACATATGTGGAGGCTTGTTTCAAAATGGGCATTGCTTCTAAAAAGGAGAGCTATAAAAATGTAGATACAGAGTCAACTTTTAGCTATCTGAGCTAATGCAGTTTTAGAGGATATGCGAGAGAAGTACTCTTTTATTTTTTAAGGCAGATAATCAGAAGCATGTATGAATGGTTCTAGAGAGCAGTGTGTCTGTGTGTGTGCGTGCGTGCGTGCATGCAGATTTGGCATTCTGTGCATTTCTTATTATTAAAATGTATTTGTCTTGTATGAGTCCACTACAGGAGGACTGGAGAAACATAACATTAGACCTGATTTCTAGTTTCCATACCGCGGCTGCCTTGATGTATAGCCCTGCAGAAGTCAGCAAACCTCTCTGGCTGTCACTGACAAAATGAACGAATTGGTCTTGCTACCCCTTTGAGGTACATCATAGCTATCAGTGTAATGATTTTATTGTCTTGATGTCCAACTGTATTCCAAGGATACCCCATGATAATGAAATTTAGCATATGCATTGGAGTTGATGGACAGATGAGGAGGGACACAACCCAGCAAGGAAAAGGAAAATGAGTGGTTGGAAACCAAAAAGTAGGTCATTTTAACTCCAAGGCAGACACTGAGATAGGTTTAAAGATTCATGCTGTGGACATTCATTTTGTGTGTCTAGAGCCTGGGACCTGACATGAGCTGGGACAGTGTCCCCTGTGTAGTGGATGGTTGTGGCACTGTGGGCCTCAGTTCCCTCTTTGGCTGGTCCCCTCCTTGTGGCCTGAATTGCAGAGAGAGACGAACACTTAAGCCCTGTTGGGCAAGTCAGTGTCCTCAGCCATGGGCCTACCAGAGCCCTTAGACAGGTGCAGCGCAAGTGATGGGAAAAAGAAGAGGTTTATAGGGATGTGAGAAAATGACCAGGAGGGCTGATGACATTGGTAAAGCTGCCATTTACAAAAAGAACGTTTTTTAAAAAATTGTAATAGATAACAATATTTTGCAAGTAGAAGGACAGCTTTTTAATTCTCCTCTTCACACCCTGTTTCCTTGCAGCTGTCTAGAGCCATGGCTGAGTCGTGAAGCTCATGGCCCAGGGGAACAGCCGCGAGGGAAAGACCATTGCTCCAGAAAGGTCTCAAGGTCATGTTCCTGACTTTCTGGAGAAAGCAGTGACTTTGAAGGTCAAGTTTTGGGGAGAGAGGAAGGGATTTCATCTAAATCACAAAAAATCCACACAATGCAGGAGAACTGGTGAATTTCACCTTTGAGTTTTACTGTATGTCCAGGACACAGGGCACTCAGAAGAGGATGAGAGGAGCAGAGCTCTGCAGGGAACTAGGCGATGAGGGGAGAGATGGAGGAGAAAGACGGCCCAGATGGACCTGTCCTAATCTGCCTCTCTCTGAGTCCCTTAGAGGTCTCTTGTGACTAGGAGAATATCCAGAATAGTGCTTCAGTGTTTGCAGCAATCGGGTCTATTGCCCATTTTAATTGACTTGTTCATATTCTTTTTTTTTATTTTTTTATTTTTTTTATTATTATTTTTTTATTTATTTATTATTATTTTTTTTTAATTAAATTTATTGGGGTGACAATTGTTAGTAAAATTACATAGATTTCAGGTGTACAATTCTGTATTACATCATCTATAAATCCCATTGTATGTTCATCACCCAGAGTCACTTCTTCCATCACCATATATTCGATCCCCCTTACCCTCACCTCCACCCCCACCCCCCTTACCCTCTGGCAACCACTAAACTATTGTCCGTGTCTATAGAAGTTGTGGTATATATACACAATGGAATACTATTCGGCAGTGAGAAAAGATGATATAGGAACATTTGTGACAACATGGATGGATCTTCAGAGAGTAATGCTGAGCGAAACAAGTCAGACAGAAAAAGCAGAGAACCATGTGATTTCACTGATATGTGGTATATAAACCAAAAACGACTTGTTCATATTCTTATTGTTGAATTTTAAGAGTTCTCAGTATAGTTCGAATTAGTCCTTTATCAGATGTGTCATATGCAAATAGTTTCTCCCAGTCTGTGGCTTGTCTTCTTATTCTCTTGATATTGACTTTCGCAGAGTAGAAGTTTTTAATTTTAATGAAATCCAGCTTACCAATTTTTTTCTTTTATATATTATGCCTTTGGTGTTGTGTTTAAAAATTATCATCATACCGAAGGCCACCGAGATTTTCTCTCATGTAATCTAGGAATTTTATAGTTTTGCATTTTACATGAGGGTTTATGATCCATTTTTAGTTAACTTTTATGAAAGATTTAAAGTTAGTATCTAGGTTCATTTTTTGCATGTGGATGTCCAGTTGTTCCAGCATCATTTGTTGAAAACACTATGGTTGCTCCATTGTATCGCCTTTGCTACTTTGCCTAAGATCAATTCATTATATTTAGGTGAGTCAATTTCTGGGCTCTCTGTTCTATTCTATTGATCTATTGTCTATAATTTCTCCAATACCGCACTATTTTGATTTGCGTAGTTTTATAGTAAGTCTTGAAGTTATGTGATGTCAGTCCTCCAATGATCTCCTTCAATATTATGTTGGCTGTTCTGGGTCTTTTGCCTCTCCATATAAACTTTAGAATCAGTTTGTCAATATTCACAAAATAATTTGCTGGGATTTTGATTGGGTTTGCACGAATCTGTAGATCAAGCTAGGAAGAACCAACATATTGACAATATTGTCTTACTGTTCAGGAACGTGGAACATCTCTCCATTGATTTAGTTCTTATTTAATATCTTTCATCATAATTTTATAGTTTTCCTCATGTAGATCTTGTACGTATTTTTTTTATATGTATACCTAATATTTAATTTTTGGGACTGATGTAAATGGTAATATGTATTTATTTCAAATTCCACTTATTCATTGCTAGTATATAGTAAAGCAATTGGCTTTTGTATGTTAACCCTATGTTCTGTAACATTACTTTAATCATTTATTCATTCCAAGAGTTCTTCTCTTGATTCTTTTGGATTTTCTACATAGATGGTCGTGTTGTCTCTGATCAAAGACAGTTTGATTTCTTCCTTCCAGGTGTATAGACCTGATATTTCCTTTTCATGTTTTACTGTGTTAGCTGGGGCTTCCAGTATGATGTTGAAAAGCAGTGTTAAGAAGGGACATCCTTGAATTTTTCTTGATCTTAGCAGAAATGCTTCTAGTTTCTTGCCATTACTACAATGTTAGCTGTAGGTTTTTTGTAGATGTTCTTTTATCAAGTGGAGGAAGTTTCCCTCTATTCCTAGTTTGCTGAGAGTTTCTATCATGAACGAGCATTGGGTTTTATCAGACGCATTTTCTGTGTCTTTGGATATGATCATGTGATTTTTCTTCCTTGTCTATTGATGTGATGGAGTACATTAATTAATTTTGGTTGTTGAACCAGCCATACATAATGGATAAATCCTACTTGGTCGTGGTGTATAATTCTTTTTATTAATTGTTGGATTTGATTTGCTAATAGTTTGTTGAGGACTTTTATGTCTATGCTCATAAGAGAAACTGGTCTGTAGTTTTTGTTTTTGGTTTCTTGTATTGTATTTGCTTGGTTTTGCTATTCGGGTAATGCTGGTCTCATAGAGTGACTTGGGAAGTATTCTCTGTGCTACAAGATTGTAGAGAATTGGTACAATTTCTTCCTTAAATGTTTGGTACAATTTACCAGTGAACCCATCTAGGCCCGGTGCTTTCTGTTTTGGAAGGTTGTTAATTATTGGTTTAATTTCTGTAATAACATAGGCCTATTCAGATTTTTTTCTTCTTGTTCACACAAGAAGACTGTGTCTTTGGAAGATTGGGTCATTCATAGAATTGGTCCATTTCATTAGGTTATCAAATTTGTAGTCATAAAGATATTCATAATATTCCTCATTTTTTTAATGACCATGGGACACATAGTGATGTCCCCTCCTTCATTTCTAATATTAATCGTTTTTCCTTCTTTCTTTTTTCCTAGTTAGCCTGGCTGGAGACATTGATTTGATTGATCTTTTCAAAGAATCAACTTTTGGTTTTGTTGACATTCTCTGTTGATTTCCTATTTACAGTTTCATTGATCGCTGTCTTAATTTTTATAATTTCTTTTTTGTTGCTACTTTGGATTTAATTTGTATTTCTTTTTCTAATTTCCTAGGTGGAAGTTTTGATTATTCATTTTAGGTCTTTCTTCTTTTCTAATATATGTATTCAATGCTATAAATTTTCCTCTAAACACTGCATTCATTACATCCTACAAATTTTGATAGTTGTATTTTTCACTTATACTTAGTTTAAAATAATTGTAAATCTCTCTTGAAGTTTCTTTGACCAATGTGTTATTTCAAAGGGCACTATTTAACTTCCAAGTATTAGGGGACTTTCCAGCTATCTTTCTGTTGTTAATTTCTAATTTAATTCCTTTGTGGGCTGAGAGAAGACATTGTATGATTTCTAGTCTTTTAAGATGTGTTTTATGGTCCAGAACGTGGTCTATCTTGGTGAATGTTCCATGTGAGCTTATGAAAAATGTCCATTCTGCTGTTGTTGGATGATATGTGACATAATCTATAGATGTCAATTATATCCAGTTGATTGATGATGCTGTTAAGTTCAATCATGTCCTTTCTGATTTCCTGTCTTCTGGATCTGTCCATTTCCGACAGACTAGTGGTAAAGTCTCCAATTATAATAGTGAATTTACCTAGTTCTCCTTGAAGTATTCTCAATTATTCAGTTTTTGTCTCATGTACTTTAATGTTCTTCTTTTAGGTGAATACACACTAAAGACTGTTATATCTCCTTGGGGCATCGACCACTTTATCATTATGTAATGCCCCTATTTATCCCTAATAACTTTCCTTGCTCTGAAACCTGCCTTGTCCAAAATTAATACATTGACTTCTGCTTTCTATTGATTAGTGTTAGCATGGTATATCTATTTCCATGCCTTTACTTTTAATCTATGTGCTTCTTACATTTGAAGTAGGTTTCTTGTAGACACTAGATAGTTGGATCTTATTTTTGATCCATCAAACAATCTTTATCTTTTAACTGGTGTATTTACTTAAAGTGATTATTGATATAAGTAGGTTAATAGCTACAATATTTGCTGTTTTCTATTTGTTGCCCGTGTTCTTTGTTCTTATTTTTGTCTTCCACACTTTCAAAAATGTGCATAATGCTTCTTGATCATACAAGTACCTTATAACAACAAAATATTCCTAATTCTTCCATCCTTTACCTTATATCATTGCTGCCATTCATTTCACTGATACATAACCATGCACAAGCATATACTATATACATATGTATATGTATATATATGAACACATATATGCAAAGATAACTGAATACATTATTGCTATTATTAAAAGAATAAAATGCTATCTTTGCATCAATTAAGAATAAGAAACATTAATTTTTATTTTACCTTCCCTTATTTATTATCTAATCCATTTTCTTTCTTCATGTAGATTCCAGTTTCTTTCCTTAATAATTTTCCTTCTCTTTGAAGAATTTCTCATAACACTTTTTGCAAGACACGTCTACTAACAAAAAATTCTCAGTTTTTATTCATCTGTGAAAGTATTTCTACTTCATTTTGAAGATCAGTTTGTCAGGGTACAGAATCCTAGCTTGGTGGTTTTCTTCTCTCAACACTAAATATTTCATTCTACTCTCCTTTTATTTGAATGATTCCTGAGAAGAAGAAATGATTCCTGTGTAACTCTTGTCTTTGTTCCCCTATAGGTAAAGTGTTTTATTCTGCTGGCTTCTGCCAATTTTTTTTTGTTATCTTTAATTTTCTGAAGTTTGAATATGACATACCTAGGGGTAAGCTTTTTTCGTTTGTGTTGTTTTGTTTTGTATCCTGCTTCAATTTCTCTGATCTTCCTGGATCTGTGATTTAGTGTCTAACATTAATTTTGGGAAATCAGCAGTCATTATTTCTTCAATTATTGCCTGACTGCCCTGCCCGCCTTCCTTTCTTCCTCTCCTTCTCCTTCTCCTTCTCTTCCTCCTTCTCCTTCTCTTCCTCCTTCTCCTTCTCTTCCTCCTCTTCCTCCTCTTCCTCCTCTTCCTCCTCTTCCTCCTCTTCCTCCTCTTCCTCCTCTTCCTCTTCTCTCTCTCTCTCTCTCTCTCTCTCTCTCTCTCTCTCTCTCTCTCTCTCTTTTCCTCCTGGTATTCCCATTATGATTTGTTATACCCTTTGCAGTTGTCCCAGAGTTCTTGTATATTCTTTTCTTGTATATTCTTTTTTTTAATTTCAGTCTTTTATTTTCTTTCCTTTTCAGTTTTGGAGAATTTCTGTTGTCATATTCTCAAGCTCAGAGATTCTTTCCTCAATGGTGTCCAGTCTACTTATGAGCCCATCACAGACAGTCTGTTACAGTATTTTTAACTCCAGCATTTCTTTTGATTCTTCTTAGAATTTTCATCTCTCTGCTTACATTATCCATCTGTTCTTACATGTTTTCTATATTTTTATTAAAGCCTTAGCACATTAATCATAGTTTTAAAAAATTCCTTATCTGATAGTTTCAACATTCCTGCCATATCTCTGACTGTGGTTTTGATACTTGTTCAGTATCTTCAACTGGTATTTTTTTCATTTTAGTATGCCTTATAATTTTGTTGTTGTTGTTGAAAAGTAGACATGATCTTTTGTGTAAAAGGAACTGTAATAAATAGGCCATATTAATGTAGTGGTAAAGGTAGGGGGAGGGAAAGCATTTTATAGTCCTATGGTTAGGACTCAGTCTTGTAATGAGTCTGTACCTATGAACTGTGATCTTCACAAGAGCTTCTCATCCTACCCTCACCTCCCCCCACACACACATCTGCATTAGGTGGGCTCGAATGACGGGAGGACGCTGGAGTTGGGCATTTCCCTCCCCACAGGTCAGTTAGGCTCTGATAAAGCCCTAGCAGGTAAAGTTTCCCCTGAGGCCAGGCTGGCTTCCTTTTCCCCTCCCCCTGCAGGAGGTATAAAAGGATATTTTTTCTACATTCATTGTAAGGATCATGTGCAGTTCTTAGAGATAAAAGTCACAAAAATATAGTGGCCATGCTATGATTGGGTCCCCCTAGACTTTCTTACTGTCAGACCTGTCCACACTGGGACTCCATGCACCCCTCCTCCTGGGGCACCAAGCACTGTGGAGACAGGGCCCTGACAGGCATTCATCCAGTGGCGTTTTGTGGCATGGCATCTACTGCAGTAGCACTGATAAAAATAGAGTTTTAGTGTTTAGAAAGAAGTACAGACAGTGGCTTTCAAAGCTCCCTGTGCAAGGTCGCTGAGTAGTCTTTGCCCCACTGAGGTCCTGCGGTGACTTTCCCAGGACTGCAGCATGGATTTGCCCCCTCCTTTTTCACTCTTACGTACTACACCTGAGCACTCTGATTGTATTCCTGTTTGTTTGTTTTGCCCTTTCTGACTGAGTTGACCAGATAACAATGTCCTGGGCTTCCACTTAGCTACATCTGCTTTCTTCAGACCTTCACCTTGACTCTGGTCTGCCAAGAAAGACGCTCAATGACTCCCGTTGCTTGATAGTTTGGTTTGTTCTTTGTGATTCCTTATCAAATGTTGAAACCTGCTCTGGTGGTCCAGGATAGAATCTTGCCTCTCATCCTTCCCAGAAGGTAAAATATGGGCAAAGGCAGATGTCCAGAGATCCTTACTGAGGGGTTCAATTGTTTTCAGGTCCACATGGCTTATTAATATTCTGTATAGATCAGTACTGACGCACATTCGCAAACTATGTTCTTGGAAGAACTAAAGAGTGAGCAGAATCCCAGGACTTGCAGGGGAAGAAACAACTTACTCCTCTGTTCTCACATATCCAAATTCAAATGCTGTTTATGATTTTATAATGGTATGTACAATCACACAACAGAAAAGTGCCAGAAAGGGCTTCTGGCTAAGATAGACACCCAAAAAGTGAGGCATTTGTTCGACAAGCTTCAGGCTCTTTTACCCAGAAATCCTTTTTTATATTTAATATCCAGAAAGTTGAAAGAAAAAAATATTTTTATCAATTGCTCAAGAGCTTTGGCTATCCTGCTGCAGTCGCCTTCCCCAGCCTCAGCCTGAGACGGTGACGGGAATATATGAACTGCCTTATTCCTCAGGAGTTTTGTTGCTGGCTGCTCTAAAGGTTCAGCTTCAGGGTCATCCCAGGCCATTCTTTAGCTTGGAGCGGAGGTCTACACACAGTGGAGTTGGCTGTCTCACTGTAGCACCAGCTGGCTGTCTCTGGTAGGAAAGAATTGAGAGTATTTTACACCATGGAAATTGTCTTCCAGGCCCAGATGGACCGTCGCTGTTCTAGCTTTGACAGGCCAGGATAGATATATTCAGAAAGCCTTCCAGCTATTTAGTAACTCTTCCAAAACACTGTCAGCACCCATGCTAGGATGCAGGGAGTGGGAAGGAAGTCTAAGTAGGGAGCTAAGCCTAGTTAGTATATATTTGCATAATTATCTTGCAGCGAATGGAAGTGTGACTGGCAGAAGGGTGGAGGTCGCCTGTGGACACTGGAAGCTAGGAAGGAGTTGAGCCCCCCCACTCTCCCCCGGGTCAGCACCTCATGCAAACTCTGTGCATTTTAAGTGTCAGGTTAAAAAAAAAGCACACACACACAAAAAACAAAACAAAAAAAAACACCCAAGACTCCTCCAAATCAGCTCACCTGGGAGCTAAAAAGCTAAGTTTGGGCCCTAAGCCCTTGGGTATACTTCCTGTTCTCTCAAGGGCAGGGGTCAGTATGTGGCCACCTCCACCTGCAGTCTGTCCTAAAGGTGGAAAGTCTGAAGGGAGTGGCAGCAAGAGCTCTCAGGTCACCAGGGAGCAAAGATACTGTGCAAAAGCAAGGATTTTAAAGACAAGATTATAAAGATATATAGAATTCATGGCAGCAGCACCCTGAATTTAAATATAGCTCTGTGACTGTTAGCAAAATGATGCGGTTATGAGCTGACTATTAATATAGCTGTTTGCCTGAGACAGACAGAAAGGGGGTGGGGGGGGGAGAGAGAGAGAGAGAGAGAGAGAGAGAGAGAGAGAGAGAGAGAGAGAGAGAGAGACCTTCACCTGAGTTATGAAAGCTCATCTATTTTTAGGCGATATCTGTCCCTTTTAGAACTAATCCTCACTTTTTTTGCTTTGAAACTTCTTAGAGCTTCCAAAAATTTTTGAAATGTATCAGTCAAGGAGAGAAGAGGAAGTAAAGGTAGAAAATGGTGGCCCTGGGTTGTCTTGTTTACTGGCAACTTTTGTCCCTCGTAAAATTGCTTCTTACATTTCGAAAATTTCTAAAATGTCAAATATTCCTTCATTCGTGCAATCAAAATTTTTAAATAAAATTTCTTCAAGCTCCTTAGACTCACACATCTGAAAGACAGGCAGTGTAATTCTTGATATGGAATTTAGTCTTACTGCGTGTCATTAAAAAATAAAAAAAATCTTGAGGTTTTTTTTTTGTTTTTTTTTATTGCAAAGGAAAATGTAATTATTTTCAAAGGAAAGAAATAAAAATATATTTTTGTTTGGTTTAGTTTTGCATCAGTATCTAAAAACATAGAATTAAATTCTGGTTTCATGATAATCTATACTTTAAAAATCACTTGTAAAATATTGTTACTGCTTTAACATTTTTCATTCAGCACATTATACAAGGCAGTCCTCTTTTTAGGTGGGAATTACTAATTGTGTTATGACGGACCAGTAATTAATCATCAGGCTGCTCCTTGCCTTACATAACTCTGTTCACGACCCTGTGATGGCTGATTATGAATAAGCTTGAAATCAACTTCCTCAAAAGAACAGTTTTGGAAGGGAACAGGTTGTCTCAGGTAAGGCAGTTGACTTATGCTCTCTACAGTAAATGACTCTGTGTTTTAAGTGAAACACCAGACTGTTTGGCTATTAGCCAGTTTCATGTAAATAGGGAAAAAAATGCTCTTCTTCTGTGGCAGTATTTCCATAACTTCCCTCATTTAATGGTCCAACATGCTCTAGATTTTGTCCAAGATATTCTTTAAAGTGAAAAGGAAAGAAATACGAACATTCTATTTTCCATTGGAACCAAAATTAGACAACTTAATCGGGCTGGCTTTGAAGAACCACAACTGTTTAAAATTTTCTTTTTTTGTTTCAGGTCAACATTGCTCTGACTAATACAGATGAAGTCAGAGTGTTCTTAAAGAAAAATAGACTTTCCCCCTAAATCATCCATGCAAAATGAAGCCTTCCTTCATCATTGCAGCTATGAATCACAGGGGTGAGTTTTCAACTAGCTGTTTGAGTCAATTGAAATCATTCCCTCTCATCCTAACCAGTGTACGTATGTCGGGCATTTACTCTGTGTGTGTGTGTGTGTGTGTGTGTGTGTGTGTGTGTGTGTGTGTGTGCGCGCGCGCGCGCATTGGTGGGGGTGGGGGAGGGCAGAGGAAGATGTCTGCGTCTGAGCAGCGCCGCCACCGGATGTGTGGGCGGGCACTCAGGTACTGAACGTGGGCTGTCTTAGCTACTCCTCGCAAGATTTTATATTTCTTAAGACTTTTCAGTGGTTAATGTCATTGCCCCTCAAATCATCTTCTAGAAATTAAATGTATCACCTGGAATGAAATTTCTGAAGGTATGAATTTCTGAAAGAGATCAAATGTATACATTTCTGAATGCATACATTTGCAGTAGACCATTTGGCAGCGATAGTATTGAAACTCCTTGGGCTAAATGTCTTAATGGGTTTTCACTATCCATTATACTAAATGCTATAGTGAGAACCAGATTCTGATCATTCTTAATAATTTTCTATAAAGTACACATGTAAAATGTATATATTTACATGTGACATATATAGGGTTATGTTTCTGTTAGGTCTGGTTGGTCATTTGTTGGAATTGTGTGCAGAAAACACCATCATTTGAGTGTAAAAAGTACTGCCCTTTACAAAAGCTGCCTCAATATTTGAAGATGTTGTTCTCCAGCACAGGAATGCGTAATTTTATTTTTTTCCCCTTTTAAGCCCCTTTTCTTTCTTCACATGTGCATGGAATTTTGACTCGAAGTTCATCCAAATTGTTGGATGTGTTCTTCATAAGTCATGTTTCCTAGAAACTATTTTGTAGACAAAAATGTCAAAAATATTGGGTTGAGCAAAGCCTTCCTCATATTTGGTTTTGATTTAAGTT
Organism: Rhinolophus sinicus; assembly: GCF_057876585.1. Taxonomy (NCBI): domain Eukaryota; kingdom Metazoa; phylum Chordata; class Mammalia; order Chiroptera; family Rhinolophidae; genus Rhinolophus; species Rhinolophus sinicus. The sequence continues at coordinate 121,198,408 of NC_142502.1, read as the reverse complement.
CCAGTTGCACTAATTATGGACGCAGACCTGGGATTTCCTTTTCTCATTGTTAAAACATACAACTCAGGCCAAAATTGGCTACATTCTCCAGCCACAAACACAGGGATTCTGAGTGCCTTGGTCAGAGCTTATTAGCCTGTAAATAGCTGCACACAGGGAGAGGTTGTGGAAATGCCTGCCCCAGGCCTTGACCTGCATCCCGAAAGGAGGGAATGGATGAGGTCATTCCAAGTACTTAAAAAAGGGAAAAGAAAAGAAAAAGAAAAATCACATTATTATCTCAGTGTTCCCAGACAGCAGGGTATCATTGTGATAAGACAGTTTTTCTCAACCTGCATTAAAAATGTCACCATAAAAACCCTTTATGCTTTCTTCCATTTCAAGTTTAAGTTAAAACAGAATCTGGCCAATGTTGGTCCACCAGAAAGAGTGAGCTGGGAGAGCGAGCATTTCTCCCTGAGAAAGAGGTGCCGCTATTTTGCATGTTGCTGGAAATAGAGGCCGTAGAATTCCTGCATTTTTAGAGACTGGTCCTCATGACTCCTGTAAGGCAGCTCCCCAAATATTAATTGAGCAGCCAGTATGTGTCAGTCTCGGCTCTAGACACTGGGGATATCGCCAGAGCGTTTGGAAAACAGATGGAGTCGCTTGTCCCAGGAGCGTGCTGGGCTGCCTCGCCCAGGTTCCACAAGCCGACTGTGCATCTCTTCCCAACTCTGTGTCCTGTAACACTAGGAGCTGGAAATCAGCCATGGTGGGTGGGTCTACACCACAGAAATCAGCAAATGCTCCAAGTCAGGGGTTTTTCCTTCCCTTCGAGAACTGGTTGGGAAGCACTCACCAACACCCCACTGTTCATAGTCTCCTGGAGGAAAGGGGGGGACAAATAACAAGCAATGAAAATGTCAGGTGGCAATTATGCTATGAGGATGAATAAAACACGGCAAGGGGGTGGATGGAGTGATGGAGATCGCAAGGCCTGAAACATTGTACTTTCTAATCATTTTTTTGTTTGTTTGTTAGTAGATAACAATGAAGGCACTAAGGTTCGAATGCAAAGGACCTGAAATGGAGAGATAGGAGCCCCCGCAGTTCTGTGGTTTGTGTTTTTTGTTTGTTTGTTTTGTTTTGTTTTGCAAATGGCTTAAACTTTCTGAGCCTCAGTTTTCTTGTTTATGACACAACTGGATTGAACCAGCTTCTCCCTAAGATTGCTCCCTGCTCTGTTATTCTCTACTGATTTTTAAAACTAAAGGATTAAGTGGGATTTCTCTAGCTAGGCCCAAAACGTTATATAAGGGCAGAAACAAATGTTTAGAAAAAATAATAATCATTACCAGATTCACTTCAGGCCTCATACATCTAAAGGTATTTGTGAAAGAACAGGGTCTTGGGATCCAGAGAAGTCATGTGGACTTGCTTTTGGATCCAGAAGATTAGTGAGAAAAATGGGGTGAAGATATGGTGGACGGGTTACCTCTAGTATGCTTTTACAGAAGAAAGGCTTATGCCTGTGTTTAGAGAAGAAAAACGAATTTCCTTGAAAAGTATTTTTTTAACATGATTAGTGCCCAGTGATGGATAAAGCAAGACCCCAGGATGCTACACAGTTTTCATGTGACCAAGATGTCCTGCCACCCCTGCTCTCCTGCTACCCTCACCAGTCAGGGGACGGAGATGACAGTGACAATCAAACATTTCCCGGGTACCAAGCACCAGCTCCCACAGTGCCAGAAATGTACCTGCTGCAGGTGAGGGGCACAAAGCAGAGACCAGCCTGTGGGAAGGGATATGGTGGAGAGAGCTTGGCAGCCAAGCCTTACGTCACAAGTTCAAGTCCATGTTCTGCCACTAAAAGGCTATGACCTACTAGGAAAGTCATGAAGAGTTTTGAGATTGGACCTTTTTTTCTTTTTTAAATTCATAAGAGGAGAAAATCTCTCCTCCAGAGCCACTCTATAGATTAAATGGTGATGGAACACACCATAGTGCTTTGCAAACTGTGTAATTATTATAAAGTATTATCATGACATGCCCCCTAATTCGTAAACTATTCTTTCTTTATACGGGTTTTCTATTCTGACTACAAATATATTTGATGCCACTTCGACCAAGCTCTAAAAGGAAACTGTTTTTTGTCAGTTTTCTATGAGAGACGCATTTTATAATGCTCTTCGTATATAGGGAATCACAGAGAGAGGAAGTGAAATGAGATTAGCCTGGCTCAACCTAACACTGATGGGGGATTTCAAGGCTTGGAATAATTATAGTGTAGATGCTGAACCACAAGCAAACACATTTCCAATGATGAAAATAAGCCCTGTGGAGGTCTGGATGTCGTAATGCTTTCCTTTACAACTTTGGAGAGCTCTGCTCACTAAAAAAAATGAAAGGGCAATAAAAGGAAACATGAATATGAAACTGCCTTTATTTCATCTTGATTTTTATTTTATTTTATTTTTTTGTCCAGCAGCTTATTGTGGCTACATACTATCCTCTCCAGCATCACTAAAGCTTTTATATGACTTTAAATTTCAAAGCTACAGGTGGTCCACAAGTGCCACACTTCAAAGACGGTTTTGATTAAATGAAACAATATTTGTGTAATACAGGCCCGGGATCTTTAAACTTTTCCTATTCAATTCATCCTACAAAGGTTCAATTAGGAGAGATCAGAAGACACGGTGCCCTGAGCCATTTCCAATCTGTCAGTCAAGTTTGTCTTTTCAAATATCTTTGATATCAACCCAGGAACAACAATTTATTTTGAGGATGTAATAATCATAATTCAAAAGCCACTTTCAAAGAGGCAAGGTCCTTTGCGAGCAAGTGTGGTGGAGACCCACGTAAAGCGCTATTTGAAGTGAAATCTTAAGCCTTGGCAGCCTTGTGATTCCTCCGTCATGTTACAACTTGTCTTTCTATTGATAACTTTCACTTTACTGCCAACAAAAAAACCTAGCCCAAGAGGCCCAGCGTTTGCTGAGCCTTTGTATCAGTGGCTGGAGCATATTTCACGTCTGAATCTTGTGGTTTTTGCCTTCAGTGAAAGAAAAACTGATCCTAACAGTTTTAAACTTGTTAATTCAAGCCATATGTCAGAAACCCAGTCTCCATATGGTGCCGTACCACCTTATATTTACAGGGGCTGCTTTTCAAAACATTATTCTAAAAGCTATGTTTGCCCCAGAGTTAATATGTGGCATCCTGTGCTCCTTATTGCATACTGTTTTTAAATATCGCAGGCTTTGAAATCACATGCTGATATCGCAAAAATACACTGATTGTTAAAAACTAATCACTGTTTGTTTCATTGGCAAAAATGTGCTAATCAAGTCCTTGAGAGAGAAGTGGACTGAAAAGGAGAAAGCTTGCCAATCCTCTCGCCATGTATGGAAAAAGAAAAGAGGAAACAGAGAGAGGAAATCATAACCTTGTTGGTTATAAAGATTTGGGTGTTTCAGTGCAAAGTGTCCACAACAGAAGTGCAGTTACAACTAAGAGACAAGATCTCACTGTGCTCTCAGCTTTGAGACAAAGGAGAAATGGAGCAAGGACTCAGATGTCACCGGAGACTGGCAGGGACCTCACTCACTCTTTCGCCCAAGCGCGCTTAAATCAGCATCTCTATCTGGCAGTCCTATTGACCCAAAGTGTTAGGGAAGATCCTCCTATGGAACACCGAGTTCACTTTTCCAAACACCTACAAGGAGACTGCAGATGGATTAGAGCATAATTTTCCTCCAACAGCTTTGTTTGTTCTGCAGAGTCCAAGCAAGCATGGCTTTGCTTTGAGAGATGAGCTTTTGAATACGGTTGGCTCTGTAGAGACGGTCGGTGCGAGTTAAACATATCGTTTCTTTCCTTTTCTGGATTAAAGAGAAAAAGTGTTTTCCCTGTGTCTGGTTCCTGGTGGGCATTTATATATCCGTCCTTACTTTAGAGACTCTTGCGAAGTTCACTGGCAAGATTCGCGTACACGGAGGGCTGCCTGCTCTGCTCCTGGCTCTCGCTGTGCGCTTCAGATCAATTTACTCTTCACTGACTCAGTGCTTGTCTGTTTTGTTTGTTTTTCACACGTCTGTCCCCTGCTCCTCCATATCTTTTCTCCTATATAACTCCTCACATTCCTAGATTCTTCTCCTTCTCCTCTTCTATTTATTTTGCCAGGACAAATAAAAAATGGCATGAGGTTTTTCTTTGAAACGTATGAAATGATTCCAAGGGATTCTCTATATCATAAACAAAATATCAGTTAGAAATATTGCACTGGATTTAAAACTCTCTTCGTGAGAATGAAAGATTATTACACACATGGGTTCCAAATCATGAGCAATTAATCAAGAGAGACATAACTTGCGAGTCCACCTTTTTCCTTGAGCCTCAGTGAATACACAGATTAACATTTCTGCTGTAAAAGCAGAGCAAGTCTTTGCTGGGAAGCAAAATGAAGAAGCATTCAAGGGAATGATAGGTTTCATGACTTGGTAACTAGTCATGGTTTCCCTCACTTCTGAGAACAAAACTTAGCAGTTTTCTGAAATTAAAAACATGTACATGTGAATGAATTGGCTCATGGATTGAGGAAAATAAAAAATCCATTTAAGATCTTCCCAGGTCTTTGAGCTCCCAGCCAATCAAGCCATCACAGTGCAGGGTCCCCTTTACTGGTGCAGTGTAGGCAGCGTTGGGTGAGAAAAACCCATTGCCTTGCTCTGCATGTGTGCCAGAGAAAAGAACTCAACCCGGCCACTCAATTCAGGACTGAAGGCAAAGATGAATGCTTTCTTTAAACTATTAGGTGAAACCCACCCAAATAACCCACTGCATGAAATGGTGCCCTGTTATTTGCAGCTGACATTTAGTTAAGATTGAGAAATAATAACAAGTTGCGTTTTCTGATGGCAGAGTAGCCTGATCATTATCTTAGTCTAGGAAAGATGCCCTTTCTGATAATGGCGCACTCAGATTTCTTCTTCTGCGGTGAAGTGAAAGTAACATGTTTCCATAATAGGCCAGCCTCCTTAGTAGTAAAATTGCTTAATGCTTAACTCATTACCAAGGTAGAAAATGAATCTTACAAATGGGCATTTTTTTTTTTTTAAGGATTTCAAATTATTTCCTTTGTTTTTCGTTTTGTTTTGATTTTTGCTCCTGCTTGGCTTTCTGGCTAATACTGGTGCTCTGTCAAAGGCTACTGGTGAAATCTGTAGCTCCTGCCACCCTTCTGATTCGGTATTATAAGAAAATTCTGGTTCGGATATACGTCCACTTTCTAAATCACAAGAGATGCTTTTTGGTTGATGCCCAGAATAAATACCACATGAAATTCTGTGAAGCTGAGGGCTCTCAAGTTATAAAAAAAAGCTTTGGCCTGCAAAGAATGAGATGCTTTTGCAGAGCTGAAGAATAAAAATACATCCCCCTAACAGAGCCCTGTAATTATGCATTCTCGGTATGCAGCTATCAGGACACAGCTGGCACTCTCACTGAGTACTTTTGTAAGAGTTACCTGAGTACGATCTGGTATTTAATCGAAGGCCTCAGCATTTCCTGCGTGACTCTCATGGAACTTTATGGGGAGGATGGCAGATGATGGAATTTCTAAGGGAGCCAACGCCTGGACAGTTACTAAATTATGTTCTAACAAGCTGAGTCACTCAGGACATATTAGGTTAACTGACCATCAGCAGTGATTCCACAAGATGAATTACACGTATTGAATTGTCCCCCAGGCTGCAGCTTCGGATAAATTATTAATGTCTCAGAATTGAAATGATTAAGTTGTAAATAGCATTTTTTAAACCGAGGCTATTTGAAATATTCTCCTCTTTTCTTAACATTTGTCCCTTGATGTTACCGTTTTCATTGTTTATAACAAAGATAATAAAACACTAATTAAATGTTTAAAACATTAAGTAAGTAATGGCGTCTTATGGAAGGGTATAACAAATAAATGCGATCTAACAGTAGAGTTTCTGTCTCCTCCATTTAATTATAGTTGCCTTTCAGGAATTTAATGTTCATTATATAAATGCGTACATTTACACATGGTCATTGACACCTAAGATTTTGTTTTCAAAAATACATTTTTACAGTTCATGGCCTTTTGAAATAATAGTGCAACACTGATGACATTGAGGAAAACTGATTTTTACTAGAAATAGGAAGCAGTATGTATAGTAGTTATATTAATCATTCCATTTTCTTAATATGAGAAGCACTTTGCATATTTCAAAACTGCAGATTAAAATGTGTTGGTCTGAAATATGCATAATTTAATTTGAAAGGAAATAGAATCCTGAGTCCCAAATTACATTTTTATATCAATTGTCATCTGTATGTGTGGTCCTGGTCTTCATTTTATTTATTTATTTAATTTATTTGTAAATACAGATGTTTGAAAATGATTTTTCTGTTCTCTTTGAGTAATGAAACTGACACTTCAATCCAACCACTACACCTTGTTTGAAAATCCTGTGGTCATATACAGATGCTTAGTGGTTACTCAGCAGCCATCTACCTTACCCCAACCCCAGGCAATCCTGCAAATGAAACTTAGTTTTCTCAGGCTTCTGGATGAGATCATTTGAAGTCAAGGTGGATTGACCTTCTAGGCCAGCCCAGAGATAAATGCTGATGGCTGTCAATCAGTTACCCTTTCTCCCTTCTCACTGGCCAGGGTCTGTTTAAAAAGTGAGCATGTGTCCATATATAGTCAGTGCAATCAATGAGACCTAAAGTGGAGGTCTGCTAGGGGGTGTGGGGATGGGGGGGTGGAGGAAGGCGAGGCAGGAGATGGGTGGGAGGAAAAGAGGCTTCTTTCCTAAATAAAAGGACAAGATCTCTGAGGCAAACCCCCTTCTCTTCCTGTCTGTCTCCCACTTTTGACCTTGAACATAGATGTGATAATTAAGAGGCAGCTGCCTCTTTGCTTTTGGCCCCTGATGGCATCATGAAGTCACCCAAACCTATGCCAGCACCTGCCTTCCACTGGGCTTCTTTACATGGAGAGAAATAAGCTCCTGGCTGTTTAGCTCGCTCCACTTGGGCTTCTTGCTACTTGCAGCCAAATGCAGCCTAATTGATAGAATTGGTAGGAGATGATACTCTACAGAAATGAGAGCAAGCGGTGCACCAATGTCAAAATTAACTCAGGCAATGATATAATCATTGCTTTTCCAGTAAAGTGACTACTTTAGAAGATACTATTTTTCTACATTTTCTCTTCTATATCCAAAGTATGTGTTATTCTGAAATCTGGGGTGATACTTCCTGAGTTAATACCAATTAAATTTATTAGTAGAAGATGATTGATATGTCAAAGAAAACAGAACCGCCATGATTACAATGCCTTCAAGGGACAGAAGGGACTGTGTCAAACTTTTCTCAACTTCTATCAACTTAGTGTCTTTTTTATTTTTTACCCAGATGTCTGGATGTTCCCCAAGTCTTCATGCCTGCTGGAGTATTCTTGTCCTTTCAGCATTAAATAAAAATGCTCAAACATTTATCCCTTACATGGTAGAACTAATGTCCTCCCAGGCTGTGGTGGGTGTGGTTACATTTATCTCAGTGGCCTCAGGTCTGAGCTCTGGCATCTGCCTTTTGCTGCTCTTCTTTCCTCCCAGTATTGGCTCGGGCATAAAAATGCAGTCATTTTTCTGTGACTACATTTATTCTTCAGTATTCACTTTTTAACTAGTAACCATGTGGAGAGAGATTAATGTTGTAGAGATTAAATGAAAAAGTGCATGTCAAGTGCCTGGCACAAGTGTACATGTGACTATCTTGCCTTTCGTAATAGTATCCCGATTATGTGCATAAAGTCGGCTTCCATAGACCTGGATTTCAATCCTTACTCCACTCCAATTTGACCTCTGACAGTATAATTAGTCTGTAGGAACCTTAATAAAATGGGTCCCATAGTGATGTCTAGCACTCAATATAGTTTAAAGGACCAAATGAGATATTGCAAAACATTATCTGGCAAATATATTCTCTGTCAGTTGTGGTTTTGATGTTTTGTTTTTTTCTCCAGCCTCCATTTAGCAGGTGGGCACATGGTACCACTCTATTCATGCTTTTCCTTTGTTAGCTTATGGATATCAAAATAACAGTTAAAATGCAAATTTACCCCACAATGTGTAATCCACAGTGGTGTATATGATTTATTTCATTAAAACAGAACCTCACTCAATACTGAGGATTCCATTTGATTGTTGACTTGTTTTCATATGTGGACTACACATTGCTTTTGCTGTCCTTAGTACTTTTAGGGGACAGTTTGATTGGGAGTTCATATCTGGGGTTTTTACCTCTCTGAATCTCAAATGTGTTTGCACAGAGAGAAACAATGATGCTCGTTATTAATCGTCTCTGAAAACAACAGAACTCAGTGAGACACACCAAAATGGTCTCTGTTTTGAGTTCAAAATTAGCTTATCCTTTCAGTCCCTTTAGAAACTGGAATATGTTAAGGTCTCAAATAAACTCTGATTTTTGTCCTTTGCTAAATATAGAAGGTTCTGAATAGAATGAGTTCCTTCCGGGAGGGTGTTATTCATCCTGCTATACTCAAGTCAGAAACAACCACCCAAGGGGTGTTGATGGTCCAACATATTTTTTGCTCATTTGGGTGAGGCCAATGAACCCACCTGAAGATCAACTATTAATAGTTTTTACCAGGAGGGTAACACACAGATTCCTGGGTGCCCTCACAGAGAGTATTTTAATACAAATGTTTTATTTTTGTATTTTTTAAAAGAAAACAAAATGCCATTCTCTACATAGGAAAGGTGACATTTTTTAAAAATCATTGACATTTTTCTATATCCTGGGCTATTTCAAGCAGTGGCATTATTACATTAATTCAGCAGAAGTAGGAAAATTGCCCATAGAGCATGCAGCCAAATAGCAAGTCCAAATGTAGGAATATGATCAACTGCTGAAGAATTCGCATATTCAGAATCACCCTTAATTACGTGACCTTAGATCTCTTATCAAGTTGATAAGACCAAGCAATGATGATTTAATTTGAATTTCTACCTCATGTTTTAATTCCCTTATTTCTATTAACATGAACAAATTTTTTGTATATAAAAGTTACAGTAAATATGTTTAGAACAACTACATTTCTAAAAAATTGTAAAGTGGAATTTTATATATGAAACATACTGCGATTTTGAATTTAAAGAGTTCCATTTGTGGATTATAAGATCTTTTCTGTAATCACAATGCAACCCTAGATATTGTTAAATCCAGAGGTCTTAAAGTGGGCAGTGGGGAGAGACTATGATAACTAATTCCTACCTATTTATTTTTACTTAAACAAATACAAAAGAATCTGAGCTTAACTAATATTTAATATATAAACTATCTCTCATGCTCTCGCCTGGTTTGAATGTCAGAAGCTCAGGGATTATCCCCAAAATGTGCATTGATCAGATAGACCAACCAGGAGGAACACCAGCAACAGAGTCGCAGATGTTAACTCTTTAGTTGCTGTATCTTGGGAAGATACGAAGGTCTAGGGGGAGAGTCAGAGTGATAGGTATTCTGGGAGGCTCAGACAGTGGCTTTTTACACCTGGAATGAAAGTGATTCAATTCTGTATTATAACAACCGGTATGAAAGCACCATTGCATTCCAGTTGTGTATCAGTCCTGCATGAGTCCCATATGGTACCCATGGCAAATGGTGGGAGAAAAGAGAGTTCTTCCAAGTGGACCCATGGGCAGGGCCACTTCACACCCACAGTTGCCCAACACATCATTCTATAGTGCACTTTACGTGTACTAGCTCAGCAGATTTAGGAACTGGATGACGTAGTTTCAAGTAGAGTAACCAGTACAAAATGGACAAGTGATTTACACTATCCTTGTCAAAAAACCACTGGTTTAAGATGCAACTGGTAGGACAAGCCCATGTTAACCAGTCAATGCAGGAGCTGATACATCCTACTCCTAGCACAAGCTCTTCTTTAGCTACACTGCGACATTTTAAAAGAATTAAATGACAAGACTCTGACAAAAAATTAAATACATGATCAAGAGTATTATTTAAAATATGGACCTGTATTCAATATCAGTAATGCTAAATTGAGTGTGGGGTGTACTGTATTTTGGATAATATAGAATAACATGATCACAGTTAGGGAGACATTTAAAAATATTGTTTAATATTCATCATCATCATCTTAAGTTTTTAAAACTCTGAGTTTTGGAAACTCTAGGGCCAAGAACTGGATCAATTTCATGTTTTAATTCATTACTTCCCATCGACCTTGGTCCATGAAAATGCCCCTTTCATTTAAATTATACTTTTTGTCATATGCTGTAAGAAACATACATGATTCATGAGTATACATGAATCCATCACCCAAGGCAAGAAGTATAATGTTACCAAGAATTTACATATACAAAGATCCCAAGTTTAAAATTCTTTTTTATTTTGTATATGGGTGTATGGTTTATAATATACATAATATAGCAATACAATGGTACTTTCCTTTTGATTCCCCCAGGCCCTTTTTTATTACTTGCAGTAATATCAAACCATCCATTTACAATAGTCTCCCTTATCTGTGGTTTTGCTTTCTGCAGAGTTGGTTACCCTCAGTCAACTGCGGTCTGAAAATATTAAATAGAAAATTCCAGAAGTAAACAATTTTTAAGTTTTAAATTGTGCACCATTCTGAGTAGCGTGATGAAATCTCAAGCCTTCCCACTCTGTTCCGCCCAGGATGTGGCGGGGTAACACCCTTTGTCCAGGGTGTCAACACTGTATATCCTACCTGCCCTGAGTCACTTAGCAGCCGTCTTAGTTATCAGATCGACTGTCGCAGTGTCTCAGTGCTTGTGTTCAAGTCACCCTCATTTCAATTAATACTGGCCCCAAAGCACAAGAATATGGCACTGGCAATTTGGAAATGCCAAAGACAAGCTATAAAGAGCTTCCTTTAAGTGAAAAGGTAGAAATCTCAACTTAATAAAGAAAGAAAAAAAAAGTATATGCTGAGGTTGCTAAGATCTAAGGTAAGAATGAGTCTTCTATGTATGACATTGCCTAATTTATAAATTAAATGTTATTATAGGAATGTATGTATCGTATAGATCTGGCTCAGTATTATCTGTGGTTTCAGGCATCCACAAGGGGTCTTGGAAAGCATCCCCTGTGAATAAGGGGGAGCTACTGTTCAAATTTTGGTCTCCCATCAGCTGGAATTAACTAGGTGTGCCTTTGGGATCACACAGTTGTGTCCTTTGGTGGATACGAGAAAGGAACAAACCAATCACTGGAACAGAGGGGATCACACTGCCTCCGCTGAGACCCAGGGGGAACATCCAAGCATCCACACCTGAACACTTAACGGAGGAAAACAGAGTTGCTCTTCACTTGTTTTCAAAGCAAACTCATTGGGAAAACGGTGAAGAAACAGTCACCATAAGTCAAATGTATTCATTTAGAGTTAGACCTTCAACACAGGAAACAAGTGTTTCTTTTTCTAACACCCAACCCTGAAATAAATTTACCAATAAATCCCAAAGATTTAGTACAAATAGTACAATTCATATTTCCTTTCCTCTTTGTAAGAATTTGCTGATGTCTTCAATCATCATGGGAAACCCTAGAAATTCCTAGAGTAATTTTGGGATTGAGCGCCTATAATAACTAGCCCTATATCTAAGCATCTAAAGCAAATGCATTTTCTTTTTCAAATTTTAGGACATATAGGTTGTTATAGAAGTTTTATATTGAAAAAAGAGCCATATGTATAGTTTTAGCACATGTGTGCAGGGGTACGTGTGTGTGTGCAAACGCCATAAGACATAGTCCACACTTCATAAATATAATGAAACATATTAAAGAGGACAGGAAACATGTCTGTTTTACTTATTATTTGATCCTCAGTATTTTGCAAAGTAAATGGCACATACCAGGTGGTCAATATATATTCATTGAATGAGTGAATGAATCACTCAATCAATAATCAATGGCTCTGGGCTATCTGTCCTTAATCCATTTCAGTCATGTTTCTGTTCCCTGTGCTCCACTCAACCTGCTCTCCTCATGGGCATCAGTGATGCCCTCTTGCCCAGGCCAGTCCATGCTTCCTTTGCTGCTCTCTTCCTCCCGAATGGGTCCTAATTTGTTGAGCCCTTACACTTTGTGTCCTATGTAATTTCAAGCAGTTCCATGAGTGTACATTTCTTCTAAATACTGACAACTTTCAAACTTAAAATTCCACACCTAAATTGTTTCTTAACTCCAGAGTCACAGATCCAGCTCCCTACTTGAGATACCTACCCCAAAGTCTACTTTGCATCTTACACTTTATATATACAAAGGGGAGCCCCCAATTCCTCTTTCCCCAATACATACGTTCCTCTCTCATCCTGCCCCATAGCAATTAACTGCACCACCTCGCAAGCAACTCCTCCAGCCAAAGCCCCCAAATCATGCATGATCCTCCCCTTGCCCCACCATTTCTCCATTTTCTACCTTTCAGCAAGTCCTTTTGAAAGTATCTCCAGGCTATATCCCAAATTTATCTACGTCTTATCAACCCCATTAGTACCACCCAGGTACAAGACACCATTATTCTTTTTTGCTCAATAATAAGCAGTTGGCTTGTAACTGACTGCTTCTTGTTTTTGCTCCTCTATAATTCGTTTTACCCAGTAAAGGCAAAATGATTTTTAAATTCATGACTCACTCCCCTACATAGTACTTCCTGCAGCTCACCATCACATGTTGAAATTATGCCCAAATTCTATTGTACGGTTACAAGTTCTATTGACCTAGACTCTGACTCATTCCTTTTTTTTTTTTTCCCTCCTACATTTCCCCCAAGGACAGCCTTGACTCTACATCGTTTTCTTGCTGCCCTTGAACACAACAACACTTTTATTTTTTTAAGTCTTTGTACCAGCTGTTCCCTTTTCTTGGAAAAACCTTTGTCCAGATATTCCAGTGGCTTATTCATTTTTGTCATTCAATGCTGAGTTTAAATATCATCTCTTCTGTCACCTTGTCCAAAGGTCAGCCACACAATTGGAGCTGATATACCCCCACTAGAAAAATAAATATGCACATAAACTTTATATTGTATCATTCTGCTTTCTTTTTAGTGCTTTAATATATGATATTATCTCCTTTATTATTTGCTTATTTGTCTTCCCCAAATGGGACATTAGTGTTTGGAACATGGTGAGTGATCAATTAATATTTGTTAAATGATGGCTGGAATAAAGAGACAGAGAGAGTAAGTCCATCCAGGCATATCTGGGAATATACAATGTTTAAAAAAATGAAAGTATTTTTAAGGCACAATAGATACCCTGGGTCAAGGCTGCTTCCTTAGCATGATATAATTCTGTGGTATTTTAAACAAGGAGTCTAGCTAAATTCCATTAGTTACCTTCGGTTCCTCTTTGACAACCACTCTCAGGCCTAATCTAGTAGTATAATTCCCTAGCATCAGCAAGTCTGTGTAAAATTTCACTGCTTTGTGTATGTAAAACTCCTATTCAGGAAAAACAGTTGCAGCTTTTGGCATCACCATGACTGTTCCCAATTTTAATTTTTTTTCGCCATCCAATGAAGGGATTTTGCAGAGTAAACAAGCATGAAATGGTTTTTCCATAGTAATTTAGTCATTTAAGGAAGACTCAAGGTCTGGGAACACTTTGAATATTGGTGCCAAGTTCTCGATTTCCTCTTTGATTTTAGTTGGGCGAAAGTACCCAAAGCAACCAATTTGTTACTAAAAGCAATTATAATATAATCTTGGTTCTTCGTTGGTAACTCTAGACAGTTTAAGGGTGTTTGTAGGTACTGAGACTCCTCATACTAAATTGCCGCAGCTCGGTGAATAATGTTGACTCATCTTCTTAGCCAAACACAGCTTTACTACTAGCCCTGGCCCAATTGTCTTCTAATTAAAAGAAAAACAAACAAAAAAAAAACTAGAAATTGGAAATTGTACAAGAATTATTTATATTAAGTCATCTGTGAACTAGAGAATGGGTCTCATCAACCAAAATTCGAATTTAAATGCTACTGAAAGGCAACGATCTTAGATTATTTGGATCTGGCAATAACCTCCCCCCATGAATACCCTAAAACTAACATCTGGACCATGCATCTTATTTGTTTCTACTACGGAACACTGATAGCACTACTCCCTTCCTCAAGTCCTGCTAAATATATTGTTATGTTCTTTTCTAGCTAAAAAGAAAAATGGCCCAACTTTCATTGTCCTCAAGTGCTTCAACTCTACTAGAAAATTAAAAGGTGAGAGAGATTCTGATGAACAACAACAAAAAATGTAGAAAGAAGAAATAGACAAGTCAAAACCTGAAGAGTAGTAATAAATTATTTTAAAATGTATGTATTAGAAGATAAGTAATTAATTAAAACTATAAAAATGGGACAAGTGTAGCCAGCAGGTTAATAATGAATATTTTAGAAACTAGTGCTTAAAAATATGTTTCTTAATTATGATCATTTACAGATTTCTGAAAGAAGAGGTGTTAATGGGATAAAAGAATTTTAATACATAATATGAATATGAATCCAAATGAATTGTGAACAAAAAATGAGAGCAGATGACATATAAATAGGTTGTAAATAGTACAGTCTCTTTTTCTTATTCATACACACTGATAAAAAATGTTCTCTTCATTACTTCAGGTTTTAGTGGTTGAAATTTAATTGAGTCTTAGACAGCAAAGCTAAACTAATGACTGCCTTTTAAAAAATTAATTAATTAATTAATTAATTTGTATATTTACCTCTAAAATCTAGACTTCTTAGCAGAGAACACTTTGCAGCCAAGAATAAGGTCAGATTTTATATACAACAAACAAAAAAACAACTTTTTAACATTTGAGTAAAAGATCTGAGAAATCAATTCTGGGTTGGAATCTATCAAATCCGAGTGTACTTTACTGAAACTTGGACTTCTATTTATTTTTGCATAGAAGCTATAGTCAAAATATTAATATCAGTGATTATTTATGGCTTTGATCTTCGGTTGGGCACCATGATTTGCTTCCATTTAACCTTTTGGAAGATTCAGTTTATTTTAATCAAATGAGGATCACAGAATCATAGGGGTGAATCGGAGTTTAGAAATCACTAAGTGATGGTCCCACCCACCCCCACCTTGTGGTAAGAACTCTGAGTTCCTGGTAGCGGAAGTTATTATAGTTCACAGTGAGTCAGACAGTGAGCCTGTGGAGATATAGGGATTTCAAATCCTAGGCCCCTTTTGTTGCCCTCAGTGACAGATCAGACCAAATGTTTCGCAAATGTTTAAAAAGAAAAAAAGAATCAGAATTCTGTTCAGGTGGTCACCATGCTGACTCCAGAGTCAAAATGGACTGGGAAGTGCTTGGCTTAAGCCACATAGGCGGTCTTGCACTGGGTCTGCCAAAGAAAGCCCAGCTCTGAGTGCTTAAATACCGATCATCTTACTTTTTCATCTTCATTAATATTTCATATATGTTCAAAAAGCATCACGTGCTATAAGTAGAAAAAGAATTACCGATTACAGATTAGTGATTTGAAGACGCTCCTGTAGTAATTTAGTAATGAAGGAGAAAACAAATCCCACATTTCTTTTAAGCAAAATATTATTTAAGAAGTAGGCGTTGTAGTCCTGGAAAGGTCAGTTTCAACAAATACCCATGGCTGAACTGCCTCAGATTTCAATAAAATATTTTTCTGAGGGCCTTTGGGGATAATTCCATTTATTTATTCCATGTAAAAGAATTTAACCAGAAGGTTTTTGTGGAGGTGGTCTGGCCCAGTCGATTTTATAAACATAAAGAAATATAAAGTGTAGCAAATCGAGTTCATTGCAAGGCCCTCCATTTGGCTTCTGCTTCTTTCTTCCTTTCTCAGAGAGCGTCAATGTGATTCAGTCTTTCTCCTATAGCCACAAGCTTCACTAGGCCAGTCACAGAAATCTAATTTCTTTTGCACATGCTTAGTTCTGGAAATTGCACGTGGCATAACTCATATTGAGTTGTGAAGGAGGACCTGCTGAATTAGTTCTGAGAAAGTTCTCAGATAACAGAGATAGTTAGGACAAAATTATTGATCAGCTTCCATTGGACACTGTCATGTGTGGATGTCACGTCTACGTGGATGGAGCCATTTTGCAGCCATAAGGGCAGCCAGCTGGAGAATCAAGCTGAAAGGCCAGGGAGGGGAGAATGCAAAGACAGACAGAACGCTGGTTCTCAGTGACATCACTGAGCCTCTGATGTAACCAGCCCTTTCACTGTGATGCTTGAGGCTTCTTGTTTTATGAAATCACACCATTTTCCTCATGGTTTAAGCCGGATAATTGACGGTTTTCTGTTGCTTACTGCAGATAGAGTCCTAATGGCTGTTCAAAAACTATAGAAGTAAACATTTTCCTGAATATTTTTTAAATACGGTGACCCCTATCAAGGACTTGTACTTCAGCAATATCCTTCCATCACTAAAGATGCTAAGAATATACAGTTGGCGAGATGACTATCCTCAGTGATGGAATATTCAAAATCTAATCAGTTTTCAGTTCAAGGAAATAACCGCTAATAAAAAAAATGCTTTTGGATCATTTCATGAGGCAGAGTACTTTATTCCATATGGCATTCTGCGCGTCCATATGGCTTCAGGAATTAGAGAGGTATATTTGTCAAAATATTCAATCAATTGCAGCCCTTAAAGTTGATAATGTTATGTGTTTGGAGCATACACCATCTCTTGAATATGGGGGAAAGTCAAAGGAGCAAATGCCAGCCAAAGGAAAATCATAGTGAGTTTATATTCAGGAGAGAGAGAAAAGAAAGAAAAGAGACCTGCACTGCTGTAATTTAATCTAAATCACGTGAACGATATTAACTCTGTGGCAATAACCTAGTCACAGGTAAAAGCTATGTGTAATAAGGTTTATTCAAATAGGAATGGGGTGGGAAATTCTGATTATTTTACATTTCAATTGGCATAATTTCAGAATTTCAACCACATATAAAGCAGTTACCTTGAAGAAAAAGATTTGTAATAGCAAACTTAAACACCTTTAAAATATTGCAGGGTTTTTTGTTGTGTGTGTTTTTTTAATTCTTTTCTGTACCACCTACCTATCCAATCCAACTCTGAAGACTGTTCTTAACCCCTTCTAGCTCTGGGCTGTCTGTAAACTGTTTAAGTTGTGACTTGTTTGAGAATTCTGCAAATTAGGCTTTTCACAGAATTGGCTTAAATAAAATAGCTGCCCCTTCATACAGCACCTTCCATTTTTACGTCCTGTAACCTGGGACTGGGTCTCTCCAGAGTGAGTGGGAAAGCCTGCTTAGGAAGGCAGGCAAAGCTTCCTGGGCAACAGAATTTCTGCAGGGTGTAAAAAAGAAAAAGAAAGAAAGAGAGGCTGAGCTGGAGCTGTATTTCAGTGAAATTCTGCCAAAGGACTGAAGACAAAAGATGTAAGATTCTAATGCTATGTAGAAAAGAGTTAACTACCAGAGAAAAAAGGTTGGTTCCCTTGGGGAAAGAAAAAAAACGAATCAAATACATCAGTCAAGAGAACAACAGAAAGCTCGGCAAGAGCCACAAGTCACGAAAAGACCGAATTTCTGAAATGCATTTCATTTTAAATTAACTACTCTCAGATCAGAATGCAGAATATACCCAGCACATACATGTGAGGTGAGTACAATGCAGTGTATGTGTGTGTGTGTGTGTGTGTGTGTGTGTGTGTGGTGTGAATGTTTATACAAAGAAATTTATAAATGAATAAATTCAAAATGTATTTCATTTCATCAAGGAATTATCCTACAGATATTGTAGTGACAATGGAATGACAGAAGTATTAGCCAATTTCCTTCATTTCTTCTAATGGCTGTACCTAGTACTTCTCCGTCTTCAGAATACCTGAAGTGCTCACTTCTGGGTTGAACTTACACACAAATTGGCAAGACAGTGCCTTTTGGACAACACAATGAAATTACCACAGTTAGAATGATTGCAGGTGTGAAGCTATTAAAAAAACAAATAGCAAAAGGTGGCATAATATGAAGTCTAATGAACCTTTTTGACAACCTTGATACTACTCTCTGTTCCCCAGTTTTTATCTACATTTTCTGATGTGCACATATCACATCCCAACATGAAGGTGGTCTGTGACAAGCTCAAACCATGGTTATAAGTGCCTTGCGAGCAGGGCAATGCCTCCCCATGCCCAGCAAGTAACTGGTACCCATCAGGCACACAGACTTGAGTGTGGGCAGAGAATGAAAGCACCACAAGGATTCAGCCCCTCTGCTGAGTCCACAAATCCTTCTGTCTCTGTGCAGACTTTCCTGATATCCTCACTAGGAACTTCTAGGTCTGTATAACTTAGTGTTTTGTTACATTCTTCAACTTTCTTCCTCCCTCATCTCTGCAAATAGTTGCAATCCTCTTGAAGAAAGAGGCCACGTCTTGTTTTTCTCTTAGCCACTACTTTTCAGGGTTTGAACTGGTTGTGGGGACAGAGTTAGGAGTGCAGTTTCCTGGCCCTCGTCCTCACGTGGAAAGGTGCTGGCTCAGGTAGTAAATGGCCATCAGCTGTGGCTAGTTGGCTGTCAGCTGTAACTAGAGAGCCATTGGCCACTAACATAACTGCTGTGGCTACGCCTGCAGAAAATGGGGGCTAGCAAGAAGATGGTGGCTGGCAAGTGTGGACTGTAGTTAGCACGACAGAGTGAGGGTTGCGAACAGTGTGGCTCCTGCTTCCTGTGTCTTCAACCCAGCCTCCAGCGAGGGTATGATTCCCCTATCTATGGCTCCGTGGGTGTTCCTTTTTGGCCTCACCATATCCTGCGTTCTTATGTGGAGAGCGGGAGCTGAGACCCCGCAGGCCACCCCGCATGACACTGGTGCTGAGGATACCCGAAATTGATGGGTTTGGCGATGGAGAAAGAGGGGGTTTCTAAAGCACTAGAAAAGGCTTGCCTCTCAGTTTATGCTGACCCCTTGCTTGGTGTGAAGGTATGCTGAGTATAAAGAATAATCACATCAAGTTTAGCGACAGTTACCTCACTCTGACTTTCCTCAGAGGGTAGCTCTAAAAGAGAAGAATCAGAAAAATCTGGGTTTGAAGCTTTACTAGCTTATAACATTGGGCAAAGTCTCTCGCTGTTTCTTCATTAGTAAAATAAGAACAATATAACTTTCTTCCATGTTTCAGGCTGCATTGAATAAGACCTAGTGGGGTGGGGGGTGGGGGGGAATCTCTTTTCCATTGATTCCCTTTCTGTGCCAGTCACCAAAGATTTTTTTTTTTTTCCCTGAACTTCCTGTTTCTCCCTGGAATGAATTTCTGTTTCTGTTTATGTTACCATTTTGGGAATATCCATAAAGGGAGTTCCTATGAATAAATTCAGAAGATTCATGCCCAGAGGGAACAGGATTGCTGTGGGTGACTATTCCAAGGCCTCTTACTTATATTAATGGCCAGGCGATTAGCTTTCTTAGCCATACTCACACACACACACACACACTTTTAATATAAATTTATATCCATATAAGTAATCAGAGACGATTAGGTTTTTATTGCAGCCACGACAAATTACCAAGCGTAGAACAATATGGCAAAACTGATTTATTATCTTAACAGTTCTGTAAGCTCTGGGTCTCACAGAGCTAAAATCAAGGTGTTCGTAGGGCTGTATTCCTTTCTGGATGTTCTAGGAGAGAACAAATTCCTTGCATTTTCCAGATTCTACAGACCGTCTACATTCCTTGGTTCATGGTTCATTCCTTTTCCCGATGCTCTTTTTCTGATTCTCTGATTACAGCCAGGAAAGTTTCTCCACTTTTTAGGATCCATGAAACTAGATTGAGTCCATTTGGATAATCCAGGATAGTCTTCACATCTCAAAGTTGTATGTGTGTGTGTGTGCGTGTGTATGTTATGGGCCACTGTGTCCTCTCTGACTCCTGGCGACCCTCTGAATGAGTGATGTCCACAGTGTCCTGAGCCTAACAGCCCTGCTCACCTCCTGGAAACTCAGCCTATGGCTTCCTTTTTTTTTTTTTTTAATTAAAGTTTATTGGGGTGACAATTGTTAGTAAAGTTACATAGGTTTCAGGTGTACAATTCTGTATTACATCATCTATATGTCACGTTGTGTGTTCACCACCCAGAGTCAGTTTTCTTTCCGTCACCATATATTACACCCTGTTTACCCTCTTTTAGAGCACCCCTGCCCCCTTGCCCTCTGGTAACCCCTAAACTATTGTCTATGTCTATGAGTTTTTGTCTCTTCATTTGTCTTGTTCTTTTAGTTTTATGTACCACATATCAGTGAAATCATATGGTTCTCTACTTTTTCTGTCTAACTTATTTCTCTTAGCATTATAATCTCAAGATCCATCCATGTTGTCACAAATGGTACTATTTCATCTTTTCTTATGATCAAATAGTATTCCATTGTGTATATATATACCACAACTTCTTTATCCATTCATTTATCGAAGGACATTTTGATTGTTTCCATGTGTTGGCCACCGTAAATAAAGCTGCAATGAACATTGGAGCACACATGTCTTTATGGATAAATGTTTTTAGATTTTTTAGGTAGCTACCCAGGAGAGGGATTGCTGGGTCATATGGTAATTCTATTCGTAACTTTTTGAGGAACCTCCACACTGTCTTCCAGTGTGTTGCACCCCACCCACAGTGTATGAGGGTTTGTTTTTCTCCACAGCCTCTCCAACACTTGTTACTATTTGTCTTGTTGATGATAGCCATTCTGACTGGGGTGAGGTGATATCTCATGGTGGTTTTATTTGCATTTCTCTGATGATTAGTGATGTTGAGCATTTTTTTCATGTCTATTTGTCATTTGTATGTCCTCTTTGGAGAAATGTCTCTTCAGGTTCTCTGCCCATTTTTCAATTGGGTTGTTTGATTTTTGTTGTTGAGTTGCATGAGTTCTTTGTATATTTTGGATATTAGCCCCTTATCAGAGGAGTTGTTTGCAAAAATCTTCTCCGATTCAGTTTGTTGCCTCTTTATTTTGTCTATGGTTTCCTTTGCTGTGCAGAAGCTTTTGAGTTTGAAATAGTCCTATTCATTTATTTTAGCTTTGATTTCCCTTATCTTTGGAGTAAAATTCATAAAATGCTCCTTGAAAATATGAATTTTTTATGGAGTCCATCCATCTCATAGCTGGTCTTCCTCTTTTCCTGTAGCCTTATATTTTTCCCAGCATTATTGACTTTTCCAAAGAACCCTGTGTTCTCAGGATGTGCCCAAAGTAGGACAGCTTGAGTTTTGTCATTTTTGCCTCCCGCGATGTCAGGTTTCATTTGCTCAAGGACCCATTTGTTCATCTTTCTGGCAGTCCAGGGTGTATCCACAGAGCTCTTCTCTAGCACCATATTTTGATTGAATCAATGTTTCTCCTATCAGCCTTCTTCACTGTCCAACTTTTGCATCCATACAAAATAATTGGGAATATGAGGGTGTGGATGATCTCAGCCTTGGTCTATAATGACATGTCTTTGCTCTTGATGGTCTTTCCTAATTCTTTCATTGCCACCCATTGGACTCTCAGCCTTCTCGTGCTTTCCTGGACAGTCTCCATTTGAACTGATGACTGAACCAAGGAAAGAAAAATTTTTAACAATTTCAATGTATTCATTGCCTGTGTTACAGTTGTGTATTTCTTCTTTAGTCATGATTTTTATCTTGAGGTTTAATCGTATACAGAACACGTATGAAAAACTGGGCTACACTCAGAGGAAGGACATGTGAAAATTGGTGGAAAAGTGTTAATAACTTAAGATATGCAGATGATACCATCTCACTGGCAGAAAGTAGCTATGACTTGAAACAACTTCTGATGAAAGTGAAAGACGGATCAAACCAGGACTGTATTTGAACATCAAGGAGACAAAAATCATGACTACATCTCACATCTGAATCACATCTACAGAGACGCTTTTGTCATCTAAGGTGATATATTTACAGGTTCCCGTGGTTAAGGCATGGACATTATTTTGGGTGGTGGGGTATTATTCTGCTACCACAGTCATGAAGGATGTATTTCAAACCTCAGGTTTGCAGGATAAGTATACACACTGAGCATTCCTATGTCACCTCACTCTATAAAACTAACCCATCCTGCAAACTTCTGATACTGTGGAACTTTCCTCAAACTAATATGTCTTTCCTCCAGCCTTGTTTAGCTTCCATTGCACATGTAGCTTTTTGGAGGTAGCTAAACTATGACAACAACAAAAACATCAGCAACTACAACAGCAAACTCGCTTAGTCTCTATTTCCGGCTGAACCACCATCTTCTCTGCCAGACATAGCCTTGCCTCTCATTGTTCAAAATGAGATCATGTCAGTTTTTACTTTTTGGAAGCTTCACAGCATATAGAACAGTTATGGGCCTGGCTTATTCCCTATATAATTTCTACCCAAAATACTCACATCCCCAAATCCTCTTTAAGGACTCCTGGGCAGAAGGAGGCCCAAAAGAATGTAGTTCTTTGTTCAAGAAGTTGCCATTCTATTTCTCAATTTGGTTATTCTTGCATTGACCCCTCCCCTGTTCCTACATAGTATATCTTCATCCTTCTTCCATCATTGGGTACATCCATCATTGTACCCTAGTGCTCTGCCAGAGGATCATTTGCTCCCCAATTCTTAATACATCTATGCGTCCAGCTCCAACATGTACCTCTGGCTTTGCTGAACTCTCTCAGTCTTCACTTTGGTACAGAAATAGGCCCTTGAGCTAATTTGGTATAATTGCATGAATCCTGGACTTGAATAGGAGTGATAGGGAAGAGACGCTTTCATTCTGATCTGTATTCTAACAATGAGCGTGGTAAGAGGCTGGTGCTCTCAGTAGCCACCACGTGCAATCTGGAATGAAGGCAACATAATTGGGTGGTGCAAAAGTATTGCAGTTTAAAAGGTTAAAAATAATTGCAAAAACTGCAATTATTTTTGCATCAACCTAAAAGAATGTGAGAAGAGATGAGGGAAGCTAGGTCCTATTGACTTTGATTGACATTTAAGTTTCATCTATCTCTGAGTTGGATATCCATGAACTTGTCAGTGATATGATACAACTTAAAAAAAAATTATCTTAGTTTTAACTGGATTACTTCTCACTTTTTCTCTTTTGAAAGTGTATGTAATGCCTTTTCTCATTGAGCCTCATGTTTCCCTAAATAATATGACTCTGGATTATTTCTTTATATAATATATTTTAGGCTGGCACAGCCATTCTATCATTTATTTCAAAAATATTAATAGTACTGGTGAAACTGAAAAGGGTGATTAGACCACTTTCCCCTAAATAAAAACTGGTGAAACCGATAAGCATTTTTTCCTACTTTGGAAATTTGTCTATTTGTCTGATTCTAAATATCTAAATATTATAGATGTTTACATTTCACATTATAATGATTTTATTCTGAAAAACAAGTAAGTGAAATATTTTTCTTAATATTTTCCAAAAAGATATCTTTGTATTTTAAGCCAAGTGTTTGATAACTAAGTTGAAGAATATAGTTCTCTTGAGATATAATTATATCTTGTCTCTTCTTAAAATGATGTTTCTTTTTCAGTATCAAGTGAATATTTTTTTCTCAAGTGTGGTCAAGGTAACTGTTGATTTGATGAAACAATTAATATGTCATTTTTTTGTCGTTGTTCCAATTTCTCTTCAGAAATCAGATAGATGGTATTAAAAGGTATATCACGTGGGTTTTTTTTTTTGTTGTTGTTGTTGTTTTTAAAAGCTATCCAAATATTCATATACCCAACTGAAACTAATTTTTTAAATTTCAAATTGTTCAGCTTATTATTCAACCATAAGCTCTGACTTATTTTTATTGTGGTGAAATTCAGATAACATAAAATTAATCACTTTGAAGTGTACACTTCAAAAGAAAACCCTGTACCCAATAAGCAGTCACTGCTAATTCCCCTCTAATCTCAGGTCCTGAAAAACACCAACAGGCTTTCTCTTTGTATGTATTTACCTATTCTGGGTATTTCATATAAATGGAATCAAACACATATAATTTGTTTTCGGCTTCTTTTACTTAACATTAAAAAAAATCATCTACGTTGTAACATGTATCAGTATATCCACTTTATTATGACTGAATAATATTTCGTTGTACCATAATTTGATTATCCATCTACCCACTGATGGACGCTTGTGTTGTTTCAAACTTTTGGCTTTTTAAAATACTGCT
This sequence comes from Rhinolophus sinicus, assembly GCF_057876585.1. Taxonomy (NCBI): domain Eukaryota; kingdom Metazoa; phylum Chordata; class Mammalia; order Chiroptera; family Rhinolophidae; genus Rhinolophus; species Rhinolophus sinicus. The sequence goes on along the minus strand of NC_142502.1, from coordinate 121,174,138 downwards.
GTTCAGTTTTTTGTTTGGACACCAAGAGATTTTCAAATCTCTTGGGTATATATCTAGGAAGGGAATTACTACATAAACTGGTAACTTATGTTTTACATTTTGAGGAATCATGAAACTGTTTTCCACAATTGCTGCGCCATTTATCTTTCCACCAGTAATGTACAAGTTTTCCAATTTCTATACATCTTTGCTGACATTTATTATATTCTGATAAAAATTATTATTATAAGCCATCTTACTGGGTCTAAAGAGTTATCTCATTGCAGCTCTGATTTGCATTTCTCTAATGATTAATAATATTTAGCATCTTTTCATGTTCTTCTTGGCCATATGTATATCTTTGAAGAAATGTGTATTCAAATCCTTTGCCCACTTTTAAATCAGGTTGTTTGTCTTTTTCTTCCTGATTTGTGAGAGCTTTTAAAATACACTCTGCATTATAGACCCTTGCCAGATATATGTTTGCAATTATATTTTCTTATTGCATAGGTTGTCATTTCACTTCCTTAAAGAATGTTCTATCATAAACAAGTGTTTCTATTTTTTATGAAGTCCAATTATCTATTTTTTCTTTTGTTACTAATGGTTTTGGCATAATATCTAAGAATCCGTGGCCAAATCCACATTTATGAAGATTTACTCCTATATTTTCATGTAAGAATTTTATGGTTTTAGCTCTTATACATAAATCGTTGATCAATTTAGAGTTAATTTTTGCACACAATATGGTCCAACTTCATTCTTTTGCATGTTGATATCTAGTTGTCCATAAACCATTTGTTGAAGAGGCTATTCTATCCCCATTTAATTATCTTGGCATCCTTGTTATAAATCAATTGGTCATAGATGTATGGGTTTCTTTCAGGACTCTGACTTCTATTCCATTGTTCTATGTGTCTTTCTTTATGCTAGTAACATGTTGTTTTGATTAATGTAGTTTTGTAGTAAGTTTTCAAATTGGAAAGTGTGAGTCTTCCAACTTTGTTCTTTACCAAAATTGTTTTGGCTCTTTGGGGCCATTTGCAATTCCATGTGAATTTTAGGTTTTCTTAAAAATTTTCAGCTTTTCCATTTCTTATTAAAAGAGCTTATCGGAATTTTGATAGGGATTGCATTTAATCTGTTTAGATGCATTTCAATCTCTTTGGGTACTATTGCCATCTTCACTTTTAATTTTTGAACCCCTGAACATGGGATGTCTTCCATTTATTTCAGTCTTGCTTAATTACATTGAGCAACTTTTTTTAAGTGTTTGGTATATATGTCTTTTACCTCCTTGATTAAGTTTGATATTTTATTCTTTTGGATACTCATATATTGAATTGTTTTCTTACTAAATCATTTTAATTGTTCATTGCAGGTATATGCAAACAAAACAGATTTTGTTGCGCTGATCTTGTAAACTGCAACTTTGTTGAATTTGTTTATTAGCTCTAGTAAGTTTTGTGTGTTTTTTTTTCTTTTTGTTTTTTTTTTATTAAATTTATTGGGGTGACAACTGTTAGTAAAATTACATAGATTTCAGGTGTACAATTCTGTATTACATCATCTATAAATCCCATTGTGTGTTCACCACCCAGAGTCAGTTCTCCTTCCATCACCATATATTCGATCCCCCTTACCCTTATCTCCCACCCCCACCCCCCACCCCCCTTACCCTCTGGCAACCACCAAACCATTGTCTGTGTCTATGAGTTCTGTTTTTTTCTTGTTTTTTTTTTTTAATTCTTGGGATTTTCTATGTATAGAATCATGTCATTTGCAAAGGGAAACAGTTAAATTTTTTCTTCCAAATTTGGATGCCTTTTGTTTTTTCTTTTGTCTAATTTTTCAGGGTATAACTTTCAGTACAATGTTAAGCAGCCATGGCAAAAGAAGACATCATTTCCTTGTCCCTGATTTTGGATGGAAACATTCATTCTTTCACTATTAAGTATGATGTTAGCTCGGGGCTTTTTATATATATATCCTTTATCATTCTGAGTAGGTTTTCCTCTAGTCCTAGTTTCCTTTTCTAATTATTATTATTAGTTTCAGGGGTACAAAACAACATAATGATCAGACATTTACACCCCTCACAAAGTGATAACTCCAACAAGTCTACTACCCATCTGACACCACACATAGCTATTACAGTACCATTGACTATATATTCCTTATGCTGTACTGTACGTATATATATCTCCTCCCTGTGCTGAATATATATACATATATATGTATATGTATATATATATATATATATATATATATATATATATATATATATATATATATATAAATTATAGTTGACATTCAGTGTTATTTTATGTTAGTTTCAGGTGTACAGTGCAGTGGGTTGGCATTTATATCATTTATGAAGTGATCCTCCCGATAAGTCTAGTACCCATCTGACACCTACATAGTTTTTACATTATTGACTATTTTTCCCATACTGTATTTCACATGCCCGTGACCATTTTGTAACTACCAATTTGTATTTCCTAATCCCTTCACTTTTCTCACCCATCCTCCCAACCCCCTTCCCATCTAGCAACTATCAGTTTGTTCTCTGCATCTATGAATCTATTTCTGTTTTGTTTGTTTGTTTATTCTGTTCTTTAGATTCCACATATAAGTGAGATCATATGGTATTTATCTTTTTCAGTCTGACTTATTTCATTTAGCATAAGATCCGCTAGGTCCATCCATGTTGCAAATAGTACAATTTCATTCTTTGTTATGGCAGCATTAATGGAAGTATTTTTATGGAAGTATTTATGCAATACCTCATTGTATAAATGTATCATAATTTCTTTATCCAATCATCTATTGATGGGCACTTCAGTTGTTTCCTTATCTTGGCTATTGTGAATAGTGCTGTAGTAAACATAGAGGTGCATCTATTTTTTTTTAAATTAGTGTTTTGGATTTCTTGAGCTAAATACTGAGAAGTGGAATTGGTGGGTTATAAAGTAGTTCTATTTTTAATTTTTTTGAGGAACTCCCGTACTGTTTTCCATAGTGGCTGCCCCAATTTGCAATCCCACCAATAGTGCATGAGGGTTCCCTTTTCTCCACATCCTCATCAGCACTTGTTATTTGTTGTTATTGATGATAGCCATTCTGACAGGAGTGAGGTGGTATCTCATTGGGGTTTATTTGTATTTCTCTGATGATTAGTGACGTTGACCATCTTTTCATGTGTCTATTTGACATCTGTATATCTGCTTCATTGAAATGTCTATTCAGGTCCTCTGCCCATTTTTAATTGGATCTTTTTTTTTTTTTTTTTTTTTTTTTATGTTGAGTTCTACAAGTTGTTGTGTTGTTGTTGTTTTTTTATAAAATTTGGATATTAACCCATTATCAGATGTATCATTGGCAAATATCTTCTCCCATTCAGTAGCATGTCTTTTTGTTTTGTTGATGGTTTCCTTTGCTGTGAAAAAATAACTTTTTAGTTTGATATAGTCCCGTTTATTTTTTTTTCTTTTGTTTCCCTTGCCCAAGGAGATATATCAGTAAAAATATTGCTAAGAGTAATATCTGAGGGCATATATCTGTCCAGTTTTCTCAGCACCATTTATTGAATAGACCGTCTTTACCCCAATGTAAATTCTTGCTTCCTTTGTTATAGATTCAATAACCATATAGGCATGGATTTATTTCTGGGCTTTCTATTCTGTTCCATTGATCTATGTGTTTGTTTTATGCCCATGCCATGCTGTTTTGATTACTATGGCTTTGTATTGTAATTTGTTATCAGATAACATGGTAGCGCCAGCTTTGTTCTTCTCTCTCAAAATTGCCATGCCTATTCAGGGTCTTTTATGGTTCCATGTAAATTTTAGTATTATTTGTTTTAGTTCTGTGATAAATGCCATTGGTATTTTGGTAAGAATTGCATTGAATTTATATATAGCTTGGGTAGTATGGCCATTTTAATTATACTAATTCTTTCTATCCATTAGCATGGTATGTTTCTGTTTATTTGTATCTTCTTTAATTTCTCTCTTCAATGTCTTATAATTTTCTAAGTACAGATCTTTTATTTCCTTGGTTAAATTTACTCCTAAGTATTTTATTATTTTTTGATTCAATTATAAATGGGATTGTTTTCTTAGTTTCTCTTTCTGATAGTTCATTACTGGTGTATAGATATGCAACCGATTATGCAAAAAACCTGCCTTATTGAAATTTGGCAGTTTCTTTCTTCATAAACTACTCCCTGGTTGCTGTAAATTTCTTTGTTAGATGAAGAAGTTCTAAAAAATAGTTAATTCTATCAGTTTTTGCCCATTTAAACATTGTTTGAGTAGGTGGACCAATTCTTGAAGCTTCTATTCTACGATTTGCCGTGACATCACTCCTGAGTCTATTCTTTCTTATTTTACTCCATGGGAGCTACATTGCAAGAACCACACAAGTTATTTATTCGCGTGGGAGAAATAACCTTCTGAGGTGGTAAATCGTAATAAGTACATTCCAGGTGCTGTGGAAGCCACCAGGGAAAAGACATGATTTGGTCAGGGGTGATATGTCAATGAAGACTTCTGGAGCACATATCACAGTTACTGATCCTCACAGGACCAGCAGGTGGGCCAAGGGCTTAGAGGATTCCAGGTGGAGAAAATAGATGGGCATATTTGTAAAACAATGTGAAATGATGAGTGTGACACATAGTTTGGTACAGCTGTAGGACTTGTGAAGCAGGGTGTGACATTTGTGTGAAGCCATAGCATGGTGAGCTGGTATGCCCCCTTAAGGAACTGGGATCTGATCCTAAAGGCACTCTATGGAGAGACGTTAAAAAATTGAATGACTTTGTTCACTTTTTTCTGCCAAAAATGTTGCCTGGTACCATTGCAGACATAGAGAGCATTGTGGACTCTGTTCAGCTACAGGCAGAGAAAAGAGGCAGGAGGATATTAAACACAAAAATGTTAAAAGTTTTAGCTAAAGAAATGGCAAGGGGTTGAGAGAAAGCATGGCTTTTATACTTAATTTAGGAGGTGTAGTCCACATGACTTAGAGACCAATTGGATGTAGCAAATGAAAGTGGGGAAACAAAATGACTCCCAGACGTATGGCTGTGTGACTAATAGTAAGGAACACAGGAGTCTTGTATTTGGCAAGGGAAAATAGTGAGTTTGTTTTCAGATCTACGAATCCCCAAGTGACACTCCAGTGGACTTGACCAATTGATATTTTTATTCATTTTACAAATTTTTGTCTAAGTATCTGGGACACAGGAGAAAGGTCTAAACTGTTGGCATACATATAGTGATTATTTAATACAAAGTCTTTGTTTTCTAAACTGTTCGCTGATAACTTTTTAAAACAAAAACAACAAAGAATATTCTTGAGGTTTTTTCCCTGTCCCCAAACCAAACCAAACCAAAACAAAAAACTAGTATTTGAAAAAGAAATTGCAAATAAAAGGGTTTCTATTGGGAATACGTAAGGGACTTGTACATAAATAATAATAAAATCAACCCAATAAATGGGCCAAAGATTTGAAAAGTTTACAAAAGATTAAAACGGGTTCAGTAAGTATATGAAAGGATCACACCCTCTCAAGTCTTCAAGGAAATACAAATTAATCCAAATATGTACCACTTTATACCCACAAGGAAGAATAAAGTTCAAAAGACTGACAAAGCCATGTATTGATAAAGATGGGAAACAAATGAAACATACATATATTGTCAGTAGGAATGCAGAATGGTACTACTACTTCGAAAATCACTTTAACAGTATTGTAGAAAGTTAAACATAGTTTTACCCTATGATCTAGCAATCCTACTTTCAGGCATCTACCCAAGACAAATGAAAGCGCATGGCCACACAAATATGTTTACACAAATGTCTGTAATAGCAATATTTATAATAGCCCATAGGAAATCAAAACATTTATCAACAGGTGCTTTACTACTCAACAATTAAAAAATAGCAAAATATTAATACATGCTACAGGAATAGATCTCAAAAAAATGTACAAAGTGAAAGCTGTCAAAAAATATGACTGCATACTGCTCTTAGTCTGTTAGGGCTGCTGTAACAAAATACCACAGACTGGGTGGCTGAGAAACAATAGAAGCTTATTTCTTACAGTTCTGGAGGTTGGTAGTCCAAGAACAGAGTGCCAGCATGCTTAGCTTCTGGTGAAGGCCCTCCTCAGGGTTACAGAGTGCCAACTTCTTGCTTTGCCCTCCCCTGGTGGAAGTAGGTAGGGAGGTCTGTGGGATCTCTTTTATAAGTTCACTGATTCCACTCATGGGGGCTCTACCTCGTGACCTATGCACTTCTCAAAGGCCCTAATTCCTAACGCAGTTCATTTTGGGGAGCTAGGATTGGTCAGACCATTACAATACTATAAAATGTCATTTATATAAAATTCTAGAAAAGGCAAAACTATAGTGACAGAAAGCAGATCCGTGGTGGCCAGGGTCTGGTGGTCAAGGAGAGACTTGATTAAAAAGGGCCACAAGGAGCCTCTTCAGTGGCAATGGAACGCTTTATATCTTGACTGTAGTGGTGGTTATATGACTGCAAGGAATTTCCAAAATTCATCAGATTGTACACATAATCTGCATGAATTTTACTATGTATAATTTATACTTCAATAAAGCTAAAAATAAAGAACCAGTCTTAATAATAGAATGAAGTGAACATAAATGCATTTAATAAAAATCTTTATAAATAAGCACTTGTCAAAAATAATAATTGCCATTATTCTTGCCCTGCAATCTCACTTTGGCTTAATTTGGTCTTTCAGTAGAATATATTTACCAAGAAAAGTTGCACTGTCTTATAAAATGTAAAGCAACTCCACAGCAAATCTTATCTTCTTGACTTTGAGAGAATATTGCCAGGTACTCTCATTTTTACTCATTCATTAATAACCAGGGTCATGAAAACTCTTACTGACATAGTGCTGTTTCATTCCGGTTTAAAACAGCAGTGTGGAAGGCACTAACAACTCTTTCCCATCACCCACAAATGGCTAGTGCCACATCGTAAAAAAAACTCTCTCACCTTGGGTTCCAATTCCATTAAAATTAGCCCTCTCATCAGTGGTTCAAATGCATCATTTGAAATATGGCAGAGCTCTGAGTTTGTACTGCGGTCACTTTACCTCTGCAGTACATTAAAAGGTGTAATCCAACTGAAATGTAAATCACTGTTCTTGAAAAGAAATTACAAATGGAGATAACAGGGCTACGTGTAGCTTTAAGCTTTGGAGAACCCATCCAAGACCTGTTTCTTTCAGGTCTAAATTGCAGCCACACTGTTATCAAAGGTAATAAGGGGTTAGAGAGGCAAGCTGATTACAAGGTGATGGTAAAACAATGCTTTTGAAAGCCATGCCTGAATAGAACACACAACATTAATCACCTGAATTCAGAGACTCACAGGAGAAAAGAGGGGTTTCCCTATGTGTTGTAGTTCTAACTAACCCCTGTAGATGGGCCGCACAAGGATTCTTGTTCTTATTTTTTATCTTATTCTTTATTCATCACCAACTTTATGTCAAATCCTAATTGCTAGTCCACTGTGAAAAAGAAAAAAATGGCAAATTTTGTTTTGTTCGTGACCATGATGAGTTGTTATTATTACAGTAGTTGACCCCTTATCTGTGGGGGATATGTTCCAAGACGCCATTGAATGTCTTACACTGCAGGTAGTACTGAAGCCTATACATACTTTTTTCCTATACATGTTTTTTCCTATACATACTTAGGATAAAGTTTAATTTATAAATTAAGCACAGTAAGAGAATAACAATGATGAATAATAAAATAGAACAATTATAACAATATACTGTAATAAAAGTGATATTAATGTGGTATCTCTCCAGTAATTTTTTAAAGATTTTTATTTAAAATATAGCTAACATATAGTATTAAATTAATTTCAGGTGTACACCTGGTTATTCAACATTTATATATCTAAAGAAGTGATCACCATGATAAGTGTAGCAACCTTCTGACCCCATACTATGCTATCACAATATTATTGACCTTATTCCCTATGCTGTACTTTATATCCCCATGACTTCTTTTATACCTGGAGGTTTGAACCTCTTATGCCCCTTCGCCTTCCCCCCTTTTAAAAAGAAATTTCAATTACGGTTAACATTCAATATTATTTTATATTAATTTCAGCATAGTGAAATTAATATGCTATATGCTAATATATGTTAATATGCTATATTAACCACAGCATAGTGGTTATATAATTTATGTAATTTATATATATTTAAGAAATGATCTCCCTGACTAGTCTAGTATCAATTGGCACTATACATATTTATTACCATATCATTGACTATAATCCATATGCTTTACTTTACATCCCCATGACTAATTTGTAACTACCAATAGCTACTTCTTAATCCCTTCACCTTTTTCACCCTGTCCCTCCAACCCCCTCCCATCTTTTACCCCAACAAATCTAGTACCCATCTGACACCATACATAGTTATTACAATATTATTGACGATATTTGTTATGCTATACCCTGCAGCCCCATAGCTACTTTTTAACAATCAATTTGTATTTCTTAATTCCTTCCCCTTTTTTTCACCAACACCCTAATCTCCCTCCCATCTGGCAACCATCAAAATGTTTTCTGTATCTGCAAGTTGCTGTTTTGTTTGTTAATTTTGTTCTTTAGATTTCACATATAATGAAATGTAACTACCAGTTGTTACTTCTTAATCCTTTCACTTTTTTTATTCTGTCCCCCAACCCCTCTAATTTATCACCCCGATAAATCTAGGACCCGTCTGACACCATACATAGTTATTGCAATAACTACTTTATAACAACCAATTTGTGCTTCTTAATCCCTTCCTGTTCTTCACCCATCCCCTCAACACCCTCCCATCTGGCAACCATCAAAATGTTTTCTGTATTCATGTGTGTGTTTCTGTTTCATTTGTTTGTTTATTTTGTACTTTAGATTGCACATATAAGTGAAATCACATTGCACTTGTCTTTCTGTCTGACATCCCACTCAGCATAACACCCTCCAGGTTCATCCATGCCACCGCAAATGGCAAGAACCTATTCCCTTACATGGCTGAGCAATATTCCATTTTATATATGTACCACCTCCTCTTTATCCATTCTTCCATTGATGGACACCTAGGCGCCATGAACATCTTGGCGGTTGTAAATAATGCTACGATGAACATATGGATTCACACATCCCCTCGAAAAAGCATTTGGGCTTCTTTGGATAAATACCCAGAAGTGGGATTACCCAAGAAGTGTCTCTTGTTATAACTTTCATTTTAAAGTTTATTTTGTCTGGTATATATATTACTACCCCAGCTGTTTTTGTTTTCCATTTACATTTTCATGAAATAACTTTTTCCATCTTTTTACTTTCAGTCTGTGTGTCTTTCAATCTGAAGTGAATGTCTTGTAGGCGGCATATGTAAGTAAGGGTTTTGTTTCTTACCCATTCAGCCCTTCTATGTTTTTTATTGGAGCTTTTAATGCATTTACATTGAAACTAATTGATAGGTTTATACTTATTGTCATTTTATTATTCATATTTTTTATCTCCCCCTCCATTTTAAAGAAGTCCCTCTAACATTCCTTGTAATATTGGTTTGATGGTGATTAACTCTTTTAGCTTTATCTTGTTTGGGAAGCTCTTTATCTGTCCTTCGATTTTAAATGATAGCCTTGTTGGGTAGGGTAGTCTTGGTTGTAGATCCATACTTTTCATCACTTTGAATATTTCCTGCCAATCCCTTCTGACCTGCAAAGTTTCTGTTGAGAAATCAGCTGACAATCTTTTAGTAGCTCCCTTATAAGTTACTAGTTGTCTTTCTCTTGCTGCTTTCAGGATTCTCTCTTTGTCTTTAACCTCTGCCATTCTAATTATAATGTGTCTTGGTGTGGGCCTGTTTGGGTTCATCCTGCTTGGGACTCTTTGTGCTTCCTGAGCTTGTACTCATATGTCTATTTCCTTCACCAGGTTAGGAAAGTTTTCAGTCATTATTTCTTCAAATAGGTTCTCAATGCCTTGCTTTCTCTCTTCTCCTTCTGATACCTCTATGATGTGAATATTGTTACACTTGCTAACTTGCTATTGTCCCAGAGCTCTCTTAAACTCTCCTAATTTTTTAAAAACACATGTTTTTTGTTTTGTTTTTTCCTTTTGCTGTTCCAATTGGGTGTTTTTTGCTACCTTGTTTTCCAAATCGCTGATTCCATCCTCTGCTTTGTCTAGTCTGCTGGTGATTACTTCTAGTGCATTCTTCATGTCAGTTATTGTATTCTTCACTTTTGACGTTCTTTTTTTATGGTTTCTATGTCCTTTTTATGCATGCTTTTTCTTGAAATTCTCACTAAGTTCCTTGAGCATCCTTATAACCAGTGTTTTGAATTCTGTCTCTGATAGATTGTTTGCCTCCATTTCATTTAGTTCTTTTTCTGGAGTTTTCTCCTGTTCTTTCATTTGGGATATATTTCTTTGTTTCCTCATTTTGACTGCTTCTCTCTGTTTGTTTCTAAGTATTAGGTAGATCTGTGATGTCTCTGTCTTGCTGGGTGACCTTATGTAGTAGCTTCCCTGTGTGGCCCAGTGACTCAGTCTCCCTGGTCCCCTGCTCTGGGTGCTCTGGGAGTGTTCCTTATGTGGGTTGTGTGTGCCCTCCTTTATTGTTGAGCCTTGATTATTATTGGCACATCAGTGGGTGGGATTGACCCTCAAGCTGATTGTCTTTGGGGTTTGGCTGTGTCCACAGCTTAAGGGCTGCTATGTGGGGTCTTACCACATGGTCGGGATTTGCCCCAGAGACCTTTGATGCCTGTTGAGATAGCCCTTTGTGTGTGCCACTTGTGGGTCTAATTGAGTAGTGGTCTTATGTGTTCTGAAGCCAATCTCCAAGTATGTTGGTTCTGCGGCCTTTTGGGAAGCGCTCTGATGCAAGACCAGGTCAGCCACTGCCTGTGACTAGTTGGGGACTACCTGCTAGGAAATACAAAGTGATTCATGGTTGGTCACTCCCTGTGCTGGGCCTGGAGGCATGTGAGAGAGGCCACATTTTTAGCCAAGGATGGCTACCACCAGTACCGGGCCTGGGGTAGCTACACAAAAAGCCAGGACACACTGAGGCCTGCTGCCTGTCTTTCATAATTTTCAGCTACTAATAAAGCCCTGTACGATACAGAATTTCAGTGAGTCACCAGGGTGGAGCAAGTGGAGCTCACCAGACCAGTTAGATTCAGATTTGGCTGTAAGCATAGAGGGAGGGCTCCACACACGAAATATGGCACCTGCCTGCCAGCTGCACAAGAGGACCCCACAGGGAAAATGGAGACTATCTTTCAGCCCTTAAGTCGAAGCCACATAGTGCAGCTTGCCCCCCATATGTCTCTGAGGCCCCCCAAGTCGTTGCCCCTCTGCTGGAGCCCATGGTGAGTGCCTAGAAGTGGGTGAGTCTGTGTGCAGTCCCTTTAAGAGGATGTCTGGGTTTCCACCAGCCTTCTGTCCCACCCAGACGGTCAGAATCCCCACTGTTTTTTGCAGTCAGATGTTTTGGGGGCTCCTCTTCCTGGCACAGTACTCCAGGCTGGGGAGCCTGTTGTGAGGCTGAGGTTCCTTGTTCCTCTGTGGCCAAGATATCCCTCCCAATTTTCATCCGCCACATAGAGGTTTGGGACCAGCCTGTTTCCCATCTCCACCCCTCCAACCAATCTCTACGTGGCTTCTTCTTTATATCCTTAGTTATGAAACTTCTGTTCAGCTAGAGTTCAGATGGTTCTCCAGGTTGATTGTTCTATAATGTAGTTGTAATTTTGATGTGTTCACTGGATGAAGCAAGCACAGCATTTTTCTAGTCTTCCATCTTGGATCTCCCTCTCTCCTATAATTTTTATATTTCTCAATCCAAATATGTTCCTGAATCTGTGTAACCATCCCTTACTTGTAGTAAATGGCTTGTTGTCTCTCGTTTCTTGGGTTCCCTTGCTGAAGTCTTTGTCTAGGCTCATTGCCTATTATTATTATTATTATTATTATTATTATCATTAATTATTATTATTATTACTACTACTATTATAAGTGAGGTTTGAAGTTTTCAGGAGTTGAAGAGGACAGAGGCATTGAGCATATGTCTCTTACTTTGACTTCTCTTTTCCTTTGGTAGACGGTAATAAGGACTGGTGCATGAGCAAATAGGTCCATTCCTGGGATGGAAATGTACATGAAAGTTTTCCAAATCTTGGCTACCATGTTTGGTTAAATGCATGAGTAGACCTAACCTGTGAAATTCTAAACTCTGAGCTTACCACAGCTAGTTTTTATGTCTGATGGGCATGCAGACAACTACTGAGACAAGACAAGAATCTTCTGGTTGGTTGGCTTTGATTAATTTTTTTGTAGAATTGCTTGTATAATATTTATACTTCTAGGAGGTGCCATCTACAGTTTACTTCTCCCATATTTAAGTACACCCTGAGACAGAGATAATTATTCTTTAACCACTTTTTTTATCAATTATCTCAAAAAAATGCTGATCAAATCTCTTTCCTTATTTAGAACTTTAAGCAGGTTTTTCTGTTATTACTACACTAAAAAAAAAGTCACAGTTCCTTAGTTCAACCTTCAGTGTTCTCAGTGGTATGGTTTCATCACCCTTCTCAGCATCATTTTCTACTTGCCTGATACAAGCTCACCCAAAATTACACTAATTTCCAGTGATCCTCTGAGATTTTCTACCGTTTTAAATCTATTATTCCTAAAGTGCTCTTTATCAAATTGCCTATCTTAATTCCATTGAATGTTCTGTGCATCCATCCATCCATTAGAGAGTCATTTATTAAAGAATATATGCCTGGTGCTATAGGTGAGAATTGACATGAACAGAATATAGACCCAATTCTCAAAGTGCTCATAGTTTACCTGGAGAGGAAAGGGTAAAGAAGAAACACAACCTTAGCCCATTGCAACAAGTGTAGTGCTAAAATATTGTATTCAGAATGATGAAAGCAGATGAAATTAGCGTAGTGTCTGGTTTTTCTTGCAGTTACTTCAATAGGTCTCTGCTCACTCCACTGAACAATTATCCTCATGGTACCATTTGAATTCTTCCTGAGAGACTCGTGACCCCTGAGGCTAGGAATGTGGATGAATCAATGTGCACTATCAAGGCCTTCATCTATTCAAACACTGACCAGCTATGCAGGTATCTCAAAAATTTCTAAATTCACCAAAAGTGGAATGAATAACTTTGACGCAAGCTAGATCAGGTCACATGGGTGAATAGCAGTCCCTGCCCGTAAACATGAGGCATACGTGTGCACCTTGAACTCTCTGAGACTAGCAGCAGGGTTATGGTGCCAAAGTGCCTCACAAAATACTAAGAAAAATTAGGAAAGAAAGAAGGAAGGGAGGAAGGGAGGAAGAAGGGAAGGGAGGGAAAAAATAGAACCTTAACTCCAAAATTATCTTTCTCTATGATCTTGGATAAATTAATCTATCTTCTTGAATCTAAGTTTTCTAAGATTAATTAAAAGACTGAGCTATATTATTTTTCAGATTTTATCTATTCCAACATACTATTAGTTAACAAGTTTCTGGAAGCTTCCAGCAACTTCAACAATATTGTTTCTATGAGGAGAATTAAAATATATATATTATACCTGTATCTTATATATTTCTATCCATCTACCTATCTATCTATATCTGTGTCTATATCTATCTATCTATCTATCTATCTATCTATCTAATCTATCTATCTATGATTTTAAGTAGATGACACCACCCCCAGCTGAGCACATTTTCCTACCTGTACATGACTGTCTTTTTAGTGAATAACATAAGTAGCCTATGTTTTTAAACATTTAAATGTGTAAGCATTTTTCTTCTTTCTTTGTGATATAAACTTTGTTGATTCCACTCTTCATGCTAGAAATGATTAGAGTAGCTTTGATTCTGTAGTTTGAATCCTACTGTCTGCAATCTGTAGGAGAGAAATGCTACGAGATAAGATATAATTAGATTTCCTCCCAATGCATTTTATTCTTTGTTGCAGAATAAGATATGGCATAGTACTGTATGTGGTGATTGGTGATAATTAAATGGCAATTCTGTGAAAGTATTTTTAAAGGGCTAAACCAGTTGAACATTAACACATAAGAATTCGATCATGCCTAACATCTCTGAAGCCACATTCTACACAACTGAGGGTGCTCTGGGCTGTCTCATAGAAAAAAGAAATGGCTTTTATCTAACTGCTGCTTATTTGGATGAGTTCCTTTAATGACATTTTCATAACTGCAATATTATTTTGCTTAAATAACACATAACTAATTTTTATACCGTTATTTTGTTAGACTTACAAGTTGGATGTCTGTATGATTAGTTGTTCAGACCCATTTATAAGGATAAAAAGGGTCTATTTAAAAATATACATGGGCAACAGGCATTAACCGTGGACCATCCCAGACAAACTGGCATATATCCCCATCTCACTTATAAGAAGTTCAGGTACTTGAGACAGAGAATTGGAAATGCTTTAGTAGGCAAAGTCTTTTTACTCACACATTCTCTGGTGTATTCTCATTTGGGGATTTATATCACATAGGAATGGAAACTCTGACTAGCTTTTGAGAATTCCATTAGGTTGTAGTTTCAATTATACTAATAATACCAGTTTATTTCATAAAAACAATTTCTAACTCCCTAGGTGTATCATGGAAGATAAATTTTCACCTTTCATTATACTAGCTATTTCAGGTTGTCCCAAAATGGGAACATAGTGACAGGCATGTCTGCAAAGTTCAAATCAATATTTCAACTGTAATGAAACCCAATAAGAAAACTATACCTGAGGTTTTATAATTTCTACATACCACTTGATAGAATGCGTTATGATCAAAGGTTTGCCCAACTGCCCATTACTTATTTATTTATTTATTATAAGCATTTTGTAGAAGAAATATAAAAATGTTTTGAAGTGTTTTATCTAATTGCTACTTTTATCCTCAGAAGTATAATAACCATTTCCCCTTTTTCCATGACCTAAGATCTTTTAAAAGTATCAAGTTTGTCTTGTAATAATCAAAGTATTCAATAATGTGCACAAATGAAAGGTAGCTTCTATTTCATTACAAATTCAGTTCAATCACAAAGGCAGCTGACAGTACAAATTTGTAACAAATTGGGCAATTCAAGAAGATATATTAATGAATGCTATGAAACACAGAGATCGTTTGTGTAAATGGAGTTGAAAAATACACCTGCTGTTTCCAGCCAGTGATAATAATCATATAGCCAGGCCATAGGATAAGGCCTGCTTTCTTGGTTCATGCCCATTAGGAAACAACCCCTCATTGTTACTTCGCATGTGGAGAGGGCTTGAAAATAGCAGGGGCGACAGGAAACGAAGCTGTGGGAATTATTGAGTGCAACCCTACACTCGAACAGGTGCCACTTTTAGACATTTTAATTGATCTCATTTGTTAGTTATACCTGTAAATCACACTGTTATCATCCCTGAACAAGGAATGGAAACCAGAAATTGTCACAGACTGAAGATAGCAGACCAAGTCCCCAAATGGACCAGCCATATAGATTTACTGGCTTAGTTTCACAACAGTACATTAGATTGAAATTAGACACCTGGAAAACTCCAAATTACATGAGGCCTCTTGTTTCTTTATATCACATTGACAGAAAACATGGTTTAATATTCTACTGCAGCCAAAGCTACATATCATATACTAAGATGTGTGTGTGTGTGTGTGTGTGTGTGTGTGTGTGTGTGTGTAAGAGAAAGGAAGTTTTGAAGTTGTCAAGACCCTGTTTGGGTACAGTAAACAGTCTTGTGATACAGTAAATATAATGCTTACCCAAAGTCTTGTTAGAAGGTTCCACTGTGCATCCAGTTACAGTACTCTTTAGTATCTGAATGATGGGAAGATATAGGCCAAGAATGTCAATGGATTCAGAATAAAGAGGCATTCAAAGTTGGTGTATTTCAAGGGTGTCTCATCCTGGGTGGTGGTGGGGTGGGGGCGGTTCTGCTTTTCTGTTTCTTTAATGACTCACCCAGGAATAGATAACCCTCATAAGATCCCTGAATGAGGATAACACTGAGAATGTTTGAGGATTAGGTATAAATCAAGCAAAAAGTCCATTACCAAAAATCCACACAACCTTTGCTTAGCATAAATATAAACCTACTGTGTCTTTTCAAGCCCAGCAACTTTTGTAGGTTTTCTGTACTTATCAGCAACAGTGTTGACTAGACTTTGGAACAGTCATTGCAGACAAATTCCCAACAACATCATCCCAAAGCATTTAGCACCAGCATCTCTGTTGCTTGGGACTTTGCTTAATTGGAGGCCAAGCCAAATCCCATTTTAGCTGCAATTTAGTGAATTACTATGTGAAACACAGTCCGCTTTTCATCTGTATCGGGAAGAATTGTCGTTAACATGATGAAATTTGTGTTAAATTATTAAATCCTCGGAAGTATTTTGATGTGATCACACTTAACAATGACTATTACCTAAGAAAAATATCAGTGTAATTGGCATATGAGAAATCCCCAAATTTGTGCCAAGTGAAAGACACATAAAAGATGTTCTCTGGATCAAATCTGAACTTTCAAATGTCACTTTATCATTTGTCTCTTAAATGCTTAAATTAAGTAGTCAATTTTTCTGTTTGACTTTTGAAGTTTTCCCTTATTTAAAACCAGTTAACCATATTTATAAATGAAATAAGAACATATAAACATTCAGAAAATATAATTTAAAAAAATAATGAAAGACTGTGAAGTGAGAAGCTGTGGCAGATGCTGTTACTTAAAATATATGAAAAATCTACTAATAAATATTATTCATATCAATGAGTCTTAACCTTCAGGGGAAGTGGGGTCCTTTAAGAATTTTAGTAGACACTCTCCTCAAAAGTGAAATCAACACACTTTATTGCACAAGACTTTTACATCTAGAAATTGATTCCCTTCACTTTCAAAATATTAAAACAATCTGTACTCTTGTCTTCCGTGACCAATTCCTTGGCCTTTTTCTGAAAGAATTTGAAATTAGCCCACAGCATGCAAATGAACCCAAATCAAATTTTATTCTGCTCAAATGTAAATTTCAATAAGAAGGCTGCTATCTTTTAGTGGGGAAACTGTATTTGAAAATTGGGGACATCTGATCAATTTAGTGTTTTTGTCTGACAGCAAGTGCTGAAACACCTTGGCTGTGAAGGATCTATAGTAGTAAATGAATCAAATCTCCTCTAAGTCAAGTTGCCAGAGGAGAGTAAAAAAGAAAAAAAATCACCTGAAATTTCCAAGTCTATTCAAGTTGAACCCATTTCTTTTGTCTGTGCACTTTGATAGATTACAGAGCCTGTGTTGCAGATGTGGATACTGTGTGGAGACTTTGCAAAGTCCTGATAGTAGACACACAATGGAGGCCCTTAGGTAGAGAGTAACTGACTTCCTTCAAAGAAATGGTGCTTGGTTTATTACTATATCCTGGTAGAAAATGACTGTGGGACTCCAGCTGGCCATGCCCACCTGCTGACCCGAGAACTGGATGTTAACATGATTCATGTTGACATAAGATCTGGCAGGTCCAAAAGTACAAACTTATCAAGTGGATTAAAATGTTATAAGGGCACAAGTCTGGGGCCAATCATAAAATCACATGAAGAAAGCACGAGCCATGGGTCATACTCCTATTGTGCCCACTCTTGACTCATTGCTACCCACCTCCAGGGCACACCTATAGATTCATCAGGAGTTCCCTATGACTATCTAAGGGAGGAGGAAAAAATCACCTGTGTTACAGGTGAGTAACATCACTGGGAAGAGGGTTTACGGGGTGTCATGACCCCATTCATATGTGAAAAATAGTGCAGAATGGAAATCCTCTCCGTGGGTGGAAATTCACATTGTTTATTATACTGTAAGGAAAGGGTTGAAGTATGGATCCCACTGTCATAAAACTCTTTGGCTGGATGGTCAGGGATTTGGAATGAGGAAACTTAGTGGATTGACAATGAAAAGACTGAACTATTTCTATGTGGATAGAAAGCTAGAAACAGACAACAAGTGGGAGAATATTTGTGCCTTGTGCCAATCCTCATCAAAAGCCTCCCACTACAAAATGGACTACTAAGTGTCAGAGGACATGTTAGCCCAGCTGTGGGTGGGTGTCAGCCTCCTTATACAGCTTGTGTAGTATCTGCCCAACTGGCCATAATGGTACAATTGGGGGGTATGGAGATCTGGGCAGTCAATGAATAAATCAGGTGCTGCTGTGCCGTGGTGTAGGATGTCCTGGGGATGGAGCATGGGTGGGCTCCCGGGTTCCTCATGTACTACTCTTATTCAGAGAGGAAGTTAATGGAAGATGGTGGTGATCCTATGGCAGAAACACCACCAGGAAGTCACATAGTTCAGGGATGAAACCGTGGGTTAGAAAACAATTCTAACCAGCAGTTGTGTTGGTTAAAGGCAACATCAAATTGGTAGTGAAAGAACAAAGTCATATGACCACCTGTGGAACCAGAAAATGTAATAAATAAATAAAAACACCACCCAAAGTATAAGAGGTATTAGTCATAAGTGTCTTGTGTTTTATTGGAACTTCCATATGCAATGCTAGACCTATAAGAGAACAACTGAAAGAAGAAGATGTGATCAAAGAATTTTTTTTTTTTTCCCCAGCTCATATCTTTTAAGGAGAGAGAAAACTATTAAAGGCTGTACTAGGCTTCAGTGAATGTATCATCTTTGTGATAAATATTAGGAAAGTACTCAAGAAAGTACACAAGACAACAAAGTACCAGAATAGAGATTTGCTTAAAAATTATATCCCAATAGATAACAACAATCTGTCAAGGAAATTGGAAATTAGTGCTCAGTAAGAACTTTTAAACAGACCAGATATCCTTTAAGGAAAATTATAACAGAACAGGGCGAATAAAAAACTGAACTGAACCAAGCAAAACCAAGGAGTTGGGGATAGGGTAGGGGAAATGAAAGTAGCTAAATACATAATTCTGAAGAAGTAATTATTCTTTAAAATTCTCTTATTAAAAAGAACAGTTCGGATGGAGAGAGACATTGCATCTTCATTGGTAAATTGAGTATCTTTGTAAAGCAAAAAACTCCATATTTAGTATTCAAAGAGTAGAAATATATGTGTCAATTATGAGAGCTGGGAAAGGGAAGATAGTACATGAGGATGAAAAGCATATGGAATTTGGAAATAAACAAGGGAAAGGTGGAATGATTATCAATTTGTTCAAATAAGTGAATATAAGAAGAAAGATATGGATAGAGGGGAAGCAAAAACTGCCAACAAATTTTTTTTTAATCCAGGAATATACTATATATAAAACACATTCAAAAGTAAATAACATTTATGGTTGAAAATAAAGGTGTAGCATAGAGATATGCAGACAAAATAAGAAGAAAAGCAGAATGGTACTATTAATATCAAACAAGGTGAATTTAAAGTTAAATGCTCTTAAACATTAAAAGAAAATATCATGGCCACAGCTTCAGATCACCCCAAGATTGTGCACTGCCCATCCATGTATGGCAACTCTAACATTATATAATGTTAAAGGGAAAAATATATGTAAAAAACACATTCATTTATTCTACCAGTTTCCATTCAGCAAATATTTACAGAACATTTTTTTTATGAGCTAAAATTTGCTCCTGGAATTGAAGCACATAAAGGCCCTTTTCACAAGGATCTTCAAATTGAAAGGAAAAAAAGAAGACATAAAAATTACAAACTGGTATGCCATAAAAGCATGTAAGTTTCATGGACAAAGGAAGAAATAACGGTGATATATGTAGAACCTGATTAATACAATAGCATTGAGGAGCTGCAATACATCACTTTCAAAACTGGACAGATTAAACAAACCAAAATATATGTGGACAAAGAGAAATTGAATAACACAATTAATGTATTGATTATATATGGTTAAATTTATATCCTTGTATACACGCACAAGGTGTCACAAAATCAATCAATCAGACTTGTGAGTAAAGTAATCTCTATGGTGATTGCATTAAACAAGAAAATAAAATAATTGGTAAAATATTAGAAAAGAATATAAACTATATCTCCTTGTTTAGTTTATGACATATATGTATATTTATGCACATATGCGTATATTTAAAATCAGAATTAATGAGAATTTGGTCATGTGGCTAGATACAAGGTAAAGATACAAAAATAAAAACACACAGGAACTTTTTCTACCCTAGCAATAAACTCGTATGAGTGGAAATTGGGAAAAAACCCATTGCCAGTTACCAAAAATTCTAATATTCTGAGCAATACATTTTATAAGAAAAGCAAGGAAACAAAACAAGATTTGAACAAGTGTATGTATTTGACAAATATTTGAATGCCAGCACTGTTATATATGCTTACAATTTTTGAGTAACAGATATTCTCTCCTGGAACTCTTTACATTCTAGCAGGAAGAAATAGATAAGAAAAAATAAATATAATAAGTAATTAAATTATATGGTATTTTGAAAGGGATAAGTAGAGGGTCAGGTTTCACAATTAAATAGGGTGACTATTGAAAAGATGTGTTTTGAGAAACAACTAGAAAGAAATGAACCAAGATGATATTCAGACAGGGAACATATAGAGAAAGGTCCTTAAGGCTGCAGCATACCTGACAACATCAGGAATAGCAAAATGACTAGTGTTGTCATAGTAAAGACAGTACGGATGAAAAAATTAATGAAAGGAGATTTATGAAAGATGGGATTTCAAGGCTTCAGACATTTCATGTTTTTAAAATGGATGAGAAAACATCTTTAAATTGTCAATAACTTAAAATTAATATATGTTAATGTGATAACAATTTGAATTCAAATGAGTTTTCAGAATGTATAAAATGTCACTAAAATTAACAGAGAAGAAGAGTAAGTGTCTGAAAATAAAATAAAAAAAACAAAACATAAAAGGGACAGTAAGGGATGATTTGAACCAGAATGTACTAAAATTTATTGTAATAAAGTCAGTATGTTATTTGTGTAATATTGGATAAATATCTTAGATGAATAGAATAAAAAAATAAGAACTAGATACTAGCATATAAGAACTTCAATATGCAATTAAATTAGTAGCTTCATTCAGCAGAAAAAAAAAGAGAATTTAATAAATAAAAGATGAGATCTTCCTAAGACTGGAATCCGAGAAGCTATGTAACTATACAAAATCATTGCTATATAGACTGTGTTTATACACACACACACAATGTATATGTTTTGTGGCAAATGTGTGTAAAGTCAATAGGCAAAATATAGATTTGAGACAAAATGTTTCTAAAACAGATGAGAGAAAAGGGCAGGTCTTAGAAATGAAGAAGGAAAAAAAATCTAATTTAAAATGGACAAAGGGTATGGTATGAATAAAGAATCACAGGTCAAATTTAATTGGCCAAAAATCATATGCTCAAATTCAAAAGTAGCCAGTAAATGCAAATTGCAATAACAATGTTTACTGTTTAAACCTATGAAAATGGCAAAATTAAAAATAGCAAAAGCACTGCTGTCTGAGATGGGGGAAAAGAATATTCCCATACAGGGCTAGTGGAAAAATTCTTAATGCCTTGTTGGAAAACAATGTGACAATATCAATTTTGCATATAATAGGAATACAAAACACATTATAGACTTCTGTTTTCTGGTTTGGCATATAAAAAGCTTAGCAGTCTTAGCTCCATCCTAAGAATAAGTAAAAAGCATAATGAACGGGAAAATAAAAGAAGACTCTCCTTAGATCCATCACAGACATGAGTTCACAGGGCAAACCATTACCCCCAAAATTGGAGAGATGGGCCGATATGAAGAATCACAACTTATTTAATCAGGAACCTACAAGCAGAAAACTTTGACGGAACCATGCGTGGGTAGGAAAACCTGAACAGTGAATGAGACATTGCTGAAAGCTCAGTCTGGACAGCCAAAGAGATAAAAACTCCAGGGAGACCCAGTCACAGGAAATCTTCATGCTTTTGTGATTTTTACCTCCAGGAGCCCTGCAGGGTCCTCAAAGTGAATATTCAAGAAAACTCTCAAGTTTCCCACAGTGAAAAGGAAAAGGAACCACTTTGAAATAAAGCATCCTATTTTGCTTAACAAGGAGTGCCTTAGGAGAAACTATTTTACCAGAGCCAAACCTGCTGGGGTTGTATTAGAGCCTAAACTAACTAGAGGGAGCAAAAGAGCCAACCTTAGCCTTTTGTGTTTGGCTTCTTTCACCTAGCTTAATGTTTTCAGGTCACATCAATCAGTTCTTCATTCCTATTTATTTATTTATGCATATTAAAATGTTAATGGTAATCACTAAAAGAATAGAAAGAGAATCTATTACTTTTAAACCACTAGAACAAGGGGTATATGTGGAACAAAGAAAAATCAACCAATCCTGTAAAAACAGAAAGAACATAGAAAGAATATAAGCTAGTTAGATTGCCTAATAAAAGAAATTTTCTGATATTTTTAACTCTGTCTATATGCTATATATAAAAGAAAAACATAAAAATGTAAAGATATTGGTCAAAAAGGAGATAAACTTATGTCAGGTAAATATTAACCAAAAGAGAATTAATACAGCAATATTAATATAAACCAATAAAACAGAAAACACAAAACAGACCCCCTCATATATGGAATTTGGTATGTGACAGAGACGGCTCTATAAATCAAGGATCTATAAAGAAAGGATTATTCAATATATAGCCCTGATACAATTAGATAACTATATGGAGAAGTGGGAATCAGCTCAATCCCACACGAAGCATAAAAATAAATTCTAGATTGACTAGAAGAAGTAAATGTGGTTCATTCCTATTTATTGCTGAATAACGTTTCCTTATATGCGTAGACCACTTTTTGTTTATCCATTCATCATTTGATGCACGTATCATATTTTTATGCATTTGAACATAAGTTGTATAAATCTGCACACTTTCTCTGATCAGTTCAGCAAGTGTATCATTAACAAGAAGTGTTCAAGATCACTTACACTTTCTTTTCTTTTGTTGTAAAATAATTATGCAATGACATTCACAAAGCTTATGAGCATGTTTGTTGAATTTTGTGCACATAAGGTGTGTGCATTTACATATACCTTATGTAACCCAAATTGCACCTGTGTAACCCAAATTCCTGTCAAGATATAAAATATTATCATCACCCAAGAAATTTCCCTCATGCACCTTCCCAGTAAATCCCCACCACTACCCAGGGGGTGACTTCTACTCTCATATTGTTTACCCTGGATTGGATTAGACTGATTTAGTACTAAATATAAATTAATCATACAGTATGTACTCCTCTTTGTAAAAACTCCACATAATGTTTTTGAGATCCATCTGTGATGTTGTTTGTATCAATAGTTCTTTCTGCTTTGTTGCTGATTAGTATTCCATTATATGAACATACAACATTTTATTTATGCATTTTCCTAACTGATAGACATTTGGGACTATCTGGCATATGTTAAGTTTTATATGGAAATGCCAGAGCTTTCCAAAGTAATTGTATTATTTTGTACCACCAAAAAAGAATGAGAATTTCAGTTGCCACCCACATTCACCAATATTTAATGTTAGCAATCTCATAAATTCAAGCCAAGCTGGTGGGTGTTTAGTGGTACCTCATTGCTTTTAATTGGCCATGACTTGATGATTAATGATATTAATGACTTTTTTATGTACATATGGGACAACTATAAAGATCATTTTTTAAACAAGTTTTTATTTTTCAACTACAGTTGATATACAATATTAGTTTCAGGAGTACTACATAGTGATTAGACATTTATATAACTTATGAAGTGATCACTCCAATAAATCTACTACCCATCTGACAACATACATAGTTATTACAATATTATGGACTATATTCCCTACACTGTACTTTTCATCCCCATGACAATTTTGTAACTTCCAATTTGTACCTGTTAATCCATTCTCCTTTTCAAAATTAATATATATATATATATATATTTTTTTTTCCAATTACAGTTCACTTTCGGTATTATTTTATATTAGTTTTGGGTGTACAGTGTAGTGGCTAAATATTTATAAACTTTATGAAGTGATATTCCCTGATTAGTCTAGTACCCATCTGGCACTATACATAATTATTACAATATTATTAACTATATTCCCTATACTGTGTTTACATCCCAGTGACTATTTTGTAACTACCAATTTGTACTTCTTAATCCCTTCACCCTTTTTCACACAGCCCCTCAAACCTCATCCCATCTGGTAACCAAGTTTGTTTTCTGTTTGTGGGGTTTTTGTTGTTGTTTATTTTGTTTTTTAGATTCCACAAGTGAAGTGAGATCATATGGTATTTGTCTTTCTCTGTCTGACATATTTCCCTTAGCATAATACCCTCTAGGTTGTCGCACATGGTAAGATGTCATTTTCATACCCTAGTAATATTCCATTGTATGGATGTACCACACTTCTTTATACAACTGCCTTTTGATGGGCGTTTAGGTTGCTTCCATTTCTTGACTATTATAAATAACACTGCAATAAATATGGGGGTGCATATATCTTTTTAAATTTCTTCAAATATATACCCAGAGGTAGAATTGCTGGGTAATTAGGTAGTTCTATTTTTAAAATTTTGAGGAGCCCCATAGTTTTTTCTATCGTGGCTGCACCAATTTGCAATCCTCCCAATAGTGCATGACAGTTTTCTTTTCTCCACATCTTCACCAACACTTGTGGTGTTTTGATTTATTGAAGATAGCCATTCTGACAGGTGTGAGGTAATATCTCATTGTGGTTTTAATTTGCATTTTCCTGATGATTAGTGATGTTGAGCCTCTATTTATAGATCTATTACTTATGTGTATGTCCTCTTTGGAGAAATGTATTCAGGTCCTCTGCCCCATTTTTTAATTGGATTGTTTGGTTTTTGAGTATAAATTTTGGATATTAACTCTTTATCAGATGTATCATTGGAGAATATCTTCTCTCAGTCAGTAGGTTGTCTTTTCGTTTTGTTGATAGTTTCCTTTGCTGTGGAAATCTTTTTAGTTTAATGCAGTCTCATTTATTTTTTCTTTTGTTTCCCTTGCCTGAGAAGTCATATCAGAAAAAAAATATTCCTAAAGCTTACTTAAAAATATTCTGAGAGCTTACTACCTCTGTTTTCTTCTAGGAGTTTTATGGCTGTAGTTCTTACATTTAAGTATTTAATCCAGTGTTAGTTTTTTCCTCTATATGTTGTAAGACGGTGGTACAGTTTCATTTTTTTTCATTTTTTTCTGCATCTTTTGACATGATCATATGATTTGTATCATTCATTTTGTCTATGTGGTATATCATGTTAATTGATTTGTGAATATTGAACCAAGCTTGCATCCCAGGAATAAATCCCACTTGATTATGGTGTATGATCTTTTTAATGTATTGCTGAATTTGGATTGCTAATATTTTGTTGAGAATTTTTGCATCTATGTTCATTACAGATATTAGCCTATAGTTTTCTTTATTTGTAAGGTCTTTGTCTGGTTTTGGAATCAGGGTAATGATGGCTTTGTAAAATGAGATCAGGAGCTTTTCCTCCTCTTGAAGTTTTTGAAATCGTTTGAAAGGATTCCTTTTTGAATGTTTCGTAAAATTCACCTGTGAAATCATCTAGTCCAGGACTTTTGTTTCTAGGGAGGTTTTTGGTTACTGATTCAATTTCATTAGTAGTAATCCGTCAACACAGATTTTCTGTTTCTTTTTGATTCAGTCTTTGAATATTGTGTTTCTAGGAATTTATCCATTTCTTACAGATAGTCCAATTTTTTGGCATATACTTGCTCATAGTATTTTCTTCTAATCCATTGTGTATATCTGTGGTATCAGTTGTCAATTCTTTTTCATTCCTAATTTTATTTGGATCTTCTCTCTTTTTTTTTCTTCATGAGTCTGATTAAAGTTTTATCAATTTTGTTTATCTTTTCAAAGAACCAGCTTTTGGTTTCATTGATCTTTTGTATATTTTTTAAACTCTATTTCATTTGTTTCCACCCTGGTCTTTATTATTTTCTTCCTTCTACTTATGATACTTTGGTCTTTGTTTGCTGTTGTTTTTCTAGTTTCCTTAAGTGTAAGATTAAACTGTTCATTTGAAAATTTTCTTATTTCTTTAGGTAGGCCTATATTGCTATGAATTTTTTTTTCTTAGGACTTCCTTTCCTGTGTCCCATAGATTTTGGGTTGTTGAGTTTTCATTTTCATTTGTCTCAAGATATCTTTTGATTTCTTCCTTGATCTCATTGTTAACCTGTTCATTGTTTAGTGGCATGTTATTTAGCCTCCTTGAGTTTGTGTGTTTTTCCAGTTTTTTCCTTGTAATTGATTCTGGTTTTGCACCATTGTGGTTGGAGAAGATGCTTAATATAATTTCAATCTTCTTAAATTTATTGAGACTCTTTTATGGCCTAACATGTGGTCTCTTTGGGAAAATATTACATGAGCACTTGAAAGGAATGTATGTTTTGCTACTTTGGGGTAAAACACTAAAACTATCAATTAAATCTATCTGACCTCATGTGTCATTTAATGTCACTGTTTCCTTGTTGATTTTCTGTCTGGAAGATCTATCCATTGATGTCAATGGGGATATTGAAGTCCCCTACTTTGACTGTATTAATGTCAATCTCTCCCTTTATGTCCACCAATATTTGCTTTATGTATTGATGTGCTCTATGTTGAGTACCTAAATCTTTACAAGGGTTATATCCTGTTACTGTATTGATTCCTTTATCATTATGAAATGTCCTTTTTTATTATTATTATAGGCTTTGTTTTAAAGTCTGTCTTATTGATATAAGTATTGCTAACCTAGTTTTTGGTGTGTTTGTTTCAATTTGCATGAATTATCTTTTTCCATCCCTTTACTTTCAGTCTGTATGTGTCTTTTGATGTGAAATGGGTCTCTTGTAGGCAACATATGTATGGCTCTTGTTTTCTTATCCATTCAGGTACACTCTATCTTTTGATCCATTTACATTTAAAGAAATTATTAACAGGGACATAGTTATTTCCATTTTATTATTTATATTTATGTTCTTTATTTTCCCCATTCTTCTTAAAAAAGTCCCTTTAGCATTTCTTATAATACTTGTGTGGTGGTGATGAACTCCTTTAGCTTTTTCTTGTCTGGGAAACTCTATCTCCCCTTCAATTTTAAATGATAGCCTTGCTGGATAGAGTAGTCTTTGTTGTATGTCCTTACTTTTCATCACTTCGAATATTTCCTGCCAATCCCGTCTGGCCTGTAAAGGTTCTGTTTAGAAATCAGCTGACAGTTTTATGGGAGCTCCGTTATAAGTAACTAACTGCTTTTTTCTTCCTGCTTTTAAGATTCTCTTTTTGTCTTTAACTTTTGCCATTTTAATTTTGATGTGTCTTGGTGTGGGCCTCTCTAAGTTCATCTTGTTTGGGACTCTCTTCACTTCCTGAACTTGTATGTTTTTTTCCTTCACCAGGTTAGGGACGATTTCAGTCATTATTTCTTTAAATAGGTTTTCAATCCTTTGTTTTCTCTCTTCTCCTTCTGGTATTCTTGTGATGTGAATATTGCTATGCTTCGTGTTTTCCCAGGGGGCCCTTAAGCTAGTCTCATTAAAAAAAAAAATTGTTTTTTTCTTTTTGCTGTTCTGATTGGGTGTTTTCTTCTACCTTGTCTTTCAAATCATGGACTTGATCCACTGGTTCATCTAATGTACTGTTGATTCCTTGTAGTGTATTCTTCATTTCTGATGGATTCTTTTTTTTATGGTTTCTGTGTCTTTTTTATGCTTCCTATCTCTTTGCTGGAGTTCTCACTAAGATCCTTGAGCATCACTGTAATCAGTGTTTTGAACTCTGTATCTGATAGATTGTTTGCCTCCACTTTGTTTATTCTTTTTCTGGAGTTTTGTTCTGTTTAATTTGGGACAATGTTTCTTTGTCTCCTTATTTTAACTACTTTTCTGTGTTTGTTTTTATGCATTAGGTAGCTCGGCTATGTCTCTTAGTCTTGGCAGGGTGGCTTACTGTAGTAGGTGTCTTATAGGACCCAGTGGCGCAGTCTCCCTGATCACCTTATCTAGGTGCTCCAGGAGTCTCCTTTGTGTGGGTTATGTTTGCCCTCCTGTTGTAGTTGAGCCTTGATTTCTGTAAGCATGTCAGTGAGTTAGATTGACCCTTAGGTTGGCTGGCTGTGAGGACTGGCCAGACTACAGAGTATGAGCTGCTGTGAAGGGGCTGACCCCATGGAGTGCTAATCACCTCAGTGGACTCTGGTGCCTGCCAAGACCACCCTTTGGCTGTACCATTTGTGGCGCTAATTGAATGGTGCTCTGTTGTAGTCTGAAAGTAGCCACTGAGTTTGTTGGTTCTGGGGCCTCTTGGGAGGGACTCTGGTGCAGGCCAAGTTCAACTGCTGCTTGTGATAGGCCCAGGTCAACCTGGTAGGTGCTACAAAGTGATCCCTAGTTGGTAGCTGCCTGTGCTGGACCTGGAGGTGCATGGGAGAGGCCACACTGTAGACTGAGGCCAATTGTCACCAGTACTGGTCCTTGGGCAGCTCTGCAAAAGACCCAAGACACCCTGAGGCCTACCACCACCTGCTGGCTACCCATAAGGCTCAGTCACTGAAAGCGCCTTGGGCAGTGTGTGAATTGAGTAAGGCAGTGTCTCAGGGAATCCCTAGGGTGGGGCGAGTAATGGTCACCAGGTTTATGCAGATTCAAATTCGGCACCATTCCTGAATCTGAAACCACTCATTAAAAAGCACAGAGCACACTGAGGGCAGCTGCCACCTGCCTGGGGCCCATGAACCCCTGAGAGTTGTCCAAGAAAAAATGCAGTGAGGGCCAGGGCTGGGTGCCAGCCACCGATAGTGCCTCTGGCAGTGCGCAGTTGTTTGGAGTGGGGTGCCAGGCTGTCCCCAGGGTAGGCAGAGTGGAGTTTACCAGGTTAATATAGCTTCGGATTTGGCCATGTGTGGGGAGGACTCAACACAGGAAAGTTGGTGCCTATCTGCCAGCTACATGGGAGGAAGATTCTACACAGGGAATATGGCCCTCACGCTGAAGTCACAAAATTCAGTCTTTCCTTGTGTGTCTCTTGTACCTTCTGACACACCATCCCTTTGTTAGAGCCCAGGGTGAATGCCTGCAAGTGAAAGAATCTGTGTACTGGCCCTTTAAGGGGACATCAGTGTGTGCAGCAACTTTTGTCTCACTCAGATGGATAGAATCCCTATTGAGTTTCACAGTCAGATTGGTAGGGACCCCGTTTCCTGATACTGGTGCTGCGGGTGCTGCACAGGGGGAACCTGTGCAACTGAGGTATCCCTCCTGATTCTCAACTGCCACACATAGGTATGGGGCCAGCACACTTTGTGTCTTCACCCCTCCTAACAGTCTCCATGTGGCCTCTTCTTTATATCTTTAGTTACAAGAGTCTGTTCAGCTAGTCTGCAGATGGTTCTCCAGGTTGATTGTTCTATAATTTAGTTGTAATTTCAATGTGGTCATGGGAGGAGGCAAGTACAAAATTTACGTACTCTGCCATCTTGACCAGAACTCAAAGAATTCTGTTAATTTTTGCTTCATGTATTTTGGGGCTCTGTTATTAGGTACAAAATTCTTATAATTGTTATATCTTCTTCATTGATGGAACATACTATTATAAGATTTCATTTATAGCTGATAATAATTTTTTCATAAATTCTATTTTTTTCTTATATTAGTACAAGTAACCTCCATATAACACGGTTGTTAGGTTTCTAAAAATTCCGTGTTATGCAAATCCATGTTATATGAAACAAAGAACTAGTACAAAAAAGGGGTTTTTCAAAAATTTTAAAAAATACTATTATATTTTTATAATTAAGAGATATATCTTTATTAAAGCAATTTTCACCAAAAGTGTAACATATTAATATGTATTAAATAATGTTTTTTGTCATCACTACTAAGCACCATTAACTGTGGGCATTTTCTTTTTGACAAGATATCTTCATCCTCTGAACATAATACTCCACGAACAAGGTGGATTTAAAATTCTAATACATTTAAAAATTTTGCAGTCAAATCTGATATGACATCCACACTCAAGATGGAAGATTTCAAAAGAGATATCTTTTGCTCTTAAAAGCTCTTATTACTCTCTGTGTTGTTCAGGGATTTTTCTAATTCTCAAACCATGTTAAAGTGAAACCATGTTCTAGGATGTCGTGTTGTACGAGGGTTTTCCCCAATTCTCAAATCGTGTTAGAGCAAAACGGTGTTATAGAAGTGCTGTGTTATAAAGGGTTACCTGTATTGCATTAAAACTATATTGGATTAATTTTTGCATTGTGTATTTTTCTTTTAAACTATCTGTGATTTTGAACCTAAAGCCTGTCTCATAAATCGCATATAATTAAATCATAGTTTTTATGTTTTTTAATCCATTCTGCCAATCTCTGCCTTTTGTTGGCATATTTTAATTCATTTATATTTAATACAATTACCAAGAGATAGGATTTATGTCTCCCATTTTATTTGTTTTGTTTCTTACGTATTGCTACAAGTTCTAAAAAACATAAAAATTGACAACTTTTTTTTGCCAGTGTTCTTGTTGCTTTTATGGAAGACAGGATTTTGGAAGTTCTTACTGCTTTTTTTGCTGATATGAGTGTACATTTTTTTTTTATTTTTTTTATTTTTTGGTCTTTCATGTAGTTTTTATAGCTGCTGAAATTACCCATCTGGTTTTTCATGTGGTCTACTCTGTTCATTAAATTCTTCAACATAATAATCATAGTTATTTTAAATTCCTTGCCTAATAATTCCAATATCTTTATCATATCTGTGTCTGGTGTGATGATAGCTTTGTCTCTTCATATTATGTGGGTATTTTTTTCCTTTTGACATGCTTTCTGTAATTTTTTTGTTGAAAGGTAGACACGTATTAGGTAGTAGCTACTGAGGTAATAAACCTTTAGTGTTAGGGTTTGTCCTCATACAGCTATGAAATGAGTATGCTTAATGTTTTTGTAGTTATTGATACCAGAGTGTTCAAATTCCTCTAGTGAGTTTATTTTGTCCTCCCTTCTTGGCGTTGTATCTTGCCTTTATAGTACTTCTAAGTGAAAGTCTGAATCTCACAGCTATTTCAGCTATATTTTACTGTTGTTACTGAAGGTTTGTTGGTGCTGTTGGGTGTATAGGGAAGGGAGATATTCTCTAATACTTTAAATTAAGTCTCAGTCTCAGTGTACCAGTGCTGGGGATGGGTGGCTTTTAGTAATATTTCAATCCCTACCCCCATGCCTTATAGTTCCTTATTAGCTACAGCATCAAGATAGAGTGAGGCAGTTTCTCTTCACACAGAAATGTCTTCTGGGGAAGTCCTTCTCACACAGGACTAGGCCTTTGTTAGGGAGAAGATTCAGAGAATTTTACAAACGCTAGGCTAGTATTTTTCCCTCCCTCAGCCATGAGCACTGGGGAGCTTTCTTGTATCCCTTAGAAAACTTGGTAGGGTTGCTAGAGGGAAAGTTGGCAAAACTGTGGGGGCAACCTGTGACTCTTATACTAGTCCTCCTTCAGCCTCCAACATATGTAGTTAAAATAAATATTTAAGTGTTTCTATTGATTATACCGTGTTTCCCTGAAAATAAGACCTAGTTGGACAATCAGTTCTAATGCGTCTTTTGGAGCAAAAATTAATATAAGACCTGGTATCATATTATATTATTGTATTATATTGTATTATATATTACATTACATTACATTACATTACATTACACTACATTACATTACATTATATTATATTAAAGACCCAGTCTCATATTACAGTAAAATAAGACCGGGTCTTGTATTAATGTTTGCTTCAAAGGACGTATTAGAGCTGATTGTCCGGCTAGGTCTTATTTTCGGGGAAACATGGTATATCTTTCTGCAGCTTCTGCTGCAGGTCAGAAAATCTCAGGTACTTTATCTTCCTGAATGCCTCTGATTCTACAAATTTTGTGGTGTCAGTTTCCCTTTCAAATTCAGTTTTCTGATGAGTCCAAGAAAAGTTGTTGATTTTTAGTTTTGTTTTTTTCCCCCAGCTATTTCTTGTTGTAGGAATGGGAGTAATGAATTCCAAGCTCTTTATATATTGAAGGTAAAATAAGAAAACATTTTCTGTTTTTTTAATATTTCAGTGTTTTTCATCTTAGCAACAATGGTGGGTCTCTCTAATGATGTCTTATAATGACTTTTTGACTGCTAATATGTATTAGATAGTGGAATGACCTTATTTTGTGATCATTTTGTTCCTTTTCAAGTCTCCTACCAATTTTCTACTGGGTCTTCAGGCTTTTTCTTTTTGTATCATAAAAGTTCTTCATATATTTTAGATATGAGAAGTTTGCTGCTATATGTGTTATAATATCTTCATCCATTTTGTAACTTTCTTTTGTACTCATTATATTTTTGAACATCAAAGAAGTTTTCATTTTAGGGTATTAAAATTTATAAATCATTTAAGTTATAGTTATTGCTTTTTGTGTCTAAAAGAACAATTTTCTTACCAGCAAATTTTAAAGATTTTCTTCTATGCAACTATCCAGAAGATTTATTGTCTTTTTTTTTTCTTTTTTATGTCGATTTCTATAGTCTACAGTCTAACTGGAGTTGACTTTTGTATATGTTGTGTGGTAGGGATCTAGTTTCATCTTTTTTCATAATTATATACTATTGCCATATTAGTATATCTTTTTTCTCAACTGTTTAAGATGTGATCTCTACCATATTTATTAATGATTCTTAGAGTAAATACTAAAGTTACAACAGTATTTTAAATATATTTAAAGATAACACATTCCTTGATTAATGCATTTATTATTTTGAAAATGTGCAATCATTTAGATGGTTAAGAGATAAATTTGGGTAATACAATTTCTGTTGAAACCAGTAGCTTTAACAATGCAATAGACTTCTTTACATAGATTATGCAATGAATATGACATTACCGAAAACTATTTTTTAAATGGCTTGTGGTAGTAATATGAGAGTATAAATCTACACTTCATAGGTGAAAACTTGGAAGGCAGCTTGAAATTCGGATTAGTAAACACTAGTATGCCTTTTAACGTTAATTGATAATAATTCAATTGTATATCTTTATAGTTAAAAACAATAGTCATAATATGATTTTTTTCATATGAATGTAGCATCATTAATACAAGATGATTGGCATCTTAGTCTCTTTTGCTTGATTTTTTCCTGTCTTCACACAAACTTTGGTGTTTCAGGCTTTCCCTTTCCAAGTACCGTTGTGAAAGTTCATTTCAAGGCTGTTTGCTTGATGTTTTCTAATGGTCCATTAGAAAGTAAGTCACATGGTCAACTCCAGATTTAAGGGGTGGGGAAATAGACTACACCATTTGATTGTAGTCAAATTGCAAGGGAGGTGTGCCTTCAGGGAGGGAGGAATTTGGAGTCAGTTTGGAAGCTGCTATACTATATTTACTACGTTTGACAATTAAATTTGCGACTCATCCCATAAAAAGTGCTGACTCATTGCTGAATATCACTACTATCACCTTCGAAGTCCTCCCCTTGGGAAGCTATGCACCGACTCCAGCGCCTAGTCCACCCTTCAAAGCAATTTTGGAACTCTTTTTCTGGAATGGCCATCAGAGCTGTTGACGTATTACCCTTGATGTCCTGAATGTAATCAAAATGTCTTCCTTTCAATATTTCCTTTGTCTTTGGGTAAAGAAAGAAGTCACTGGGGAGCAGATCAGGTGAGTAGGGAGGGTATTGCAGTACCATTATTTGTTTACTGGCTAAAAACTCCCTCACAGAAAGTGCCGTGTGAGCTGGTGCATTGTCGTGATGCAAGAGCTATGAATTGTTGGCCAAAGTTCACATCCTTTTCGTCTTTGTCATGCAGCCTTTTCAGCACTTCCAAATAGTAAACTTGGTCCAGTGTTTGTCCTGTTGGTACAAATTCATAATGAATAATCCCTTTGATATAAAAAAGGTTGGCAACATTGTTGCAACAAGTTCCCAAATTTCACTGTCTGACCTCGTATATTGTAGGCATAGTACTTTACAGGAACAGCATTGGATCCATAGAAGGTACTCAATAAATATTTGCTGCCTGAATGAATGAATGCTGTGGAAGTAAGCATTTATATTTCAATTTAAAGAATAACTTTATATATGATTACTTTTCTTCCTCTTTTAAGACTTTCTGCCTTGAAATGGTAACATGCTTACTGTCACTTTAAGTTATGGGTGTTCATTCTTATTTGAGATTAAGAAATGCAACAAAATGCCTTTATATTTCATCATGGCAACGTGTTAAAAATAGACTACTTAACAGACTTTTGCAGGTTAGAGGTTTAAACACCGAAATGATGAAGAGGAAACAACTTCAGCATTTTGTTAGTAAGGGTAAAAATGGAATAGATAGTATCAACAGGAAGATATTTTTTTTTCCCATAGAAGAGGAACAGATAGGATGGCATATGCTTTTCTAAATGTGGAGCTGTTCAGTGCTAAGTACAACTAGCACAATAGTAGCAAGTAGATGACTCAGCTTTGAAAACGTTCCTTAAGTTCTCTATACAAAGTCAAGTTGTCTAGAATGAAATACAGTGAAAACTATATTAAGACATGGGATTTATTTGAGTTTTCTTTCTTTCTTTTTTTTTTTTTTTTACTAGATGTCTAGGTTAGTTTAATTTATTAAAAAGCTTTTTTTTTGTTTGAAAAAAATCATGACATTTTTTCATACCTGGTTGATATGGCCTAGAAATTAAAGTGGACGTAGGTCTTGTCATCTCTGACAGATGCAACAGTTGGTTTAACAAACAATTCTCAACATTGCTCCTCAGAAAAGGTTATTTGAAGATATGAACTCAAATATTCTTTGCAGAATTGTATTGTCAAAGGCATTCAGTAGTAATCCTCACATGTAAAGGATTAATGTCTTTGGACATACTTATGAAAGCTGCCATGAGCATCATGTTTCTTGGTTCTATGATTAGATTTCACATATTTGGGTATAATTATCTAGTTTCCTTCTCCACCTTACTGTTTTAATTGCTTCACCCTGTTCTGTCATTCGTCAACTCATCTGCCTAGAGGTCAAAATGGAACCAGTTACTAATCAAGGCCAATGGCAATGATGACTACATTAGGGCACCATATTTCATCTGTCAAGGGACATCTATCACTCCTCTCCTTGTCAAAAAGAATATTAAATTAGACTAATGCAAATCTCTATTTTGCCCTGATTAAAGGTCTATGTCCACCCTAGGCATTGCCTGACATGATTTGGACTTGTGAGAGACTCAATGTTCTTATAAAATCATTTGGATAGGGTATGACTATCTCCGTGGGTCATTATTCTTCAGATTCACTTGTTTTTCAGGGACTACAGGGTAGATAATCTAGATCTCCTTTGGGGTGTTAAGAAGAGTACCTAAAATTAATCAACAGACTCACTAGGGCGAAGGGCATCTGGCTAAGGGTCTTGGGGTAGAACATTCTTCTGGTGCAGAGAAATGAGCCTTCAGCTATTGACAAAAAGCAAACAAGTGTACAGACAGCAATGTGACATAAAAATTCATATAGATATACAAGTATCCACTCATTTTTCTTGTCAGCTTGTCAACTTTAATTATAAAGGTTGATTTGCTACTGGGCAGATCTCAACATTGTAGATGTTGGCCATTTGAAAAGCATCAGATGGTCAAGGTCATCAAACACAGGCATAAGAAGGCCATGGATGAATGATGTTTTTAAAGCCCACACTACACAACAATCCTTGCATTGTAGCTGAATTGTAAAATTCCTGTCATCCCTTCAAGAAAGAATACATTTTATCTACCACAGAATATTGATAATGGATGAAAACCTTAATTTAGAAGTTGCATTTTTTTCCATCGTATTTTGCATTATTCTCTTTTTGACTTTATTACTCTCTAATATACTTATATCTGGTGTTAAGGGTTTTCTTAGAACTTTAGGCTAAAAGTAAACTTTTTAGCAAATCTTGGGGTTTGAACATGTGAAAAAAATGAGTAACTTCAACAAACATTGTTATTTCACTTCTAACAGAATCACATATCGCTCTTTTAGAGTGCTTATTTAGTTAATAAAATGTTGGTATCTCTCAACTGTCTGTCATTATCTCCCACCTGAACAGTAATCTTCACTGCCAAATCAAAGGTGATGTGTTCTTATCCTATAATTCAGATTTTTAACATCTTTTCCAAGGGTGGAAGAATGGAGATACCAGCTTTTAGCCTTTACCATTCTAAATGCCATTTGTCAGATGGTAAATTAAGAGTGCTTATATTCTCTAATGGTAGGTGCACCTTTAAACCCTAGTCTTGACTATAATTGGCAAAAGATGAAAAAGCTCTTCATTGGTCCCCATGATGTTTGGATCCTGAGAGATCCATATTGATCCTAAGGTTTGGACTGGATCTGTTATTGGTAGAACTTGCAGGGTAATATTAGCACAACTAGAAAATTGGTGAGATGGTTTTAGTACAAAAAATGTCTTGGCAAACATCCTGACTTAGGTTTGCCAAAAAATGAACAAAAAGCAATTAAAGTAAATCAGTCTTTGCACTTTCTCGGGACAATCAGAAATGTATTCCAAAAACTGAATTGCATATTTCAACACTCTATTTTAATATTACCTATTTAACAGCATGATTATGTAATTTATTTCTAGTAAACCTGGTCCTTAAAGCCTGTAAAACATTCCTACTTGATTGTGTATGTCAAGAACATTCTACCAAATTATATTTCTTAACTCATTTTTTTATTTACTCTTACGCATATTCATAAAACAATTGTATGTGTCATGATTTAGTATTAATAAACTTGTTGACAAGATAAAAATTTATGCAAAAGAC
Organism: Rhinolophus sinicus; assembly: GCF_057876585.1. Classification (NCBI taxonomy): domain Eukaryota; kingdom Metazoa; phylum Chordata; class Mammalia; order Chiroptera; family Rhinolophidae; genus Rhinolophus; species Rhinolophus sinicus. The sequence continues at coordinate 121,137,186 of NC_142502.1, read as the reverse complement.
AAAAGTAAATTTCAATGATCAATTTAAAGAACACAATACAATTTTGTTTTGCTTTCATTTTTTACCAGAGATATACAGATAAAGCTTTAAAATGCAAAACCTTTATAAAATATTTTTCTTAAATTCAACATACTAACATTGACAACAAAAGTAATTTATTAATGATATTAATATTTGTTTAAACTATTTCTTGGGGTAATTGATAATTTAATGGTCTTTTAAGTATTTTCCCCAAAGGCCATGCTCAAATTTCTAGTTTTTTTTACCTTCCTTTTGAAAAAGAGTTCAGTCTGACTAAGAACATTATCTGTCCATTTCAATGCATAATCTTACACCCAGACCAAAAATACCCAGAAATATTTAACTCACATTTGCCTTCCTTCAACAAATATCTACTGACTTTTAATGTACGTTCTCTCATAGAAATTACATTATCTTGGGCACATAATTATCATGTGACAAAATACACAGTCATTTAAAAATAGCCTTTAGTAACAAATAAACAGTCATAAGAGAAGTGGGTAAGTTTTTTTTTTAGGGAATATTGCGGAACAGTGTGTTTCTCCAGGGCCCATCAGCTCCAAGTCATTGTCCTTCAGTCTAGTTGTGGAGGGCACAGCTCACTGGCCCATGTGTGAATCAAACTGGCAACCCTGTTGTTCAGAGCTGGTGCTCTAACCAACTGAGCCATCCGGCCACCTGGAAAGTGGGTAAGTTTTGAAGTCATTTAACAGATCTGTTTCTGGGGTTTACTTAACCTAAACAGAGTCAGTGTTTATTAGGTCAACCTTGTAATTCCTACAGTTTCTAGTTCATTTAGTCTCTATCTTCCGGTAATGAAGGAGAACTGACAATGACACCTATCTCCAAAGATAGGAGGACATATTCATCACCTTGAATATGCCCTAACAACTCCAAATTGAGTAAGTTAACTCTTTTTGAAACTATGAACTATGACTATGAAAACGAAAGTACCGCGATCAACTGTGTGCAACATATCAGAATTCATACATCTAAAAATCGTAGGTGGATAAAAAGCATGTAAACTGGAGACTGATTGTGAGAGAATAGCCTTGGTCAGGTTCCCTCCCTGACCAGATGCTGGCCCTGACCCGGTGACCCACTGGTCCGAGACGATAGAATGCGGTACTAGCCTTGACCCAGCGACCTGCTGGTCTGACATGATGGACTGCAGCGCAGGTGCCATCCATCTTAAAGATATACTCTTACGTAAGCACCCTGGCTATACGCCACCTTTGTCTCTGTACTGCATAAAGGTATTCCTGTTTCACGAGGTGGGCGGCTGAGACATGATGGGGGCTGCTGGCTGTATCCAGTGGCAGGCTGATTGTGCCCCATAAGCCTGAATAAAGGATGTCTACTTTGCCTTCGTCTCCACACATCTTCTTCCACCTCCCCGAGGTGCACACACCTTACCCGCGAGATTCAACCCACCTGGACACCGATACACAACAGATAATGAAACACCATGAAATGTACAACCGGAGGCAGACTATTGTGTTTACCGGAAACCCTCATGTGTGTAGTACCACATGGATTGCCAGAGTTGGCAAGAATAAGACTCTTGGGATTGCGGAGAGTGTGGAGATGTCATAGAACCCATAATTTAGTCCAATAAGTGGCCACCATCATCTGACAAGGGCTGATTCTATTTATGATAGAACTTTCTTTTTCTAATTATACATGCCATACTAAGATGAAGAGAGGAAGAGGCTTTCCCCATGCACTGTCAAGTGTCTCCTCTAAAGAAATGTTGAAGAATTACTCAAAGTTACTGTGAGAATTCCAAAGTGCTCACGTGTCTCAGTTTGGCCTGGCATCCCAGGACTTCAGAGTTTTTCACATCTTGTGCCATTGCTCAAACAAGTCATGGAACTTTTCTTTGGGAATTTCTCTAGACTGAGTCGTACATTTTAAAAAGTATTATCACTGATCACAAATATATTTTTGAATGGTAGTTAAATTGATTTTAAATTTGTTTTAAATGGTAAAACCTCATTTGATTGTGGTAAATTACTTTAATTTAATTACTTAAATTACTTTAATCAGCCTAACCTGATTCTGTTCTGGGTCAAAAGTTTAGTGCAACTATTTAATAAGAAGGCTCACGAATAAAGTAGAAAGCCACTTTCAAAAAAAAAAAGAAAGAAAGAAAAACTAAGGGTTTCAAAATTTTCTAAGCAAAAGCATTATTAGAGTAAGTATATGGCCTACCAAGAAGTTTTCAGTTAGGTCAGTATTTACTTTGGTTTCTGTTTTTGTTTGATTGATTTCAAGTGTTGTCATATTTTATAATGACATTTTGTACTGACATTTATAGTGAATTTATTTCTGATAAAATAGATCTAATGGGGGATCTTTTACATTCTGTAAAATAGTCACTCCAGGTTTTATCTGAAGATTTCTGATGAATGATCTCCTAAGATTAAAACAAACAAATCAAAAAACTCCAATGATTTTGAAGAAACAATTTTATGCAGTGGTACTAATTTTAAGAAATACACTACCTTGAGGAATAGAATAATCTGAACATACAAATGGAATTTTAAAAAAAGATTAGATATCCTCATTAATAAAAGATACTTATGCCTTAATTTATGGCATTTTAGAGTCTTTTTAGCACAAAATCTACTGTACGTACATTTTTTACTTTGATTCTCATAGTTGTCTGGGAGGATATTATTAACATTTTCTACAGCTGAAGTACTAAGAAAGCTTAGCAAACTTCTCTTTTCCTCACTCTCAGAGAAAAGAGACTGGACACTGAAGGAGCTCATTCCCCTCCCTTCATCTCACACTGAGAATGGTGAATTTCTAAGGATTATCTGAAGCACCAAGTTGCTTTAGCAGTACCTTTACCCAGGCCTGTAAGCAACATATCACATCTTGGTGCAAAATATGCATATATTGGAATTTAAGCACAGAGAGAGAGAGAGAGAGAGAGAGAGAGAGAGAGAGAGAGAGAGAGAGAGAGAGAGAGAGAGAGAGAGAGAGAGAGAAACGTAAGTGAACTATGTATCACATGCAATATAGGCATAATGATTCTCATCCCAAAGCCTCAAGGAGTATTAACAATTATTTCTTGCTGCCATTTAAGTGCTGGCTTGTGTTTCAATCCTTTGAACTCATGCTACCCTAGAAACTCCTAGTAGGTAGTTCTTAGAGTACTCTTAAAATTTTAGATTTTAAAAATCAGCAATTTACTTACTTTATTGATGTGGCTTAGTTTTCAGATACTTTTGTCCCAATATTTAAAGTTATAGCAGGATAATCTAACTGATTTAGGAGGAATATCTGGGTCAAAAAAAATCTCACCAACTTGTATTTATTTCTAAACTATGACCAATGAATAATGAAGAAATATTTCGATACTGCATAATAAATTGCCAACTCACCAATAAAATGATGAACTAGTCAGCACACAAGAAGTTGGTAATTAACACATAAAATTAGTATTAATATAAGCACATATGTCTTCATTATCATTTTATTTTCTCAAGTGACTTATCTTTTGCATCTTCATAAAACAAAATTCCTCAAGCTATTTTTAAAGTTGTAATATTCTCTATGTATAAAGGCTGTGTTAACGTTTACAAATTAGGGAGCAGATCCACTGGAATATGACAGAAATTGGTAAATTTGTGAAAACTTTAAGAAAGGTGTAATTCATGTCTACTTTAAAACTAAACTTTGAACATTTATATTAACTAATGAAAATAGCAGCAACATTTTTTACCTTTATATATATTTTTAAAGTTGGTAAAATTAGATTTGGTGGATACCTAAACCTACCCTTTCAAACTGTATTTCCTAGACTATTTTTTTCAATGCTATTATGAAACTCTGTTAAAATGTAACAAAACTTATAATACACCTTTTTACCCAATTAGCCTTAAAGATTCACCCTTTATTTTGGAGCAAAAGTGACTATATATAACTGAATAGACATAAATATATATTTGTTATAGATAACATTTATTATTTATAATATATAGCATAGTACATAATGCTATACAGCATATATATTGTATAACACCTAGTATTTTATTATTACATGGAATAACAGAAATGAAGAATATAAACTCATAAACCAAATGTACTGGTAAAACTTGATAAAAATGAGAAAATAAAAACAAAGTTATCAAAAATTCTTAAAAAAAAGCTCCTAACTTTCTTTTAGTTAGTTATGCTTAATAAGCTATATATATATATACATGGAAATGTTTCTAGTGTAAATTAAATGATCAATCCTACATGAACCTAAGTGTGTTTAAATTCTCCAGATAAAAGCTGTGAATGTGTGGCTTGATGTGGGGCTGATGCAGGAATAGAACTGTGAAATGTAAATAGTCATGAAGAGTCAGGTATGCAGTTACCATGAATGAATCATATGGGTTTTCAAATATGAAATAGAAACTTTGAAAGAGTTCATATCTTAGTGATGGCAAATTCCTTTTAAAATAAAATAAAATTACCTTTAAAAATGGATTTAGCGGTGTTCTTAAGTGCCTACCTTGTTAATTTGATTAATAAACAATAACAGCATAAAATGGAGTAAGAAATGCATATATAATTACCAGATTGTTTAGAAAAGATATTAAGTGGGCATGAAGTCAGTGTAATCTGAGCTAAACCATGGAAAATTTCCCCACAAATGCACTAGTGTGCATATATTTATAAGCTATATTATCATTCCAGCCTGCATCCATGATCATAAATGGCTTACATTATTTTCACTAAATGAGAAATGTGCCTTAAAGATCTATATGGATTGAATGTAGACTATTTGTAATTTTTCTCCAAAATATACTTTTATTTTTGAAACAATCTATTGCTTAAAATAAGTAATTTATGCATCCCAAGATCTAGATTCATGAATTCTGCATCTTTGTAAAAACTCGTGAATGCTTGATAATGAAACTGCATTTAAAAAATTCAAAAAGTTCAGTGCTTAAATGTATTCCTGGATATTTGCCATGTATTTACATCTTCAGTAGGATTAAAATCATTGTGAGTCTAATGATTATTTTAAATACAAACACAAGGGACTTTTTCAGATTCCTCCAAAACGAGGTAAGAAACTGAAACTTAGAAATAATCTACTTAGGTAAACAAGTAACTTGAATCTTACCATATAATTATTCTATTTGCTTGTCTTGGAGATAAAGCTAACATCACATTTCACCTCTCAGTGAGCAACACTCTACTTTGTCATGTCTAACTAGAAATAGACCAACAGAGCAAGCCATTTCTCCTTTCCACATAATCCTGGCCTAATCATTTCAAAGGAAGAATTCTTTGTTCCTGAGAAATCCATTTGTAATGAAAAAAATGTATTATTTTAGGAGGGATGAGAATATCAACATGTAATTTGACTGTAGTTTTGAATGAAAAAGATTAGAAGTAACTATCAGGAGAAGCATGTTTATGTTTCTATTAACCTTTTTTTTCAATTTATGTATAATTTTTTTAATTAAAGTTTATTGGGGTGACAATTATTAGCAAAGTTACATAGATTTCAGCAGGGAGGGAGGTGGTAGATGAGGGTAAAGGGGATCAAATATATGGTGATGGAAGGAGAACTGACTCTGGGTTGTAAACACACAATGGGATTTATAGATGATGTAATACAGAATTGTACATCTATTAACCTTTTAACATAAACTGTTCACTTGTGATACACTTAGGAAAGAAAACAGCACTGAAGTCTTACACTGCATTGGACTTAACAATTTTTCTTCTGACTGATGTTATCTCATGGAGAGAGCTAGAATTTTGGTGGTAATTTGGTGAAACGGGCTGAATGACACATTGTAATTAAACTAACATTTATGCTTTGTTTCTACCATGGCAGGTGAGAAAATGAAAGCAAATTTAAAATCAGTTCGATTTTATATAAAAAAAGAAAATTCTCTTCCTAATTTCTTCCAAAAAGATTGTTATAGGCATTTACTATTAAAGCACCATCATCTTTCACCCAGAGAATGTCTTTTTTGAAATGGGATTTTAAAAAATGTCTTTGAATCAACCTATTGAGTTGTAAAAATTCATAAACAATATTCATAACTATTATGGCTTATTTTAATAGTAATCTTTCACCTATAATACGTGAGGGTAACAAGTCTGTACTCATACAAAGGTGTTTATTAATGAATGGTAAACTTTTGCCAATTATTGATACCTTCTTCTCTAATCCTATTACATGAAACTTTTTAATGAAGTCATAGTTTATTACTAGTGATATACTTTCGATTTCTTTTTTAGCTGTGAGAGAGGGATTGAAATAATTTATTTAGTTTTAGCTATAGTAATTTTTTATTAAACTGATTGGGGAGACATTCATTAGTAAAATTATATAGGTTTCAAGTGTACATTTCTAAAATACATCATCTATGTATTGCATTCTGTGCTCTCTACCCCAGAGTCAGTGCTTCTATCACCACACATTTGACCCCTTTTCAGCTACAGTACTTTTAAAATCACGGGCGGTAAGAAAGCTGCATTTTCGTCTGCCACATTGTAGGCTTCAGAAAAGGTCATAACCTCGGTGGGCAAAATCGGGCCTGGCCCTTCACACCTCTGGGAGCTAGGCTTCGAACCTGCACCTCAGTCCATTACTCCCCTGGCCACAAAGCTGTTGGCTAATTACCTATTTCTGAATAGGAGCTTTATTGACCTTAATTTTCAATGATAGGGTCTGATCGTTTGTGGAAAAGGATAAAAGAACAACCCTTTTTTCTTTCCCAGAGCATTTTTGCCTGGAGCTAAGAGATGGCACAACTCAATCAGCAAGTGCAATGAATGGATATGTTATCACATTATTTATGTCCCCATCCTCTGTAATAGTAAACTCCTTCATCAAGAGGATCCACCTGAGGTCGGACTGTCCTTGGTCCCTTAGCTCCACAACCCCAGCAGGGAAAAGTTTACATAAAACTGTGAGAACGTTTGTAAGTTCTCCTACAATAACTGTAATAAATCCTCTTTTAGAAAGTACATTTATAATTGCGGTTCCAGAAAACATGATATGCTTATCTCATTTCAGATAAAACCATAGAATCCTCTAGAGGTCATGATGAATACAGGTCCAGTGTATCCTTTGGGAACTAGTATAGCCCTGTCCCCTGAAATCTGAGTGCTGCCAGAGCAATTTTCAGAAGAGAGCCAGTTAAGGAACAACAAAACCCAACACAGACTTCAGCATTTCTCTAAGCTATTCACATGGTTGTACAGCATGTGGTGTCAGTTGCTTTAAGTTTTCAGATAATTGTCTTACAAGTACACCCTGTAGCGGGTTTGAGAAAGGACAACGTTGATGACAGTTGTGTTTGCGTATTAAGTAATTAGAGTTCACATAGTGAAAGGCTTTTCCTGTCAATGTTTGAAAGTGTTGAGGGGACATCTAGTGTCATTTTTCCAAGGCTGCTTTCCTCATGTTCCCCTCCTCCCCACGGTCTGCCCTACAACACAGTGACACCCTGCCAGCCCCTTTGCTTCTGAACTAGTAGAGAAGAGTTCAGCATGGTTGCGGCAATTACTGGGGAGGATGCTGACAATCTCCCCTCCCTGCCCTCTTCCTTACTCCCCATTTTGGGCCCCTTGGAGAGAAAAGGCGTGTAGTACGGAGGTCCAGTTACAGGGTAAGCTGGAGGGAGGCTCGGTGTAGAAGTTCACTGCACTGCTGCCTTGGTAAGCTTGCAACCGAAAGTGAGCGTCAGAATAGAGACTGGAGAGAGTCTGGAAATGAAGGCTGCTCCTTAAGGAGTCCTCGATGACGGGGAAGTGTCACCGGTTTTCCCACTCTGTGGGAAAAAGACAACCGCTCTGAATCCTGCATTGTTCCAGAGGGCGTGGGAGGAGGCAGGTGGCTGCCATCCTTCTCAAGGCTGGTGGCATATTTTAAGTATGACCCCGTGGTGAGAACACCCGAAAAAGGCAAATGTTTAGCAAAGAGAAGGCCTTCACTTCCCCATTACCTGCATCCGTTTGATTCTTCCCTCATTTCCCTGGTCCCACGGCTGGGGTGGCAGCAAGCACCTTGAGTGTGATCCGCACCCATGGCTCGGTGTCCAGCCCCGTGACTGGCGCGCAGGACCTGCTGCACGCAGCAGCGTCGCCACCCCCTGTCCAACAGGCTGTGGCACGATGTGGCCAGACTGTCACTGCATCGTTACCATAGGCCCAGGAGCTAGACGCTAGGATGTTGTCCATTTAACAGACGAGACAACTGCCATTTGGTAACTTGCCAAAGGCCACCCACACAGCAGAAGCAGAGGTGGGGAGGGAATCGAGCTGTATGAGACAGAGCCCTAATCCCGGGCTTCGCAGCCCCCAGTAAGTGTTGATGGGAAGAATCCTTATGCGTTGAAGTCGACTATATAATAAGTGGTTCCACACATATGGACTCAAGTGGCCCTCCACACCCGCTTTGAAGTAAATATTAACTTTTCTCCACTGTGTCGTTGAGAAGACTGATGCGCAGATGTGGCTTGTTCACTATGGAGCCCCAAGCCAGTGGGAGCTGTCTCCGGTCCGGGGCCTTGCTGACACCCCGTCCTGTCTGCAGCACTGCGCATAGGGCAGGGTGCCTCGGGGGGCATCATCTTGCTGAAGAAGATGGCCCCGCTTCTCTACAGAGCCAGCCTGTGCGGGTGCCAAAGCTCCCTTCTCCTGGGCCGCACTCCTGGCCTCCGGCCATTTGCATCACTCAGAAGCAGCGCTTCTGATTCTCTCCGTGCTCCATGCGGATCCCCAGGCACCTAAATGCTGATCCTTTACTGTTCGGGTAAGGGGGGCATTTTCAGCGCCCTTTTTTCGTGTAGATATATAATTAATATAACCGGTGCATTGGGTTCCAGAGAGGTGATTCATTCATTCATTCATTCATTCATTCATTCATTCATTCATCAGCAAGCATTTATGAACTCTCTACTATGCGCCAGACACCTCACCAGACAGTGGCCTGCCATGGTTAGGGAAACCAAGCCCACAGAGACTCTATCCCTTTTCCTCTGATATCAAAATGGAAGAGCCGACAGGATCTTTATAAAGGCTTAATTTCCACCTTTACCACGATATCTCCAAGTAATTCTTTTATACTCTAACTATCCTGTCTGGGCACACCTCCTCCCCCACATAGAATAGATCCTACTGTGAAGTTTGGGGCAGCTGGGTGGGGGTAACCCCGATCAAGAGCAGTGATATAACCATTTTCAAACGTGGCAGTGGGGCTCCGTGCTCAGAGCTGGGTGTGTTACTTGGTAGCTGCAGCACGCTGGGCATGTTCCTGTGAATAATTCCTGGGCTCTGAGCTTATTTAAAGCTGACATGTGATACTCCCTGGAAAAGATTTAGCACAGAATTAGGCACCAATAAATGCTTAAGAAATGCTAGCTAGTGTCATTCTTTCCTGTGATTGGAAGATAAAACGTAATAACACGTGTTAAAAAAAATTCAATATGATATTAATGTTATGACCAAGTTATAGACCAAATGAACCTTTAAGATACAAGAATGTTAAAATCTCTAAAAAAAACAAACAAAAAAAACAAAACATCAGGATCCAGTAATCAAAATTCTTGCTGCACTCACTTTGCTAAAAATCTAATACCTGCCGTGGTTTCATAAAACAGGTGATTATGTTTAAAGGATGCTTTTGGCATGCCACTGCTGTCTTATTTCCTTAAGGACAGATTAAGTAAGTGTTAAAGCGAAGCAGCACGCAGCTCTATTATTTTCATAATACTCGTTTTTAAAACCTCATGTAGGTTCTTTTCTCTGGGATCAAAGCAAAGAAAGGCTGCTACTCCGGAAACCGAAAAATGATATATCGCAAAGAAACGAAAGAGTCGCTTCTTTTAGAATTACACAGCTAGATGACAAGAAGAAAGAACGTACTAACTTTTCTTAATTTCTCTATGCCTCAGCAAGTTCTTGACACGAAAGCACCTGATCATTTAAAATGGAATTTAAAGGTTTCTTATCATTTTCTTTTTTTTTTTTTGAATGACCTCTCTACTTTAAAAAATGTGAAAACAATCAGATCTTGGGAAGACACTTTAAACATTAAAGTTAATCTACTTCAGGTTCACTCAGAGGATTTGATGTAGTGCTGGAGATGAGGACAAGAAATGGGATCAGGTGATGCAAAGTGAAACCTCTGGGCGCTGAGTGGGCAGGAGGGAGTGCACCCCCCCTCCGCGCCCCCCCACCACAGTTATTTTCAGAATGCTGTGTTGGGACACACATTTGAGGGTTGTTGTTTTTTTCCTCTAAGTGGGTGCCCATTTTTATGCATTTATGAATAACATAAAAAGATGGAATTTCACAAGATGAAAGAAAATATTAGAGGCATCAAAAACAAATACGCTATCCTTGTAGATTTATCATATTTTAAATATTCTTTGCATCCAAGTCCAAGAATATATCTTTTCTGGGATGCTCTCTGTTTGACTTCATGCGCTGGAGTCAGGGGTATTCTTTTGAGCAAAGAAAACCTATTTGAAACAATATCTTTTGATATTTTAACAGCAAAAAAAAAAAAAAGAGAACAAAATTCTTATGTTTTTAGAGATATTTGGTAATCAAGAAATAATAAAATAATATCCATTTCTACTTTTAGAATCAGTTTTTGTGTTTTGTAGATTTCTGTGTACACCAATACCAGACAATAATTTATTCCCAAAATAAGACCCTTGGTAATTTTTCACAAATTATTTCAGTAGCAAGTTTATTTGACTTTTTTGTTGATATTTTAATTTGGCTCTGACTCACTGAACTCATTAATTTGGTGTCTCAGAAACACAACCATGGATTATGAGGGAGACATTTAAACAGGAGTGTTAATATTTTAATTATTTTGTTCTTATACTTTGCCTCAAACTGATTATAGTCTGCAATTTTTTGAAAGACATTTCTTTAATCAAATGGTGAAGATTAATCCTCATCCTTCATTTTATTGACATCCAGAATAAAGTTTATCTTTAGAAACCAAAAGTGATGCTTTAAAGAAAAGTTTTCTGTTTGCTTTCATCCTTTCATTGCTTGTTTAAATTTTAAATTAATACTGAATGTAAATTGTAGCCTTTACGTGACAATTGATGAAGACATTTCACAATGTGTATCCATTTCTGACTTCCTCCCTCAGATATCAACAACTTGCTTATACTAAAGCATTATCTCTACCTCTAAGACAATGTGTCTTCAGTTGCTATGCCATGAGAAATACTATAATTGGAGCCTACTCTACATTCAAATAGATAAATTATTAATACTCTGCTGCTGTTAAACAAGCATCACATTTGAGGCATTGAAATTCTGATTTGTCAAGTATTGGGGGATATAACTATATTAAACAATGTGTCTGTGTGAGGGGGAAATATTCTTTAGAAGGGGAATCTTAATCAGTTTCATGCTGAGCAAAAGAAAATTGTAAACTATGCATTAAAAGAAGATTTACTGAAAGTTATTTTTGCTAGATGCACTGCATTCTAATTCACTGCTTCCCTTTGGCTTTCGATGATAATACAGGTAATCTGCCAGCCACATTCATGAGCAAAGTTGGATGCGGCTTTACACTTATGGAGCTACATTACAATGGGTAGATTTAAGGTATTATCAAATGAGTTTTTGGATTTGTTACAGAGGTATGAAGCCCCTCAGATACAGGCAGATAGGTTTTCCACCATATGGCAACCAACATTGTAAAACAAAACAGTGTTAAATCAAAGTACCTGATTATGATTCGCGAGTGTCATGCAGCTCCGATAGTCAGGCTTATACTTAATACCTCAGGAACAATATCATTTATTTTTTCTGTCTTCTCTTATCCCTAAGTTATTGGGTTTGTAGGCTTTGAAACCTTAAGCAAAAGGATAAAAATACAAATTATAGAAAACATTGGAGTATGGAGAAATCAAATTACATTCTCCACAACCCTGGAAAAGATGGTGCGCATTCCTCTTGTACAGTCCAGACAAATCCCTATTACCGGAGAGCTTTCGAGGGGATAATGAGTAGTCATTGGGGTCCAAAGAAAGCATTCTTGTGCACTAGGAATAGTCAATTATACTAAAGGGTTAATTTCCAGGTTTGAAATAACAATAATCCAAGTTTTGAAAAGATAAAATCTGTTATTGACAGGGTTCAAATAATAAAAAAAAGTCATGCATTATTTAGATAACAGTGAGTGTCATCAGAGGTCTAGAAGAAGGTCTGTTTTATTTTGGAATCGTGGTGCGTCCTCCTTGTTTTCAGCTCTCTCTTTACATTTCAAATTCATTACGAAATTGTGGAATTTTGGAAGCTATTCAGGACTGAAACATGAAGAAAAATATCATCACTGTCAACAGTAGAAAGCAAATTCCTTTACAACATCTGTTTCTAAAAAGTAAGACCTTGTGGAAACTGTAGTGAAGGACAAAACACTGTTAATGAATATATATATTCAGTTGGGTGTAATAACTAGTTAATTTATAACCAATCAGAGTTAAAGTTCTGTGGGCTTGTCTTGGGCTCCTGCCCCTGTTCATTGCTCTCTTATTAACAAGGCTTTAACTCCAGTACTGACAGACAAAAACATGGGACTCTAATGAATGTCTGCTCTGTGGAGAAAACTGGTGGTAATACAGAATGTTAGTTACAATAATGATAATCTTTAGTATTTTTAGCTTGTCAGAACTTGCACAGCTAACAACAACCAGTCTTTTACTAAAACTCTACCTCATCAAACTAACTTAATTAGCAATTCAACTCCTTATTTTTGTTTTGGATTCCCTCTGGCTACTAATTAAAGCTTAATGGAAACCGCTGAACTGAGGTTGTAAAGAATTCATTAATATTAAAATTAGCCCCAACAATTTTTTTTGTAGGGGGGGGAGTTATGCAATTTCTATTTGTTACTCTCAGGGGTTTGAAACTCAGTTGAATTGTAATAAAAACAAAAAACAAATAAACAAAAAAACACCCTTACTAGAAATCCTCAGTCTGCCATACATATATACATATGAGCTGAGCACATATGATAAATGCCAATAGTTATACAAACTGATCATTTCTGACCACGCAAACTCAGTCCACTTGGGCCATTTAAAAATATGTTTAGCCAAAATGTAACCTAGGATATTTTTCCAAAGTCATTCACATTGCTTTATCCTCCTAAGTGGTTTCATATTTTGGATAAAAGAGAGGAGAACAGGCTCTGGAAAAAATTTCAAGAATTGATCTTTATGTATTATCTTGACAAGATTAATATGTTTGAAAAACGAACAGATTTAGCTCTTCACTTTGATTTTTCCACTTTTTGTAACATCAAAGATTATGCTAACAGCGGTACTGGTCATTCTGAAAAGTAAAATCAAATCAACACCAAACCCAACTGCTCTGTATAGGACACACTGTTTTTTTAACTGAAATCTGATCTTTTATCAGGAATGGTTGAAAAGGAAATGTAATACATTTTTTTTCTCTCTAATAAAATTATCATGTTGGTATATGTCTTCAATTATTCTCCAGATTTCTTTTGATGGTTTAAGTAGTAAATTTAAAACTATTAGAGTTTTTTAAGTTCACATTAAAAAACCACTTATTCAATACTTGGGTATTTGTAAATATTCTCAATTTCAATGAGACCACATTTTGTTTTCCAGTTTGTGACATGTAAATGCAAATTGGAAATGCTTTTCTTCTGGGTGAACAGGAAATGATTTTCATAAATCAAATCCACTTTTCATTTTAATTTTTGATATTTTAATAATTTTTTTGAAAACATGTATATTTATTTTACCCTTTAGGAAAATTCCAAAAGTGTAACAATCAAACTTGTTGGCACTAAAATATACAGCAACTAATACTATTTAACATATTTTATTAAACCTAAAAATTAAAATGTATTTATAAAATGCAAAACTTTATCAAAATATACATGAAAATTACAGTTGCGTCTAAGTTTCATTTAAATAACATTTGTGACAAAAAAATCACACACATTTGAAAATAAATATATGTCCGTTTTTAATCCCCTGGATTAAATCAACAACGGCATGTAAGACACACAATTTTAAATCTTGGTGACAATTTCCATGAAGTTTTTCAAATACATTCTGACTTCTGACAAGAGGATGTAATTTATAAAACAGAACATGCCCATCAGTGGAACCTAAATTAGCATAATGAGGTTACTTTCAGTTCTGCAAGCACGGTTTTCGACATCCTAATATAGAGCCTTTACAAGAAACCAGTAAAAAAAAGTCAATATTCATAAGTAGAAAATTATGAATAAAATACTTGGAAACTTTATCTGATTTGAGTAAACAAAAAAAAAATCATTGCCCCAAAAAAGCAATTCTCCTTCAAATTGATAAAAATGTTTCTTAAATGTAGAAAAGTCTTGAATAGAGCCTTCAGCTGCAGTTGTCCTTATACTAAGGGAGGTGTTTTGAAGTTATCATTGCATGACAAGAAACATTGTTTGACATTAATGTTATGTGATTTTTTTATCAGTGTTTTGAGTTAATTTCCCATTTTGTTTCATATAAACACCCTGCAATCGTAAGTATTACCTTTTAAAACTTGTTTTACAAATTTCTGTTTTGAATGAAATAAGGCTGATTGTTAGCTGAGTGATCTGGGTTATTGGAAAAACATATACCAAATTGTTAAGGGAAAGTCGACGTGCTTTTTTAGCTTGTGCAATACCAAACTATTAACCAGAGAAACTGCTACTTTTACCATTAAATCTGAATCTGACCTGAGAAATAATAAAAGAAGCCACAAGTTCTTTGTACAATATTTGAAAAAAAAAAAGAAAAAATGGAGCAGTTAAGTAGGTAAAAACAACAACTGTATTTGAAGCTTAAGTTACAAATGTTATTTGTTTAAAACTTCAACAACAAGAAAAGAGTGATATTTTCCAAACATATCCCTACAATATTACTGATGTTTTTTGCATGCGTTTGAATTTGGTGTCCTTAAGAAAGCTGAGAAATCATAGACGTCTATATGGTCACATGAAATCTTTCATCATTTTGTACCAAACTAGATCGGTAAATGCTGCTTCACAACTAAAGTAGTTAAAAAAGGAAATTTCCTGAAACCTCCTAAAAAGATATGGGAGAATATGTATTTATTTACCCAGGAAATTAGCATATTGTATTTCAGAGTATATGGTAATGTTACTTTGGCTGTAAGGAATGTGAGCGTTTGATATGAATATGGTATGAAAATATGATTCTAAAATAGAACATAAACAGTGGCTGACAGACTAAGGTATTTCAACTTGATTGTTTTAGCTATACCTTTATCTGGAACCCTTATAATGATTCTACATTTTACTATATTTATTTATGATTTTAAATTAGGGCATTGCCTCCTGCACAATTAAAACCTTTTCACTGCATTACTGGATTTCAAAAATTTATATATATATATATATATATATATATATATATATATATATATATATATATATATTTTTTTTTTTTTAATTTTATTTTATTAAATTTATTGGAGAGGCTGTGGAGAAAAAGGAACCCTCATACACTGTTGGTGGGAATGCAGACTGGCGCAGCCGTTATGGAAGGCGGTGTGGAGGTTCCTCAAAAAATTACGAATAGAATTACCATTTGTCCCAGCAATCCCTCTCCTGGGTATCTACCCAAAAAATCTGAAAACATTTAGAGATAAAGACACGTGTGCTCCAATGTTCATTGCAGCTTTGTTTACGGTGGATTTCAAATTTAAAAAAAAATGTGTTAAAAATCCACAAAAAATAAAAAGTTGATGTTTTGATTATTTTATGCATTTAATAATAACATTCTGAGCTACTTTGTACTTAAATGACATTATTTTTATTTTAAACCTCTGTTATATGGTAATAAATTTACCATCATATTGAATTTTAGCAAAAAATATTCAAAACATATTTATGCCAATATACTAAGTGGCATAAATTAGATTTCAGTATAGATACATTAGAATGTAATGGCATTGATGACATAAATTTGTTACAAAATGTTACACAATATGGCACACAAAACATATTTCTTGTTGGCAGTGCAAGCCACAGGAAAACATATCCGAAGGTCGCAGCAAGTGTTAAACACGTCATTATTCGGATTATGTAAAATCTGTATGTTATAGATTCCAAAGAAATATTTTGATATTTCTCAACATTTTAGCCTGGTTTTGTCAGTACTTTGTACTGGTTTCTTTTCCCAGTATATAAATCAGAACCACTGTTACATTTTCAAATTTACAGACATACAATATATAAATATATCATTTTAGGTTTAAATGTAGCATTGATCTTAACTAGCATTAGAAGTCTTGTTACTATGTTTTAGAATATCATAGAATAATAATAGGCAAAGGAATATACACCTAGAATTGATATAAATATTAATTTTCTTCTCTTCTAGTATTCCTCATTTCACCTCTATGTAGTTAATCCAGAAAGTGTTATTATTCCTCAAATATTAGTAAAAAAGAAAAGGAGGTCATATATAAGTTATATACATACCAAATACTACATAATATTTGTTTCTATAAACTGAATCGATGATAATGGGATTATATAATTATAAAAAACCTACTTTTATGAGACTAATAAAAATGTTATCATCTGTCAAAGAATGATTTTTTGATAAATAAAATATTAAATGGCTTTCTGAACGCTTCACTATGATTTAGCAGTTAGGTAATACAACAAGAAGAAAAATGTGGCTTGCATATATAAACCACTACTGTCCTTTTTGTGTCATATTTTTCCTATGTAAGGACAGAAGGGAAGAGAGGAGGTAATGGTCTGGGGTGGGGGGAGGGAGGGCAGAATGACGTCTAGGAAATATAACAGACCTGAACTTGCCTCAGTGTCTGCCATCAAATGCTGCTTGGTGGCTCAGTGCCACTTAAATGAGTTTATTGGAGCTTAACTTTACAGTTGTCCCCTGGATCAGCCCCTTAAGTGTGACTACTTTATAGGACGTTTTAAAAAGAAAGATTCCCTTTACTGTGTTCTTTATGGTACCGTGTTGGAAAGTCAGCAACAGAAAATCATTACAAAAGGGGAAAATGTAGAATGGTGGTCACCAAGGGCTGGGGTCAAGGGGAGTCACGAGTTTAATGAGTAGAGTCTCAATTTCGCAAAACGGAACGAGTTCCGTGGATGAGTGATGGTGACAGGAGCACAACAATCTAAATGTACTTAATGCCCCTGAACGGCACACTTAAAAGTGTTTAAGTGGTAAATTTTATGTTACGTGTATTTTGCTGCAATTAAAAAAATATATAAAAAAATGGAGAAACTTTACTTTAAAGGCAATAAGTTTCTGAACAGGGGCAGCCAGGGGAGAATTCTCTGCTGGTGTTTCAGGAGCAATAACGTGGTCTGTGACGGGGGAGCAGGGAGTGTATAACCAGCTGGACCTGGAATTTGAGAGACCAGGGAAAAGGGCAGGGTGGCGCGGACAGCGCGCGTGGGGACATGCCGTCCCCTACCTAATTGAAGCAAATGCTGTCAGTGAGAATGAAAATTGACTCTCAAAATTCTCCTTTTAAGTACAGGTAATTATTTCAATTTGGAAGCAGGGAATATGACAGTGGGACAGTGTGCTTCTGGGGGAGGGAAGGAAACAGAGAGTAAATGACATGACAACAGAAGCTATAGGTGGACCCAATACCTTGGTGCGACTGGTAATAGCAGAATTGCTCAGGATGAAACCTGTGGCTTGTAGAATAAAATGCTGCTTAAGTTAACTAGTTAGCATATTTCATATCCTATTTTTTTTCCATATTGTATGTCCAGTCACTTAAAATGGAATTATGGATTTTTTACCAAGCCTGAATTAAGGATCCTTTTCAAATATATTAAAAATAAGTTTCTAAACATTGACCAAAATGACATACCTTGGATGGGTAAAATGTAACTGTTTCTGATGGGTTTGAAAGCTCTAGCCCTGCCTTGCTACACTTTAGAGAAATCGAACAATTTGTTGTCAAAGTTTAGGAGTAAATGAATTATAGCCAGAATGCCTAACAATTAGGAGTTAACTGTATAATTAAGAAGATCGATTCTACAATTTTTCAAATGATTTGGGAATGAATTTTTAAGTGAACATGCTAACTTATATGCATTTTGTCCTTGTAATTATAAAACATCCACAAAAGTGTTAAACAAAGCTGAGCCTAACACCCCTGCACACTCTTTATTCATGGATATATAACTCTGCTCAGAGCCTTAATTGGTCTTTCAGCTGGAGGATTACAAATAACACTCCTCGTAACTGAAATACCTAAACAGTATTGTATTTTATGTTTAAAATTCATTCTTCAAGTAAACATTTAAAGCCTTGTTTTATTAGAATCTACTATAATTTTAATATTTCTTTTTTATGCATTTCAATATATACTCTTCGCTTTTAAAAAGCAAAAATTATTGAGTGATTTTTTTGAACACGCATTGCATCTTGATATGTATAAAAAAATCTGGATTTTCTCTATGGAAATTTGTGGAATATTCTAAATAAATTTTTAAAAATCTTTCTCTAAAATGCAATGAATTATAATAGCATTAAAAAGATAATAATATTTTTTCTCCTTTTACTTCAAGAAGATATGAATTTCAAACCCGGTTTAATAGCAAGTATATATGTATGCACAAGTTACATTAAATTTAAAAATTATTTTAGTGATTTTATATTTCTTTTTTTTTGGTCTTTAAATTGACAAAGAATGAGCATCCTCTTTTTCTCTAGTTTATACATAATTAGGGATAAAAATTCTGTACAGTTCAAAGATTTTAACAAAAGCTAAAGGTTTATTTCTAAATATATGAAGAAATATACCACTAGTCACATCATTTTCCCATTAACTTAGTTTGTAATGTACAAAGCAGATCAACCACATTTTGGTAAAGATTAATGACTTAAAATATTGATCATAATTATGCCCATTGCAAAATGTCTTTGTTCCTGTCTGAATTCATACAGTTTATTGAAGGAGTTGTATTAATTTTCCTTATTGGTTTATGGTTTATTCTTCAATGACAGCTAATTATTCTCAACAGATTATTAGTTATGAAATATGAGCCAGCATCTTTTGGTCTTTTTACTTTTATTTCATTCATGGGACAGATGCTGGTGGTTTCTCAAATTATATCAGATGATTTAAACTTTGTCTGTAACCTGGTTTATTAAATTATTTTAGGTATATTCATAATATTCTAGTACAATAAACATAGACATAAGAAAAACACTACTCACACAGCCCCAAAGCAAAGGAAATTATTATTTAGCTATCCTTTCTCCTAGAAAATTCAAGAAGAATATACATAGAACTCAAGAAAGTGTAGATGCAAAATAGAATTTTGAATCCAATTATTTGAGAAAACCTGTTGAAAGTAGATGGACTCCCTCTCAACCTGGCATGCCATTTCAGCTGAACAGTTATGGCATGTTTTGCTAATACCTCTGTGCAACCTCCTTTGGAAAGTTCTCCACAACTTTTATTAGGAACACTTAGGTAGACAGTTTTAACCCAAATCCAGCTTTATCTGAATATACAGGAACTGAATTCTTTTTTTTTTTTTTTTTTTTTTTTTTTTTTTTTTTTAATTTATTGGGCTGACAATTGTTAGTAAAATTACATAGATTTCAGGAACTGAATTCTTTAAAGCACTTATGTGTGGTCTGTTTCAGTGATAGGTTTTTCTTTCCCAATGTTGGGTTTTAAATATCATAATAGAAATAAAAATAATAAAAGAAGAAATGGGGAAATGATAGACAAGGTAGAGATAGAGATAGATACAAAGATATATATATATATATATATATATATATATATATATATATATATATATGTATGTATATATATGTATATATATACACATATGTATATATATACATATATACATATATGTGTATATATACATATATATACATACATATATATACATACACATATATATATATATATATATATATATAGAGAGAGAGAGAGAGAGAGAGAGAGAGAGAGAGAGAGAGACCTAGAGCTCTCCTCTGAGAATCCACTAACCTTTTTAAGTGTGGCTCATGTGTGAATCGGAGGCTGAAGGTACAGTGGAAATCGTTGTAAGGGGGGCACGGAAGGAAACCACTCACTCAATCACCTGTTGTGGCAAGTACACCTAAGATCCACTGCCCTATTTCCAGGTTTTGTTTCTCATCAGAGTGCATAATGGGGGAGAACCATTTCTTTTCTTCAACTTTTTAAAATGAAGCGTTACTAATGGTCATGCGTAGCTCCTTTGTCAACATCCCCAAGACAAAGATTAAAATGTAGAACTTGGTTAACAGCCTTTTACAATACAACTAATCACGTGTCAGTAACTTCAACCTCAGGTTGATCATCAAAACATTTCTTGGTGGCAAAACTGTCTAATCAGAGAAGTGTGTGGAAGAGAGTATTGAATAAGAATAAAGAATGTGTGTTGGAGAGAGGGTGAGAAACGAAAGGAACGGTTCACTCTTTCAGCATCCATGAATATTCATCTCGTAGACGGGCAGAGCATGTGCCCCCGAGCACACCTGGGCTGGAGAGCAGGCCCCCTGGATTTCATGAGGACCCTAATATAAACAAGACAGGTAGAGAGATGCCACAGGTCAGCCAGTGGGGCAAAATGGGAAAAGGGAAGTGCCAAATTAGTAATATCTACAACTTTCTTAGCACCTTTCATCTGAGAAAGAACTAGAAACCTATCTATCATCAAGGAATAAAGGCTCTAGTCCGGCGCCATACTCACTCCTTCCTCTGATTTACATTTACACACTGTCATGTAGTTTCTCTTAAGAAGGTAAGAGAAGTCTCTCATCCTTCCACAGAAGTCTTTGTCAGACCCTGTTGAGTCACGCAGTGAGGAAGGTAGAAGAAAAATCTAATCATGGATATTATGTTTCCCCCCGGTATTTCAATTGGGATTCCAGTTTCCCCCCGGGTAGAACTTCCCTGTTTTTATCCCTTCTTTACTCACTCCTGGAGTCTTTCCAATAGTGAAGTCACGTGTGATCCTCGAGCCCTCAGCTCTGGGGTCCGGTGGACCTCAGCTTCTCCTCATTCCATCTTTTCATAATCTTACCACAATGTTCTTTTTCTGCCCAGATTTTAATGATGCTGTCATTTGAACTTTTATCATAGATAGAGAGGCTAATTTCTGAGAGGTATTTTATATTGTTAGTATCTCAATGTGTTTCCTTCCTTCTCTTTCCATAGGTTCTATCCCTGACTCCCATCACTTTCTCTTCTGCACTTATATTACCTTAGCATCTGGTTCCTCTCCAGTGCTTCCATGACTAAATGTTCTCTGAGGAACTTAGCTCCTTCTGGGAGTTAAAGGGAGGAACATTTTAAGTTAGTCTTTGATGACAGAGACAAAGGAATTGTGCGCACTTTAGTTTACTTAAAATTAAGTGCAAACACTTCTTTCATGCATTGACCTAGGAACGGACAACTGAATTTAAAGACATAAATAAAATGCATGGTTGATGGATAGATAACATTATATTTGTTTTTCAAGCTTTGAATTTTAAAGTCAAGCACAAAAAAAGACCAGGGTATCGATTAGGTTGCTTTAGGCTATGAGTTTCAGAAAACCCAACTAACAAGTGGCTTTTAAAAAGTCCATTTATTATTTACTTAGTAAAGAATCTTGGATTGTGAGTCCCGGCATGTCCCAGAGTTTCTTCCCATGTTATCTGCTAGTATAGGGCTACTTCAACAGGATGGTAATGGCTTTTTTTCTGGAAGCTTCCTTTCTCATTATGAGAAGATTGAGGCCAAAACTGCAGGCATCACATCCTGTCCCAAAGGAGATAAGGGGCAAGGTGTTGACTCTCTAATGAGAAATGCTTCCCATTGTCCCCTTCTCCTTTTATCAAAGGGGGAAGGCTTTTCTAGCAGTTCCTCCAGCTGAGAGTTCCCTCTTACCTCATTGGCTGGAGCTGGCTCACATGGCTCCTACCAAGCTGTGTGAAAGTAATTTTGTGGCTTTTAGCCTTTCTGATGAGAATCTAGGAAGGAAGAGAGGCCTGAGGATAGCGATTGAGAGACCAGCCTAATAAGTCAACTCCGGCTTTACATATTTGGAAAGATGGTAATGACTTTTTTGAGGATATTTATTTTAAGGGGGGAGGGTGGTGAGTACTAAGGCAAAGATAGCAACAACAAAACCTACAATGAGTTAGAAATAAAGCTTAGCTCTTAAAGTCAGAAGGCATTAGCTGTTAGCAGAAGGCTGGGGGTCTATACATAATCTAATTAATAAACGGACTAGCTTCTCAGTCAGATTTACTAATGGACCTGTATGTACCTGATTTGCTCACCTTTTGCATTCATTTTCAATCAAGTAGCATAGACTGAATCATTACAGATAATCTGAACAAGCATTTATTTCCAACTCAGGTGAAAAAATGGTATGTGATTCGAAGTAAAAGAAAGTAAGACCTAAGTTTGACTAAACGAATTCCTTTTTCACTTAACTTGCAGGACAAGGGGTGGGTGGTGCTTTCTTAGAGAAAGAAACCATCACACAGTGGACAGGAAGTCATATAGCAAGGGACCACTTACAACAACTAGCAGCAACAATCAAGAGGTACCCTGTCACAACTAAGGACTAGTTGCACCATGGCCATTGACTCAACTAAACCTTATCATTCAGCTTGGTGGGAACTGAGAACATCCAACCCCAATAGAGGCCTAGATTTGAGTTAGCTAATTCCTCTCCTATGATTTCTCCTGTAATTCAATCAGCATTTGAAGTTAGTTCTGAAAACTTGATCTTCGGGGTTTAAACATCAAGTTGAGAAAACGAGAGGTATTTCAATGTAGCACTGACTTCAGGGCGGGCCTTCTGGAGGATGTCTTTGAATGGCAAATACTTTCTAGCCCTTCAACTTTAAGTTTTCCTTTTTCTTCTGTTCTGTATTTTGCCAGCTCACTGAATCCTTGGTAGGGTAGTATCCATTTCTCCAATTATATAATTTAAGCGCATCACCGTGGAAGAGTGAAAGGACGACTTTCATCCCCAAGCGCCGTTTTAAATTTTATTTCACTCATGGCATTAACCCAGAGTATACCAGTCCTTCCTGGCAGGCTTCATTCTCTCTGTCTCAGAAATGACCCAGGACAAGAAATGACTCATCACCTGATTGTAGGACAAGAAATGACTCATCACCTGGTTGTCCGAGTTTCACATTCTGTCTTAATGATACCCAACTTGATCCTGGTAAAAATTTGAATTGTCAATCATTAGTGTTACGAAACCTATTTAATAGCTGAGGAAACAGGACAGACAGGGGTGACGTCACTTCCCTCAAATGGCAAAATTAGGATTCACACACAGGCAATCTGAGTCCAGAACTCTTACCCTCAACCATTGGTCTCTGTGTCCCCAAGTTAGGACCCCAAGCAAAAGGAACCTCCAGCATTGGAGGACAACCCTTAATGCACCAGGACCCAATTCCCCAGTCTGCAGCTCTGCCTTTCCCAGACCATTCTCTGTACCTCTCCCAGAGACTCTCTGTGTGGTGTCTCACCCACATCAGTCCTGGCCACCTGTGTGGGAGCAAGATGGGGTCATTGGGGAAGTCATAACCCTGGCCCTGTCACTATGAGCTCAGCTTTATCTGCTCCTAGAATCCCTTGGGAGAGCTGCCCTTCCATCTCTGACCTTTGTTTCCTCATCTTTACCTGAGAAGTTAAAACACAGCAGTCATAGCATCCCACACCTGCCTGGTCCTAGCACAGGCAGGTTGAAACTACCCTTTCCTCTGGGAGGCAAACAGGAACCAAATGAAGTTTCTTTCTTTCTAGATTTCCTTGGGTTTTAATTTGAAGAAAAAGAGAGAGAACTGCAGGGGACCAAGTCATCCTTCCAGGACTCCATCAGCAGCTCTTGCCTCCTGCAGCTGTTCTGATTAATGGTTGTGCCTCCTGCTGAGTCCCTGTAATAGGTGTCAGGAAGGTGTTTACTCAAAGTTTTACACCCAATTGTCCTGAAGGTCAAAACAATAGGGCATCTCCTATGCAGGTTAAACATCTTTTTATGAATACACACTCTATTAGAGAAGACTCTGTGTTTGTAGTTAGCTGAACTCTGTGGGGACTTGGTACTTTCTTCCAGGCTGACTAGGCAGGTCCCAAGGGAAAAGCATGGGCTTCTTGACCCTGAGCTTGTCTTCAGGCCTTAGGAAGAAAACCAGTGAGATATAGATGCCCACAGTCTTGCCAGCTTTGGAGCACATGTCAGTTTGCCTTTAAAACCCTGAAATATTATTAAGCCAAATCAATAATATCAAAAGTCCTTTCCCAAGGAAGAGGTATTCTCACAAAACACACATGACATAATTCCTTAAAATGAAAAAGTCTCCTTTTGTCACACGAAACAATGATCTTGGACCTCCAAATTCATTTTTCCCTTTATGATTTTTCTCCATTTTTCTCCCCTCAGCCTCTCCACCTCCTGCACAAAGAAGCCCTAAGAATTGCCACAAACTGGAAGTATTTTGTCCCATCTGCTGCCCACCAATGTGTATTGGGGGAGATTTCTGACCTCATTTCTGAGGAAGAGGGAGCTAAAGGTAGAAGTGAATTTGCTAAAAGTCAGATGCTTTCAAAGTGCTGCCTTAATGTTAGCTCACATCAGGCCTGGGGCTGTCTTCAGTCCCACTGTTTCTGTTACACATGGTGGCATTTTCTGCAGGACCTGCAGGGAAAGACTGGACTGCAGCCAAGACCAGAAGAGGCCACTGAATGCTAGGAAGAACTCTCCAGAGAGCAGACTCTTATGGCCTCCTTTGGGTTGATTTTAACATTTTCAAAAACCCTGCTGGACATAAAAGGTATATTTCTCTTTAAATGATGATAAGTGTTTCATCCTCCATGTAAATGAATGGCCACGTCTATGTTTCCACATATGGAGATGAGTTTAACGCTTTTGCAAACCGTTAAATCTATTGGATTTGACTTGAGATAACCATAAAAACAAGGCATGTGTTCAGGAAGAAATTAAGTCTACAAGTGTTTGTTGAAATTTTATTGTTTGCTGAAATCTTGGGTATTAAGAAAGGTGGATGATACGCAATGAAAATGAAGGAGGAGAGGGTAGTACTGGAAATGGATCCAGAGCGGCTGATCAGACACTGACTGGTAGAGATGAGAGGGAAGAAGAAGGGCCAGGCAGGATAATAAGCCATTTATATAACCCTACAATTGTGACCCAAGTTCTACTACTTTCTGTTTCAGAACAGAAAGAGTTCATTCACCCGGTGCTAGCAGAGCCAAACACTGAACACTGAGAATTGCAGTGGAGAAAGTTTGGCTATTTCATAATGAAAGCTGCCACCAAGGAGAATGGAAAGCTTGTGCTCAAAAGCCCGAACACCTTGATCCAGGGATCGGACAGGGTTTTAAGGGGTTGGGGGGACAGGTATATGGAAGTGCTGGTGGGGCAAGTTTTAATCGGAGGAGCTTGGAGCTTGGCCACATATGGTAAAAGGGCTTCAGCACCAGATATTCCTGGACAAGGGACCCTTTACTTGTGGAAGGGTTCCCATGTTCAATTTCCGGTTATGACCCAGTCCTTTGGTTCCGTGAGGGAGCAGGGGTGAGACTTTGGTTCCGGATGCAGCTCGAGATCAAATTTCTCTCCTCTGCTCCTGCTTGGGCTACATGACTTGTGTGTTTTTTCTGTTGTCTCTGAAAAGCCACTCAGTATCTCCTTAAACAGGATAGGACCATTCTGAGCTGGTTCTACGGTTATATTTCCTCATACATGGCTGGAGAAACTGGTGTCTAGAGAGGCGGAGTGCTTGCTGGAAGTTGTGCTAGCCAGGGTTTACTGTTCCATGGCAGAGCTAGAGTTGTTCCTCTCTAGGCTAGATAAGCTCTAGATTCAGCTTGTGAGATGCCATTGGAAAGCGTACTATGGAATAAGTACTTGGTTTTAGGCAAGAAGTGAAGAGGTGTACACAAAAGTGTGTGATATCCAGTTTTTCGAGATAATTCTAATGGCACTGTGAGCTCAAAGTGTGTATTGGGGCAGGCTGGCGAGAGAAAGTGGAGCTGAATGAAAGCCCATGAAATAAGTCCTGTGTAGGAAGAATTTATGGCACTCTGTTGAGAGACTGAATGTACAAATGGACGATTGCCAGACCATATATAAAAACAAAACTCTTGACTCATCATCTGCAACAGTTAGACCAGGTAACTAACCCATTCTCTATAGTACCAGTCCAGAAAGCTAAGCCTGGTGTCTCTAAGTCACACTTGCAGGAAGTCAGAATACCATCTCTAACAACATTCCAAAAAGCCAAATAATAACCCCAATGACAACCAGCCCCCAAATGGCCAGGAGTTGATTAATAATTGACAAGCTCCTTAATTTTTTGTTCTTACTTCCGACTTAGGACCAACCAAAGAAAGCCAAATATGCACCCCTAACGAATTACTTCGTGGCCCCATTTCTAGCTAGCCTGCCTCCAGATGCCCCATGCCAACAGCCTCCAATCAGGGCATACATGAAATACCCCAAACATTCCCTTTTCCTACCATAAATCTTTCTCACGCCCCTGTTGGTTTTTAAGTCTCTGCCAAACCACAGGTAATCGTGGCTGACTCCCTTTGTGATGGTGGCTATAGCCAACTCTGAATAAATAGCCTTTGCGTCTTCTCACTTGATTGATCATTGTTTATTTCCACATTGTAAATGGCTATTGGTTGGACAGAGAAGGCAGAAGGAAGAGGATGCAGGTGAGGGCAAAGTTGCTAGCCAAAATGACTGCTGGGGACGGAGATGTCACCACCTGACCCAGGGCACAACAGAAAGTAGGGTTTTCAGGAAACTGGATCCAGCTAAGAATTCAATTTTAAATTTCTTGCATTCTTTGG
Source organism: Rhinolophus sinicus (assembly GCF_057876585.1). Classification (NCBI taxonomy): domain Eukaryota; kingdom Metazoa; phylum Chordata; class Mammalia; order Chiroptera; family Rhinolophidae; genus Rhinolophus; species Rhinolophus sinicus. Next base: position 121,110,249 of record NC_142502.1, on the reverse strand, counting down.
GCTTGCTTGTTTCTTTATGTGTGCATATGGATAAGGAAATTCTCTTTGTTTTTAATATTATTTAAGCATTTCTTATTATATATGGTGGTGCCCTGTGCTAAAGACTTAATATACCTTAGCTCATTGAACCCTCAAAAGAAATCCGTAAGTGTAGATTATGTTTCCAATATTTAAAATGAGGAAATCAAGTTTCAGAGAAGCAAAAGATAATGAGTGCAAGTTCACAGAACTGGTCAGAGTGATGATTTAAATTCAAGTCAGACTGACACTCAAACTGATACTTCGGTCACTCCAGCATTACTGTTCCTTCATTAGCTATGAGGCCATAACTTCTGGAAAATAGAGTGGAAGAAAAGAGCTTCAGAGTTAGAAATGTGACTTTGAGGATCACGTCTGTATCCCTTAACAGTAGCGCCCATTCTGCATCCTCACCCATGGCTGGCATCTGATATATTTTTTAGCGGTACAATGACATTTGCAGTGCTAATGGCCCCTTTTCAGAATGGCGGGAAATGCCCGTTTCTATTATATACATTGTTGAGTTCGATCAGAGGCCTAGTCAGTGTCTTCCCTCCGCCATTCCGAGCTTAGAAAACTTGGTTGAGCTGGTCAAACTCTCTGGTCCTGGATTTTTTTTCCTTCATGCTAAAACTGGAGTATAATGCCTGCCTTTTCTCTCTGATGAACAAGTTGGGAGGCTCAACTCACCACTTGTCATGTCTAAGAAAGTGCTCGGTGAATTGAAAACTATAATATAAATGAAATATAAACAGAAAATAATTACTATAACTAATTCTTGATTTTGAACGATTGTAAAAGAGGCATCAAATTTGAAGAGAATGTTTTCAAGTACCTGCCGCTTATTTATCCCACAAACGGGCTCAGGTGTCCCACACAGAGTAACAAGCTACACGGATAGTTTATTTCCCAAACAGAATGTGGAAACTGCAAGAGACCCAAGTAGGGCTCGGCTCCTGTAGGTACAAGTGTGGCCTTAGGCGCCTGCTCTTTCTGAAAGTGAGCTGACAGGAGCATCTGTCCAGCCCACTTCATAGGTCCTCTTGCGAATTTCCCATGAATGAGGTCATATGTAGGGAGGTGCTTTCTTAACAGTAAACGCCCACAGAAATGCAAAGTATTATGATGTTGTGTTTGGAAAGTGCTATTTAAATGCCACTTACTGTTATTGTGATTTTATTATAGTTGAAGAGTATAATGGATTTCAGCAACTAAAGATATCAATATAGAATCGTTCACCATCACACAAACTCCCCGGGTGTCGCGCTTTAATAAGTACATTTCCTTTCATTTGGAGCTACATATTGGTATGATTAACATAACTCAGAATTACTTCATTGTATTTACCCCTATGAATAGGTCCTAATTTATTTTTAAATGAAATAGCATGAGGGAATATATCCTACAGAAACTGGGCTAGTCTCAGAGGAAGGAGGAGTGAAAACTAGTGGGGAATGATTGATAACTTAAGATACACAGATGATACCATAGTACTGGCAGAAAGTGGCAATGATTTTAAACAACTTCCGATGAAAGTGCGGGAATAAAGTGCCAAAGAAGGACTGCATTTGAAACTCAAGGTGGCAAAAATCATGACTACAGAAGAAATACACAACTTTAACCTGGACAATGGAGACATTTAAATTGTTAAAGATTTTGCTTACTATGGCTCCATCATCAATTCAAATGGAGACCCCAGCCAAGAAATCACAAGAAAGCTGAGACTCCAAAGGGCAGCAATGGAAGAATTAGGAAAGACCATCAAGAGCAAAGACGTGTCATTAGAGACCAAGGCTGAGATCATCCACACCCTTGTATTCTCGATTACTATGTATGGAAAATGAGACTGTAAAGAGGGCTTGAAAAACATTGGTTCATTTGAAATACCGTGCTGAAGGAGAGCTGACTGGACACCCTGAACCATCAGAAAAATGAACAGGTAGGTCCTAGAGCAAATTAATTCTGAAACATCACTGGAGGCAAAACTGACAAAACTGACGCTATCCTACTTCAGGAACATCATGAGAACACAGGGTTCTCTGGAAAAGAAATAATGCTGAGAAAAGCAGAAGGCAGCAGGAAAAGAGGAAGAGCAGGTATGAGACGGATGCACTCCATAAAAGAAGCCATAGGCTGAGTCTCCAGGAGCTGAGCAGGACAGCTGGGGACAGGACATTGTGGACGTCACGCATTCACAGGGTCACTAAAAGTCAGAGCTGACTCACTGGCATGTAACACACATAAGAAACTTGCTACCGGACTCACTATACTTATCATTTCCCACAAATATATTATGTATGACTTATCTTTCTACGTGCCTAGCTTTAGCTATGGCTTCGTGGATATAAAGCTTTTATTTTGGAAAAATATTGTCAATAATTAAGATAAGGAGAGGAAGTAAAAAATAAATGCTCCTTTGGTTCTCCTATAAAATCAACCAATTTAATTTTAGACAAGAAGAATTTAATAATATTTTATCTATCATCTGCTGTTCATTATTCACCTCAGGGTATCATCTTAACATTATTTCCTGATGTCTCTCAAAATAAGTGTTTTAATCTCCTGGAAGCTTCATTTGATGATTTATACAAACATCAAGTGACCAAGTTATATGAATTGTACTTTGGGGTAAATGCTGTCTTTATTACCTAAAAGGCTTATCCATAGTCTTAATTCATTTATCATTCAACCACAAATGATTCTCTAGGAAGCACTGTTTGCAGGAGACTTTTAGGGCCCTTGTTGCTGCAAGTTACAGGCACTTGACCCATCATAGCTTCTCTCTGCCCCACAGCCTCATTGCAAAAGTACCCCAAGTGGCTGGATCGCAGCCCTCTTTAGAGTCTCAGTTTCACATTTTATTCTTTCAGCCCCAAGGAAGAGGCTTCAGTTATGCTCTCTCTGGTTCCACAAATTCAAGGGAAGGTTCTCACTGGCCCACTTTACCTCATTTGCCGACCCCTGGATCAATCTCCTGGGACCGGAGAGTGAAGTCGATATATAACATAACAGTTTTAATTTAGCTATAACAATAACTGGGGGTAGGAGCCATTCCTACAAAGGCCTGATGGAACAACCATGGCCAGTTGACCTTTGCCCTCACAGTCTTTCACACAGTATCTCGGACAGAACCTGAGTTCACGAAAGGATTAGAAATTTATTTTATTAGGAAAGTTCCCCAATTATCCAATATATGAAGTTACAGAAAATTCTATGAAGGAATAATTCCATCACTGTAGTCGGTGCCTGGATGTGAGTATGATCTCATTTAATTCTGACAATAGTCCTGTTATCCTCGATTTGCAAAGGATGCAGCTGCAGCTCTGAGACATGAAGATGCTAGCTGATCTTGGGGCCGGGACCAAAACCACAGATTGCTCAGGAGAAAAGCCTGTGGCATATTCACTATTCAAATTTTTTAAAAAAATTTCTTTCCAGAACATTTGTGCTAAATTCAGATGCATCTTTCTTAATCATTTCAATATCTGAAGGTTTCATTTCAGGGTTAATCTAGCTTACTTATCCAGCCCAATACTGCTATTAGAAACAGATGAAATTTGCCTTGCTGTTTCCAGCACTGCTTTCTGAGACATTTCTCCATTTCTTATCTTCTATTGTGTTCACATCTTTGCACAAATGATAACCATCTGACATATTTATCCTAAGATGTAGATTCTAGTGCATAAGTCTTCTAAAGTAGCTACATTCTAGAGTGTCATTCAATGATTATACATAGCAAAAGAGGTAATATTGCCTACTTTTTCTTTAAAGGTAGAAAAATATACATTATTTTTCCTATAGAAGTCTGAGAATGGAGAGGAATTCCTTAAAAACAAGTGTTTCCTGAAAGCGGTTTGATTTATAGGTTTAATATACATTTCTAACTTTTGACCTATAAGTTATGCACATAGGAAAAGTTAGCACATTTACAATTTTGGTAACTAAATCAATAATTATTATGATGTCTCTGATAAAGTTTAAATGACTATCAACTCTTACCGTATATGAAATATTTGCAGAACTCAACACAACACATCACTCAGTTGACTCCCTAAAATACGAACTTTGAAAAACGTTTTTTGGGTTCGAAGAGGAACTTAGCATAGAGCTGCACCCATGCTTGCCTTCTGGGCAATGATCGGCTTTGTGCTTCAGTGGGGAAGGTACTTTGGGGTGACAGGACAGGTGCCTCGAGAAAAGAACCACCTCTTCTCTTCTGCTAGAAAGCGAGGATGCTCTGTGTCCCTGCCCGCTTGTGGCTCTGCCTAACAGGACAATGCTATTAGCCTTTTTTGTAGACGTGGTCCCTTGGATGTGGAACACTTTAACTTTAAGTAAGTGATCTATGTATTTCTGCCCCGGAGTCTTGAACCAGCTCTTCAGTTTTAAAGTTAGATTCCAACGCAGTTTTACCTTGGACAGTGTGTTCACACATGCATTTCCCAGCTGTCCCCGCCCCTGGCATAGATGCCCTGGCAGGAGATTGGGGGGAAGGCATGCAGTCTTGGGATGCAGGCTGATCGTTGCCCCAGCACTGAATTCACACTTCACCTGCCCTGTGATGTGTCCAGGTTACTTGACTTTTCTCAGACTCGCCTATTACACTTACAAAATAATGGCAGCAGCGCCTATCTGACAGGGTTACGGTTAGGCTCATAAGAGGTTTTATTTTTTAAGTCCGTAGTTAAAAGGATTAAAAGAGTGTGAATAAAGTTCCTAGTCTTGTTTTTGGCTAAGAGTAGGTGCTTTAGACATTCATTCAGTTTTTCCTCAATTTAATAAACATACATATTACATGCGAGGTGATGGGCTGCAATCCAAGAGTGAGCAAAGCAGGCATGGCCCCTGACTTCGTGGAACCTATGTTCTACCAGGGGGTTGTGTGATTACAATCACAGACGTGTATACAATTACCACCTTGGATAGAGTCTGACTACAATGCTGGGTGTTGGTGGTGCAAGTCACACCCAGGTGTTGGCAGCACAGAGCAACCTTTAAATTCAAATTAAAAGATTAAGAGAATGGGAACTGAGAGACTAGGAAAGGAAGCTCACTGGGCAGAGGGAACAGCAAGAGCAAAGGCCTGAGACTTAGGAATTGAGTTCCACATGACTATGGGCTGGGGATAGGGTGCAGATTGGGGCTGGGATTCCAGACCTAATTGAGAGCTTGGTCCACTTGTCCCGGGAATAATGCCATCATTAAATGACTCCTGCCAGGGTAGGACAGGCTCTGATTTGCATTTTAAGAGGATCACTTAGGGCTCTAGTGTGGGAATGGTTTATGGGGGCACAGCTTCTTGGAGTGGCCACTCTTGATTAGTGGATTAATTTGCTAGGCAACTATTGTGGTTGGTCATGAGGAGAGGAGGTGACTTGGACTGGAGTAGTAGATGGAAGGGGGACAATGGTGGTAAGATCATCTTGACCTGGTGAAGGATCAGATGAAATGGAGATACCAAGAGCAGTGATTTTGTGTGTTTGCTCTGTGTCTGCTACCTAAGATGGACTAGTCTGTCCCACACATGTGTTCTGGGCTTCCACCTTCCTTACAGAAAATTGTGGCCTGCCTCCCCAGTCCATGAAAATATAACACAAATTCATTTGGCAGAAAAAAGCAGGACTGAGCTGACACAAGGCTACTTATGTCTTTGCTTATTCCATTTGCTTTGAATATTTTGCTATAAAATTATGTCTGTGTTTTATTACCCCGGACCTTGCCAGGGTGGTATGTAATATGCAGCGGACATATCATGTTCCCACGTAAATTCTGAATTATTCTGAATTCCGAAATACATCTGGTTCCAAGGGCTTATGGGCCTGTCGTAATAATCTTAAAAGCCAACACACTGAAATTTGCAAAGTTCCTTGTCCAAGGACCCAGCTACCAAGTTCGTACAACGCAAGTGCTCAGGCCACTCACCACCACGTCATCCCCTCGCTCCCTGAGACATTATTATGATCTTTCTTGTTTATTTTTTTATATTTTTTATTTTTTAAAGATTTTATTGGGGAAGGGGAACAGGGTGTATTTCCAGGAGTTTATTGGGGAACAGTGTGTTTTTCCCAGGACCCATCAGCTCCAAGTCAAGTTGCTGTCCTTTAATCTAGTTGTGGAGGGTGCAGCTTACTGGCCCATGTGTTGAACCAGCAACCTTGTTGCTCAGAGCTCGTGCTCTAACCAACTGAGCCATCTGGCCACCCCTCTCTTTTATTTACAAGAAACATATCTACGGGACAAGTGTCCTCTCTCTAACAATGGAATATGGACAATAGAGAAGCAAAGGAGACTCACCCATACTGGAGAGGGGAAAAAGCTTTCTCCCCATCTCCATACCCTCCTCTTCTCCTCAGAAGCCCACAGCAGCCTCCTATGAATGTATGCCCATGCCGCTTCCCTTTTATCACAAACTTCCTTAAAAACCATCTGTTCCCACAAAGCATTTCAGTTATAATAACCACTTTCTTCCTGACATTACTTGTGTTTCGTTGGTGTTCACTGTCTCGTGTGTCCTTGTGTGCCTTTATATTGTAATCCCCCAAAGGAAAATTCTGGTTTTGTCCTTTCTGTTGCCTGGGCATACCCACTGCAGAGCTGCACCTACGCCTCTGTCCTGTACACATAATGGATAAGAATAAAATCACCACCATGGAGGATTTTACCTTTAAAACTCAAGGAGTGGTATTTGTCTTATCAAGAAGACATCATATAATTTGGTGGGGAAACTTTTTAAAAAGTGATTATTTATTTAGTCAGGATCTTTCATTAGTTTTAAAGTAATTGAATTATTTGGAAAGCTATTTGCTGTAGGCAGATAAACAAGTATCGGTTTACAATTGAGTGAATGGATTGTTGAAACACAATCACCAGTAGCACATCATTAAATAAAAAAGAACAGCTACTATGTTCCACATAGGAAAGAGGAACACCAACTTTTCCGGGCGAGGACACAGAGTGAGGATGACTAAATTTTTATGCTGTTAATATGAAGTTGAGGTTCTGTGCTAGGTTCAATACTGGATGTATAGTGGCTGCCCAGAAAAATAAAGAAAATATGGGAAGGTACCAAGATTCTCTTCTGTCATAAGGAATTTATCTGAAATTGTGATGTGTTTCAGTTTCACAGGTAGAATGACATTTGTGACAATTTGCCTTTTTCTGTTCTTCATAAGTGTTTTGCTGTCTATGGTTTATGAAGGCCAAGTATGAAGGCTGAGTACGATTTATCTAAGAGCCATCTTCTTACTCCACCCTTCCCTTGTTTAAAATCTGATGGTTACAGTGACCTTTCTTTCTGATTTTATTTATTCATTTATTTATTCCATTTAAAAAATTTTTAAATTAAATTTATTGGGGTGACATTGGTTAGTAAAATTATGTAGATTTCAAGTGTACAATTAATTCTGTAATACATCACCTATCTATTGCATTGTGTGAGTATCATTAATTCTTTTAGTCAAAAAATTATAAGGGGGATTATGAGGGATTCTGTTACATATAAGTTGCTATGGACTGAATGTTTGTGTCCCTCTAAATTCATATGTTGAGATTCTAACCCTCGTTATGATGGTTTTTGGAGTGAGGCCTTTGGAAAGTGATTCGGTTAAAGCCCTCATAATTAGATTAGTGCCCATATGAAAGAGACCCCAGAACAATCTCTGCTTTCTTCTGTCATGTGAGGCCACAGTGAGAAGATGGCCTCTGTGAACCAGGATGCACGTTCAGGCCAGATGCTGAATCTGTGGTGCCTAGATCTTGAACTTCCCAGCCTCTAGAACTGAGAGAAATAAGTTTCTGATGTTTGTAAGTCACCCAGTCTACAGTATTTTGAGATAGTAGGCCAAACTGACAAAGATATGCCGATATCACTAATTATTTCTAAAACCAATTAATCCCTTTTTGTACACAAACACTTCCCACTTATGCCCCAAAAGGCAGACTTGTCGCTTTGGTCAGGTACACTATTTCACCTGCAGCTGGAACTGACTCCCAAATATTGCATCTGGCTCCAAATGTATTTTCTTTTGTTAAAAGAGTTACATTGCAGAATAGAGGTACTTTGAAACATAAGGAACACCCAGCCAGAAAATGCCAAGGTCCAGTTGAAAAGTAAATCTTGAATTTTAAAAGTTACCAAGTATCATTTCTTGAGCAAGCTCTACATTTCTCTATTGAGAAGAATTTTTGAGAAAACTAGATGTTTTGAAGTAGCAGTTTGTCCCACAGGAAATGATGGATCACTGCTATGAATGCCTTCATCCTTGCCTAGGAGATACCATTACAGGACCTGAGAGGAAGGTAAGATTAAAGGCTCACTTTAGTGAGGGTGCCTCCTCAGTCCACCCTCACTTCTTCACTCTTGAAGGAGAAGAGCCAGTCTGCACTGCAATTCATCTCCATCTGTGAAACTAGAAGCAAAAATAACAATGCAAACAAAGGTCTTTTTGATTAGCTCATGTCAAAGAGTGAATACCAGGACCAGATTAGCATCTAAGTACTTGTGATTAAAAAACAAATGATAGAAATAGCGAATATTTATTAAATAGGTATTACATGCCAGATATTATTAAGTTTTATGTAAATGATCTCATTTTATCCTCAATCTACTTAAAACAAATGGTGCCCTTGTCCACATTTTATAGATGAGGAAACCAAGTCACGGAACAGGTATCAATTGCTAGCTAATGGTGGAGCCAGTGTCCAAAGTCTGGCAGTCAGATTCCAAGGACATGTGCTTAAGGCTGTTTCCATTACTTTAACTGGTTTTCGTGAACTTTTACCTTTTATAGTGTGTATTTATACATATTTTGTCTTTTCTCCACAGTCTGTTTCTCTCTCTCAGTGGCACAGTTCTAAAGATTCATACATCCAGACAGAAAGCTACCAACAAGAAGGGGATGCTGGGCTTTCCAACGGCTGCATGGGGGTTAAATCTGAAGCCTCAGGTGTAGCTTTCATAAAGGTCCTCCTTCCCCTCTGCTGACTGATACATGAACAGGTCTCCTTATAGAACAGTGTCTCCACCTCTGGCGTTGCCTTAATGCAAAACAGCATCTATTAATACATTTGTAAGTGCAGCTCTGTAAGGCTAACTAATGCACCAAGGTTATGTTCAAAAGCAGTGTTATGGGACCAAAGGCAGACACTGGAACTATTTATTTATTTATTTATTTATTTATTTATTTATTTATTCATTCATTCATTCATTCATTCATTTATTCATTTATTTATTTCTGCCTGCCACATTATCTTGCCTTTTTTTTCTTCTTTTTAAAGCTACTTTTCCATCTTTCCTACTGGATCCACAATCTCTGTATTTGACTTTGGGTGATGAACACACAATACAATATACAAATGATGTATTATAGAATTGTACACTTGAATCCTATATAATTTTATTAACCAATGTCACCCTGATAAGTTTAATAAAAAAGTAAAGAAAAAATAGTCACAGTGATATAAAGTACAACATAGGGAATATAGTCAATAATAGTGTAATAAGTATGTATGGTGTCAGGTGGGTACTAGACATATTGGGGGACCACTTCGTAAATTATTGAAAAAATACAAAAACAAAAAATAAACTGAAAAACCCCAAGGACTTCATGTAACATAATGAATGAATCAAATCCTCTTAGGGAAACAATCAAACAACAAAGGTAAAAGAAGACCTATTTGATGTTCCATCCATTTCCAATAGTCTTTAATATTTTGAAATTTGAATATGCCAAAAGAATTTAGAGTTACTCACATATATTATAAAAGAATTTGTCCTGTGACATGTATAAAAGAGTAATTTAATTTGTTTAGTCATAGACCCCTTTGAATATCTGCTGTTATAGATACTATGTAGAAAAATTGCACATGCATAAAATTTGGATAAAATTTCAGTTGCTATATGTGACCATCTGAAGTACATGCATGGGTCTCAGCTTACATACCTTTGCTCTACACCCAAAATTACTGAGCAAGCTTTTAGAAATCCACTTTATGTCATTATTCCTTTTGGTTGAAGTTGGCCGTTTTAGCCTACCCCCCAAACAATGATTGCAGGCGACTTATTTTGGAAGTAAGGCCAGGGAGCAGGAGGGGTGGGCGTTGCAGTAGGGAAGGAAAAGAGTCTAATCCAAGAATGTCTTCCTGAAACCAAGTTAACCCGTGGCTCCTGGCTCCCGTTAGTACACTGGCTTCATGGTCACAAATGCCCCCTGTAATTCTAATTGCACAATGGTGAAGGCTGAGCAGCTCCCTCAGGCTGCCATGAGACCTCCAGGAGCAGAAGCCAAGGGCGGGGTGCAGCCCTAAAGTGAGGGGGACTTACAGGGACGCCTAAGAAGTGTCCGTCACACTGCACGCTCCCTCAAAAAGACCATCCATTCTGATAGGAGAGCAGATATTGATTTTCACATACAGTTATTTTAATCATCACATTTAATCGAAGGTACTTTGACTTTTGTGAATATGCTGCTTGAAAATGTTGCCCTTTATTTTCCTTAATGTATGGGGTATGATCAAAACTACAGTGGATGTTTAAATAAAAAGAAAATTACAGTAAAAGCCACATTGCCATTAATTCCCCTCAAAATACTCTCCCTTACTTCAAATGCACTTATCCCATAGTTCTTGCCACTTTCTGAAGCAGTTCTGGAAGTCCTCTTTCATGAGTGTCTTTAGTTGTGTTGTTGTGGCTGCCTTGATGTCCTGAATCATTTTGACTCTGGGGAAGAGCCAGAAGTCGCATGGTGCCAGATCCAGTGAATAAGGTGAATGAAGACACACCATAAATTTTTTTTCTGACAGAAATTACCATATGCCAGAAGCTATTTGTGACCCAGAGCCTTTCCATTATGATAAAAAAAAATATGGTGGATGCTGCTGCTGAGTGCCATCCAATGGATAGGCAGGAATCTTCAATACAGGAAGCTGCATGACGAACCTCAGTAATGGTGCGTGACAAGTTTCGACTTGTTTGGTGCAGTCAGTCAGGTGTGAGCTATGGTAGAGAGAAAGTGTGTTTTAAAGTGTGCTGTAAATCATCCTTCATCATGACAATGCTCCGTATCACACATTGCTTCTGATATGGAAATTTCTGTCAAATAAAAACATTACAGTGTGTCCTCATCCACCTTAGTCACTGAATCTGGCACCATGTGTCTTCCGGTTCTTCCCAAAAGCCAAAATGATTCAGGATATTGAGGCAGCCACGACAGCACAACTAAAGACACTCATGGAAGAGGACTTCCAGAACTGCTTCAGAAAGTGGCAAGAATGATGGGATAAGTGTGTTCAAAGTGAGGGGAAGTATTTTGAGGGGGATTAATGGCAGTGTGTCTTTTACTGTAATAAAATCTTTTTATTTATACATTCACCAAATATTTTGATCACAACCTGTATTTATATCTAGATCATTGAATTAAACTGTATTAATTGAGCTAAAATAATAATAGGTAACAGATATTGAATTGTATACCTATTTTGTGCCAGGCATTGTTACAAACAATCTATGTGGATTTTCTTGGTGCATCCTTACAACCTCATGAGACGTGTAATACCCACTTTTCAGAGATGAGAAACATGAGGCTTGAAGAAGCTAAGTCATGCGCCAAGGAACACACGTGTAGTATGGAGTTAATACCCAAACTCAGGTTTTTCTAACACCAGGGGCGTAAAGCATTATGCTCCACATAGTCTAGTGTGCCTCAGAATCACCTGGAAGCCTCATTAAAACACAGAACACCTCTCCGTCCCTTCACTTAATATTCTGACTCAGCACATCTGTGCTGGAGCCTGAGAATGTGCATTTCTAACAGGTTCTCAGAAGATGCTGAAGCTGCTGGCATGAGGAACACACTTGAGAACCAGTCACTTCACTCAGCTAACGGATGCTTCCTCGTTACAGAACAGTCCCTTGAGATCCTGCCAAACCGTATTTCCCAACATTTGTTCTCATGTCTACATCTTGCACTTCAGTGGGAAGGGGATGACATTGGAGAAGTTCTTCTGAGATGATCTCTTCCTGGAACAATTAGTGATTTTCTCCCCCTGTCCCTCCAGCCCATGACCAAGGGCTTCGTGCCCATTAGCTGGAGAAACGGGTTCAGCTCGCGAGGCAGTTTCTTGTTGGAAATCCAAAGAAGCACATCTATCTTACAAATGATGTTTCAACTCTGCCTAAAAGTATAAATATTTATGAGAGGGAGGTTAGCTATTTGGCATGCAATACATCTTTTTTTGTTAAAGTTTTCCCATTAGAAGATAGTTGCTTGGGAAAGCCTTAGAAACTAATATTGCATTTCACTTCATAAAGATTATGGAAAACTAAACAGCAAGAGAATCCACATTCCGATTGCTGATGAGAGGTGAGGACACATTCCCACAACCTCCTGGTGCTAATGAGTTACAGTCATAACGTGCAGCATGGCTCCGAGTTGTGTTTCCAAGCCACAATTAAGGAAGGGAAGAATTATAGTATTATGACTAAAGAAAACTTTATGAAAGGAGAACCACTACAAGAGCAGGATGGTAGCAAGGGTTGGCTGACCTCAGAGAACAAGCAGTTCAAGGAAGGCACAGGGAAAACCAGCCATGTAGACGGGGCCCCTGCATTCTGGTCTAGGCAACACAAATACCAAATAGACATCAGAGACCCTGTGGTTAAGGACAAGCTGCAGTCAGCCACAGTTGGCTTTTGCAGTTGGACTTGGTCAATAAGGGGTAAAAAGATTGCTCCAAGTTAAAGTCAGGAGGTCAGGTTCACATCACATCAGTGTAACGTTGGTAGGTTCAGGAAAGGAAATCTATGCTCTGTTGTCTAGGAAATTATGTAGAATATTTTTCCTGAGCTGTTAATTTGTTCTTCAAAAGACATAATGGAGTCAACAGACCTGGTTTGACTCTCAGCTCTGCCTTGGGTTGCCTTGATGAGTTTGCATGAGACTTGACTTTGCCAACTCTGTGGCCTCATCTTGGGATGACACTGAGTGTGCAAGGGTCGTTGTGACGAGTGTCTGAGGCATGATGCCTGGCACATAGTGTGCACTCATAATTTGGTCTTATACGCTGAAATGATCCTGTACCTAGAACAGTGCTGGGCCTGCTGTAACGATAGGTGTGTAATTTTAATATTGATAAAACCATGTGCTGTTTTCTAGCAAGGCACCCTAGAGGGAGGAATTCCCTTTTGGCAATTTTTCTTCCATGGCTTTGGGCCTTTGTCTGCTCATATTTAGGAGTTGAGATGGAGAAAATGTTAGGGGTAGGTTTAAGTCACGGCAGAAACATGGTCACATTGCTTTTTAATTGGAAAGGTAAAGATATAGTACTTTTATACGTGCCACTTAAACTGAATCAGAAGTTGAGATAGAGGAGAGAAACAATAAAGGTGAGGAAGAAATAACATTAAGGGAGAGAGATGGGCAGGTGAGGGAAGTAAGGATGTGGGAGGAGAGGAGGGGGTAGAACGGGAAAAGAGGGAGGAGGAGGAGGAGGAGGTCTGATAGTATGTGGAGCCGAGGTATCTCACGTCACCCGGGACTTCCTAGGTGTCTGATGTCTTCCTAGCTGCAATTGCCAGCTCAGTGAGGCTGAACCAGATACTTAACGTGCCCCATTTTGTTTCATCCTCACAGCAGCTGAGTACAATTTTCATTGCCAGTTTAAAGACAAGGAGTCTGGAAGATAAACTAATGAGCTACAACTGCAAAGTGCTCTTACCCACTGCACCCCACGACCTCCAGCCCTTAATCTTCCTTTCCCAACATGCTGCCTCCTGGGTGCTCCATTTCTCCCCAGCCCCACACTTGGCAATATTTATCATAATTATAAGGTGAAAAAGAAAGGGCTCATGTACTATATAGCAGCTTGCTTTTCTTCATTTTGATTTGAAAATTTGGGGTGAATGAGCATCTAGAGAAGATTGTTGGAAGGGAAGAGATGTCATGGTCCCACAGTGCTCACTGTATAATGTTATCTTCGTGCTAGGAAGAATATAAAAGATGGAAGAAATTTGGGATCTTGGAGAGCGAGGAGGGGAATCTGGAAATAATATGAAAAAAGTAAACAAAATAATAAAAGGCAACTTCAAAGCCATTATAATTTTATTATGATTTTCAACTTGGGAGAGGGCAGGAATATAAGGATCTATTTGAACTCTCTGATCATTCATAAGTGGGTTGGCACATACTGAGATATTCTGTTCTCATGAGCATCTACAGTTACGTTAAAACTTGGGAGCACTTAAAATGATTCCTTAAGTTGATATGTTCTTTGAATTATTGTTATAAAGAAGTTTTAGTATGAGCCTTAATGTTATGTCCAGCAATCAGATTTTTGTAATTCCAGTACTATTGATTCAAATAACTTTAGACTTGTTGAAATAATTGTATGTGACAAGTCGTGGGATAATTCTTGGATTTTGAGAATTTATTCTAATCTCTCATCAGTCAATGCTCTATTTAAATCATACCATAAATTCTCAGAAGTCCAACATGAGATGAGTCTTAGAAATACTTGACACATACACACATCGCACACATTCACATCCACGTACATATAAGGAATGACTCAACAAAGTAGCACATTTCAAGAATTAAGAGTCACTGCCATTGTGATCTTATTTCCGTGAGGGACAATTAATTCAACATATACTTATTGAGTATTACCCCAAACCACATATTGCAGTGACTGTTAGGAGATATCAAGATAAGCATCGATTGTTCTGCTCCTAACTACATCAAATACAGACGAGGAGACAGGTACATAAATAGAGTGTGCACTGATGCTTGCTATAAGCAACAAGGCATTAACGAGCTTGTTTAAGAGGGTCACCATGGCCTTGAAGTCTGGGCACTGGAGTTTTGTCTTTTTTCTGGGATAACAAGGAGCAGAAAACTATAGAATTTAGCTGAACGTACACATTTGGTTTCTTCCGATGTCCCACTCTTAGACTCTGCCATTCAATCTGGGATGGTGATGGTATTTCCCAAGGCCTAATAATACCTGTAGTTTAAGCACGGGGATTTGAAAATGCTCACTAGAGAACTCCTTATGAAGTACTCTTGTCATCTCTGAGAAAGGTGTTGTAGCATTTCTGTGAGGGAACTAGAGAATGTGGCCAGAAACATAAGCCAAGGATTTGCTTATACAGTTTGCCTTAGAGACGGACCACAAAATTTGGACTTCTCTAGATCTATCCATCCAGTAATTCCAAAATCACAGTTTTATATTTGGTAGGGAGCTGAAGGACTACAAAGAGAGCAGGAAGTGACAATCTTATTCAATTTTTCTAACCACTCCACTGAGCTCTAGTAGCTTCATATGCAATGAATGAAAAATTCACTCCTTTTAGGACCCATCCTTACAGAAAGACACTTGACTTTAGGAAAAAAACTGGGCTTCTCCCCACCACTGACATACTCAAATCAATGTGAGACTTTAGAACAAATCTCTGATTTTGTAAAGTCTGTAGTTTTTATACCCTTTTAACTGGAAATAAATTCAGTCTCTTTATATTTTCACAAAATTTCTCATTTGTTCTTCTGGTATGTTCTGTGGAGCATCCAGTTTGGGTTTCCTGCTGTCATGTGGGAACACTGTAGCCTGCTATGGAATTCTGTGTTTCTTTTAAAAGGTGTCAGTTTATTACTGAGCTGATTCTTTTGGTTTCCATTTGACATTCCTTTATTGAGGTGGTAAATTGCCTTATACAAAAGAGGGATAAAATTTAAAGAACAGACAAAATTGGCACAAGTGATAAGGAAGAACAACCACCAAGTGTTGGGTTTTCCCAAGTGTCCTTGGGTTTTTAACACAGGACTTGCTCTTGGAATCATGTCAGGATCCTGAACCTCAAAGATCGGCAGTCATTTCTGGACCAGGGTGTTCCAGTCCTGGAACAGGGAAGCCATTCATCTTGTGCTAAAGGTCAGCTGTTGGGTAATATGACAGGGAGGGCCTTGCTGATGGAATCTTATTTTCATGATAGAATACATTTCGTCAAGCTATTGCTTAAGTCTGAACATGGAGGTTCCATAAAAAGAACAGAGAATGACATAATCTGTATTGCAGAACTGGTGCGTTTCACGATAGGTTCACAATAGTTGGCACTGAAGGTGTCAACTTTAAAACCATGCCAGTTGTCTTGGAGCACATTCTCTTCTTTGTCTAGGGCGGGAATCTTTTTGTTGGTGCGTGAAGAAGAAAGGAGAAAGTCGTTGGTGACAGGAGTCTGAGACCTCATGGTGGGGGAGGAGGTGGAGAGGGCTCCACCTGGTGTGTGGCTAAGGTTGGAAGCCCCTTGGCTCATTACTCATTACTACCGTGTTTCCCCGAAAATAAGACCTAACTGGAAAATAAGCCCTAGCATGATTTTTCAGGATGACATCCCTTGAACATAAGCCCTAATGGGTCTTTTGGATCAAAAATTAATATAAGACCCGGTCTTATTTTTGGGGAAACAAGGTAGCTTGTGTTGGGGGATGTGTCCGTGGGTACTGAGAGGGCTTTCTGCTTGGTGCCCAGTGTTGGGTGTTGCCGTAGCACAGGCGGGTGCAGACCAGCAAAGGCTTCTGGATAATAAAGAACAATTGCTCACCAGATGGAACAGGGTCTATGTGTAACAGTGATACTTTGTGACTTCAGAGGAGCTATGGTGTCCATTGTCACGGGGCCAAAACAGTCGGGTAAAACAGAAAGACTTCTACGATGGACAAGTTAATTACTAGCAAACCTCCATCTCTTCTCCCTGCTAATTGCAACATTTCCCCTGCCCCCAACCGCCTTCCCCACCATAGATCAGTAGGCAATGGGGTTAGGAGCGTGGTGAGAAGGCAGAAGCAACCCACAGGTCCAGTCCAAGCTTAAAAATCACCTATCAAATGACATTTACAACTCTTAAGTACTTAATTTTAAAATACTGGGTTCACATTAATTTAGGGAGTCATTGAGCATTAGGCTGATGGACTGAAAGGGGTAAAGTGTTTGTGTGTGTGTGTGTGTGTGTGTGTGTGTGTGTGTGTTCCATTGTAGGCATTATTGGAAACCCTCTGATGTCCCCACATTGTAGATTGTCCTGGCCCGTCCCATGGAGGCCTTCACAGTCACAGTTTGGCCCAAGAGAGATTGAATGTTGTGCAGAGTCTGTGCTGCAGTGCGGCCACGGGGTGATTCCGAGAAGCCTATAATCAAGCATAGTCATCAAAACCCAGAAGACTTTTTCTTACCCACGATACCTAAAACCAGTCTCCCTTTGTGTGACACAGTCTGACAATCTGTCTGGTTCTTTGCTCCTTCCTTCTGGACTGGTCCTTTTGTCAAAGCTTGAAGTATCCTTAGTTTAAAACTTCATGTATTAGTCATTTTCCACTTATGTTTAAAAGTATGGGAAAATTCAAAGGGCTTTCAAGGAGTGAAGTTGTATTGATTATTTCCATGTAATTGCAGCCATGTCTGGCAAACGGATGGTAAACTACAGTTCCTTCTTAGAGAGCATAATATTGAGAATGCTTTAGCAACCAAACCGAGCAAAATTTTCCCTATCTGTGAAGGCGGCGTTTTGGAAAACAACTGAGGAGTTATGAGGAAAAAGGCACTGCACCATTGATCTTTGATGAGGATAGCACAGATGATGAATTTAAACATCTGAGCGAAAGAATTTTGTACGTTTTGCTCTAAATGTGGAGAAAGTTAAAAATGCTCGAAGAATTCCAATGTTCTAAACTGCTTTCCTTATAGTTCTCTACATGTGGAGCTTTCCGGCAATTTAAGAATTCACACGCGAGAGCAGCAAGTTTAAGGAAAAGATAGGTTAGAGCAGAAGCAAACTGACAAATACATCTTGCTTTTTCCTTCTATATAAGTTAATAGGTGTTAATTAACAGGTACAAAGAAATTCAACATTTCAGGGTAGGATTATTAAAGATTTTGGGGTCCAATAGAGCAGCAACAGTTTCAATCAGTGTAATATCCCCTCCTAAAAGTGGTGTTTAATTACAGGAATTAGCAAGCCGCGACTGTCTTAGTTAGCTTGAATTTTTCTAGACATACAGCAGCCAAAAAGCCCCGGCTCTTACATTTCACTATAATGCAGATGATGCTAATGCTGGATCCACTGGCAAGAAGGAATAACTATAGAAGAATCTGTATGATTGGCTAAACTAACATCTCTGGGGGGCAGGTGCTCTATAATCTTGCAAATCAAATTAAAAGCAAAACAAACTCTCTCCTTTTAACTGAGACTAGTTCAAAAGTCTTTTTGGTCTTAAAGAAGCAAAATGTTCTTAATTGTTTATTGATTATTCAAATCATATAAACCTGCGATGTATTAGTGTGGTTAAATGGTTTCTTTCTAAGTATGGGCTTCAGGGCTTAATGGGAAAGCATGGGCTGAGCTGTGCGTGAAAATGAGTTTTGATATCACTTGTCTGTTTGGGATGATCGGAGGTGGCAAACGCAGAAATGGCACTTTCATTAACCTGAAAGGTGAGGGAGCATCGTAAGTAATTTTTCTAGCAGACTGAGAATAAGCTTAGAGACATCTATATAGAAACTTCTGTTTGGCCTCTCTAGCAGAGGAAACGCCTGCCAAGTAGTGAGCTGGCAA
Organism: Rhinolophus sinicus; assembly: GCF_057876585.1. NCBI lineage: Eukaryota > Metazoa > Chordata > Mammalia > Chiroptera > Rhinolophidae > Rhinolophus > Rhinolophus sinicus. Next base: position 121,091,633 of record NC_142502.1, on the reverse strand, counting down.
AGAATAAGAAAGCAGAGAGGGGTGGGGGAATCTTGAAAGATGATCCTTTGCTACCCAAATGAGTTTTTGGTCAAAGCCTTTGAGCACAGTGTAAGAATGAAAAATAGAGTGGGAGGAATATTTTCCAGCTATTTTGCAATCTAATAATGTCAGCTTTAAGGGCTGAGGAGAAGAAAAATATGGGGGATGGAAAAGAAGTAAAAATATCCTGAGATTAAAATGTTATCTTTTAATATTATGCTTCAACCACACAGCGGCCAAGGACTTTGGTGCCGGCTGCAAAGTAGGACAAAATCTTGGTTTGCTTGAGATTGAAAAGTGAAGTAATTAACTGCTCCCTGGCACCACTAGGTGGAGATGTAGGTTTACCAAGAGCTCACATCGCAGCTAAAAGAAAAAAAAAAAAACCGGCCTGTAATGGCAATGAAATCCTTAACAAAAATTTTAAATGTTCAAGAATGATCAATTGCAAATCATGTTGGTCGCGAATTCACACTAATCTTGGGGTGGAGTAGGGAGCGGGAGGAGAGATTTTTGAAAATCCCACATTATGCAACAATAGCAAATAACTCTTGATGTGAGGCTGTAAAGTTGTTCATGCGAATTATTATTTTTTAAGCCATAAGTTCTGATGTTTAAGACTCCGAGAGAATAATCACGCCATGTTATAAATTATCTGCTGCCAATACACACATATTTTCCTTTATTCTCACACCAGCTGCTAGCTCATGCTATCAGTGGTCAGGAACAAACAAACACAAACTACCCCTTAAAAAAAAAACAACAAAAAAAACCAGAGCTTCCTTTCCAACTTCTCCAATGGAAATGTGCCAGCAACTGGCAGGAGTTGGGAATTGTGTGTTCGAGTTGAAGGGGTTGTTTCTAAATGTAGTACTTTTTGAGAATCTCATTACCTCACATCTTGATGTGTGAAGTGTGATTCACAGCACAGTTTGCTAAAGGCTAGTTAGCTCTTGTCTTAACGGTCTTAGGTGTCTAATATCCCATTAATCAAACCTTAGTGAAATGAAGCATTTCAGTTTGTTTTGGCTAAGCCTCTGCTCTCTATTAGCTGACCCCTTTTCTTTTATGTAAACTTTTCTATGCCCATTGGTCGATGGCAGGGCTATCAGATGGCTTCCAGAATAGACAATGGATACCAATCATTTTCTAGAAAGGCAGGGAGTCATTTATTATTCCTCCATTCACACTTGTCTCCCAGATGAAAATGCTCCTGAAGTTCATTTAATCATTGGCTCACATTTTTTCTCTCTCCCATTCTCTCAGTCTCTTTCATAGAAAGAATACCTCATAGATTTCGTCTAAGTTGCCCATGTAACACTACGCCTCAGAGAGAGTGGCTATTCCACCTGCCAGGATTCCATTTAAAGACTCCACGAAGTAAAGGAACTCTCCGTTTATGGCAGGGGAAGTTCAGATAGCAGCATAAATCTTGTTATATTGTAATCATGCAAGTGGAAACTCTTCCATGATGAATATCAAAGTTGAAAAGAATGAATCGTGTAGGAAAGCAGTCATCATGCCTAAAGATATTTAAATTTTTGTGAAATATTTTCTCCTTAAAATTTCAAAATACTCAAAAATTTTTATTACTATGCAAATGAATCCATGAAGAAAAGTTGGGAACATTTTTAGTGGTCAGTGTTTTGTGTCCAGGGGCAGAAGGAGGTACAATTAAAAAACAAAAATTGGATTTACATCTAAGACATTGATTTCCACCTCACTATTAATTTCCAAGCACTGTACAGTAATGTTAACATAACCTTAAACTTATTTCTCAAACGTAATCCCACAATTAGGACCATCCCAAATCAGATAATTTGCTTATGATGGGTGCTATACAAAGGGGAAGTCCCACTTTCAACTCTCAAGTCCTGTGCTCACTTTCAAAGTATATTTCATGGTAGCAAATGCCAGCATCACATTGATTTGTTCTTTTCTGATTCTAAGGGGGAGAAGTCTGGGTATAGGAGTCATCCTCCACTGAAAAGACCTTAAATGGACAGCACGAACTAAGCATTGCCCTGGGGTGATGGAGGCCCAGGGCTGACCATCGCCTGGTCTGAACCCTCAGGAATCTCATCAGCTCCTCACCAGGGTCCCCTTTGACAATGGCCAACAGCAGCCCTGCATAGATATTATCTGTAAGATGGTTTTCCTTTCTTTAGCCAGTGGAAAACCTTAGAAATCACCAGAGTTTTGGTAGAAACATAAAATTCTTTATACATAGGAAAAAATAAAACATTTATTGATAAGATACAACTTTCTTAAAAACTGCTGATTGCTTTTCTTGTGCTATGTGTTAGGTATTATTTAAGCACTTTATGGGGATAAACTGATTCCACTCTACAAGACCCCAGTGAGGCTGGGATTATGATTGTCCCCATTTTATCAAAGAGGAAACCGACTTCCAGAGAGGTGATGGACCTGGACTAAGAAGACACATTCTATGACTGATGAGGTCGGGATTACACCCAGGCAATCGGACGAAACACCCACTACCTTACCCACTTTGCTATAATATGTAAATAAACATTTGCTTTCAATATCTGATAACTTTTTTTTTTAGAAAATAGAGTTTTCTTAGCTAATTTAGACTTATGTATCTCCCTAAAAAATACCCTCTAAAAGTGCCACTTTCCCCTGAAGAGATAAATGTATTTTTCTCAATTCAAGTCCTCTTGATGTATGATGCTATTTTTAAAATTTAAAATTAACATTTTTAGCATGTCGCTAGTTTTCCCCAAGTAAATGAAAGATATGTATATTTTAATTTTACTGTGGTGGTGCGAATGGTAGAACTGTCTGTTTACATGAAGGATGATATTAGGGGAAAGAGTAGTGTTTTTTTTTGTTTGTTTTTTATCAGTCTACATTATTCATTGGTAGATGTAGAAAAGAATTAAAATAAAATATTTTTGGAATAAAACCACAAGTTATTAATGGAAAGAACTCTTTTAAACAATACTCGTATGAATACTATACACACATTCAACACATACGTGACCTTGCTTCTGAGCAAAATCATACAATTAACATAAACTTTCTTTGCTCAAGGGCGATAGACATAATTTGGACCGTGAATACAAACTGGTGCAGTTTGAACATAAAAGTCAAGTTTTAGTCAGACTGAAACTTAGAGAAATCCATATTGAGAAAAAAACTCAAATCAAAACTTATTGGGCTCCAAGAAGAAACTAAATTTCTCCACTATACTCTCGGCAGTGAGACCCTGCCCCCCTCTCATCTGATATTAGTCTAAATACCTCCTAATCAGGGACAGATTGTGAGGAAAAGGGAGTGCTCGCTTAATCAGCTTTCTACTCAAATATTAAATATTAAGAAACCTTTCAGGGAGATCAGTCCTTGATATGATAATGTACTGATGTGTGTATGTTCCTCACATGTACATGAAAATGCCTTCCGAGAAGCGAGTCACTGGGAAATGAAGAATACTAGAAAGAAAGCTCACATTAAAACAAAACAGAATGTAAACTGTAATTGAAAAAAAAAAAATGGGTTGGTGGATGGGGTGTATAGGAAAATTAGTTAAAAGCGAGTTTCTTACTAACCAATTATGTTCGCTTTTCTCGTTATCTGTTACAACTTCAATTGGCCCCCTAACGAAAGATTCACAGAAACGTGGTCACCACAGAAGACATGGACTCAAATTGACCAAAGAGGCAGAGTTTGTTTTTTGGCTTTAACACCCCTTTGCCATGACAGAGCTGAGGGAACGAGGCTCACAGTCTGTCACATTTTGTTCTGATCAATCCACATAAAAATTGTCAGGCTGGCATGTTTGATTGCTGCTAACTTTTGAGTCGAAATGCATTTGCTTCACGTTTTCACTTTTAATTCTGAGAGTCCCTGGTTATCTCCACAAAAGTGTATTTTCACAAAAGTGTATTTCCTGGGCAATTTAGTTGTTGATGAAATCATATGTGGGGGAGGGGAAGAAGAAAAGGAAGATGCCCATTTGAAGTCTTTTCCACTGACAGACATATGTTTGATCGAAATTCAGTGTCATTCATCTTTTGTGGCTCTTTGTCGATCATGTTTGCTGGAAGGATAAGTGAACTCCACGAAAAGACATTTATCTAAATTATCCTCATAAAATGCCATCACTCTGTGTAAAAAGAAAAATGAAAGAGCAGACCAGTCTGTACACATATGCCTTACACTTGAATTAATTGAGGGAAAATGTAAAGATACATCATGTTACCAGTGTTTGTGTATGAATATATAGTATACGTAGCCTATATATGTACACTATATATGTAAACTATCTATGTATGTATGTCTATATATGTAAACATACATGAATATTATGTATGTGTGAGTGTGTGTGTGTGTATATATATATACACACATATATTTTTAAACTAGGACCTGATATGCTAAAAGTTATCCTTGTGGTTAGCTATTTATCTCTTACATTTTCAAAATCCTTATAATGCCCCAACCTCAATGCAAATGAAGGCTCCTCACTGGCTCACCGATAGGAAGCCGGTAACCAAATTGTAAACAAATATGGGTAATGTGTGAGAATCTGTGTCGACACAAGATAAGAAGATAAATGTAGAGTTTCTCTTAATTACACTTTCTTAATTAAGAACAGCAGCCGTATTGTGATCAAAATGAACTCTGGTGGAAGCTGGTCACTTGGTCTTCTGGGTATCGCTTGACGAAAATGAGATTTTTTCCCCCCTCTTTCTAGGATAAATTGTGCACTAAAGAAGGAATAAATGGTGTCTGTGAGCAGTGTCCCTTTGGTTTTTATCTGTGTGAGATGGATGTGCCTCTTGCCGGTTGCAGAATGGCGTGGGGGCTGACTTAGCCATCATTAGCACCCCAGGATGGATCCAATTCACTAATTACTTATGCTGTCCTGGTTCACTGCGATTTAAGTACCAAGTCAATCCCATTATCTTCAGTCTCCCAAGCTTGCCAGAGCCATCCGTCTTTCATGGAAAAGAAGCGCAAGGGTTATCAATTGGGCCCTGCAAGACTTGGGGTTTTATGACTTTGGGAGAAGGCAAGATTAGTCCTGACTCAAGTCCAGGCCCCTCTAAGCGGCCACTTCGGTTGCGATAAAAGCAAACGGTGACAATTATCCCTAACTACGTGGAGAAGCAGGAGGGGGAGAGCCCAGAGCTAAGGGAAGGGAGGCAAGAGAAGGAAAATGGGATGGAGGGATAAAAATGCATAGCCAAGAAGCCATGCCCCTGCTGTGACTCACGCCCTGTGCTTTCAGGCAGCTTTTCACATAACCTCCGAGCTACAAATGATAATTCGTCTGTTACAGACACCTGATAATATAGTCAGAAATCAGGAATTAAAATATTCTGAGGGCCCGAGGCCCCTTCTGAGAGGAGCGATGACACGGAGGGGCCGCGGGAGGGAGACGGGAGTCCTGGAGCCCCTGCCCGGTGTAAGGCCTCCTCCATCCCATGCGGGTGCTGCTCCCCAGCCTTGGCTGGTTCTGACGATGATTGACACCTGCTCTGCTGAGGGGAAGGACCTGGCAGCTATTGGCAGCACTGTTGTGTTCATTTGCACGCTTTCAGAAACAGCAATGTGGCTACTAATACAAAAAAAAAAAAAAAAAAAAAAATTGAAAAAGAAAAAGAATCTTCGAAGCAGCGTGACATCTCTTGGAATGGAATATTTGTCTTTGCAAATGATTGCTCTGCTGCCAGCACTTGACACGGTGCTCGCAAACATGTGTAATTGTTGGAAGTGTAATGATGATTATTTGCATATTTAATGTTCAAACAGTACTGAAGAAGCAACCTAGACTAAACCTTTTAGGGACAGATTTGAATATGTTCAGCACCCACGGGAGGAGTCCCAGGAAGTAGGCGGCGTCCGGTGGAGAACAAATGCAGGGATAATTGGCTTAGCGTTCCCTGTACCACCGCCTCAATGCTTTTATTCATGGGCACAATAGCGCTCTCTGGACCCATGCGAGGTGGAAGTTCACCAACACCAGAAAGACGCTTTCTCTTGGCTCGAGTTCAAACGTAAACTGCCAGACGCCCTGTATCAGCCTGGTTTTACATTAACCAACTGTGAAGCCGAGAACGGTAGCTAGGAGATTGGGATGCGGGCTTTGACGCCACCAGAAGGGAATGTACACACTGAATTCATCACACTTTTTATCCACTGGCCAGTGGAAATTGTCCACCTGTTGTTATACCCCAAATAAATCATTCTTGGGGAACAATCTATCTGAATTATTAAAATGGCATTATATTCCCACTTGCAGAGAGAACATTTTATTCTCTTAAAAAACAGATGCACTTCTAAGAGTCTTTTCCAGTTTTCACAGGTGGATCGTTGCACCAGTACCTGTTCTTTTCCTCTGGATGTTAACTAAACTTACTGCAGTGATCATTTCCCCATGTATATTGTGTATGTTGTACACCTAAATCTAATACAATGTTGTACGTCAAATATACCTCAATAAAAATGCTCTTTTTCTTATAGTCGTCCTTAAAAATAAAGACAGCAGTTGATAATCTAAATAAATTTAGAAATACCTCTATTCCTCACACCCCACCTCCCTCAAATTTTGATTCAAGTGCACCCCCATGGGGGCCCATAAGGTGTGAAGTTAAATGCTTTGTCTTTCTGCTTTCCAGCTGTGCTTAGATAAGTTTAGGACTCCCCTAATGACTCAGTGGGTAGTTTCCCCCCAAGTGGGATCCCTTGTAGAAAATGTCCCAGAAAATCCAGAACGCAGAACCTTCCCTGTGCAAATGACACTCATTGCACCAAATTTCTCAGTAGCGGCAAAGGCGCTGGCCTTGGGAATAGTATCAGCCTGTCTGCCTTTCTCAGCCAGTGTTAACCCGACTCTCACAGTAGACATGCGCGCGCGCACACACACACACACACACACGCACACACACACACACACACAAAGGCATGTACTCATCTTGAACAACTTGAAACTTGGAGAAGGTGCTGCCTGCTCCATCCAAATCAGCAGGAAAGGAGATTTTAGATGGTGGTAATTATCCCAGGAAAAACACACCTCGCTGAAATCAATAGAATAATTTTTGATAATGTAGCCACTTGATCTGGTAATTTGGCCTTTCACCTGTAGCGAGCGGCTTCACTGGAGATTTTCTTGAGCTATTAGATGCCTCTTACTTGGAGGCTGTCCTGTTCTTGTCTTTTCAAAGTACGTTGAATAATTAGCTTTTGAATTTAATGCTTTCACTCCTTCCTCTTTCCTCTCACTCTTGTCTCCATCCCCCGCTCCTCCCCAGTTTACTTACTCTCTCTCAAACTCCTCTTGAACCCCATGCCCCCTGTCATAAGCCACTTGGTCACAAGCCATAGCTCCCCAGCCAAACTGTAAAGACCTTTGAGGGGCAGTGCAGTCACTTGTCATTCTCCAAATTGATTTTTTAAAAATCTAATGAGTGACTAGAGATATAACTTGGCCATTCCCAACCCCGTTATGCCAGGCTCTGCTCTTGGCAGGGCTGGGGCCTGGCTGACGTGCTTCTCATGAGTGCTATCTGCGGCCATGGGGTGATTTACCTGCAATGGATGAGGTTTGGCTACTTACCTTTGCATACCCATCAGCCAGATGACTAATTCTTTAGAAATTTAAAAACACATGAATTTTACTTCTGAACATCTAAGAGGTCAACCACTCTGTGGTGATAACGTGAAGGTAAAACTACCCAAATAAGGAAGTGCTGCCAGTGAACAAGTCTATAGTTCCAGGCACGTTTCCAAATCCATTTACCTCAACCTGATGGGATGTGTTGCAATGTTCCCAAGTCCCCATTCTACAGATCAGGAAACTGATGCCTGGAGGGAATAAATAGCCTGCCCAGTGTCTCACAGCTCACAAAGGATGACACGGAGATTCAGACGCGGACACAGCAACACTAGTCTAACCCCTAACCTGTCGGGCCTTTGGGGTGGTCACTACACTTCCTCTCTTGATGATAACTTTGGGTTTCTATATGGATGCTAAGGCAGTGACAGAGCCATGGATTGCTTTATTACAGTATCACAAGACTGTTTGCCATTTTGTGTGCCACTCTAGAAAGAAGCTCTTCTGAAGTGGAAATGACCACCACTGTGGAGATGACCAGCCTGGGATCTGCTCATTGCTCTCCTGCAACATGGAACACAGAAAGCAAAGGGACATTTTTTTAAAACAATTTAAAAAAAAAAGTTTTTAAAACTGATATTAAAACAACCCTTGGGATACAAAGTTGAATTTTATTCCTTGATAAATTCTTTGAAGAGCAAAATATTTTTTAAAAAATCATATGACAATAATTAGCAGTACTTCTTTAGGGGTTTGTTGGTTTGACCTTAGCCTTTTAATCTGTCAAAGTATGCTAATCAGCCTGACATACAGAAATATAAAATGCAGAGGCAGATGCACTGGTACCAAAGGGAAAAGAGAGAAGAAGATGAGGAGCCAAGGAAAAGGGAAGGGCACCATGGCCAATGGTCACTTCCGGGGGCTCTCTTCCCTGGTGGCCCCAAAAGGATCAGAGCTAGCCAGAGCCTCAGAAGCCAGTCACTATTTTTATTCTAAGTCCAGAAAATGAGAAAGCTCATCTGTATATGGTCTACAAATCTCCTTTTACTGTTAGCTGAGCATGAAATCAATTTATAGTTTAAAAACTTGTGGATGGCTACCATATGACTCAGCAATCCCTTTTCTGGGTATCTACCTGAAAAATTTGAAAACATTTGTCTGTAAGGATGCGTGCACCCATATGTTCATTGCAGCATTATAAACGGTGACCAAGACATAGAAACAACGGAAGTATCCTTTGATGGATGGTCGGATAAAGAAGATGTGGTACATATATACAACGGAATACTACTCAACTTTAAGAAAGGATAAAATACTGCCAGTTGCGACAACCTGTGTGGATCTTGAGAGTATTATGCTAAGTGAAATAAGTCAGATGGAAGAGGACAAAAACCATATGGTTTCACTCATATGGGGGATGTAAAATAGAAAGCAACTCACAAACAAACAAACAAAACAAACTCAGGAACATGGACATCAGTATGGTGGTTACCAGAGGGGAAGTGGGTGGGAGTAAGATAAAGAAGGCAAAGGGGGTCAAATTTATGGTGACGGAATCATCAAATTTGGGTGATGAGCACACAGTTCAATATATACATGATGTAGTATAGAATTATACATTTGCAATTTACATAATGTTATTAACCAATGTCACCTCAATAAACTTAATAAATAAAAAAGTCAAGTGATTAGCCAATGAAAAGTAATGATTTTGTAATGCAACCTTAAAAAAATAAAATAAGGGAGACTGATTCAAAACACACACACATACACACAAGTGTGAGAACAATTCTATAGGAGAATGGAATGGGATGGAAAATACACAAAATGTTCTAATTTAAGGTTCAGCTAGATGTATGGTGTCTGCAATTCCAACTGAATGTATTATGCCATTTTGTAATTTTGTCAGAAATATTTACTCCTCACCAAATGTCCACGGACTTCCCCATTTTACATGGACTCCCTGCAGTAAGATGGGGCTGTGTAGCTGGGTGAGTGGAAATGACATGTGTCATTTTTGAGTCCAAGTATTTAGGAGCTGGTGTGTGACCATCCAGCTTTCTCTTCTGCTGAGGTGAATGCAAGACCTGGAATTCAGATGGTCCAGCTGCCAGGTGAGGAATTCTCGATTTCCTGGGTTCTTTAGCAAGTGGATAGAGTTGAAACAATGAAACATGTATACTGACAGCAAGAAATAAACTTTTGTTGTGGCAAGCCATTGATTTCAGGGTTATTACTGCAGCATCACCAGATCTTTTTGACTGAAGACTATGGAGCCACATAGGTAACTATAATACTTCTTGCAACTGAATTGCATAGATCTTTTGAATTCACACGTCATCAACCCACCATTTACTGGTTCATCCTATACCTGGAGTAGGTAGGAAGCATAAGGAGGGGATTCCTCAAAACATTCTCTGTGGTAAACATTGTGCCGGTGATTTACATCAGCTGTTTCACTCTGTGCTCCCAGAAAAGAGGTTAAATGTTGACATTTCGTCATTTGTGAACTGAAAAGGAAAATAAGGCTCCAAGAGGATAAACAACTTGTCTAATGATATACTGTTACTTTTCTGGAATTTTATGCACTTGGCTCTAATACATAAATCTGTTTTCTGCTTTATATCACCAAGACTTCCTGCAAAGGCAAATTAGAGACCACTTAGGTATCTCTGAAGTCAGTGAATAGACAAATGATCTGCTCACACTTTCGTAAGTCCTCAAATCCACGATTCTGGGTTTAGTCCAGCAAGATAGTGCTTACAATACTCATGTGTAGGAGAATCCCGAGATTCTAAATTTCCTTTATTTTAATTACCTTCATCTATTTATTTTTACCAATATTTTAAGAAAATATTTATTTTTTCTTCAGTTCTACATTTCTTAAAGTGGGATTTCTATTATTGGAGCCAGGATAGTGGAGATATTTGCAGAAGGACCCCAAGAACGCTGGAGTTCCCAGGAGAATGGCAATAGCCAAGTCCATACAGATTCACACGCATCACCCCCCACACCCCCTTCCAACACGTTACTATTGCTGTGTTTTGGATAAATAAATTAAGCCTTTAGACTTTCCTGAAGCTCCTTTCTTTGTACATATCCCAGATATGCCATCATTATCCCAAATACCTTTTTGCGTGTGTTGGACTAATTTAATACATAAAGAAAATTAGGTATTAATTAAACAAATTATTGACATTATTTTAGTTCTCCCTGTCCTAAAATATGGAAACAATTCAATTTTTATATATGTGACACTCACCCATGAAACACATGTATGCCCATGCATTCACACACCTGTTACCTACACACACACACACACACACACACACACAAAATTGGTGCTATGGTAGGTCCCATGAATTAACACCTACACTAATTCAGGTGTTGCACTGTGACTGGCAATGCAAAGACAACCATGACAGTACTTGCCCTCACGGAGCGTACACTTGAGTGGAAGATTGCTATTCATCACCTTTCACTCAGGGATTAGTTCTGGTCTTGTATCACTACCGATTTTTCTCAAGGTAAACTTCTCTTCCTTTGTCCATCTTTTAAATATTGCTGTCCTGCAGGGCTCTCTCTTCCCCAGTTTTCTCTCCTGTATATACAGCCCATGATGATGTAATTCTTTCCCACATTTTCGTCACTGACCATGAGCTAAGTGTACTCAGAGCTCTCCTCGTCTGGAACACTTACCCAGACCACCACCACAACTATCAGTCTCACCACCATTGTCCTCCTGCCTTAGTCATGTCGTACTCTTTATGGGCCTGGGCTTGTCTTCATTATCTCGTAGATGCCTGGAAAGTGCTGAAGCCAAGCTTAAAACCCACGTATTCTTGAAGTGAAAGTCCATCCCCTTTAAGAATGTGTTATCCTCTCTCATCAGGAGGCCCCAAAACTTTATTCCACATGACACCCAACCCATTCTTCCAATATCACTCCATTCATTGGAAGCACCATTATCCACCCAATTTTCTTAACCAGAAAGCTAGAAGTCAGTCACCTCCATCACTCAGCAGGTTCTGCAGAAACTGACTTCTTCCTTGCTCTAAATGTTGCTAATTTCTCTCCATTTCCCAGTAGAAGTCCCCAATAAACCTCCAAAACACTGCTTGGACTTCAGTGTCTCTTTCAGAGTCATTGTTGACATTTTTGCTTGAGAGAGATTTCTAAAGACCTAAAATTAGCGTGGAAGTCCTCAGTTTAAACTTTCCAGACAAGACTTACAGTTTACGGGATAAAGGCCTAACCCTTTGGCAGACCCAGCCCCTCTTCCCTGAGCTGCTGTCTGGCCAAGGGTTCTTACAGCTCTCTCTCCACTCCATCTCTACTGTCTCCCTCCAGGCATTTCTGCTGTTGGCAGGGATTCACCATTGTTCTTCCTGTTTATTTCTAATCACATTTAGGCCCTCAGTCCAGCATCATCTCCACCTTTCACTAACTGCCACTTCCTCAGGCTCACTGTTAAGATGTCCTTTACCGGATTACCTCCCAGCCTCACAACAACCCAGCAAAAGGAGGCAGGGCAGGTGTTCTTTGTATGGCCATGTTACAGATGTGGAAACTGAGGCTTGGAACATTTTAGGGCCAAGCACAGGAATCTGGTTGACAGAAGAGCTAACTCAATGGCGTTAGCTTCTACGTCTTGTGTTTTTCTGGGCAATTTCTTTCAGCTTAGAATTTAAAGGTGTGATGGACATTCCCACTTTTCTTTCCTTCAAGATGCTCTTCCTTCAGAAGAGGGAATGTTTTTATGAACTGTGTCTGCTTTGCTCGACTGTATGGCTTTTTTTTTTTTTTTTTTGACTTGGCATTCTCTATTCTCCTTTGTCTCCTATGTAGGAAAGGTAGTGCAGTATAAGCAGGACACCTTGGCTAGAATCTTCCAAATACTTGCTGTGTGACTTTGAGAAAGTCACTTCACATCTCTGGTTCAGTTCCCAAATCTTCAGTGTGAATGAGCTAAGAGATATTAGATGAGATTGGAGATCTTGTCTGGCCTCACATTCTATCCCACCACTAAAAATAAATTAAGCCTTAGGACAAATATTCTGGTCAATCCATTGTTTCACAACATGAAAATGTTGCTGGCCTGAAAAAAGCATTTTAAAAACTCAGTTTTACAAGCGACCTAACTTTCTTTAATAATGGAAATAAGGTCCTGCTTCCCATTGTCTGTGTCTGACACAATGGGTGTCAAAGGCTTTTGAAATGCATTAGCTAATGCAAGGTATCACTCCCATTAAGTTGATCTTTGATAAGTCACTTCCTCTCTTGGGCCACAGTTCTCCCCTTTAAAATAAAGGAATTAGCTAATTGGCTCTTTAACTTTTCTTATATTGGAGAGTCATGATGATGGTGATGAAGATCATCATCACATGAACAGTGAACGTTCACTGTGCGTCAAGATCTGTGCCTCATGCATTTAAAGGACTTTTGATGGGGTGACATCCAAATGTATTTCAATTCTTAGAGCAAGAATTCAGAGCAGCAATCATGGCCAATGATCAGAATAGAAGGCACACTTGGTATTACATCTGTCGCCTCACTTGATTTGCTCAAGGCTCACTTGATTTGATACAAGGCTCAGAGGCAGAAGTTAATATCATGTCCAACACCTACTTGGAATTCTTGATGGTGGCCTTTCAAATGTTCTCTGCTCACACTAGACTAGTAACATTCCCATAAAAAAATTGTTCCCTTTGATCTCCTGATGGTTCTCCTTTCTTTTTTTTGGAAGTCCTAGTTTTCTTCTCCTGGAAATCTCCCAGTCTCCAGGATTGTGACTTCCAGGTACCCTGCTCTCTTGAGCTATCCCTAATGAAGTTCCCTCAGCCTGGGGGAATCTTGCTTTCTCAGTACTCCCAGTGTATTTGAAGATTGTTGCACTATTAGAGGACTAGGCTGCTATCATTTTGTTTGCATGTTTTCCTTCCCTTCTAAGACTATGCTCTCCCCCAAGGCGGAAACAGACCGTGCATTCCCTCAGCTGGGAAGGCCTCAGCACTTGCTGGCACTATGGGAAGAGTTTTATGAAATGATGACTCAGAAGTTCAGGGAATGCTTTTCACTAGCATTGCTTTTTCTATTTTTCTCCAATATACACTTTATAGTTTGACTCTGCTGTTCTCCACTCCCAACTCATTGCCTATAGCTGGAGTAATGAATATAAATGGCTAACAAAAATAAATATAAATGTTCAAGTTTGGCTTATATTTTACGCCCTGAGTCCCAACTAACTATTTAAATATACATGTAGAAAATCCAAAAATATTAAATTGATTTCCTCTGCTAAAAAAAATAAGATTAGTGGTATAGGATACTTGGAAGCACATGTCATGAGAGCCCAGAGAGAAGAGGGTACGTTATCTAGGCTAGGGGAATAATGTTCCTTGTGAACTATTAAACATTAATACAATTAAAAGAAACAACAGCCAGCAAAGGGTACATCAAGTGCACACAGTACTCACAAAGCCACAGGGGGAGGACGGGCTATGTGGGCACAGTAAGCCCTTACTCTGGCAGAAGTACAGTGCACATGGGCACAAATCTAGCGTATTATGAACTTGAATGGAGGAACAAAGAGTTTAGATTTCAATATGAAGATTCCTGAGTGCTGAAGGAGAATTTGGATCTGGGAGCAGAGAGTGGGCGACCACAGATGCTGTGCTTTGGGGTGTTCGCTCTGGCACCAGCATATAAAAATATTTAGGAAAAGAGGAATCAGTGGTGGACAGGATGCTATTGTACTGGTTTGGTCATATACGGGGGTGCCAAAAAAATGTATACAAGTGGACACTTTGGTCAACATTGCTCAAGCAGTAGTTTGTCGTAATCAAAAGTGTCTGGACATTGTTACCACAACTTTGAGCACCTCTTGTAATTGCAGAAGTCAAACGTGACTTGTATTCATCTTTTGTTATCGGTATATTATTACAATTTTAATACAGTTTTTCTTTCTTAAAATGTGTTTATATGGTTTGGGTACCCTCTGTATATTGATCCTTCTAGAAATACTATTCAAACAGGTATATCATTAGTTTCTCATGAAGAACACAGACCCAATGTAGAACAACATTCCTAATCCACCCCTTTAAATATGGTTATAATATTATCAATTGCAAGAATTAACTTTGGAAGGAAGTGTCTGTGAATGGCAGTATCCAAAATGGCAGCAAAGTCATAACTGTACTTGAGTTTCCTGAAACATGGCGCCTACAACTTAAAAAGACCGTCTACCCAATTAGGCTAGGACCGACCATTTTGCTACTGATTCTTCCTTTCTGGACTCCTTGTCAGGCATCCTGGCTTCTGACAAGTAATCTCCGTGCTCTCACCCCAGTTTCCTGCACAGAAGCCCCCCGCTGCACACACCCACTTTTATTTGGGGATCAATCCAGAGCTCCTCTTGCCATTTTCTTTTCTTCTCTCTTTAAGCCGAGATACTCTGTAAAGTTCTGTGGTAGAATGCCAGGGGAGCAAATGCAAAGCAGGAGACGACAGGGGGAAGTTCCTTTCTTCAAGAAGCAATATCTTAGAGGTGGGCTGTCAGGGACCCTGCAAGATCTGAAGTTTCAGAGACTGAATGAAAGAAACACTCAGCTAACAAAACGGAGCGCTGCAGAGGACGCTTCATCTGCTCCAGCCAAATCCCTTCTTTCTTCCCATCCTTTCTTTCCTAATAACAGCTGCCCTCTCATTGCCTGTTACTCTGCTGTGAAGAACAAAACCTCCCTCAGACTATCTGTTTTTCTTTTCTTCCCCAGAGTAGGTCTCATTACTGGTGATTAGCAGATGATTAAAACCAATTCAGCTTCCCCCAGTAGATATTTTCTCCCTGTTTGTGCCTAACGCATCAGCCTTCAACGAACGTGCTCCTAAGCTTATTAACAGGCTCAGAGGATTAGCTGCCGCCAAGCTCGGTGGCTCCCATATTGTGATGCAGGGAGTGACATGGAACCATTTGCTGAGCGCAGACAGGACCGCTGGGACCAAACTATCTAAATCACAATTTTATTTTCCATGTAGAGCAAGATAAAAAAAAATCCCAACAATAATTACAAAAATCAAACGTTAGGACAAGTCTGAAAATATCCTTAAACTCAGTGGCAGAAAACAGGCTAAACCAGTCATGAGGGACGTGTGTGTGTGTGTGTGTGTGTGTGTGTTAGTTTACATGAATGTAGCATCACACAGTTTATCTATGTTTATACCCATGTATGAAGATCAGGCCCTCTTTTAGCCTCTGCATTTCTTTGGTGTATACACAGTATGTGTTTGTACAGGTCACAGATGGATAGGTCTTTCAAAGGAGACTTAAGAATTATCAACTTGGAACATAACAGACCATAATTTAGGTAGTACTTTAAAGAACATCTAATTCTCCTAAATTGTGAAACCTGGATATTGGCAGATACACACAAAGGAATTCTAAATAACGGGTTTCACGTCTCTTTCAAAACCACACGACGTCATAATGTCATATGGTCTTTAAAGTTTAGAAGGAATATTTCCCTATGTGCAGGGGTTTTCTTACATGTATCACTATATGTTAATTACAATAATGATTATAAGAAGAATGGTGATATATTTATGAGCTGAAATCACTATCACTAGGTTAGGAAGCAAAGGGAGCTAGTTTTAAAAAGTTTTGAAGGAGAAAAACCTCATGCTATAATTGTGGTAGATGGTGCATTTAAAAGGTTTGTTTTGGGGGCTGGGATTTTTTTATTGTTACAAATGCTCTCTCATTCTAAATCTTTAAGTTTTTCCCCTTTATTTCTTTTTCACCTTTTCAGTGCAGCTTAACTCTGAGCGTGCTGGAGCTTGAAATCTAGTTTCTGATTCATAATAGCAACAGGGTTTGCAGAAAATGTCAACAAATCCCCCATCACCAGGGAAAGTAGGAAATGTGAAAGGTAAGTCACGTCAGTCTCTCGGGCTGCATGATGGAGTACATCTGTGAATGAGGACCAGGAAGGAAAAATCCTGGCAGAACAGATACTACAACCAAGCAGAAAAACCCTGCTATGCCAATAAAACAAAGGAAAACCTGACAAGACAATAGGGAAGTAATGAGGAATTAGAGGAAGATATTGTCAATCACCAAAACTGGCACAATCATATTTTATTTAATTTCAATCACTTAATATCTAAGGGAAAATGACAGACAAGGAGTTCTTATGGGTTCGATTTTACCAGTATTAAAAAAAAATTCCAGCAATATCCCTGACCTTGGTTGGCCCTAATAAGTAGGTAATTGCTAAAGGATCAATTCCCTCATCATTAAACAATAGGCCCCAAACAAATGCAGTATGTGCAATCAAGTGACAGTGAAACACAGCCGACGGTAACACCATACAAAAAAAGCATTAAGAATGATATTCACACAAATGCTGCAATAAATACCAGGAAAACATTTATAACCAAGGACATACAATACAATCATGTATCTGGAATGCACAGGAAAAAAATGATGGTTTAATAAGCTTCCAAACATTTTATGACATGCCTATGAGGCATAATATATAGGAAGAAAGGATTGCCATGATTAGACAAAGATAAATATTGTTTAATGAAATCCTTTTGCTTGGAAGTATTTCACCGGGTCTTGAGAGAATTTCCATGTCAGTAAAGAGACAAGTTCAGAAGCAGGGCTGTGCCAGCCTCAAAGAATGAATAAAAGAAACTGTGCCATGGCAAGGGAGAGCTGTTTCTGTTCCTTCCTCAGCCAGTTCTGCACAGTCCAGGGCCTGTGCAACAGTGTGAACTGAGATCCTTTCACCTTCTGAATTAAACATCATAGAAAGAGGATCGCTTGTTTTTCTTCCACAATTCTTCAAACAACGTCCACAGTAATGGTGGGCCATAATCCAATGGGTATCCTGATACTTAAAAAAAATTGACAATTATTTCTGGCTCCTTGATATACAGGGTCATCTCTTTCCTTCATAATTGGCCCTGTCTTCATTTCAGTGTTACAGGACGGAATTATAAGATGCATGTGATAATGCCTGTGAAGAGAGAATGCACCCACACACTCGTTTTATCATTATCATCAGAATAACATTGTGGTTAAGAACTATGGCCTTGGGTTTGAAAATTACTAGGGGTGTGACCTTGACCTTTAGTTATTTCATCTGTATACCCGTCTCCTAGAATTAATAAGGATTAATAACACAATGAGGGTTAATCAGATAATGTTCCCCAAGGTCTCAGCACACCACTTAGCACAGAGTGAAAGCCCACTAAGTGTTGATCATTGTATTAGTGTCAGCAACAGAGACAAACTGTATCAAATACTTTCAGATGTGTGGGCCCTGCCGCAATGGGAGGGGACAAACGGAACTATTCGAATTTATTAAGACATTCATAAGCAGTTTGAGAGACAGTAGCTCCCTCTGATAAACCTGAGTGTTGTAGAAGTAGAAGGCAGGAACTATGGTGAAGGAGAAAGGTAAAAGAACAGGGGACATGAAACACATTAAAAGATCGATAACAATCCAAGGCAGCATTGTAAAGTGAGGAGTGAGTGTTAGCGATGATAAACACTGTCAGGAGAATGGGGATCACTAAGAGCTTGGGCTTGGGCTGCCAGGGAAATGTGGTAGTACAACTGGGGCTTGAAGAAAGACCAGACGTGTAAAGAACATGGGTCGTAAGAGCCTTCCACGGTGGGCTCATCCAGGCATTCCTCGTCTCGTTATCTAGAGGACTCTGTCCAGATGGCAGTCCCCTGGATACTTCCAGAGTAGGGGACTAGTATGCTATTATGTGTGAATGAATATTCGACTGGTGGGAGGGTTATTACTATTATTATTATTAATGATAATACTACTTGAAACCACAGCCAATTTAACCCAACCATTTGGAAGAGCTACATTGCTCTATTATCCAATTGATAATTTCAGGGTTTTATTCATAGACACAATCATAAGAAAAACAAGGAGAAGACACTCTCTCAGTTGTGTACATATGTATAGACTTTGCCTTTTGAGAGCATAATTGGGGATGGGAGTTATAAATAAAAGATCATTAAGAGTTACAAAGAAAGAAAGAAAGAAATACCCCGTTGCCTTCTTGTGCCATGTGCCAAGCCCTCGGAGGCCTGCTGGATTTCATCTGAGCTGGAGGCAGTGCCCAGCCAACTAGGGCAGAAATAGGGCAGGAGGCCTCGGAGGCAGCAGACAGCAGGGCAAGGAAATAAAAGAGACAGAAAGGCAAAAGAAAGAGCTGCATTGGGAGAAAGCTGCAAGGGAATTTTCTTCCATTTAAACATTAGACAAAAATAGTAAATATAGCTGCTGGCAGAGGTCTCCTCTGCACTCCCACCCACCCAATAAACAAAATGTCTTCAGCTAGCCAGGATCTCACACAATCTACAAATCAGTTCCTAAGGCCTCCAGTGCTGTGTGGGTTGGCAACTCAGGCCAGTTCTTCCTGAAGTCTAAAACTGATCAGGGATGATACTGGGATGGGGTGCAGTGTGGGTGGGCACGGTGGGCCCTCTACCACCATTCCTGGAGACAATCAAACTGTGAGGGGAGGGAGGGTATTAGAGTGCTTGCAAAAGCACAGCTGTGCCTGTTCCACACTGCAGGTCAGAAAGAGGATCGATTTAGCAAAGTATTTCCACCGAGAAGCAAGCATTTTGGTGGGGTTTAGCTAAACATAAGAGACAATTAGAAATACCCAAGCTTAAAATTGATCAATCATTTAAAGAAATATAAGTATATGTTTGTAAGAACTTTCTAAGTAGGGTAAGTAGCACTAAAATCATTCAGTATTAGGTTATGCTGATAGGTAGGTAGAGAGATGGACGAAAATCTGATCTTTATAGCTTTAGATCTGATATCTGTATCTATAATATATATTTGCATATCTGTGTATCTATTGATTATCTATCTATCATCTATCTATCATTTATCTATCTATCTATCTATCTATCTATCTATCTATCTATCTATCTATCTATCATCTACCTATCTATCTTTCTAATTTTCTACTTTTTCCTATAACACTAGCCATAAACATTAAAAGGTAGAATCTATCACATCTTAACTTTTCTTATAGAACCTACTTTAGTGCGGTAGAATAAGTATGTTTTGAATGAATTCATAAGTAAAAGCATTCCTCTATAAAGAAATGACAAGAGACAAATTCGGGATTAGCACAGTTACTTAAAAACGATACAGCAGTGATGGCACGCCCTTTCTTAACCATTCAATAGCTTTTGATTCTTCTGTTGCGCCATTGGGAGGCACGAGTGTAAGGCAATGTAACTGGGGTTTCCAGGCGAAGGGAATACTGTGGCATTATAGTGTCAATATCTGGTCAGAAATAATCATAACTAACACGTATGTGCCAGGCACTGTTCCAAGTGTTTTCTTTTTTGAAGATTAACACATTTAAACCTCATGCCAATCTCATGAAGTAGGTGCTGTTATGATTCTTACTTTATAAATATGCAAACCTTGCAGAGATAAGTGACCAGTCTATGGTTCCCATGTAGTAAGCAAAGTGCTGGGACTTGAGCACAGGCGTTCCAGCTCTACTATGTGTGTGCTCAGGCTTTGCTGCCTCTGAGCATTGCTCTCTTCCTTGTGTTTTATACAATCTCTTGGAAGTCTCTGCTGCACAGCAGCATTCAGAAGTAATCAATCCTATGTTTCAATGATGATGGAGGATTATATACAAATACCTAAAACCTATTATCCAAATAGTTGTCCTGCATCCCTTTTACTGAAAGATGCAGAAAACAAAGAGACTATTCTGAATATTCTAGTTAGAAGAAACTGAGTAATCATTATCTTTTAATATATATTGCAAGCCTAGAAGGCTCCCTTAAATAAAGTAGGTTTATCAAACAGTTTTATCCTTTGGTTCTCCTCAATGTGAGGTATGAGAGATTTCATTCAACCTTTAAAACTTACAAAGTCTAACTAGGTTTCTGGAAAGGTATCAGATTGTTTGGAACAGATAATTTTTAATTATTTTTATAACAGTTACTACAAAATATTGTAAGCAGATTATGTACTAAAAATGAGGCATTAGAGGAATTTAAGATGTTTATAAGTTTAAGAAAGATGTAAGATGTTTTGATATGATTAAAGAATTTAAGGGCTGAGATAAAGAGTGGGGGGAGGGAGAGAGGGAGCAATGGAAAGAGAACAAAGAGAGAGAGAGATCGAGTCTACTTAAATACAAAAGATGTGGTTCTTGCAGACACCCAAAATGAATTGATTGCTATATTTTGAAATTAAACTTGGCTCTAGGTCTCCAAAACCTATGGCAAAAGGGGAAATATACCTTGAAATAATTGTTTTATTATATTTAATAAATATTACTCATTTTATTTTCTATATTATATACATTGTGTTTAGATGTATTTGTTGTATCTTTAATTCATAATTTATTAACAGTGCTCAAAATATCTGAACACAGATATTCACATTCCACTTGAGTAAGTCTCTGTTTTTGTATGACGAATGTAATGGAAGTCAGTCTCGGGAGGCTTCTGAATTGACTTATCACATCACTGATACCTTGTTATTAAAGACATCTTAGATTAAGATAAAATACCACTTGATGCTGAAAGGTAAGCTGATCAACTAATTACTTAACAAGTTACAAAAGAGATTCCCTGAAAACAAATAGACAGAACACTTTTGAAATTGGAATATAATTATAAAGTAATGAAGATTATGTAGCACTCAGATCCTTGAGTATTGACATTGAACAATCAAACACGTGCCTGAGAAATGGTTTGAGTTTCCCCAGGCGAAATGCTTTCTCACAGCTTTTCAGGATGGTTTTTGTATGTGGAAATGTAGACAGGCTTGTGCTGTCAGAGGAACACATGAGCACTGGGCATCCTGTACTTGCACACCGTGAACAACATTCAGAGCAACACGTTAAACATACTCAGCTGGTGATTGTCCAGTTGACTGATATCCATGAGGCAGGAACTGGGAAAGCATCCTGTTCTCTCTATGTGCAGGGCAATGCTTTTCCTCTAAGAAGCTAATCTTATGCAGGTCAGTTAATCTCTCTACACTTCAGTTTTTAAGTTGAAAATAACACAGACAATTTCTATTTCATTTATTCATTCATTAAACTAATATTGTTGAGGGAATTAACAGACTCAAAGAGGTTCTCACTCTTACTGTAGTACAGGAGACAGATACAAGTAAAGACATAATAGGTCCAATGATGATGATTGTTATGGATCCAAATAAAGGAGAGTAATAGGGACCCCAAATGCTGGGATGAGGGTTATTATTATATGAAGGGTTCTTAGGGAGGGCCTTACATAGAAGGGACTATTTGAACAGCGATAAGGACATATGAATATGTAGAGGAACTTTCTTCCATTAAAAACATTATAAATCAAGATAGACTCTTACAGAATATTCAAATAATCCATAGGAAAGTAAGGGGCAAAAAAGAAGGAAAGAAGAAAAATCACAGGAAACAACCAGAAAACAAATAATAAAAGGCCAGAGATAAGCCTTAATATATCAATAATTACTTGCAATGTAAATGATATACCTACACAAATTGAAAGACAGACAATATTAAAATGGACAAGAAAAATAGACCCAAATGTATCCTATTTATAAGAAACTCCCCCGAAATTCAATGGTATAGGTATATTGAAGGTAAAAGGAAGGGGGAAAAATGTACCACATAAACATTAATCTAGAAAACACAGGAGTGACTTTTTAACATCAAGTAAAGTAGATACCAGAGCAAAGAAAATTATTAGAAACAAAGAAGGCATTACATTCTGATAAAAAGATTAGTCATAAATTTAAAATACTTAGAAGAAATGGACCACCTCCTGAAAACTACAAACTATCAAATCCCAACCACAATGATATAGATAATGTGTATAATTCTATAATTATTAAAGAAATCAGATTTTTAATTTAAAAAATCTCCTATAAAAGAAACTTCCAGGCCCATATGGTTTTATTGGAGAACTTTACCAAACACTTAAAAAATGAACACCAGTGTTATACAATTTCTTCCAGAAAATAAAAAAGGGGATATTTCTCAACTCATTTTTTAGGCTACTATTTTCGTGCTACCAAAAATTAAACAAAGACAGTACAAAAAAAGGAAAAGAATGAAACCCACAGATGAATATCTTTCATAAATTTACACGCGAAACTCTTGAACAAAATTTTAGCATGTCAAATTCAGCAATATATAATAAGAATTATAAAATATGACCAAGTGAGATTGATTCTAGGTGTGCAATCAATCACTGAATCAAGACTGGTTGTTCAACATTTGAAAATCAATGTAATCCATAATATAAACAGATGAAAGAAGTAAAATTATGTGATCATAATAACAGATGTGGAAAAGTATTTGAAAAAACTCCAGCACCAATTCATAAACAAACAAACAAACAAACAAACATCTCTTAATAATAAGAAACAGAAGGCATTTCCTTAACGTGATAAAGACTACCAAAAACTCTATTCCTAATATTATAACTAATGGTGAAAGATTTTGGTCCTAAAATTGGAAACTAGGCAAGGACACAAATTCTTACTACTCTTATTCAACGTAGTACTGGAACTTCTAACAACTGCAATGAGGTAAGAAAAAACAAACAAAAGGAATACAAATTAGAAAGAAAAATAGAAAATCCCAAGAAATCTAAAAAGGAAACTAATAAAAACAAAAACAAACAAACAAAAAAGTAAAAATCCTTCTAGAGCTAATCACTGATATCACTGACATCTCTGGATGCAAGATCAGCACACAAAATTCAATCACTTTTCTATATGCTAACATGTAGAAAGCATAATTAAAAACATAATACCATTTACAAACACTCCAAAGAAAATTAAATACGAGGTATAAACTTAACAAAACATGTATAAGATCTGTTCACTGGAATTATAAAATGTTGAGAAAGGAATGAAAAAACACCTAAATAAATTAAGGACCATACCATGTTCATGGATAGAAAGATTCAGATAGTAAAGATGTCAGTTCTTCACAAGTTGATCTATATATTTAATGCAATGCTTGTCAAAATCCCAGCAAGGTTTTTTGACGTAAACAACCTTATTCTAAAATCCAAATGGAAAGAGACAGACATTAAGATAGTTAAAACAATCTTAAAAATAATAAGTGGGAGGAATCATTCTATAGATATTAAGGGATATTATATAGCTATAGCAGCCAAAGTAGCCAAAGCAGTGTGATATTATCAGAAGGATAGATACACAAATCAATGAAAAAGAGTAGAGAATCCAAAAATTGTCCCACAAAAACATGCCCCCAAAATATTTGCAAAGGATTAAGATAGTGCTACAGACGGTGTTATAATAATTCAACAGGATTAAGATAATGCTGTGGATTGGACTGTGTTCCCCTTAAAATGTATGTATTGAGGCCCTAATTCTCAATGTGACTTTTTTGAAGATAGGGCCTTTGGGAAGTATTTATAGTTAGATAAGTTCGTAAGGGAGGGTGCCATGATTGGATTAGTGGCTTTATAAGATGAGAGAGAGAGGAAGAGATCACACTCCCTTTGCTATGTGGGGGCACATTGAGAAGGCAGCCATCTTCAAATCAGGAAAAGTGTTGTCACCAGGAACTGAATTGGCCTGTTAACTTTTGTCTTGGACATCTCAAACTCAAGAACTATGAGAATTAAATGTCTGTTGTTTCAGCAATCCACTCCATGGTATTTTGTTTTAGCAGCCCAAGCAGATTAACACACATAGCATCATCAACAAATGGTACTGTAGACATGGACATCCATCATCAATCAATCAATAAATAAATAAACAAACAAACAAATAAATAAATAAATAAATAAACCTTGACCTGAACCTCACACTTTACACAAAAATTGACCAAAATGAATCACTTAAGTGTACAATGTAAATCTATAAAATCTTTGCTATCTGGGCTGGGAAATGAGTGCTTAGACTTGACACTAAAAGCATGACTCATGATAGGAAAAACTGACCTTATCAAAATTAAATTCATTTGGTCCAATATTAAATTAGACCTCATCAAAATTAAAAAAACAAAAAACTTCTGCTGTAAAAGCCCATGTGAAGAGGATGAAAAGACAATCTACAGAATGGGAGACAATATTTGCAAACCACATATTTGACCAAGGACTGGTATGTAGAATATACAAAGAACTCTCAAAATTTACTACTAAAAAATAAACAATTAGATAACAAGCAAAATACATGAACAGACATTTCACAGAAGAGGATATATGGATGACAAATATACACATTAAAAGAAGTTCCACAACATTAGTCATTAGGGAAATGAAAATTAAAACTACAATGGAATACCATTACAGACCTATCAGAATGGCTAAAATAAAAAAGGAGTGACAACATCAAATGCTGGTAAAGATGAAGCGAAATTGAATCACTCATACATTACTGATGACAATGCAAAATGGACCAGCCACTCTGGAACAGAGCTTGGAAAATTTCTTAGAAAAGTAAATATGCCACTACCATAAAACCCAATTGCACTCTTGTGTGTTCATCCCAGATAAATAAAAGCTTATGTTCATAGAAAAATCTGTATATGGATATGTATATCAGCTTTAACCTCAAACTGAAAACAACCCAGAATTAACGGATAAATTATAAACAAACTGTGGTACATCCATACGAATAAAACTACTGATACATGTAATAACTTGAATGCATATCCAGGGAATTATAGTAAATGAAAAAAAAATCCCAAATGGCTACATATTGAATAATTCCACCTTTATATCATTCTTTAAATGGCAGAATTATAAAACTGGAGAAGAGATTAGTGACTGATAGAGATTAGAAAAGGGGGAGTTGGGAGAGACAGCTGGATATGGATACAAAAGGCCAACACAAGGGATTCTTGTGATGGAAATGTATTGTATTAATGTCAATATCTTGCTTGTGTTATTATGCTGTAGTTTTGCAATGTTGCTGTTGGGAGAAAGTGGGTAAGGGGTCCAGGGGATCTCTCTGTATTATTTCTTAAAATTGAGTCTACAATGAAATCAAAATGAGAAACTCAATTAAAAACAGAAAAGTGACACTGTTTTTATTCTATGTACAGTGGAAAGTTTGTCAATTTCTGCTCCATTGGGGAAAGCAGTGGGCTGATCTGACCTTGGTTTTGAAAGAATCACTTTGGCTTCTGCACAGGGCAATGGTAGAAATAAGAAGTTCAGGAAAGAAGGTATGACCAAAATCCAAGAAACAAGTGAGGTAGTAGTAGATGTGGATGAATTGTTCAGATTCTAGATATTTGAAGGGAGGGCTGACAGCGACGGGCAATGGATTGGATTTGGGATGTTAGACATCCGTATTTTTGGCTTCAGATTCACATCTAATCACCTCCCCATTTGCTTTCTGTTGTACAGCTCTCTTTCAAATTCATTTAGTACATCTAACTTGTGGACCTTGCATAGACTTCCCCTCTATCCTCTTTTCTCCTGGCTAATTTCTACTTGTACTTTATATCCCAGTTGCAGGTAATTTTTCTTAGTGGGGTTGGGGCAGGGAGTCTTTTCAACAGTTTGGTCTTTAATGAGAACATCTTAGAATTAATTGTTTTGCTCAGGCAATTAAACCCATGAAAAATGGGTCTAAGGGTCTGACTTAGATAGGGAAGGGTGATAATATTAGTTAATTAGTTAATGATAGTATAATGCTTAGTTTTCATTGATTCCTTCCTACGTTCCAGATACTGTGCCAATTATACTGTACATATAATATTTCATTAAATTATCAAAATAGAAGGAAAAACATGAGGATATTCTTTGAGTTAGGAAATCAAAATAGGTAACGGTGATGTTTCGAACATTAACTTCTTTTTCTCATTGGAAAACACTTAATACTACTGGCTTCATTTGGGGATCAAGTCCTATATTGCAAGAATATGCAAAGTGCTTCATATATATTATTGCACTTAATCTTTAAAACTAATTTATGAAATGAATACTGCTATTTTGATTTAACAGTTAGGTAAACTGAGTCCTAGAGAGGCTAAATAACTCTCCTGAGGTGACAAAGCTAATAAATGATAGAGGGGGAGAGAGTATGCATTAACTCCACAGCCAGTGGGCTTGATCACCAGCCTATCTCAGTTGATGGCTTTAACCTCTCCCCTACCTCTCTCTCTGGTCTCCACGCCTTAGGATAGAGTTCCTTCTTCTTAGGTGTCTGTTTATTTTTATTTTTTTGCATTGTTCATGTCAGTGTCCACTTGCAATAAGCTTCGATTTAGCCCTTTAATATTTGATTCTTCCTCATGGGTGCTCTGGTATAGATTCTTCCTTACACATATTCTCATGTATGCAGCAGGTAACACTAAATGGCTCTACACCTATTAATCTTAACCTGGATGAGTAGTGACTTTTGAAAGCTGGCAGGACCCAACTGTTTATGCACTTTTTATTACAGCGCACATTATCATCCACTTCAACACAAGCCCTCACCTCAAAATCATCTGTAATTTTCAAGAACAAATTGGTAAGCCAATCTTTGCTTGTTTGCACTGAACCAGAAAACTCTCTGAAACTTTCCAAGTGAGGAAACAAGGCACTTGCTTCTACCTGATGACAACTCATCCTCTGAAATTCTTTTGCTTTTGTGTGACATTTGGCAGTCAAATCTGGTATGTCTGTCTCCCATGCAGCTTATGGAGATTATTCCAGTCTTCATACTCACAGCACTAACAGGCAAAGGACAATTCAGATTTTGTTGGTGTTAACATGTATATCTTTCAGATCTCAACTATGCAAAAAACAAACAAACAAACAAACAAACAAGCAGGAAAAAACTGTTCTACTTCTTTGGAAAGAGTTAAATTTAGTGCTCTCAGAATCTCTCTCTCTCTTTCTCTCTCTCTCTACATAGATATATATTTGCTTATTTAATGGGTTAAGGTCCAGAATATAAGCTCAGTTAGGTACCTCTCAACCACTGTCAACACCTACCTGCAAGCTGCTCAGTTTTCACAGACGATCAACAACTTTGTGTGTACGTCTTCAGCAATCTTTTACCACGGCAGTGGGAGACTGGGTATACAGTAATTTGGTTTCTTCTGTCAAATACATTCCCCTCTAAGAAAAGATTTCCTGAAGAAAATAAGCACCAAACTTTATTAAAGGGGAGGTATCGTGATTGATGAAGGACCACTGCAATTGGGTTTTTCAGTAAGAGAAAGATTGCGCCTAACTCCAAATACAAGGAGAAGTTGAATTTATAGTCACATCGCAGGATGTGTGTGTGTGTGTGTGTGTGTGTGTGTGTGTGTGTGTGTGTGTGTGGTCAGTGTATGGAAAGTTACTGAGAGAAAACATTAAGGGGGTAAGGGAATTACTGGCTAAACCAGATGGTGGAGGATTAGAAACCTGATCAAATATCAAGGGTGATCAGATAGTAAGGATCGGAGATTCTGGTAAATTGACCAAGCAGGATTTTTGCTAAAGTTTGACAATGCAGCGAAGCCTCCAAATCAGGACATACTTGAGAAGTGAATTCAGAGGAGCTTAAGTAGAGTTTGGTCAAAGAGAAAGTCTTTGTCACACTTAATCAAAGAGAACTGTAGACCAAAGCAGTCTGGGGCTCTCCCAGACCACCATGGTCTAGCCAGTGTATCTGAAGAGGATTTCTTTATCCACATCTGCAGGATCTCTGAATCAAAACCAACCCCTTGCAGTCAAGTGCTCTACTACTGAAATATATGTACCCCTATGTTCATTGCAGCATTATTCATGGTGGCCAAGACATGAAAACAACCAAAGTTGTTTCACAGACTATTGGATTAAGATGATGTGGTACATATATATACACAATAAAATACTAGTTAGCCATAAAAAAAGATGAAATATTGCCATTTGAGACAATATGGATGGATCTTGAGGTTATCATGCTAAGTGAAATAAGTCAGACAGAAAACCACATGATTTCACTCATATGTGGGACATAAAACTGAAAGCAACAAACAAACAAGACAAACAAACAAACAAACAAAAACTCATACACTCAGACAACAGTTTAATGGTTACCAAAGAGCGGAAGGGGGAAGAGAGGTGGTAGAAGAGGGTAAAGAGGGTCAACTATATGATGACGGAAGGAGAATTGACTTTGAGTGATGAACACACAATGCAATATACAGATGATATAGTATAAAATTGTACACTTGAAACGTATGTAATTTTATTAACCAATGTCACCCCAATGAATTTCGTAATTAAACAAAGTCTTTCACGCAGGAAGACCAAGCATTCCCATGCATGTGTACATTTGCTCATACCTGCAAAATCTGTCTGTGTGCTACTGAGTATTTTTTTTTTTTGGGGGGGGGGCGGCAAGGCTGATATCTATGGAAAAGATATGAACGAAATCCTTCTGCTCCTAACAGTCCCTGATCATTTTCTCAGCCAGTGTGCCTCTGAGCATGAATGACGAGGGAGACAAATGGTTCTCTTCAATGGCTATTTCATGTGAGAACAACTCCATCCTCGAATTTCCTGCCGATATTACGTGCTATTGTCACATCATCTGCCAAGCCTTTCACCTCTTTCACAAAGTGACTGTCTTCAAAGAGCCTTTAGAAATGACTAAATTGCAGGATTGGCAGCCTTCCATAACTAAAGCACAGGTAGCTGATGTCTGAGATGTGCTAACTCATCCACACACGAGTCACATGTTTAAAATAAAATGAGAAGACAAACAGCGTGTTTTCATGCTCAGGAGCAATGAACATTGTAATGGAGTATTGTGTCAGGAAAGCTGCAAACTGGGTTTGCTCAAAGACAGCAAGAGGTAGGAAAGAAGCTTCTAGTTTAAAGACTGTTACATAATAATTGCTCCATAATAATATTATAGTAATATTCACCAAAATTTCCTTTTTTCTTTTGCTTAAAACAACAACAGTAGTTTATGGTAACTAAAACATTTGTTGAGAATAGATAAATCCGTACTGGTATGGAGAAAGAACTAGATCCATTTCAACATATAGTTTACGAGTATTTAAGAATACTAACGCACAATAAGCCATGAATACTATATGTGAGATTCCTGTATGTTATGATTCCTCTCTGTGGATTATGTGACTGACAGCATCAGCTCATTCACATTTAACTGATTTTTATTCATATTGATTTGAATCTTTTGTTTTTTCCTGGGCATGATATGATATACTAGGGTGTCATTATGGACCACATGGGCCCAGTTTACCTCCCTCAGCAGAAGAGTTACACCCATAATTTGTTAAGGGCTTTATGTGAAAATGGAATGAGCCCTCTTCTCAGAAAAAAAACTCTCCTTTAGGACTATTGAGGGAATAATGGTGATTTTTGTATGATTGTGTCCTCAATCAAACATTGATTTCCCCTCCTATGCAGAAAGAGGTAGTTTCACGTGAGGAAGACTTTTTGAGACCTTTGCTTTATAGCCTGCAAGTCCAGTGTGGCTTTCACTTGCTGCCATTTTTGCTTTTCCTTGTGCGCATTCCATTGCTGTCCAGGACAAAGCCCAGGCCTACCTCTGTGTGCGATGTTGCAGGTGGGGGTGGGGGTGTTTGCAATCTGCGTGCCAGACCATTCTGACATCAAAAGCTATTGTTTTTGTGGTTAGTGGTAATGCAAACAATGCATTCATTGGTCTGCCAGACAAGAGTTAAAAATTTATATTATTAAAGGAGTAGAAAGTAGCTCACAAAAAAGCAATCCTATGACCGACGTTTAGCACTCTTACTTTTTTATTTTTTAACTATAAGTACCTGGTAAAAATATTGGTGATGACATATCTCATAATAAGTGTAATCTTTAAATGCTTTGTGATATTTCTCTCGAACTTAAAATAGATTGGTTTTCTTAGAGAATGTCTGAAAAGGTTAAAAGCTCTCTCAGGAAAAAAAGTTACAGATGTAGATTATGTGTAAAAAAAAATAAGCACATCACCTGTACTGAAGATGGAAGGTTATGGAAGTCATTGTTAAAAACTGGATCAACACTCTTCCTAACTGAATTCCACCAGTATATTTTAGAAATTTAATCTAAATGTCTCAGTTTTAAATAAGCAAGATTGAAGATGGATTTCAGATAAAAAATCAAGTGTAAAAAATGAAAGCACCATCATCAGTATCACCAGCACTGAAACTGACAAAAAAAAAATTTTAGAATCAGCATTAAGTATAAAAGTGATGACAGAAATTACATAGAGAATTATTGATCTATTTGATTAAAAATTAAATATTTCTTTATACCAAAACCTTTCATAAGCCAATTTAAATGACAAATTAAAAATTGGGTTATATTCAAGACATGCATAAATAAAGATTAACTTTTTGGTAAATCAACTGAAAAAATCACTAATACCTGAGAGGAAAGTATACGATCCAGTAGTTCTGTTCACTCGTTACTTGAGCTAAATGATATCACTTGGTCTAGCGCATGTTCAGTGTCATACTGGTTTTGAACAAACCCATAACCCCCAAACAAAGCTGCAGTTGCTAGAGCTCCATTCCCCTCACTCCTAAACGCCTCAACCTCAGAACGCTAGTGCTGGGGTTTCCTTAACAGACAGAAATACAAATCAGAAATGTAGCACAGGAGCGTGCCCACATTAATTTGCTCCATGTCACATTATTATAAGTGATTTTCTAAGTGTTTCAGCTTCACAAATAATCTCATTTCATTACCAAAAGAAAGAGGACTTTTAAACATATATTGTCAAGAGTGCTTACACTGACTAATGGAAAGCCATTATTCCCCTGTAGCTACACACAATTGTGAAACGATCTGCCTTTGGTCAAAGAATGTCCATCCTAACCTCTTGAAATGTGCAGAGCTTCTGTCCTGGTGTTATTGAGCTTCCATCTCAGTGACTTCCCTGTTCTACTAAACCCTTCAGTCCTACATAAGTTAGCAGGTACCCGGGGAAAGACACAAATGTGTTTGTTTCACGTCAAATAATATTACATGCCATTCTCTGTAGAAAGTAGCCTTGACCCATCTTGAGATTGTTTGCTTCCATTTACTGGCAGCTTTATGCAAATAGCACTGTTATTATTCACCCCATTTTCACCATTATTTTCCTTCCTGTGTCGGCCAGCAAGCTGTTTCCAGCCTTTTCCCTCTCTACTTCCAGGAAGCCAACTTGACTGTCATTGTCTCTATGAAGTTATTGGAAATTGCCCACTCTTGCGGCAGCTGGTGGCACAGAGCAACATGAGAAATCAGCCAAGAGTATATGAGCACGTTATCAACGATATCAGTGGGTTAGTGCCTCCCCTGGCTAAGTGGTTTGCAAGAGCCTACTTAACGTGATTACTTAAAAAATATAAACTACAGCTTTAGCTTCCGCACACTCAGCTTCCTAAAAGGATTATTATCATTTTTGTATATATGAAAGAGTTCAGAAAGACTATTCCCTTCCAGAGAACAATACCAGAGTGAGGTTTTCCTATTAAGGCTTGAGCTTAAACTACCCTAACATTTTTTTTGCTTGCTTGTTGAATGAAGCTAAATACATAATACTTATAAAGTGGCTTCACTGTAACACAGGTTAGGCTCAATATAACCAGTTTCTACCATTTCGATTTAACTGCTTTTCCCCAGGATATATCTGGCAAATGAAGTAGTGGGTTCTGGCACAGGATCCATGAGGTTATCCTCCATTTGGGGTCTTAGATTTTAAGCCCAAAGCTGGGAGTTAAGAGCATGGAAATCTGCAACCAGTCCATCTAAGTGTATAAGTCGGTTCTACCATTTACTAGGTAAATCACTGTGAGGAAGTTATGACTCGGCAGTGTCCCACCATTACCCCATCTTTGAAATAAGAATAATCGTATTACCTACCTCATAAGATTGTTGTAAGGATTAAGGGAGGGAATATATAGACAAGCACGGCGAACAGTGCCTGGCACAGAGTAAAGCCTACCATCACCACCATCATCATCACCATCATCTTCACCACCATCATCACCACCATCAACATCACCATCATCATCGCCGTCATCATCATCATGTCATCATCATCATTTCCATTTTCCTATTGGCTGACTTGACTCTTCCTTACGGGGTGTATACAGTGGTGAAGGAGCAACTCTGTAACCCTTTCCCTTCTCTGTGGGTAGCTAATGGGCTAACGTCCAAACAGAAAACAGCCATTGCCAGTTTTACAGACACTGTGGGAATTTTCCAGTTTTCAACTAAGAGTACAGTAGTGCCTCCCTTATCTTTTTCTGTGGTTTTAGTTACTCACAGTTAATGACTCACAGTTCGAAAATACGAAACAGAAAAGGGCAGAAATATACAATTCATAGGTTTTGAATGCTGTTCTGAGAAGTGTGGTGAAATCTTGCGCCTTCCCGCTCCATCTGGCCCAGGAAGTGAATCATCGCTTTGTCCAATGTCTCCATACTGTAGATATTCCCTGCCCTTTGGTTGCTTAGTAGCTGTGGGGGTTTTCAGATTGACTATCATAGTATCTCAGTGCTTGTGTTCAAGTCACCCTCATTTTACTTAATAATGGCCCCAAAGCCCAAGAGTAGTTATGGTGGCAGTTGGGATATACCAAAGGGAAACCCAAAGATACTTCCTTGTAGTGAAAAGGTGAGTACAGTACAATGAGATATTTTGAGAGAGAGGCCACATTCACGTAACTTTTATTACAGTATATTGTTATAATTATTCTATTTTTTATAGTTATTAATCCCTTACTGTACCTAATTTTTAAGTTAAACTTTATCATAGGTGTGTATGTATAGGAAAAAAACATAGTATATGTAGGGTTTGGTACTATCCATGGTTTCAGGCATCCGCTTGGACTGTATCCTCTGTGGATAAAGGGGAATGCTATACTGTCCCTCTACGTGACTGAGGATACTGTCTTCTGATACTGCTGCCTCCCTCAGCAGACATGCCTTGCTCCTGAGGGAATCCAAATGCTAGGAGATGATTTTACCTTCTAAGGACAGCAGTCTACACTATTGAAAAAAAATGAGACAGCAATATGTTTAAGTAATTTATCTGAGGAATTCTGTGTAATATAGTCATAGTTGCTCTAGCTATATAACTATATTTGCTGAGTACTTTTGCTGTTCTAGGCACTTTCATAAATGCTTTACATATATATTTTCTTAACTAATCCTTTTGACAAGTCTATGAGGTAGATATTACTCCTGCTGACATTTTATAGATGAGGAAACCAAGACAAAAAATGTTAATTTACTCAAGGATAGACAGCTATTAATTAAGTGTCAGAACCAAGAAAAGAACTTAGATCTAACTCTAAAATCAAGACTGCAACTCAAACGGCCTGTGACATCTAATCTGCTATAACGCCATTCTGAAATGTACAGAGAATGTTCGCTCTCTGCAATTTTCCATGAACCCAGGTAAGGAAGACACCTATACCTCAGAGGGTTTGGTGATTGTCATTATTTCCTCTTTCTCAGGATGCTCCTCCTGGATTTGTGGAATTTCTGGACATGCATAATTTCAGTTATACCCACTCCTGCCAAAATGCCCTGCAAAGTGGCTGTACTAAATTATAATTCTGTTAGCCATGTCTCAGCATCTTGTCTCTCAACAACTTCACAAACATTTGATGTTGTTGGAGTTTATTTATTTATTTATTTTTGCTAATCCCTCAGTGTCTCTTTCTCCTACTTCTTTTAACCAGTATGTATCCTTCTCTTGCTATCTGATTAATGCTATGATCCTCAAATTTCCTCCTACTTTATATAATAGCGCACATAAGTAGAACTAACATTTCTTGAAAAATAAGAAAACAAACTAAGCTCCGAATGCATTTACTATCTAGTAGGGATAATTATCCACCTGGGTGTTCTTCTCATTAGATAACAAACTCCAAACATATAGATGATTTTAAAAATCCTGGGGAAAATTTGTTATAATCTCCAACACTGTCCCAGAAATGTTAAATGAAATCCTTTAATGCCTTGGAGAAAGAGTAGAATCATGTCTGAGTCACGGATTCCCCTTTCTCTTTATTTACATGGACCTCTGGGGTGAGTATTTGCCTTCTGGCTAGTGTGCTTTGCTTAGTACTATCAGTGTGACTTTTTCATCTCTGACTTTATCATAAAGGTGGGGTTTAAGATCTAGACAATAACTAATAGAAAAGTAAGTGTATTTATTTTCACAGGGAACTCCCACTTTATTTTTTTTAAAGCTTATTAAAATATAGCTAACATACAATATTATATTAGTTTCAGGTGTACACCATAGTTATTCAACATTTATATACCTAAAGAAGTGATCAGCATGATAAGTCCCAGCAACCATCTGACACGGTATCACACTATACAATGCTGTACATTGCATCCCCATGACTTACTTGTTTTATACCTGGAAATTTAGACCACTTATTACCTTTCACCTGCCCCCCCTTTAAATTTTTCAACTACAGTTGACATTCAATATTATTTTATATTAATTTTTGGTGTACAGCATATTGGTTAGACATTTATATACTTTAAAAGTGATGCCCCTGGCTAGTCTAGTACCCACCTGGCACTATACATAGTTATTACCATATTATTGTTTATATTCCCTGTGCTTTACTTCACATCCCCATGACTATTTTGCAACTACTAGTTTGTACTTCTTAACCCCTTCACCTCTTTCACCCTATCCCCGAACCCCCCTTCCATTTATCACTCTGATAAATTTAGTACCCATCTGACACCATACCCTGCTTTCTTTATTACGTGCTGTTTATTTAATTCTTTCTACTTTTGCATTTTCTAATTTCCCAGCTTTATTCCAATATTGGTTTTGAGGTGATGCTTGTTAACTTCTGGAGTTCAACCCTCTGCCATTATTCTCCTTCACAGAAAATATATCAAGAAAGTAGGTCAGAAAATACACTCCATACTCAATATATGGTGTAGTTAAAATGCTTTCTGATTGCCCACCTTAAAATACTTCACGATTCCCATGTCCTTGGAGGGACTTGGAGGTGTGCCAAGAGAAGATCTACACATTGATTACCTCTAAAGACCTTTTCAACTGTCCGTCCCAAAGATTCTACAAAACAGGGAACTCAAAGGGAAGGCTGAGTTCTCCACTAAATCCTGGAGTGAGCCAGGTGTCTCCACAGCAGGCCTGCCCTTCCTCCTCTTCTTTTACTCCAGGATCTTCGTGTCAGCCCAGCCCCACACTGGTGTGGACATCATTCCTCACGTTTTCTCTTTTCCCTCCTTTTCTTCCCCTAGGAGCTCCTCCCCACAATCCTCCTGTTGCTGTTGTGGTAATCATAGGACTTTTGAGAAAGAAAATATAGCAATCCATTACTAAGGAGTTGTGGCCTCCACTATTGAAATGATACGAAGTTATGTGAGCAGTTCAGAAAATAAAAATACTAACCTTCGGACATTGAAAAAGTGTTGCTTATTCCAAAAACTTTACTTTGGAAGATCAAGGATGCTTTCACACTTTGATGACAAATTACTGTCAGAACCTAAGGCACATTATTCTCACACAGGACAACTGACTTTTATTGAAGACAGAAGCAGTTTTTGGAGTTAGCCAAAATTCATTTAGAGTAATATATAGTGATTAAAGTGGGTGATTCTGTGAGGAATCAAAAATGAGAGATTAATTCCAAGAAGAAAGATGGGGGCATAAAGCTGAACACAGAAGAAAATAGAGTTATTTTCTTCTTCACAAAATACAAACCAACCATTTGGATTCTGCACGTGTGTGTGTGAAGTTAATTGTTAAAAATACGTAGACGGTTCAATATGACCATTCAATATTTTTTCTAGAGAGAAGTTTTTATCAGTTCCATCCTCTCATGTTTTAGCAACATGGTACACGGCTTTTACCTCTCCAATGGTGCAGGTTCCTTGAGATAAGATCCTGTCCATTTAGTATACTCTCCTAATGGGCCAGCACATTACCTTGTATACCAACTGCACTTACCGATTTCATCTAAATGATCAAATGAATAAATGTGTAGTGTGCCTCTTGTTTTCCTAATTGTGGTTCCATGTCTTGGTTTGAGTTCCTGGGTACGCTTCTCATTCACACTGTCTGATCACCTGGAATGCTCATTTTCATGTTTCTTATTTCAAAAATGTTTCTTATTTTATGTTTGCCCCATTTTTTCCTTTGCTGAATTATGCTCTCAAGCCTACTCTCCAAGGAACATAGCAGATCTGTTATATGATTTTCCTGTTATATACTACAACCATTCTGAAAGAAAACAAATAGAATTTGGTGACTGATTGTACCAGGGTTTTTAGAACAGTTGATATCTTCACCATTCATTGTGTAATTAATCATGTACCACCTTAGGGGGACTATGCAACTAGGCAGAATCTGATGCTCTAAAGTAATGGTCTCCAACTGTTGGTCACAATCCTTCTTCCTTCCCCGTCAGCGCTTCCTTACATTCTACTCTAGTGGGTATTACAGAATAACAGGTAAAATACTATCTTTGAAATCAAATGTACTTAAGTTAGACATTAGATTCATGTCTGGCTCCACGTCTTGGTCTGATTTTCAAATGTCTCTCTCTGAGTAGATGGTCTTCCTATGTCACAGAGAAAAACAGAAGGTTTTGTGCAGAAATTTTCATTCACATAACCTAGAAAGCAAAGTAGATACACCTCTATGTGGCAAGAGGAGGAACAGAGAGAAGAATGATTTGTGTAAGTACAAGTTATTTTTCAAGTATCGAATCTCAGAATCCCTTCTTTGCTGTGTCTGTCCCCAGAAACCTCTTCTTCTTATTATTATGTATATTTATATTCTTCTTAACCTCATTATCATTTAAACAAATGCAAGGTGTTTTTCCTGTCTTAAAAACATCTTGTTTTGCCCCTATTTCCCCTTTCTTTTGACCTCTCTCTCTTCATAGTCTAACATTTTGGAAGAGTTACCTGTTCTTCATTCTCGCTTTTCCCACTTCCCACCTGTACCCCAGACCATTGCCACTACGCATCTCCCCCTCATCGCTTCCTTGAAACTGCTCTCACCCAGTTCACTGAAGACCCTGTGGCTAAAGAAAAGAGCCATGATTGAATATTACAAGCTGTGGCGCCAGATACTTGGTGGGAATGTATTCCATCTCCATCATTTGCTGGCTCTGTGATGTTGGGAGAGTTACATAAACACTCTATGCTTTAGTGTCCTGATCTATAAAATGGAAATAAAGTTACCTCATAAGTTTGAAGATTAATGAATTAATTTGCATGAAGTACTTAGAACAGGAGTCAGCAAACTTTAGCCAGCCTACTGTCCATTTTTGTAAATAAAGTTTTATTGAAACACAATTGAGCTCACTCCTTTATGTGTTGTCAGTGGCTGCTTTTGTACTTTAAGGACTAAGTTGAGTACTTGTGGCAAAGACAGTATGGCTCACAAAACCTAAAATACTTACAATTTGCCCTTTTATGGAAAAGTCTGCTGAATCCTGGCTTAGAACAATGCCTGGTACATAATGAGCACTTAGAAATAGAAAATATTAAGCAGCTCGAACTTTAGATAATATTTGCCCTTCCTGGTCATGTCTCTTGTCTGCCATGACACATTGCTCTCTGACTTTTCCATTGCCTCTCTTAGGCATTTTAAATCCTCTTCTTTTCCAACAATCTTAGCATTGCTAGGATCCCTTACCACTCCTGTTATCTTCATTCCACTCTTTTTTTTTTTTTTATGGTCATTCTTTCTACCCAGTCTCATCTATACTCATGACTGCTTCTCTCTATGCTGAATATTGCCAAATCTCTGTCTACGAATCTTTCCAAATCTTTCTCTTGGCATTTAGACCTATTTATTCAAACTGTTTCTTGGAAATCTCCACTTGGGTAACCTTCACATTCCATATGCCCAAATTCAGCCCATGATCTTCCTTACCTTGTTCCTCCATTCAGTGTAATGAGTGGACCACCACATACTCCACAGTCCACCCCACTCCAATTATTTACGTTCATGGAAAGTGATATTTCTAAAGCATAAATCTGTCTATGGTATGCCTATGATTTCCCGTAAATCTTAGGTTAAAAATATAAATTGCTTTAGCACCACTGGTTTCCAACACTCACCCCCATCTCTCTTTTTTTTTTTTTTAAGATTTTATTGGGGAAGGGGAACAGGACTTTATTGGGGAACAGTGTGTACTTCCAGGCCTTTTTTCCAAGTCAAGTTGTTGTCCTTTCAATCTCAGTTGTGGAGGGTGCTGTTCAGCTTCAAGTTGTTGTTCTTTCAATCTTAGTTGTGGAGGGCACAGCTCAGCTCCAGGTCCAGTTGCCGTTGCTAGTTGCAGGGGGCACAGCCCACCATCCCTTGTGGGAGTCTAACCAGCAACCTTGTGGTTGAGAGGATGTGCTCCAACCAGCTGAGCCATCTGAGAGGCAGCTCAGCTCAAGGTGCTGTGTTCAATCTTAGTTGCAGGGGGCGCTGCCCACCATCCCTTGCAGAACTCAAGGAGTTGAACTGGCAACCTTGTGGTTGAGAGCCCACTGGCCCATGTGGGAATCGAACCGGCAGCCTTCGGAGTTAGGAGCATGGAGCTCTAACTGCCTGAGCCACCGGGCCGGCCCACCCCATCTCTTTTTAATTTCCATTTATAATCACACTCTTGCTTCTGGAACATGCACTGCAGTTGCCTCTGTCCTCCCTTCTAATGACAGCCTCCCTTCCACCTCTTATCCAGTACATTTAGGGCAGTTTGGCTAATTCTCTTTCAGAGAATCAATCTCATTTCCTTACTAACAGAGCCTTGATTTTGCTGATAGTTGCAAATGTCCAACTTGAAACAAAATGAAACAAAACAAACACAAATTAGGAGCATGTGATACATAAGTGGAACTATGCTTATGAGATGTGTGAAAGTTTTGTTTTCTTGCTATATTTTCCATGCTGCTGCTTCTTGCCTGGGATGCAGACAAAATGTTCGGAGCTACAGCAGCCACCTTGTCTTTCAGATAACTGTAGTGATGGTTAAGATCTTGTCGTCATTGCCAGTCCCACTGCTAAATCTTTCTTTACCAGCTGATCAGGAATATTGATTAGGAAACACTTCTAAGAGTTGAATAGTGGGTAAAGATTTTTGAAATCTTTACTCGTTGCTTTCTAAATGATTCCAGCTTTCACACAGGAGTCCCCCATTACCTCTGAGCCCCCAAACCTAAGTACAGTCAAATACATGTTATTTTGCAGAACATGTGGTAGCCTGCCATCCACCATTTACTTTTAATACCAGGGGTTAGCAATTTTCAATTTCTTTAGCAGATATTATGGTGAAGATGATTGCCTTTTAATAAGCACTGTTCTATGTATATTATCACATTTAATTATTATAATAATCTCATAAAATAGGCATTATTTTCTCCATTTGGTCACAGATAAGGTGACTGAGACTAAGGGAAATAAAATAATTTGTCTGTGTGTACTTAGTTTGTAATTACTGGATTCAGGATTTAAAAAAAAACAAAGACTTATGTTTCTGACCCCAAAACCTGTGGCATTAACTATAATCCTGTATTGACTCCCAGGCTTGTCACAGAACACATTGGCAAGTGTAGACATTGTCTTATTTAACACTTGTCTTGCCTTACATCCTCATAGTGCAAACAATGTTTTCGTAAATGCCACATTTTCTACTTGCAAGTCTAGCATACACGTGCTAAATAAAAACTTACGGATTCATTTATAGATTATATCTGATGCAAGATTATATCCCGCCTCAGTCTTTATACCTATCCCAATGTGAATGGAACACGGCCCAGTATTATAAAAACACTGTATTCACTGGTTTTTGGCAACATCTCTAAATCACTCCCTGTCTCTTGCGTTCTGTT
This sequence comes from Rhinolophus sinicus, assembly GCF_057876585.1. NCBI lineage: Eukaryota > Metazoa > Chordata > Mammalia > Chiroptera > Rhinolophidae > Rhinolophus > Rhinolophus sinicus. The sequence goes on along the minus strand of NC_142502.1, from coordinate 121,051,183 downwards.
CCGCTTGTAGATACTGCTTCTTTTTTTTTTTCCTTTTTGGCTGAATCAACATGTGAACCTCATTTTGCAGGATTTGTTAAAAATATAATTAAAATGTTGTATAAAGGTTTAGGCCAAATTGGCCAGGATCCTAGAACACATTCTAAGCAAAACCTTAAGGAATATAGGTTCATAGAAAAGGTTTGCTATCTAGGATTCCCTCCCACTTGCTTTAACCTGAGATTTTGCTTATTCTGCTATGAAATTCCTCAGAGGAGTGAAACAGTAGCTTGCCTCATTAAGACTCATCATTTACAAGATGTTGACAAATGTTGGCATTTATCCTGTTAACATAATAAATGTGAGAAAAATGACCATTTGGCTTGGATAGTTCCATGAAAAATGCAAGCATGGTTGAGAATGAGGACGATTTGTTGGGTTGTCTGAGCAGTATCATTCATTACTACATATTGGAATATATTTTGGAAATAATAATTATTTCCTCTTTGCCCCACAAATATAATTTTTCTTTTTTGGCAGTGGTTAGCCAGGGTCGCCAAAGACACAATCAAAACTGGAATTCAGAAAGACATCCATATAAATGGTGTTTATTTTTTCACCTAAATAAAGTTCTGAATTTCTCCCTTTTGGAAGAAAGTTATTATTTTTGCTTAATTGTTTTTAACACTTAGTTATACTTTTCATACCATAGGTAGCTATCTGATAATTATACATTGTTTTGTTTGACATGAGTGAAATGAGAAACATAGTGGCATTTTCAGCACTGGGTATTTGGGCTTTATCATGGTCATCCTTTATGAATGTCAAGGGCTTTCAAACAGTCCAAGGTGAACCCTATAGACTGAAAATGCCAAGGGTCGTTGCCCTACTAGTGAATGTTCTGGAAGTTTTGTGGCTGTCTAGCAGAGACTTTAAGGATTCAGGGTCGTCACTGAAAATGGTGGAGCTCAAACCTACAGTCACCTGCTAATCAATCAGTCTCCCCAGTTACTCACTCTTGGACCAAGTTAGATTTGTTTATGCTTCCTGAGCTACTACTCCCTGAGGGCATCTATGCTCCAGTCATTTTGATCTGAATTGTCCATAATAAACAGCCACTCATAGGAGAGTCATTTGAGTTAAGATAGTCTATAGTAAGTCTGTTTATTGACAACTCTGACAACAATTTAGGGGGAATCTTATTTCTGTGAAGGTTAAGTTCCACTTCTCTTTCTTCTAGAAAGGTTTCTTTCGAATAGAAGATGAAAGTCAGAGAGAGTTCTTACCTCAGCAAATATTCTCAGCTCCATTTCTAGGGGAAGAATATGAAAATAAATCCTAAATCACCTTTTTACATTATTTTGAACATTTTTAAATGCAGTTGCATTGTGTATTAACGTTTTTGGAAATCCGGCTTTGAGCAGTGTCATCAAACTCTCACCCAAAGGATTTCAGAGAGCTGTTGGCTAGAATAATCCATTCATATCCATGAGGATAAATCTTTAAAAATGACTTAGTTCTTGATTGAATCTTTCTACTGTGAATTTACTTTAGGATGCATTTGGGTTTTATTTTGGAAAACAATCTTTAAATAAATCTGAGCAGGTAATACAAAATGATGGAAAGCACATTTCTAAAGGCAGGAGGCTGGAGTTTCTTGTTTGCAAGAAATAGAGGCCTTAGTTTTGCACTACAGAAATGATCTAGTTTCAGAGGTAAAGTGTTTATAAAAAATTGATATGTGAATATTTGCAAATTTGAAGCTTTGCAGAATAAGGTCACTTTAAATGTATAAACTGATATAAAGCCTTATTTTCTTTCATGCTTTTCTTTGCTGCTGGGAACTTGCCAATTTCAAATAGAAGACTGGTTACAGTGTTTGATCAGAGCACTCCAGCATAGGGAAAGTTGACAATCATAGTTTCAGGATGTTCATTTTCTGCCATTAGCCATACAGAATAAGGCACCCTCCTTTAATCAAATACACACAAATATTTATCATCGGGTCTTCACATTATTTCCATAATTAATGATACTATGTATTTGAAAGGTGAGGTTCATTTTGTCTTTAAAATGAAGGCATCTTTGTGACAAGGACTTGCGTGTTGACAGAAATTATGAAATCATTCTAGCACACACCCTTCCCTGCTCTGCATTAACATGGTATGTTTAAAAACATGATTACCAACAAAGTAAAATCCAGAGCAAAATGGTTACATTTTCTCTTGACAGCCATGATTATAGAACCCTTCTGTGACCTAAATTTGAACAAAGCTAAGTTCTAATGGCTTAGAATATTCTCCATTAAATGTAAGAAAATCCAGTTAATTAATTAACCCTGGTGGTCAATGAATTTTTTAAGACTGAGAAACGTGGGGTTTGTGGTGACTTGACCAAGAATCTGAATGATGTTGAAACCAGAGTGACTGTTAATATGAATTACCTTGCAGCTGGGGTTCCAGTGATGGAGGACGAACAGTTATAGCATCAAGACTGACCAGGAGGAGGTAAGTATTAGTTTATTATCAGGGCTTACATAAGTCTTGTTTTCTCTCATCTTCAGCAATAATATTATATGCCATAATTGTTTCTCGGGATATATTTTCAAAGTAATAGCACAATAATTTAATACTAACATGTAACATTTTCATGTTAGTTTTATTTCAATCAAACCTGGATCAATTATGGCACATTACCAAAAAAAGGGAAAGTTGTGCTTTTTTGATATGGTCCCCAGTCATGAATTAATACTTTAATAAAACTAGAGGAAACATAAGAAGATGAACTTGCGACATGATATGTTTAAATTCTTGTCTTGTTATCATAGAGGTAACAAAATTTTACTATTGGGGAAATACTTGATTTTGCATTGTAAGAGCTAATTTGCCTGAATGGGATAATGTATTTTTGTTCTAATTACTGTTCTAACCCTTTACATATAGAGATATTATGACTTTATTTCTTTATAGTAAATTAAATGAAATTCAAAACCATTCACTCAGCAAGTATATCAGATGCTTATTCAAGGTTTTTGTTTGTTTGTTGTTGTTTTTTTTTTGTTTTTTTTTTTAGTTCTAAAAAATATAGTTACAATTGGTAGGTAGCATTATATTAATTTCAAGTATGTAGTGTATTGATTCGATATTTGTATATATTGTGAAATGATCACCGCAATAAGTCTAGTTAACATCCATCCCCATACACAGTTACAATTTTTTCTTGAGATGAGAACTTTTGAGATCTACTCTCTTAGCAACTTTCAAATACACATACAGCATTATTAACTATAGTCATCATGCTGTACATCATAGCCCCAAGACATTTATTTTATAACTAGAAGTGTTAATATTAATTTTTGTTGTGCATTTTCTTCCTGCATTTAGTTAAAAATGTGGCATATCAAGTGAGATGTTTCAGATATCTCTAAATTAGGTTACACTCTTCTACTCCCCAGAGAACCTAGAATTGAATCAGACTCAACCTGCCCATGGAATAGAATGTCAGCTTCACAGGGTCAGTGGTCTTACCTGTTTTGTTTCCTGCTGCTCTCCCGCATATACCTGCATCAGTGCCTGAGACCATCAATAGGTTTTCTTAATGTAGAATAGATTTCAGTCTCTGCCACAACTCTGAAACTTATAAGCATCATACTTTCTGAAAATAATTAACAAAGAAGTCTTCTTCAATGACAGCACATAAAAGGAGTTGGAAAGGCACTTCCTCCTATCCACCCCTTTGTAAAAACACCAAACCCTCCCATTCTTACAAATGTCAATTACAGATATTTAATGTATTCTTATCTGGAAATGAATTTCTTGAAACTCAACAACCTATGAGTTACAATTGAACAAAATCAACCTTTAGTGTTCTTTAATATGTATCACAAAAGAGGTGGATTGTAAGTCATGGGAAATGAAATTAAAGAAGTTTAAAGGAGCTAAGTTATTGCCAAGAGCTCTTCAGCTAATTATCTTCAGAAAGGAAGCTGCTTCTTGGCTTATAAACAATAGCACCTCCTTCAAACAGGTATAGATGGAGCAGGATATTTTACTTAACAAGACCCTCTTGGTTCTCTATGTGGCCACCTAGGAGGGATTTCAGAGACGGTATGAAAGCCTAGATGTCTTTAGTATGTTACCTCATTTTTGAGAGAGATTGCCTGAAACATCATCGAAGGCACTTAAGCTTAAAGACTAATCCCTTGTTAAAAAACAAATATCCATGAGAAGGATGATATTTTTAGATGTTACCTGTCATTTTTACTTGATTGAACGAAAAGGCTAAAAGTCAGGTTCTAAGAGAAAGAATGAAAGCAGAGACTACAATGTCCTTGGATACTCAAGGGAGAAAGTGTCACGTTTCACGTTTCTCCTTTGTGTCAAGCCTGTAGTCAGGTTAGCATGAGCTCTGTCTATGGCCATATGCTCTAGATTCCTTTTTCTCATCTCTTACCATGATGACTATCTGATTATATAGAAGTGAAACTCCTTGATTAACTCTTCTTATCCTTATTTTGAAATGGTGTTCCTTGAAACGAAAATGTTAGGGAAAAGCTGAAATTCTTGTAAACTGTTTCTTCACAGTGGGTGACTATTTAAAAGCCTCTTGAGATTCTTTTTTTTTCTCTCCCTTTCTCCCACTCTCCGTCCATTACTCGGCTCTCGCTGCTTTCTAGACAACCCAGCCTTGAACGATGTCATGCCAGAATTTACCTTACCCACTTGAGTGTTCTGTCCTAACTTCATTCGTTCTGTATTCAACAAGGAAAGGGACTGGTCCAAGGGAATATGCACTACCTCACTTCCATAATCTTGTGTAGGGATAACTTTCAGGTAACAACTGCTAACACCGCATCACCTATTCCTTCTTAAATTCCCAACCCCAATAATTCTATTTCTAATTACCCAAGCACAATGCTTTTTGGGAAAGCCATGTTCCTGGGTCTAATACTAGAAGCTGTAGTGGCATTAATTGATATCTCCCCTTTAACAGAACCCCAACATAATGGCTTACTATGTTGTGATGTGGTCAGGCACTGAGTGATCATACTTTGGATTCAGGGGTGTTCTTGAGCATGTTGATTTTCATCTCGGTAAAGTCTCTTTTCTTCAGGCTACAAACTTTTCTTTTGACAATGTACTCCCTGCCCCTCAAAAAGAAACTCAACTTCCATGTACTTGCCAGCATTTAATGGAAGCATACATAGCTTTTTAAAAAAGGCAATACTCTCCCATTTCTCCAAAGTTGAGTCAAAGATAGGAAATAAATATGTGATGACAGGAAACTATTGGTTTGGGTAGATTTGGCTTCTTTGAAAATAACAATAAATATTCTGGAAAATATTTGTAATTAAGCTTGTGTTAGACTAATATATATATATATATATATATATATATATATATATATATATATATATATATCTTTAAAATAGATTCTATTTTTAGAGAGAGAGCGAGAGAGCCTAAAAGACATGGATTTCAATTGCAAGAAATTTATAGTTAATGTATAAATAACTTGTATAAATAACTAAAGTAGATGGTATAAATGAAATTCATAAATGATGTTCCAGTAAATAGTGACATGGGAACTTATGGGAAAATTTAGTTTTCTGGCTAATGGATTCATATAAGTAGTGGAAGAAGGCTCTTTTAGGGGCTTTGACGTGTGCATTACTAGGACACATAAACATGGAGGAAGAACACTCCAGGTGGAGGTGAACTGTGAAACAGGGCAAAGTGGAGGGAAGGAAGCCATGGGACATTGCCCATTTTTAACGGGAGTATGAAGAGCAATCCAGTTATGAAGACAAATGTACCCGAGATTCAGGAGTACAGTGATAATAATCCCGTTTATGAGTGTGCACTTGATGGCACAGGCAATGGGGGAAGGTACAGAATATCTTAAGCAGAAGACAACCATGATAAGAATTGTGCATTATGACATTTAATCTGACAAAGAAAGGGAGAAGAACTGAAGGTGGGTCATCCAGTTAGGAGACCATTTCAACAGCCTAATTGAATATGCAGAATGTTGAATGCTAATACTGAGGAAATTTCCAAGATAAAATGGACAGTAAGAAGAAAGTGATATCATATGTGGGCGGAAGCAGTTTGAAGAGGGAGTCACAAATGAGCCCGAGGTCAATAAAAGGGAGAATGGAGTGTGAACCACTGAGGATAAAATCTTGACAAACACTATATTGAGAAACCAGTGGAAATAAATGAATCAAGGAATGTTTTCTTTCCAGATAACATAGTGTAAAACTCTACACCATTCACAAAAGTGTAGGAACACTTAGTGCTTAGTATCGTTATTCCAATCATAGCTGCAAAACATTCCAGCATCTCAGCATCTCCACTCACTATAATGTCAATAATCAGAGTGGTGATCACCTCAACAAATTCTATCTATTGTGACCTGGAAACTGAGAAATATAACAAATCTTAACCAGAATCTATCAGAATGATCTGGTTGGTGAATTAAGATAATCATGCAAATATAAATATGGTTGTCTGTAAACATGGGTATCTGCCACTTACAATGCCAAGTAAATGTTGTCATCTGGTTTTAAAAACACTGAATATTTTTATAACATTAATTCAGCTACTAGGCTTGTAGATTTTACCTTGGACTCTTAATAAATTACATTAGAACTGGTATAATACAGCTGAGAATTTCAAAGCAAAACTTAGGCCAGTGTGAACTCCCACCCAATCCAACATGTATGTCTCTAATGTGTCAATTTAGGGCACACCAACAATTAATCTTATTGAACTTTACCACTTCTATATTCCTCCCACCAACAAAATCTATTTTTCTCAACTTTTCATGCAATATGTCTATGTCTTGGTATCAAAATCTTAACTCTAAATGATAACCTCAGGATTACGGAATTTAGATTTCTCTTAAAGCTGTGAATGTCAACACTAACTCTATATGACTGTTGTTGTTTTTTTTTTTTCCAACAGATAAATTTAAACATGATATCATTATACTTAGATTAGAAAATATCAACTGAGTGATGGAAAATCACACTGGGAGTAGAAGTTTGTAGAGATAGAAATGCAGATGTCCTTACATGAAAATTTCAGGTTCTATTTCTAGATTGCTTTCTTCTTTATGCTAATTCTTTGTAACAGGGTTAGGAGGCATTTTCTTTGATTGTGGATAGAGAGAATGACAAGAGATGAACCTCTTGAGATGACAGCCTGACAGCCTTTAAATCAAGGAGGATCTCTTTCTTAGCAAGTGTGAACATTAAACAGACTAATAAATCAACGCTTTAGACCATCTACTCCTGGGAGAAGGCATCAGAGTCCCATCAACAATGGTCAGGTCAAGGAACATTCTTCCCTGTCAACTTGCAAGTCTCCTATTTCTGCACTAAGAGTCTTATTCCTCTCCAGGAAATTACTCTAGTTAATGGAGGCAGATGTCATTCCATGTGGTTTGATGGTTCTTCACCAGGATCCAAGAGTGAGATCTCATCGATTGATACAGTATTGAAAATCTGTGATTATGTGTATTTTATATTCTGGATTCAGTTTCTTTCCTCCAATGTTCAATTTTATTTTTAATAGAGTTTTTTTTTTTATTCTTCTCATCTAAATGTTCCCATATAAAAGCAGTTTCCAAGGTGCCAGCTGTCTTCAGAGTTTCCTAGAAATAACTTGAGCTGTCTCCATTCAGTATATATGAATGTAAATTTCAAAAGACTTAAAACTTTCGAGTGCTGAGTCATATTTCTTCTCAATTCCAGTTTATATCTCTTAATTGATCATAATTTCTGATGCATATCTTTTGAAGTTAATTTTATTTGAGACTGTGGTATATGTTCAATATACAGAAAAGCATAAATACAGATTCCCCCCCCCTTCTCCACCAGCCAGTATTATTCTGGAAAATAAAAGTATGTAAAAATATCACTGAAGTTACAAAGCAGATATTAGATTTTCGTTCTAAAATGAATCTTGATGATGCATATCTTAATGAATAGAAGATATGAATTTCTTTTAATTAAACGATTTCTTGTTTCAATTGAACAAACTTCATTTTGTTTCATTGCCATCCTCTAAGTATGAGTAACTTTTGTCTTCCACATTCTTCTATTTCCTGTTGGGTCTCTCCTGACATTTTGCAAGCAAAGAGAATAGCAGAATATGAGCGTACATCACTTAGTTTTAATACAATGTTAGTATCTGATCTTTGACTCATTAAATGACAAGGCTTGTCATCTTTGACTTGCTACTATTTAAGATTGCAGACCTATTCCTAATAGCTCAAATACATATTATTCCCTGAAACATTTGTGATCAGTAAGCATGACAGAATAAGAATTAGTTTAGCAGGAAAAAACAAAATGGTTTCATTTCTAGGACAGAGCTACACCATATTTCTAGATCACAACTATTGATTCTGGGGGTCACTATAAACCAATGTACAAAATTTTATTAGTTATTGATCTGTCTATATTAACTTTTAAATATATGTTTTAATTTCAAAATATAGATACATAATCTAGAATTTAGAAAAATTAAACATTTAACAATTCGCTTTTCATTTTGAAACGATAAATGCTTTTAATGAATTGGTGCTTAGATACTGAGCCAGTTTAAACTCACCAGAGGCCCATATCATTTATTTTCCTGTTTAATCATGACAACAACACTGAAAGAGTGGCTGAAAACAAACATACAAACAAACACGCTTTTCTCAAGTCTCTATGGAGATTTATGCAAACTCAATGCATGCTTAATAAATGGTAAGTTCTGTTGAAAATACCAAAGAAGTCACGGCCTCTCCCCTAAAGGAACTGGTAATGTTGCAGGGTGATGTGAAAAATACACATGACATAACATATTAATAATGCACGATAGTGCAATGCATGCTATTTAAATAAATATTGAAGAATTTCAAGTAAGGGAAACTTTGCTTTGTGCTCTTAGCCAAGGAAGGAAGGTTAGGTCAGTAGTAATGCATTCTTTGAAGCGCTAAGTGACATGATGGTGTGATTGCGAGTTGGAGGTCTGGTGTGGGTTCTTGTGGAAAGGCCCAGTGGAGAGAAGAAGCTGGAGCCAAGAGTGAACTTTTTCCGTCTCAGCCTGGAGGCTCTGTGATGTCAGATACCCTGAGGTATTTATATGTTTCTTCCCTCTCTCTTAGGTTGTCGCTTATTTCTCTGGAAATCACCATGCATTTCATGGGGGTTCTTCTTGAAGCTCTGATTTCCTCCACTTTCAAAAGGATATGCCTAGTGAAAAAAAAAAAAAAAACACAAACAAACAAACAAAAAAAACCCAATAGAGACATGTGGCAAGTCTGCCACACTTGGCACTTGAGCTTTCTGTTTCTCTGGGTACCTAAGAGATGCTAGATGGTGACGACTATCCTGCCACTGAGCCAAGTCATGTTTTCACTAAACATTTCCTCATTTTAGCAAAGTAGCATCATGCTTAGTGGCATAAGCAGTCGTGACTATCAATAGTCACACCTGACATTTGCTAGTGGGAAATAATGGTGAGAGCTCTGGGAAGGAAGCATAGAGTTGTGGTTCCTTCTGAGATCATCAAATCTTTATCTTTCATAGGCCTCAGTATTTTTATAAAAGAGATTGGGTTAGACTGTCTCTAAGGGGTTTCCAGAAATTGCTTTCTACTATTTTATATTTGTTCTTACTATTTGCTGTATTTGATATAGCAAAGGATATGTTCCCAACACAATACTTAATTCATGCCTAATGAAGACGTAAAAATAAGTCAAAGTCTTTACTAATAATGCAATCTTCTCTGTCTGTCTACCACCATGAGCAGTGACACCTACAAAGCCCAGGACAGCTATCGTGCTCAGCACCCTTGCCAAACTTTTGCACTAGCCCTTGAGGTTTATCTAGTTCTTCGTGGCTGACTTTTTAGGTGGGCACGGTGAGGTTTGAACCCCAAGTTTAAGTCTCCAAATAAGAAAAAGAACGTTTCTAAAGAGCGGTTGGCAATTTGAATTTGAGGCAATTTGAAGAGAGAACAAGGGGATAAAGATAGGATTTTAGGGTTCTTGAAAAATTGGGACCTTGTAGACCTGACCTTAAATACTTCCCCTCTCCTTCCTTCATAGGAAAACGAGAAGCAAAATAACCTGCTGTATTCACCTAGTGAATTAGCAATAATACTCAAAAACCCAGATTTCTAGTCTCCCGATTTAGTCCACAGTGTTCCCATTTAATTAGTCAAATTGATTGAAAACTTAATTACACATAATCCCAGAGAAAAGGGAGTTACGATAATCACAATTGCAAAGCTTTAGGGATGTAAAGGAGAGGAAGGCCAAGTTTATGATAGCTAAGTGACTTGGAGAAAAGAATTCTCATTGTAGCCATGCTCTCTTCATGGGGGAAGCCTTTAATAAAGAAAAGTGTTATCACTGGAATGTGGGTTTCATGGTGGTAATGTCTTGTAAGGCAAAATTTAAAACATGGAAACGGGGTTTGAGGTGGAAGTGGAGGGTGCCATGAAAAATCTTCTAGAAGAACACCCTTTCCTTAACTTAGACTGCATTTGCTAGAGAACTGGATACAATAATCTAGTTTGGAAATACTCAGATAAAATGCAGAGCCGTCTCAAAGGGCAGTAGGAGAGGTTTAGATATTTGTAAATCTTACAATGAATGCTCTTATGATGTGTTCACACTCTCACTTTGATATTTATTGAAAAGATTTGTGAGACAGTTTGAAAGAACTTGTAAATAAAAATAACTCTCTTACCATGTTTCCCTAAAAATAAGACTTAGCTGGGCCATCAGCTTCAATGCATCTTTTGGAACAAAAAGTAAAATAAGACAAATCTTATTTTACTATAATACAAGACCAGGTCTTATATTAATTTTTGCTCCAAAAGTTGCATTAAAGCTGATGGTCCGGCTAGGTCTTATTTTCGGGGAAACATGGTAGGAAAGAAGTGAGATCACAAATCTGAGGCCTGGCATTCTCCTCTCCAAATATAAAATGAATTATAAGAGGATAAGATAAAATAAAACATATAAAATACTGCCTTGCTCCCCCCCTTTCGTTCACACAAATATAAGCACATAGCAACAAGAAAGCAAAGCCCTACGGTCTAATGGAAAAAGTGGAAAGAGCCCTCTCCTTCTCGAGGCTCTTATTCTCTATTAATGTTTTTATCTCTAAAAGGTTTTCAAACAGTGTTTTTATTCCAAAATAATCATTGGTTATTTTTCTTGCAACTTTTCTGAAACAGTTAAATTATATCATATAGAGTACATACTTGGTAGCTCTGCCTAGAGAATGCCAAAATGACTATCGGGAGTTGGGTCAACATAATAAATTGGTACTTTATTGTGAGGCATAGCTGTAATCAAACAAAACACACACACACACACACACACACAGAAGAACAGAACATTTTGTTGGCCACACTTATGTGTTTCTTTTTATTTCCATCCACTGATTAGGTAAAAAAAGCTTGTTTATGCTTAAGATGACAACCAAGAAAAATTAATATAAACAAACAAACAAACAAACAAAAGATGTTGGATAGCATTATATTTTTATTATTAGCTTCTTTATTCTAAAGATAAGGACAAATAATTAGAAGTTATAATTTCCCTACAGTTAAATACAAAAATGATTAATAAAGATTTAAGTGGAAAATGAATATAACTTCCAGTTCTCCACAATCTACAGTTCATCAAATTCACAGCAGAAATAATGGAACATATCAAGATTTTAATTGGATTAACCATTGATATAATCTCCTGAACACATTTATTTGTCAGATGAAGGCTTTGTCTGTCAACTCAAAAGAAAATATTACTCTTGAAAATGTTAAGTTGGGAAGTATTTCGAAACTGTTCCTTATTCAAATTGAAACCAACGGTTTTGACAAGGAAGTGCAGGGAGCATTTGCATACAACACAAGGCCAAGATTTCCTCTTTCTTTGGTTGAAGACAAAGGGAAGAGAGAAAGATCATGATTTATTTCCATGAACATTTGTCTTGGCAACAGGACATTTTCTTTGAAACCAGTGTTGTATACGTGTATAGTGTGTACATGATGGGTTTCATGATGGCAATTCTTTACCTGTTATGTTAAATTCTCCTCTATGGCTCAAGATACCAAAATATACCTATAGCTCTTGTCCAGGTGTGACATCTAATCTAGCAAACTAGAATGGCCACTAAGATAAATACATTGTTTTTCTTTCTCTTGAAAGAAACAGCAACGTGGCCTTTGAGACTAAGGAATAGCCCATAGGATCCCGAGTTTAAATTTTCAAATATGAAAAACTATATATTGCTACCAGCATGTACCATGCCCTCAGTATCCAGGTTATGTGCATGTTGACTGTCTTTGAGGAGGGAAACTTTTTAATGTGACACCAGTGTTGTCATAAAAAAACCGTTCCCACTTCTCAGGCTATTGTATTAGTTTTGTATGCTGTGTAATAAATTTCCAGAAACCTAATGGCTTAAAACAGTGCCTATTATTATTTTATAGTTTATATAGGTCATAATTGCAAGCACAGCATAGCTGGGTTCTCTGTTCAGGGTCACACGAGTCTGAAATCAAGATGTCTGCAAAGCTACGTTCTCCTCTGGAACTCGAGGTCTTTTCCTACACTTATTAATGTTATTCAAAAAATTCACAAACAGAACTGAAGTTCCTGTTTTCCTGTTGTCTGTCACCTGAGGATCTTTCTCAGCTGTTAAAGGCTGCTCTTACGTCATATCCACGTGGCTCTCTTATAATGCAGCGTCTTCGTTAATGGCAGCAGGAGAATCTTTCTTTGGTCAGCTAAGATGGGGTCATGTAATGCAACTCAATCACAGGAATGACTATCCCATATCCTTTGTCACATAACATAATCTAATCTAAAATTAAAATGTTCAGGTAGAATTTGGGAATCCAAGATTCATTATGACATCAGTGTCCACTGAATCCAGCAATGCTGACAATTATGGAGGTTACAGAAGAAGCCATGAGGGCATTAGTGATTACATGAAAGGATGGCTGAGATTTACTGAATGCTTATTACATGCCAGACGCTCTTTTCAAGTATTGACTCATATGTTCCTCCCAGCAACTCACAGGCATCTACCTCTGTCGACTTCCTTATTTGAAGAATAAGGAACTGGAGCAAAATAAGATGGGGGAGCTAGCCCAGGACTGCACAGCTCATAAGTGGCAGGGCCAGGATGCAGCTGGAGGCAGTGTAGCTCCAGAACGTGTGCTTCTAACCTCCATGCTTTACTGCCTCTCAGAAGAAAGAAGTGGAACAAATCCCATAGACTCCCATGGTACACATGCAAAAGTTTGCCTCGTCTCTGGACTTAAGGCAACGGAATATCTAAATAATCCCTAGTTGACGAGAAACTGTTTAATTTAAAAAGAACGTCTCATGCAAGAATGCATTTTAAATTGTAAGATCTTGGCTGGTAATAGAATATAATCATGGGTTTCTTTGTATGGGAGGGGAGCACTAGGCTGGCGCAGGGGTGATATTAAGAAAAGAGCAATGGATCAGAACCAGAGACTCAGAGTTCTGATGGAAAGCCACTGCAATTTAGCTTCTTTTGAGCACTGGGTTAACCCCTCCAATTGGGCTTTGTACTTTACCTTGACCTTCAGAAGGCCATCATTTTAGCCTCCTTTGAATTTTATATTGTCAATAACTTTGTGGTCACTTATTTAACATAGGCTGTCATATCTACTTCGTTTAATGTCTGAAATATAACAAGGCATGTCATTCAGATTTAGTATAACTTTTTTTTGGGGGGGTGGTATTAGAGAAAATTAGAAATTTTCTGCAAGTGCTTTAGTTGGTAAAATTCTGCTAAAATATAAAGGTGGAGTTATTACTGCAAGAAAAAATGCTACAGTAATTTTTGACAACTGTTAAAGCTGTTAATTTTATACATGAAACTATTCTTAGAGACTCAGACAGCTAAAAAGAGAAATAGATTGGCAGTTAAAACTAAAAGAAAATGAGTTAGCTGAATTCAGGAATAACATGATATTTTTTGAGCAACACATGCTAAACTTACACTCCTGTTTTATATTTCCTTTCTCATAACATTTTTTTTGCTATTAGTAGTTATAACATCAAATAAAATATTTAAAACTACAGTCATTCCTTATCAATGTCATATTTGCAAATTTGCCTACTTTCCAAAATTTACTAGTAACTCCGAAATCAATAGCCAAAAACTGCACTTTCAGGGTCACATTCCAATATGAACAAAGCTGTGAAAAATTTGGCCCACCTGACACATGTGTTCCCAGGTGAGGTTGAAGCGGGACACCACCTACCCTTTTTGTTTCAGATCTCATACAGTAAACAAGGCTGCTTTTCATGGTATAGTTAGTGCGACATCTTTTGCATTTTTGTGATATTTGTTGGTGATGTCCTGGTCTAAAATATTATAGCTCCTAACTCTAGTGCTGAAATGCTTTCTATGCTCATAAGCCCAAGAAAACAGATGTGCCTTATGGAAAAGCGATGTGTATTTCATAAACTTGTTTCAGGTATGAATTAGGTTGTTGTTGGCCATGAGTTAACTGTTAATAAATTAATATATTACATAAAATGTCTTTAAACAGAAACACACAGAAAACAAGATTACATATAGATCTGCTGAAAACAATGTTGTGACCAGAAGCTCACAGGAACCTAACCCTGTATTTTATCTAGGAGTTCAATATTAGTAGCAACTTTATAGAACATAACTACCATGAATTAGAACAATCAACTGTAATTCTAATTTCTAGTTGTTTAATTCTGTTGATCAATGAGTCTTTCTATTTGTTGAAATTCTTTATGATTTGTGAAAATGAATTAAAAATAGAATATCCATCTTGTCACTGAAAGAAGAAACATTCAGAAAAAAAATTCCAAAATCATACACAACAATATCCATGAGATATCATCTTTAATCCAAATATAGTAAAGAATATATAATATGTGTTCAGCATGAAGAAGAGACTCAATTATTAGGGAAATACATGCCACCCCAAAATATCTGAGTCTTCCCCTATCCCTAACAGAAAATGAATCTCAATTTAGTTTCAAATACAGTGATTGCAAGAACAATGGAAAAGCTGATAGGAAGTGAGTGATTTTTTTTCCCCTGGACCATAATGCCAACTTAATTGGCCACAATGTTTATTCAGGTGAACCTCTATTTGGCCCAGTTTGTGCTTACGCACAAAATTTTAAAATAAGAGATGCCATATAGATAGAGGCAGGTGATATGTGTAAATCTGACAATAATTTGAAAGTTCAATATAACTATGTAATATTTGTGTCTATTTTTATTACTTTTTAAAAATACATGTCTAGCTTTCCAACTCATTCATTCAACAACCTATTGCACGCTAAGAATTGTGCCAGGAACTGAAGTGTAAACCGCATTACAAGTTACAGTTCCTGCCCTGCAGAAACTATAGTCTGGGGAACTTCTTAAGGGAAAGAAAAGGTCTCATTCAATTTTTCATTATAGTGCCTCTCATTGGCAGCTGTATCATAAAAATGAGAATAAAAAAAATTCATTAGAAGCCAGTACCGTAGGACCAATGTGAACACTGTTATAATGTAGCTTCACAAGGGATTTGAGCAAAACTATTGTACATATTCTATGTAGTAGAAATCATGGTACAAGGTCTTTAATTATCATCTTCATATGTACTTTAAATAAATATTTACAAATACTTATTGGCCCTGAACATGTATTTTTCATACTTTTGTCATCAGTTAGAAAAATAAAGCACTTTAGTGAGATGATTAAACACCTAATGAGTTTATTTTTAAAACAATATCATGAATTGATTAGGCATAAGCTTTTGAAACAATACTTGGGGTGGGGAGGGAAGATATTCTTATTCATCATTGGGGAAAAAATGAATATTCAAACACATTGGGACCCTATAAATGCTGATTTTTCTTTCCCTCCCAACACCTGCAACTCTGGTACAAATCTATGTAATGAATGATTGCCATCTCATATCTATGTCTCAAATGTCATCAAAATGTACTAGTGACACCGTGTATGAACTAGAACTTACAACTCTTTTTTTCATTTTTTTATTTTATTAAATTTATTGGGGTGACAATTGTTAGTAAAATTACATAGATTTCAGGTGTACAACTCTGTATTACATCATCTATAAATCCCATTGTGTGTTCATCACCTCTTTATAGTTTATGAAATGGTGCCATGCATATTTTATTCTTTACAATTGTTTTAGTCCTCTCAGGCTGCTATAACAAAAACACCATGACTAAATAGCTTATAAACAACAAATATTTATTTCTCACAGTTCTTGGGACTGGGAAGTCCTAAATGGAGGTACCAAGAGACTCAGGGCCTGGTGTTCACATGACGGAAGTGGCAAGAGAACTTTCTGGGGTCTCCTTTATAATGACACTAATGCCATTCGTGAGGGCTCCACCCTCATGACCTTATCACCTCCCAAAAGTCCCATCTCCAAATACCATCACATGGGGGATTAGGATTTCAACATATGAAACTTGGGGCAGCAGGGATGGGGGCTGGGGGGCACTTCCCTCTATAGCAACAGCTAGCTCATGAGTTTCAGATTTCTACTCCTTTGTAAAAATTGGAAAATGAATGTTGGGGTTTTAAGTAGTCTCCTCAAGTGATACAAATAGCAAAAATTAGAATTTATACTCAATTTTAGATTTTCCCATTTGACATTTGTGGCTTTCCTAGTTCTCACACATGCTGATTATCATGTCTTTTGTGGAGATTATTAATCATCTGTTGGGGCCAAATCTTTATTCAAACAATACTCAGCTAACTAGTGCTAATAATGCCTGGTCTAGATGGTGGTCGATGTGTGTGCTGTCTGCACAGACCCACAGTCTCCACTGCAAGGTTCCTGAACCCTCATGTTCCCACACACCCATCTCAGCCCTCAACTCCCACCAGAGAGATGCATAGCCTTTCTGGTACACAGTTTGGAATTGAGGTCTAAATTCAGGTCTTGGAGCTGCAGGTGAAAGATGCTGGAGTCACCCATTCCAGCCCATAAGAGAGCACAACCATCCTATGTACACTGCACGGAGGAGGTCAGACAAGACTGAGGAATCTAGAATTTATGATGATACCTCATGAGAACACAAATAAAGAGAAGTTAATTTGGACTTCATAGTTTCAGACGTGACTTTATATTCATTCCACTTATTAGCACTCACTCAAATCTTGGATAGGGTTAAATAAAGGAATATTTCCCTGTGCTTATGCCATGTTTAAGTAGCAACACTCACACACACACACACACACACACACACACACACACACACACACACACACAGAACACTTTCTGCCCCTTGAATGAGCAAAGTGACTATGAGAGTAGGGACATTGTGTTAAAATATAAATTCTGCAAGGGTAGGAAATGTGCTTTGTTTGTTTGTTTGCTGTATCCCAAGAACGAAAAACATTGCCTGACATATAGCAAGTGTTCTAGTACATATTTGTTAAAATAAAAATTAAAACAACTTCAACTATCCTACGTATAATGAGTGCTGAATTCCACCATAGCCATGCCATGACAAACTGACAAAGTTACTTTAACAGTAATGATGTTTATTTTACAACAGTAATGGTATTTATTTTATATAAATTATTTTTTTATCCCTCATAAGAAGTCTTATTGAAGGAGAATATTATCCCAATTTATAGATAATGTAATTGAGATGCAAGTTCACATGTCCAGGATGTACAGGAAAACATCAAAACAGATGTGTGGAAAAGATACACAGAAAATAGATGCAGATAAATCTATATGAATGCGATGTCATTCACATTACACTAAGGGATTTCATTTCTGTCTCATCTTACTGGCATGGAATCCCCAAAATGTAAAGGATGGTTTTCTTTATTCAGAACCAGCATACATTTTATGGGCTCCACCTGAAACGCTGAGCCCCATAACCAAACATAGCCTCCCGAGCGCTCGGTACCATGTTGAAAGAAATTTGCTTTTTCACAGCCTGTTTCCCAAACTTTATATCCATGCTTGCATGTCTGTCTCTCAAGTGAAGTGGTCAGTTTCCTAATGATGCTCTGTGTAAATCTCATCACCATTAAGGAGGGTTTTATAGATGACTAGACAGAGTGAAGTACCACTGGCCCTGACTCATCCTGTGGAATCAGGAAGGTCATCTTAGAGTCCTCATTCCTTACAAGCCTTTTAACTAATCTCATTGAATTAGGAAGTCTAACCTTTAATGCCCAAATCTGAGCAGAAAATATGCTTGACAAAATTAACATTATAGTAAAATTGAATCTGTAAGAATATCTGAGACTATGCAAACTGCAACTGCAGTGGGCACTGTTGTAGGCACGTTGCACCGTAGGTAAGGAAAATATTGCTATAAGGTATCAATCATCCACATCTAAACATCAAAAAAGTAGCACAAAGAATATTATTGCTAGAAAAAATAACTTACTGAAAGATATTTGTATAACTGGGTTTCATGCATAGTCTGAAACAAAGCTACTGCAGGCTAAAATTATGTGGTGGGTGTACATATTTCCTCTGCTGTATAATGCTATTAATCCAAGTATTTTTGTCGCTCAGGGTATAAAATACTCTTTAATGGATGTTGATAGTCATGCACAGAAATGGACCATATTACCTCAAACTTGTATTAATCTAAAGGAAAATCATATTCCTGGGGGAATGAGTAGATCCTACCACATAGTAGATAAAAATAATCAGAAGGACAGTATGGTTAAGTCACAAAAATGCATTGACTTTTCTCTTTCTCAATTCAAAATTACCGTAAAAAAGAAAACAAAACATCTCATTTAATTGGAAATTTTGTTAAAAATTGGACTGAAAAAATATCACAGTAAAGCCAGTGCACTGATGGACCTACATTAAAGTCAGAACGAGAAGTGAGTGACTATATCTCAATTTTATCCTGAACAGTTTCTTCTAAAACCAATGATGATTGTAGTGAATAATTAGCCTTTGTGTCTCCCCACAGTTCTGCAAGTAGAATTTAGAGTTATAACATGTAGACTTTTCAAAAGAAGGAATGCTTTTGTGACCTACCTGTATGTCTTGAAATATGTATTTAGCACAGCTGTTCTTTTGTGTTAAACTCATCACAAAATGCAGCTTTAATGTAACCCACCATTGATCTGCAGTAAGTGGAAACAAAATCTCTCCTTAATTAGTATCATCCAATCACTTTTTACATTTCTACAGAACACACACTGTGAACTGTTTAATGGACTATTATTTAGAAAAGTGGCAAAAAGTGCACCAAAAAAAAAAAAAAAAAGAGACAGTGAAAATAAAAACTAGCAGTGTCAATAAAAAATATGTTGTGAAATAATGGGAAAAAAGATGTTGCGTTAAGATGAGCTTTGCTGGCATTTTACTGTAGAGACGAACGGTGCCCCAATTACTGCCAACAATGGAGACAGAGATAGAGAGAGATTCATTACCTTCAACACCCTTAACTGTCTACCAGTGAATTCGCTTATCTGCTCCTTTTTCTACAGAACCTGCACGGAGGGGGAGGAATAAACAAAGAACTGAGTGGAGTAAATGTGTCACAAATTACCACAAACACACTGTGACTCAATGCACTTTTCATTTCTCTCCTCATTAACTGTGTCTTGCTCAAAACGAGGGACTGGGTCCAAACATAATCAAGTCCCACAGATAACAATTGACTTGACTGCCAGGGCAGCCACCACCTCCTAGCTGCTGGGAAATAAATTCAGAAATAAAATGAGTTAAAATAAAATTCACTCTGTTCTCTTTTCTGTGCTCAGATAATTCGAAGACCATAAGGCCTACAGAAACAATCCATCTATCTGCTTGTGAAAAGAAGGCCTCCATGCCACGGCCAATAAGGCGTGCTTTTATTGTTATCAAGAATGAGTATAATTACACAGTGAAAAGGCCATCAAAGTGTCTTGGGCACTGATATTTTTTTTCCTGACATCTTTATCCAGAGTGCTACCTGAACAATAATAAAATAAAAGTCATGCAAGGGAGCCAGGAAGCAGCGAGGGAGAATGGATAGAAAAACCCTCAGATGGGTGTAAGTGACCTGTAATTTCAAGAGCACATTATAATTTGAAAGCAGTAGGAAACCCTCGTTTTTGATTTTATATCTTCTTTTAAAACAAGAAAAATTAGTTTCAGGAATTTCTAAATTTTTGTGTGTATGCTCCTGTGGGCCTGGTTTAATCAAAGCAGTGATTTCCCAGCAAAGCTATGAAGGACTTTCTTCCTGGTGAAGAGGTTTGCGTGCTAATTGACCAGGATACTTGATTTCCCTCCAAACTAGAGTAAAGTGATTGTATGGGATTCAGTCACTGGAGGAAGTTGGGGGCTTGTCTCTTAGGTGAAATACAGGAATGAAAGCTTTCTCTTTCTTGGACAGTGGAAATGTAAAGGAGTTAGGAAATATCTTTCAGATTCAGGCTAAACTATTCTAGATTTACAAGACAGTGACAACAAGTGACTCTGAATTTCCCTTTAGTGCATCTGAAATTTCAGTTTCCTGCTTTTACTTCATGCTGGTGTGACTGAAATTGATTGTGATATGCCACCCCCTGCAGCCTTTCTCAGACCCCAGAAATGCTGAATCGTCCTTTCTTCTCCCACTGTGTCATTGAGCTAGTGCAGCCTACTCTTCTTGGGTTGCTTACTTCCTTTTCTGCCCACCTTGAATCCGTCTCATCTTGGAAGCCGGAAGCCTGCTTTTTTTATCCCAACTGTGGTTGTGGACTTGAGATTGAGTACAGATGAGGCAAGTACCTGATCATTCTAGGAGTGATTGTGACAAAGCAGAGCAAATCATTCACACATTAAATTGCGTCATTAATGCAGGACGAAGCCGGCTAGTGAAGCTTAATGAAGGCAAGTTCCTGTTACATCACTAACTAAAAACTCCTTGAGTAAAACCCATGTCCTCTGGAGTGTATGGCGGGTTTCTTCTCTGAAATGGGTTACCATTTCCCAGCTGTCTTATTTTTTGTGTCATATGATTTTGGGGCAGGAATGTGATGTGACGTGGGAGCTGAAAGTGAAAGAACAAAATAAGAACCACTTTTATTTCAATGGTGGGGCGCTTCTCCAACATGATGACTGCCAGAATAGCCTGGGGGGCTAATGAAGAACATGGAGGCCAGGACCCTGGGGACAGGAGAGGGCCTGCATGAGTCCCTAGGTGATGCTGACACCTCCAAAGTATGCCAACACTGCAAAGCTTACTTCGTGCTTCTACACGTAATGACGAAAACAGTGAATTAGCCCAGGAACCATATTAGACTTGTTTTGGGGACTAAAACATACAAATTACTAAATAAAACTATAATTGTATTTTCTAGGATTATATCTCAATACGATGTGATCTATGATGTGGGGCTTTGGAGATCATCATATTTCCACACGTGTCTTAGCAGTAACATTTTTCCTTTTTTTTTACTAATCTAATATTAAGTCAATTTACGGAACGGAACCACAGTATCACCTAATACTTATTGTGTGCCTATGGGCCTCTGGAAGGGATATTACAATATAGTCCAATTTCTGTCTTGGGGAAACATAAAGTTTGAATCAGTATCTAAAAATGTAAATAGATATTAAATTAAAACTTTATGTATACATAAATTTGTATGCACAAATTTAAATCAGTTTCTTTCTTGCAAGAATTGAGGGCCTTACATTGCTCATAGGCTGAGTAAATCCATGAGAAGGTACCATTTCCCAAATTTACTTCATCATAGAAAATTTTATTCCAGGAAAAGTTTATTAAATGAGGCTCCACTGAGGACTCTTTGAATGATACTAGTCTAAATACTAAAAAGTTTAATAATACAACATGAGAAACATTTTATTCTATTTGAAATGAGACAAGTTTTAGTCTTTATTTATAACCTCTGTCTTTAAATACAGAATTTTTAGTAAATGAAGAAAGATAAAGAGCAACCTTTAAACTGACATTAAGAATATGATAGGATGGCTTTTATTTAAATTTCATAATATTAATCATCCCAAAACTTAACATTTCCCATGGTGACCATTGTTGATATTATACCAGATGTGCTTTAAAAAAAACCCAACAACCCCCCCCCCAAAAAAAAACAACAAAAAAAAAACTACTATTCTCTCCCTTCCCCCATTAAAAAATGAAAGATAGGTGTGGAATTTTAGGTGAAAATTCCTGCTCTAGTACTAATCATAGGATTCTGACACATGATACATTCCATAATCAATTATCTGTTGTATCTTGCTGGGACTGGTGATTTCTCAGCTGATACCAAGTAGATGAGTTTGGTGCTGTTCTTTTTATCCCAATATACATTTTATCATATGGCATCTAGAGATACAAGCAATGGAGAGCAGCAGAAAAACAAGCTCAGAGAAGTTGGTTTTGAAAAGTGGGCAGAAATAAGTTCTAAACAAGATGAGAGACAAAGTCTAATGAAAGACAGTTGCATTTACTTAGAATTGTATGTACTTAAAAAAATTATTTTCTTACATTTTCAGTTATTGAATACTTTTAAATGCCAGCCCATATGAAGTTATAATAAGATGCCCATTGACTGGATTTGTCATATGATAATTGGCTAATTCCTATTTGATTTAAATTACTGGACTAGTCAATATGAACATGTGGAAAACATTTAAAATACAATACCCATTTTATATAGAAAAAACAAAACAAAACACACAAACACCTCAGGGTCAAAGAAGAAGGGGAAAACATTCGTCACGTAACTTCCACGCAGAAAATTTGAAGTCATGCTGTTCCTACATTCCCACAGGCATTTATTGCCTTCTTTTTTCAAAATTCCACGAAAAAGTTGGAGTATTTTAATTTATACCACATAAAGGTACTTTGAAGAACATAACTCAGACCAGGGCTGTCAGATGGCTTATGCTTTATAATAAATATGAAGTTCTTAGTAGTTCTGCTTGGAATTAGGTGCTAAAGTTGAAAAAAAAAAAGACTATTGTCAATCTCACTATATTTTTATTCAAATAATACATAGAAATTTTGAACAACTCTGAAATTTAGTGGCACACAGTTGTAAATCCAGTGAGCTAAGCCATGCAGATTTTCATTATACTTCCATTTAATTTTCTAATTAATCTCAGAAAACATTAATTAATTTTGTCTTTTCCACAGTCAGCCTGGAACCCTTGGGCTTGAAACACCACAAATATCCCTGGCCTCAAGCTGTAGTAATCAAAATTTCTAATTTGTTTGAGCAATCAGCGTCTTTTTCCTTCTTTCTTTGATAGGTATTTTAACCATCTTTTAACTCTTTGGCTTTTGATTTTCTGTGAATGCATGGAGGGAAGAATCAATAGATATTTCAGGCCAAAGAGAAGTGACATCTCAGCTTTGTTGAGATGTGATGTGAATAGAAGTTTTAAAATGGAGACAGAGTTGAACACTCTGCTGGAGAAGTACTTGTCTATATTCCAGAGGTATCATAATCTGATGCCATTTTGAGCGTGTTGGTGCCCTGCCATCTGCCCAGATACACACCAGGATGGCCTGCCTGACTTATTTCAGTATTTACTTTTTTGAACAATGTTGTTATGGGCGTTCTAGTAAAAGTCTCTTGGCTCACTTGCACAACCATTTTGCTAGGCTATATACCAGGATCAGAGTTGGGGGACTGAAAGGTATGCCTTTGTTCAGCTTTAAATAGTAATGCCAAACATTTTCCAAAAATGGTGTGCCAACTTACCCTCCTGCCAGCAGTAGAGGTGAGTTCCTGATATTCCACATCCTAGTCAATGTTTGATATAAACTGATTTTTAAGAAAATATTTGACTATTCAATGGCTGGAAAAAGGTATCACATTATATACCCTGTTTTCCCCAAAATAAGACCTAGCTGGACCATTAGCTCTAATGCGTCTTTTGGAGCAAAAATTAATTTAACTCCTGGTATGATATGATATGGTATGATATAAGGCCCGCTCTTATATTATAGTAAGATAACACTGGGTCTTATATTAATTTTTGCTCCAAAAGATGCATTAGAGCTGACGGTCCAGCTAGGTTTTATTTTCAGGGAAACATGGTAGGTCTATGGGTGACTTTTCATTCTCTAAAAAAATTTACAAAGAACACAAATCACTTCTGATGTAATAAAAAATAAAGTTTCTTTATTTAAAAAAAAAAGTTGATGTGGAATCCAACAACAATGCTTACCTCTGATTTTTCCAACATTTTTTTCTATTGGTTTCAATAGTTAATTATATCATCTACAAATAATAGCAGTTTTACCTCATTTGTTTCTATCTTTATTCCTTTTTTAAAAAAGTGATATTAGAGCACTCCTTGGCTCAAAACCTTACAATGACTGCTCATCTTACTCAAAGCCAACCTCCTTGCAATGTTTAGGAGGCCTTACAAGGGTCGCCTTACACTTCTGACCTCAGTTAGCTGCTCTTGACATTGGTTCTATTGCTACCATCCTATGCCTGAAACTTGCCTGGCACAGTTTGCCTCGGGGCCTTTCCAAGATCCACTGTGTCTGCATGAGCTGAGAGCGCAGAGTTCCTTAAATTTTGCATCCTAGGACCTCACTTGCCTCTCTCTACTCGAGGCTCTTCTTCACAGTTAATTTTATGTCTTCCTGGAAAGTTCTTACCTCAAATAACTGTATGGCTTACTCTCTCCTTTCTTTCAGGTCTTTCCTAGATATCCCTTTGTGAGGATGTTTAAAATGGATACTGCACACCTATACAAATACTTTCTGTAAGTCTTTCTTTTTCCTCTCAGCTTTATTGAGATAATATTGACATATGACATTGTGTAAGTTTAAGGTATATATGTGATGATTTGACAGAAGTATGCATTATAAAATGTTAACACAATAAGGTTAACACATTTTTTGATCTCACATAATTACCATTTTGTTGTCGTTATGGTGAGAACATTAAAACTCTACTCTCATAACTACTTTCAAGGATGCACTACAGGATATCACTACAGTCACCATTGAAGTACCCCCCTTGGGGAGCTATGCACCCACAGCAGCACCCACCAAGTCCACCCTTCAAAGCAGTTTTGGAATTCTTTTTCTGGAATGGCCATCAGAGCTGTCATCGTATTACCCTTGATGTCCTGAGTGTCTTCAAAATGTCTTCCTTTAAATATTTCCTTTATGTTTGGGTAAAGAAAGAAGTCATTGGGGGCCAGATCAGGTGAGTCGGGAGGGTGTTCCAAAGCAGTTGTTTATTTACTGGCTCAAAACGCCATCACAGAAAGTGCCATGTGAGCTGGTGCATTGTCGTGATGCAAGAGCCATGAATTGTTGGTGAAAAGTTCAGGTCATTTTCATCTTTTTCACACAGCCTTTTCAGCACTTCCAAATAGTAACCTTAGTTAATTGTTCATCCAGTTGGTACAAATTCATAATGAATAATCCCTCTGATATCAAAAAAGGTTATCGTTTTGACTCTTGATTTGGACTGATGGAACTTTTTTGGTTGTGGAGAACTGGCTGACTTCCATTGTGCACTTTGACACTTTGTTTCAGGGTTGTATAGGTACATCCAAGTTCCATCACCAGTGATAACATGGCCCAAAATATCATCTTGTCTTTCCAAAAGGTCTTGGCAAACTTCGACTCTCCTTTGCTTTTGTTCAGCGGTGAGCTTCTTTGGGACCATTTTTGCATACACCTTTCTCATGCCAAGATTTTCAGTTAAGATTTTCTAACTGTTCTCTATCAATGTTTACTTGGTCTGTTATGCTTCTCACAGTCAGCCAACAATTTTGACGCACAATTTGACAAATTTTTGCAATGTTTTTGTCAGTTCTGCTCATTACTGACCACCCTATCCTTTCTTCATCAGTAAAACCTCTCTCCCCTCAGTAAGACGTTTAATCCATTTGTATACTGCCGTTTTCTTCATGGCATCATCCCCATTAACTTTGACTAACATGTCCCTGATTTCATTTCCACTCTTGACAAGTTTAGAAATTTAATGTTTGTTCATTGCTCTAATTCAAGCTCAGACATTCTAACAACGGCACACAAAAACACGCAACAACAATAATGAACGCCACTCAGCAAGACACTGCCACACATCAACATGAACAAAGCTGTTCTGATTGGGTGTTTTCTTCTACCTTATCTTCCAAATGATTTGATCCTCTGCATCATCTAATCCACTGTTGACTCCTTCTAATGTATTCATTTTACTTATTGTATTTTTTTCATATCTGACTTTTTAAAATGTTTTCTATTTCTATTTTTATGTTTCCTAGCTCTTTGTGGAAGTTCTCACTGAGGTCATTGAGCATCCTTATAACCAGCATTTTGAATTCTGTATCGGATAGATTGTTTGTCTCCATTTTGTTTAGTTCTTTTTCTGGAGTTTTTCTCTGATTTTTCACTTGGGATATGTTTCTTTGTTTCATCATTTTGGCTGCCTTCCTGTGTTTGTTTTGCTTTATTAGGTAGAGTTACTATGTCTCTCAGTCTTGGTAGAGTGATCTTATATAGTAGGAGTCCTGTGGGGCCCAGTTGCACATTCTCCCTTGTCATATAAGTTGGTTGCTCCAGCTGTATCCCTTGTGTGGGTTGTGTGTGCCCTCCTTTGTTGTTGAGCCTTGATTGCTGTTGGCATGTCAATGGAAGGGATTGACTCTCAGGCTGATTGGGTGGGAGGACTAGCCGTGACTACAGTGGACGAGCTGTTGTGCAGGTGCTGATCCTAAGGAGCAGAATTCACTTTAGTGGAGTGCTGGTGCCTGCTGCTTCTGCCCTTGGGGTGTTGTTTGTGGAGGTGGT
Source organism: Rhinolophus sinicus (assembly GCF_057876585.1). Lineage (NCBI taxonomy): Eukaryota > Metazoa > Chordata > Mammalia > Chiroptera > Rhinolophidae > Rhinolophus > Rhinolophus sinicus. The sequence goes on along the minus strand of NC_142502.1, from coordinate 121,024,375 downwards.
TTGGTGGTGCTCTGGTGTGATCTGAAGCTGGCCACTGGATGTATTGGTTCTGGGTCCTCTTCAGGGTGGGAATTCTGGTACAGGTCAAGATCAGCTGATGCCTGTGCCCTGCCCAGGGCCAATTAGTATGAAGTACAAAGTGATATGCATATGGTTGCCACTTGTGCTGGGCTTGGAAGTATCTAGGAAAAGCTAAGCTATAAAATGAGGCCAGCTGACGCTAATCACATGTTGGGTGGGGTGGGACCTCAGAGAATCACCAGGGTGGGGCTAGTGGTGTTAGCCAGGTTGATGCAAACTCAGCTATTGTGGCTGACTGTGTTTGCAGGCTACAAGGTGGGAGGGCTCAACAAAGAAACAATGCCTCTGCCAGAACTTCTGCTTGGGAGAAAGCTGCCTCTCCAGTCCTCACTCTGGAACCAGACAACTCAGTTCCTTCCTGTATGTCCCTGGTTCCTTTCAAGCTGTTGCCCGAGTGCTGGAGCTCAGAGCAAGTGAGTTCCTTAGCAATTAAGTCCATGTGGGGGCCCTTTAAGAGGAGTGACTGGGACTCTAGCTGCCCTCCATCTCACTCAGCCACAATCTCTGCTGGTTTTCACAGCCAGAAGTTGTGGGGACTTCTCTTCCTCACACGGTGGTCTGGGCTGTCTGGTGTGGGGCTGGGACCTCTTGCTTCTCAGAGGGGACCTCCACATTCCAGATATCCCTCTTGATTTTTAACTGCAACATGTGGGTGTGGGTCCACCCCATTTTGCATCTTTGTCCCTCCTACCAGTCTCAACATGGCTTCTTCTGTATGTCTTTAGTTATAAGACTTCTGTTTAGCTAGACTGCAGGTGACCCTCAATGATGTTTTGTTTGTTTGTTTGTTTGTTTTTCTGTAGTTTAGTTATAATTCTGATGTGGTCATGGAAGGAGGAGAGCGCAGAGTTTAACTCCTCTACCATCTTGACCAAGAGCTTTAGAAAAATGTCTGTTCCTTTTCTTTGCCCATATTTAATTAGATTGTTTTTAATTGGGTTGGGTTTTTTGTTGTTGTTTTGTCTTTTTATTTTGAGTTGTATGAGTTCCTTATGTGTTTTGTATATTAACCCCCTATCAGATATATGATTGGCTAATATTTTCTCCCATTTTGTAGGGTGCCTTTTTAATATGATTGTTTCTTTTGCTGTGCAGAATGTAGTCCGACTTTTTGATGATTTTCTTTTGTTGCTTGTGCTTTTGTTGTCATACAAAAAATATTGCCAAGATTGATGTCAAGTAGTGTAGTCCCCGTGTTTTCTTCTAGGAGTTTTATCATTTCGTGTCTTAAGTTTAAGTCCTTAACCCAATTCAAATTAATTTTTGTGAGTGGTGTAAAACAGGATTCTGATTTTATTATTTTGCATGTGGATATCCAGTTTTCCAAACGTCATTTATTGACCAGACTATTGTTTTTGCATTGAGTATTCTTGGCTCCATTGCCAAGTATTAATTGATCATATACACTGGAATTTATTTCAGGTCTCTAGATTCTGTTCTATTAGTCTATGTGTCTGTTTTTCTGCCTGTACCAAACTGTTTTGATTACTATAGCTTTGTAACATAGTTTGAAATCAGTAGGTATGATGCTTCCAACTTTGTTCTTTCTCAAAATTGCTTTGACAATTCTGGGTATTCTCTGGTTTCATGCAAATTTTAGAATTTTTTTCTCTTTCTGTGAAAAATGCCATTGAAATTTTGATAGGAATTGTGTTTACTCTATAGATGGCATTGGGCAGTATGGACATTTTAGCAATATTAACTCTTTTGATCCATAAATACAAGATATCTTTTTATTTATTTGTGTCTTCTTTAATTTCATTCATCAGTATCTTATAGTTTTCAGCATACAGATCTTTCACTACTTTGGTTAAATTTATTTCTGTGTTTTATTATTTTTAATGTTATTGTAAATGGGATTGTATTCTTTATTTCTTTTTCAGATAGTTCATTGTGGGAGTGTAGAAATGCACTTGCTTTTTGTATACAATTTTGTATCCTGAAACTTTACTGAATTGTTTGAGTAGTTCCAACAGATTTTTGGTTGAGTCTTTGGGATTTTCTTTCTATACAAGATTATATCATCAACAAATACAGATAATTTTACTTATTTTCTTCTAATTTAGATACATTTTATTTCTTTTTCTTGCCTAATTCCTCTGGCTAGAACTTCCAATACTATGTTGAAAAGGAGTGGTGAGAATGGGTATCCTTGTCTTGTTTCTGATCTTAGAGAGAAAGCTGTCAAACTTTCATCCTTGTGTATGATGTTAGCTGTAGGTTTGTCATACATGGCTTTTATTATGTTGAGGAATTTCCCTTCTTTACTCAATTGGTTGAGAATTTCTGACATGAAAGAATGTCAAATTTTGCCCAATGCTTTTTCTGCATTATTGAAATGTTTATATATATTTTTGTCTTCCATTCTATTAATGTAGTTATCACATTTATTGATTTGCATATGTTGAAATATTCTTGCATCTGAGGGATAAATCTTACTTGATAATGGTGTACGAGCCTTTTAATGTACTGTTGAAGTTGGTTTGCTTTTTTGTTGTTGAGAATTTTTGCAGTTATATTATCAGGGATATTGGCCTGTAATTTTATTTTCTTGTGTTGTACTTATCTGGCTTTGGTATAAGTGTAATGCTGGTCTTACAAATTAAATTTGGGGGTATTCCCTCTTTTTCAAATTTTTTGGAGAGTTTGCAAAGCATTCTTCTTTAAGTGTTTGGTAGAATTCACCTGTGAAGTCTCTGGTCCTGGGGTTTACTTTGTTGGGAGATTCTGATTATTGATTCATTCTCTTGTTATTGAGCTGTTCAAATTTTTAATTTACCCATAATTCAGGCTTAGTAGATTGTATATGTAAATATATATTTCATATATAGGAATTTATATATTTTTTTCCAGGTTGTCCAATTGGCATATAATTGGTCATATTAGTCTCTTATATTTTGTATTCTTGAGGTATCTATTGTAATGTCTCATCTTTTATTTGTAATTTTATTTATTTTAGTCCTCTTTTTTTTCTTGATAAGTCTAGCTAAATGTTTGTCAATTTTGTTTTTATTTTCAAAATGCCAACTTTTAGTTTCACTGATATTTTCTATTGTTTTCTGGTCTCTATTTCATTTATTTTTGGTCTAATCTTTGCTATCTACTTCCTTCTGCTAAGTTTGGGCTTAGTTTGTTCCTGTTTTCCTAGTTTTGAGGTGTAAAATCATTTTGCTTATTTGTGATGTAATGTAAGCATATATCACTATATACTTTCCTCTTATCACTGCTTTGGTTGTATCCCATAATTTTGATCTAGTGTGTTTACATTTTCATTTGTTTTAATATGTTTTTTATTTCCCTTTTGATTCACCATTCACCTATTGGTTGTTCAGGAATGTTTTGTTTAGTTTCCACATATTTGTGAATTTTCAAGTTTTCCACTGTTATTGACTTCTAGTTTCATACCATTGTAGTTGGAAAAGATACTTAGTATGATTTCAATCTTGTTAAATTTGTTGAATTGTTTTGTGACCTAACATGATATATCTTGAAGAATGTTCCATGTGTGCTTGAGAAGAATGTATATTCTGCTGCTATTGGATGCAATGTTCTCCCTATGCTTCTTAGGTTCCTCTAGTCTAAAGCATATTTGAAATCCAATGTTTTCTTATTGATTTTCTGTCTGGATAATCTATGCATTGTTGTAAGTGGGATATTGAATTCCCCTACTATTATTGTATTGCTTATTACTCCCTTCATATCTATCATAATTTTTAAATATATTTAAGGTCTCTGATGTTGGGTACATAAATATTTATAATTGTTCTATCTTCTTGATGATTTGACTCTTTTAACATTTTATAATGATCTTCTTTGTTTCTTGTTACAATTTTTTGACTTAATGTGTATTTTGTCAGATATAAGTATGGCTATCTTTGTTCTCTTTTGGTTTCCATTTGCATAGATTATCTTTTTCCATCCCTTCACTTTGAACATACGGTGTCCTGAAGTGAATCTCTCATAGCCAGAATATAGTTGGTATTATTTTTAAATCCATTCAGCCATTGTAGGTCTTTTTATTGGATAATTTAATTTATTTATATTTAAAGTAATTATTGATAGGTAAGAATTTACTATTTACTGTTGCCATGTAGTTTGTTGTTTTCTTTTCTGGCTGTTTTATTGTTTTGTTTTGTTTGTTTGTTTTTGTTTTTTTCCTTTCTTCCTCCCTTGCTGTCTTCCTTTGTGAATTGGTTATTTTCTTTAGTGATATAGTATAATCACTTTACCTTGTATGCATCTACTATAAATTTTTGTTTTGTGGTTACCTTGAGGCTTCCTTGAAATATTTTATAGGTACAACATATATTTTAAGATGATAACGACTTAAATCCAATTGCATAAAAACACTCTACTCGTTTACTGCCCCCTCAACATTTTATGTTTTCAATGTCACAACTAACATGTTTTTATGTTGTGTATCTATTAACAAATTATTGTAGCTATAGATGTTTTAATATTTTAATCTTTTAAGCTTTTTATTAGTGTTAAGTGGTTAACACAATACCACGTGTAGTATTAAAATATTTTGAATCTGACTATATACTTACTTTACTGGTCTGCTTTATATTTTTATATGTTTTTTTGTTAATAATTAGCATCCTTCCCTTTATGCTTAAAGAATCTCTTTCAGCATTTCTAATAATGCAAATCTACTGATGATGAACTCCCTTAGTTTTTTTTTTGTTGTTGTTAGGAAAAGTCTTTATCTTGCTTTCATTTCTGAACAACTTTTCTAGGTAAAGTATTATTATTTGAAAGCTTTTTTTTTTCTTTCTGCACTTCGAGCATATTATCCCATTTTTTTCTTGGCCTAGAAGGCTTCTGCTAAGAAACCCACTGCTAAGAAATGCTAAGAAACTATGAAGTTTCTCTTGCATGAGAGAATTACTTTTTTCTCTTACTTCTTTTAAAATATTCTATGTGTCTTTGACTTTAGAGAGTTTTATTGCAATGTGTTTCAGAGAAAATCAATTTGGATTAAAATTTTGGGGTGTCCTATTACTTTTATGAGTTTGGATGTCAAAATCTTTCCCCAGGTTTGGGAAGTTCTCAGCCATCATTCCTTTAAATAAACTGTCTACCTTTTTTCCCCTTTCTTCTACTTCTGTGACTTCAATGATGCATACATTGTTTTTCTTCATGGTATCTCTTATGTCCCATGGGCTTTCTTCATTTTTCTTTCTTTCGGTCGGTCCTTCCTTCCTTCCTTCCTTCCTTCCTTCCTTCCTTCCTTCCTTTCTTTTCTTTTTCTATTTCTTTTGTTGTTGTTGTTGTTGTTGTTGTTGGTCTTTACTTCTTCTGATTGGACAATTTCAATTGATCTCTCTTCAAGCTGATTGAGTCTTCTGCTTAGTGAAGTCTGCTGTTGAATTCTTCAGTTCAGTTATTGTATTATTCAACTCCAAAAATTCTGTGTAGTTCTTTCTCATGTTTTCTATCTGTATGTTGAACCTCTCAGGTTTTTTGTTTTGGTTTTTTTGCATTGTTTTCTTAATTTCATTAAATTGTTCTTCTGTGTTCTTTTATAGCCCTCTAAGCATGTTTAGAACAATTATTTTGAATGTTTGTCAGGAAATTCATAGATTTTCATTTCTTTGGAGTTAATTATTTGAAGTTTACTGTGTTTCTCTGGTGTTATCATGTTTCTCTGATTCTTTGTGACCTCTGTAGTCTGTCATAGATATCTGCACATTTGAAGAAGCAGTCACCTGTTCTGACTTTATGGATTGACTTCATTAAAGAAAGAACTTTACCTGCAAGTGGGGACATGCTGGAATGTGCTGTAATTCTGGGTCCAGTTGTGTAGGTGGTGAGTGCAGAGGTGTGTAGTGAAGGTGAATCAGGCAGAAGGCGTGATGTCTCTTGGTCTTAGGCTTCTGGCGTCCACAACATGGACAACTGTGAGGTCTTTGTATAGTGCTGTGTGGCTTCAAGGGTTATTGGGGTCCTCAGTGACTCGGGACTAGGGACAGTAGTGATGGTGGCTGGAGCCAGTGGTGTGGAGACACACGGATGCAGGGGCCAGCTGTAGTTGCCTGTGCAGTGGCATGAACTGTTGGAAACATGCATGTAGTGGTGGGGCAAGGTCCAATAAGAATGACTGAGACCAACTGTAGCTACACTCGCAGCTATGGGGACCCTAGCTGTTGGCATGTTCTACTGTGGATGCTGGACCTTGCCATGGGTGCACACAGCAGAGGCTGGTGTAAGGAATCAGGCCAAGAGCATGCAGGTGCACAAGTAGACGGGCTAGCTGCAGGGGAGCCCTATGGTGCCAGGCAGTGAGACGAGATGGGGCCAGAGTCAGGCCCACAGGCAGCTTTGGGGAACCCCAGGTTGTAGGCCTGAACTCCTATGCCACACAGCAACCCCCCAGGTGCGTGGCAGTGGGGTTGTCAAAATAAGTGTCAGGTTGTCAGCGGGCAGAAACATAGCTGAAGAGGCTATCCCCAATGTGCACACAATGATGGGGAGTGGCTGAGGGGGTATAGGCTAGTGTCTTGCTCTTGTACAACCACAGAGGCTAGGGTTGGTTGTCAGTATGGGTGCTGGCTCCTAAAAGGACAAGCAAAAGGCGGGGAGTCAGGAGGGGCTTAGGATGTTGGTGTCTAGGAATACAAATACCTTTGGAGTGAAAACCAGTAAAATCCGCTAGGTGTTCATGGTGGCTATGCTAGCCTTTGATTTCTTCTGTGGCATAAGCTGCTGGAGTCATCTGCAGAGCAGGTCACTGGAGACCTTCGTTGCTCCTGTGGCATGTGTGTCTCAGCTTTGCTGGTCTCTGGGTGAGAGGAAACTGAAGCAGATTCTGTGGGCTGGCGAAGCTGCTTGGTCACTCTCATCTCCCTTTCCAGGTGAGGGCAACACTTTCTAGGTGAGGAGCTCTGTCTTCTGTTCTGCCAAGCAATGGAGGGATCAATGGTATGGGCAAAACAAAGCTAGTTTATTTTCCTTTTTGTGTGGTTATTCTCAGGGTTTATTTTTTGTTATTGTTGTTATTCCACTGTGTTACTGAAGTTCTTAAGTAGATTCCAAATCTGTCTCAGAGCTCTTTTTGGTCCAGACATTATATTTATTATACTCAATAGTAATCAAATTTGCCCTTTGGAAAGAGTTACTATATTTCAGGGTTGTTGGCAATACATGCACCCTTGAAAAGATACTCAAAAACAAAGGCAGCTAATGCGTCTGCCCATAAGATATGCAGAAATGTGAGAGACCCGTGGGAAATTGTTTCCTGACAATCTCCTTTATTATCAGAGAGATTCCTTGAAGTCATAATTTACTAAGTTATTTGTTCTATTTTGAACCATAAATGAAAGTAGAATATAATCTAATATATATTTGGAAGTGCTGAAAAGGCTGCATGAAAAAATTAAACCTGAACTTTTTGCCAACAATTCATGGCTCTTGCACATGAAAACTCATGTGAGAGCCCACTTATAGTTCCAGATGCTAATGAGAAAATTGCTCCACTTCCAATGAGCAAGAAGTTTGGAAAAACAATTTCCTTTGCTCTTAACCTTTCTTTACCTTTCTCTTTTATCTTTGCCTTTCGTTGAGGGTAAAGTCTTTGAGTCCCTAGGTTTATGCGTGAATCTCTTGTTAGGTTTTTTCCTGCTTGAACTGATCCTAGGCTTATTATCTACCTCCACAGCCTAAGTAACTCTGAGCATGGGGGTTCGTGATTTCTGGGTCTGATAGAAGCCCTCAAAATGGAAGTTAGACTATCTATTGCTTAGGGTTCTTGGTTTCACTTCATTTTTGTAATATAAAAAATCTTTAATATCAGATCAACTCAGCAATGTATTTTAAAAGTTTTTTTTTTTTTTTCCATTTTAGTGCTTTCAGTGAATCCACCCAAATATTATTTTTTGTTATAATCCTGTGTTCTCTTTTATCTTCACTTCCCTGGTGCTGCAACATTCTGGGAAAGCTTTTATCTCCTGGTCAGCACATGACAGTTCCAAGCCTCTCATGTACGTATATGTTGTCCTTTTCAATGTTTTCTCTGAGGAGCTTTTTTAGTCTCATTCTATATCCAGATAGAGAAAGGAGATAACCTACTTGGTCCTATGACTTCAGTTGTTATTTAGATAACTCCCAAATCTAAATCTTTGAAAATCCAGGCATTTATTTGTCCCTGTTCATGACCTCCTCTGCAAAGCACTCCTTTTTTTTGGTTCAGGGGGAAATTTAGAAATTACAAAAAAATATTAAGAAGAGCACCCATTCCTTACTACGCTCTTGGAAGAACTTTGTAATTCGAGATGGGACAGGTTATATTATATCACATTGACCTGATAAGGGTTATTTATGAGAAACTATCCTTTGGGACTCAATATAAAGATTATATTCTAATTCTAATAGAGTAAAGGAAATTGCAACCTAGAATGGTCAACTCTTCCCTCTCCCATTTCTATTCCTGCTCACAAGATGGCCATCTACTCTTTCTGAAAATCTCTACTCGATCACGTGCATGTTCGGGGTTCAAACACATGCTCCCTGAATTTGAAAAATTTACAAGATGCAATGTTGGATTGTAGAGTTAAGAATTTAGAAAGGAATATTGGTAGACTAGGGAGGAGAAAATTAAGACAGAAGTCAGGACTAGAAGCAACGGCAGGAGAGCATTTACCTGGGAGGTAACAGGGACCTGTGTGAGAGCCACTGCCATCATGGAGAGAATCCGATTGCCTGAGGGGGAAGTCCCTTAATCTTGTATGGAGCATGAACTGCCAGTACATGGGCTTGGGTAGGAACCAGTTTTCCATCCTTCTTTTCACTCTGTGTAAACTTCAGAGTTCAAGGTTGGGGCCTGGAGGAAAACAGCTTCCTTTCACATCCCATATGCAAGGATTAGAGGAAACTTCAACCATCACGGTACTCCTTGCTTTGCAATGTAATTACCAATTTTCTTATTTTACTTCCTTACTGTATTCTAATTTAAAAGTGGAGAGTGGCATTTGTTTACCATCATCGACTAGATTCTAATACATGGCATGTTTTATTGGAAAACAAGATGAAGAATTTTTGACTACACTTCTTTTTATGAAAGACTGGACATAAAATAGCAGTATTAGGAAAATGTATATTTATTTTACTGAGAGATTTCTGAAGGCTCAGCTGGATTAACTAAGAACAATGGCTGCCTTCCTCCATCCCTGAATAGTGAAGGTTGTACTTTTTAAAAACAAAAATTTAAGTTTTTCTTTGTTATTTTAATGTTAGTTATCAAACATAGAATCAGAGAGTTATATATTCATCAACTACCCACCAAGCATGGAATTTTGCATTGGAGTGGCATTTGTTCTTATTCAACAAAATCAGTGAGTACGTTTGGGGTGAGTAGAAAGTTAGTTCCTGATGGAGGGATGGAAGAGAGAGAGACTAAAAAGAGAAATAAGTGTGATTCTCCACATGTAAAGAATATCCTAATGAAGTTTTGACAGATGTAACACCTTTATAAGGCCATTTGTTTTCATAGAATCATCTTTGTGGCTACATGCCTAAGACACACCTTATTTTCCTACCTGACTCAGTTTGTCCAGGAGACAGCCCATGTAACCGCTTTGCTTATTGTTCTCCCCAGATAGAAGAAGAGAGTGAGAACAAATCTTTATACTAGTATGTACCAACTCTGTGGAGAAATGCCCCAGGCATTGAGCCATAAAGAAGTTCCACACGACTTTATAAGATGCTTAGAAAGAAAAGAGGCTGTAAGATGAGGGACAATCCCAGCAAAACACATGAGAGGGAGCTGATTTCTTGGTCTGCTTTCTCTTCTCTCTTCTCTATCCCTCTTCATATGACTATTTGGCTAATCCATGAAAAGGGCACTTCACCTATCAGATGGGCTTTAAGGATATAGCATTACTGAAATGATGTCAGTAGAGATTTATTTGAAATGATAGTACTATTCAGAACATATAAAGTATGTCAAATATTAGCTTGTCCAAAATGTATAAAGCGGACTTAGAATCTATTTTTTTTCCCCCTTACAAAAGCTTGGCTCTTTCATGAAGTCATGAATATTTAGTTTCAATGTGGGAAATTCACACCATTACATGGAAAAATAGATTCCTCTTAGGAGATCCTCGCTAAAGTATTCAAAAGGCTTTCTGGCTTTGGAGGTGAAAGAGATACCATTTTTCTTGCCATTGACACAGTGTACAGTCACCTAGTTATCTTTTTCTTTCAATCCTACACAGCAAGAGGCATTTTGGCTGTCAAGCAGTGATACTCTATCAGGTCAACCTTCACAAGATGAGTGTTAGAGAGCAGCGTGACCACACCAGCCAATGATGTCTTCCCAGGGCTCCCTTCTCCCTTCCCCTCCCCTCTTTTTCCTTAAAAAAGAAAGTAAAATTGTTTTGTGTAATCAAAGATGACCTCATCTTTATATTGGTTTAATATGTTTTATCCAAGAATAATGGCTAGAAACATTAAACTCTGCTATTGATCACTGGAGTGGGAGCCAGGAAATTTTGATTTGTTTCTTGTCTCCACAATCCTATGCTGAATAAATTTAAGTAAATCAGCTGGTGTCTGTATCTGAGCTTCTACAGCAATCACATGAGGGAAGCAGTATTCATTGTACCTTCACCTTTGGAAAATTGGTCAAGGAATGTACGCAGTGTACGACTGTGCACGTGCATGAGTGCAAGTGTGAACGTAAATGACTGTGATTAGGTGCTTTTGTGTGGAGCAGGAAGATTTACTGGTCCCTAAACCTTATGTCAATGTGCAATGCTTTATGTGATTATTATTTTTATTTTACTATAGGGTGGTTTATAAAAAGTAAATGCCACTTGATATAGACTGTGTATTTTCTGAATTTCAGCTAAGTTAGGGAGACTTTAGTTACCTTAGAATGTTCCTTAGAATGTTTAGTTACCTTAGAATGTTCATGTTTGAAAGTTTCAAAGCAATTGGCCAATAAAACTTCATCCATTGATACTACGTTCAGTCAATACTTAAGAGCCTTTTATGTTTTTGTAAACTAAGATTTATATATTCTAATTGTCAAATTTTATGGTGAGATCTTACTTTAATATCTGTGATTGCCATCATTTTATATGTAAGGAAATGGAGGACTCTTGAAATTCTGTAATTTGACCAAGTGAGCAGTGTCAGAGCTGGGTCTGGAGAACAACATGCTTGGTGACAGTGTTTTGAGGAAAACCTATTTCCAGGTTGTTTCTCTACACAGAAATTATTTGCTTTATTCTCATTAGATAGGGTCAGTAGCTAGTATGTCAACCCCCCAGGAAGTGTGTTCGATTTTTCCCCAAATTCCTGTTCTCCAGAATAAGTTTTGCTGTTTCTTTAGACTAAGGGTTTATGGATGTCTAATTTTTTTTTTCCTCTCTCAGATTTCTCAATGGAATCTGTATGTGCCTGGGTGGGCTGTTGAGAGCTGTCATTTTTAATGTCAAAAATAAAATGTTGCATTTAGAGGTAATTTCCATCAAAACAAGTCACTGAAAAATAGACTGAATGTGATGGTCACCCTTAGAGTCCAGATATTAGTGTCCCAAATATCAGAATGCATCAGAAGAGTAGAGCATATGTCCTGGAAGAAAATCCATGACCCACATTTTGGGAGTAACTGTGGAAATGTTCAGCAAGTCCTGGTTCCTTAGGAAAGCACTGTGCTTAAAGCCTATGTTTAAAGCCTCATATGTTTAGAGTTGATAGAATGTCTTTAATTATTAGTTTTAATAATACTATGAACATTCTAAACATGTGAATATTAGTTTGCTAAGGCTGCCATAACAAAGTACTGCCAACTAGTGGCTTAAACAACAAAACTGCACCGTCTCCCAGTTCTGGAGGCTAAAAGTGTCAGCTCTAGGTGCTGGCAGGTGAGGACTGTGAGGGAGGGATCTATCCAGGCTTCTTGGAAACATCTGTGTCCTTCATGTGTCTTCTTCTCACATCATCTTCTCTTGTGCTTGTCCATCTCTGTCAAAATTTCTCCTGTTTATAAGGATGCCAGTTATTTTGGATTAATCCCACCCTAATGACCTCATTTTAACTTTATTACCTTTATAAATACCCTATCTTCAAATTAATTCACATTCTGAGGTGCTGGGGTGTAGGACTCCAACATAACTCCTGTAAGGGAACACAGTTCAACCCACATCACTATCCCTTTTGTTACTTCCTGTCTTCAAAGTATTAAATAACACAGGTATCACCTACTGTGAGGGGCTAGTGATACAAAGTGATATCCGGGAAGGAGTCTGGAGTTCCACTGAGGGAGGAAAGAGGAGAGAAGGAAGGCTACTTGGAGTTTCTGTGTTGATTGAGATTTTCATAGAATCAGGTCATTATCTCCAAGGTATCAGAGAATCAGACAGGGGATTGAAGAGTATGATGCCTCTGGTACGTAGTGTTTCTGCAGTTTAATATCTGATTTCCAGAGAGGGCTCCTTGGGTTGGGTAGGGTGCACAACACCCCTGCCTTATCTGAGAGGATCATATGCCCTCACTCAGTGATCAGAGTTCAGGGATGGAGGGAATTTGCCTCTGCTGTGTGTTGGTGCCCCGTGCCTCTAAAATATACTCTCCCTTGTTTAAGGGAGAACACAAAAGTTGGGCCAACACAAAGAGAGCTCCCCCTTGTTCAAGGAAGTATAAAAATTAATGTAAAATGGAGGTAAAATGAAGAAGAACACATTAAATTATTGTGAATATTTAGGTAGAAAGAGAAAAGATAAGGCTCAATGAGAGAACAGGAATTTTTGAGATGGGCAAAATGTAACACAGTTAAACAAAAAAGACACTTTAAATAAACATATGTAAAATGTCCAATATCCATTCCAGCGTAAACTTTTAGTAACATAAGATAACAGGCTACCATTAAAGAGTAATGTGTTAGCATTATTACTCATTAAACTGTTCATTATTATAATTTCCCTTTACGGTGCTGAGTTCTTACTGATAAATCTTAATAGGTCAGGTCATTCTGTGGTGATAAACAACCTGCACATCTTCCTGCTTTAAAACAATGATGTTTATTTTTGCTCTGCCACATGTGTGTTTGGAAACTGTTCTCTAGGCCTCTTCACTCTAGGGTGATGAGTGATGAAGCAGCCACCATCTCAACTAGCAGAGAGTTTGGCAAGTTATTCCATCTGCCTTCCATTTCTGGTATGTCTTCATTCCTTTTTACTCTTGGTTTCAAATTGACTGGTTCTTTTGTGAATTTCTTTCTTTCTGGGGTGACCTGTTAAATGTAGCTAATAGTAACCAACACAGGCTACCAACATCCCATTTTCCAATCTCTTCTCTGAGAGCTAGAATCCGTTAGGCCACATATCTCCCTTCTGAAACCATTTTAGCCAACTATTTTCCATGGCATGACATATATCACCAACTGCCAGCCTCCACCAAGTTCCTTTGCCAAGTTGCATAATAATTATCACACTTAGTCTGTGACCAATATTGTACTAAACATTTCTCTTACATTATTCTTTTTAATATTTATCCACTTCTTTATTATATGATCATTATTCACCCATTAAGGAAATCAACTTAGAAAATTTAAGTGCATTATCTAAGGTTACACACTAGTAAGCTCATCCATTGTCACTGCTCTATAAATCAACCCTGATTTTCCTTTTCCTTTTCCTTTGTTGGTGGCCATTTGAAGTTTTCTAATTTTGTCTTTATAGACAATAGACATCCATATGCACCTGCGTGAGAGGGTTTTATAAGACATAAAATGAGGAACAAAATTGCTAGATTATACAGCATATATTCTATATAGCAAAGTATTATATAACTAGCAATGAGGGATATGTCTATATAGTGTTACATTGGTGGTTAAAATGCACGCCAGAGAAAAGAGTGTAGTGTGCTACTATTAACATTTATCTAAGAAGAGAAAGAGTTATGACTGCTCACACACACACACACACACAAACACACACACAAAGAGTGTACATGTAAATGTACATACACAAAACATACTGCACTATGTATCTATATTGTACATTTCATATATAAGTAAATATACATATTTACTTATATTAAATACATATGTGCTTATGCTAAAATATCAGAATAAACAAATTTTTTTTTAAAAATGTTGCTTTCCAAAAGGGGAAGCAGGAGGGAGAAGAGAGGAGGGGATAGGAAGACTAGTTGGAATTGATTTCCGTGTGTGGTATAAAGCAGGAATTTACTACATTTTTTTCTCCACGTGTGTAAACAATTGTTGCAAAACTATGCATCCTTACCCAACTGATTTACCATATCACATACCAGTCAGGTTTGTATACATTGTGTGAGTCTGTTCTGAGCATTGTTTTTTTCCGTTATGCTATCTGTTTATCCCTGCACCGCATCATTCTATCCTAATTGCTATTGCTTTATAAAAAAGATCTTGCTCTCTGGTAGGGCAAGTACCCTAACTTGTTTTTCTTTCAAGTGCTTTTGATTTGTTCAGGTCATTGTGCCTCCATAAAAATCTATCTGTTGGCCTACCAAATTTCCCTTCATCTGTGTTTAATGTGGTGTTTAACTCACCCATTGTTTAAATTTAATGAAATGTTTTTTATTAATAGATGTTTTCTTTGTTTCCTTTTCAAATATGTTGAATTTTTTAATACTGGGTTCCTTTCTCAAGTTTTAAGCCTATCTGAATTTTATTTCCTTTATTATTTTAGACATAAGTATTTTTAGAATTTATGTCTGATCATTCCATTATCTGAACTTCTTGGAGAGGGGGACTTAGATATTTCTTAGTTATGTGATAATCTGGGATGGATTTTCCTGCTAATTTCTCAGTTTAAGGTTTCCTAAACCTTGCAAGTCATATAAATTGAAGCCCTAAGCTCAAATGGAGGTACTATTATGGTTATGAATTTTCAGAGGATAAATTTTCCCTCCAGGCAAAGTCAAGATCATGATAAGCTCATTCATTCCTTTATCTTTTTGGATGAGGGACTGTTCTTCCTAAACTATCTTTATGCTAAAGGTAAACTCTAATCCACTTTTAGGTACCATCTTGGTTCCAACTCTTCACCTTGTCTTCTGTATTTCATAGCTACTGAAATACACATTGCTTGGTTACACAGACAAGCAAATGCCATCACGACTGTTAAAGCATTAGCACCTACCGATCACGTAGGTTGTTGCTTCCTCTATTTTTGGAGTCAATGGATTTTCCTGTCTTTCTTGTAATGTCAGTTATATATTTAAGACTCTATGTCATATTGTATTGAACATGCTTAGATTTATTCAGTCACGTGGTGAATAGTTATCCTTTTGGAAAAAAAACCTCTTATAATTAAATCAAAGTATGTGTACTGCTTTAAGGAATTAACTTCAGACCTGGTGTTCCGGGGAAACAGAATTTCCCTTTATTTAATCTCAGATGAAATACTCAGGAGTGTGTTGGGGTTCTTTAGGCAAGATTTTTGCACTTGGGAGTAGATATAGTTAAAATAGAAAGACTGTCCAAGTGGTCGGGAAAAGTCAGGACAGCAGAAAGGTCACCAAAAGGAGCTTTTTATGCCTGGCGAATTCCCCCATCAACCACAGAGATATTATCCATACCCATATGTGCCCATGGAGAATGTCTGGAGACTTGAGAAGCAGAAACACACTGTTTCTTTCTTTAGAACATGGCCTTGATAAGTACTTTTGACATTAAAGAAACTTCATTGTGGACACCTTCCCATTTTCACATCAGTAACAACTCTGAACTCTCTGACCTATCAATTTTACTTTGAGGGATTAAGATAATCCTCATAGGCACTATTCACAAAATAAACCATTTAATTCATTTATTAATTAACTTAAAAGGCTAAATTGGGTTTTGTTAAATACATCCTAGTACAAATAAAGGATGGGGTGGTGGTTGTGGCTGGGCATAGTAGGCTGGAGGACACATTACAAATTAAAACAATAAATAACATTATTATTATTATTATTATTATTGTTATCATCCTCATCATCTCAATAAGTGTCCTATCAAAACAAAGAATCCATTGATGTACTATTGTCCTCATTAAAAACTATCTGCTTATTCTCTCCTCTCCCTTCCCTTTTCTTCCTATGTTCATTGTCTAATGACTTCCTTGGTCAAAAAAATCTTATCAAGAGCTAACAGATACCCACAAGACAAAGGAGCTTCCCAAGAAAAGAAGTGGCTCTGGTGCCTGTAGTGTCATCAGTCGTTAATCCCGGACTTACAGACTGCACGGAACTCAAGCACGTCGCACTTCAACATTAGCACCCGGTCTGCAGAAGACCCCGAGTTCCAGAACTTCAACATACGATGCGATGATTTTCTCTCAGGAAACATCATCCCTTGTACCGTCTCTCTTTTGCTTGAAATGGCAGTAAACATTTTTTTTCTCTTCCCAACCAAAAGTCTCATGAAGCCTGGCCTTTAATACCAACTTTAAAAAGCCAAACAAAAACTAAAAGCAAACGTTTTTTCCTTGCTCCGTTCTCTTCCCTTCTCTGGTGTTTGTGTCGCAAATTTTGTTTATCATGTAAAGTGTTTTCTACATTTTTTTCTCTTCGTCCCCTTTCTTAATTACATTTTTCCCAAAGTTGATCTTCTTGCTTCTCTGCAATTTTGAACTTCTGTTGCCCTTTGATGTATGTGTCTTCCTCCTCCTGTTGTTGAAAGGAATAAGTCATTATGAGGCTCTTTTCAAACTATGAAGTGGTAATAAGCAGGTTCAGAATAATTAAAAAAATCATTCTCAGTTTCCTGCCCCCTTCTATTTCTATCCTGTCACTTTTGAGGATTTCCTAATGCTACTCCAAGTCCTTATATTTACCCAGCTTAAAACGGGAGTGAAATCATTCTCGAGTTCTCCATCTCCTGTCCTCCGGCACGAGGCTCCTATCTGTCTCTTCAGGCATTTTTCATCTTCCATTAATACTTACTGAGCATCACAACATAGTAGATACTGTATTGCAGTGAAGACCATATGAGGCCACTTCAGCCACTGATAATGAAGAAAACATCTCCTCAGCAGCTCTTGACTTCTGTAATACCTTCTCTCTGTGGGTACTTGTAAGAATCCACTTCCAACACTCATTAAGACTTAAGAGAAGCTGTATCACCTTTCCTGTAGCTTTATGCTCTTCCTTGGACTATAGTGAATACTACTAAAAAACTGTTTATTCATTTATTCCTTTTCACCATGAACAACATTTATGGGTGAACAATTGAACTATGAAACCAGAAAATAATCTATTACATGATTTCTGCAAATAACAACCCTGTGTTACAACCTTGGCCCATGGCTGAAATATACCAATGGAAAGGATGCTGATTTGTGTTGGGTTCCTTCTTGTTCCTGTCCTCATATCAGCACCACATTGTTCTTTATCAAAATATCCTTTTGGTATATCCCTATCCTTCGAATGTGCCATAGCTGGAAGATCAGATAGAGCCTACCTGGGGAAAAGTAAACTGAAATCATGGTGCCCTAACCAAAGAAGACAAGGAGGCCATGCCTTGGTTTCTGGGACACAAGAACATCTTCAAATTCTCAGCATCCTTTATGGACTCTCTACAGGGACAAGGCTCTATTTTGATTATTTCCCTAGAGCATTCCGAGCACAGCTGCTATGTGATGTCAGATAGCTACAGGTCTTCCTAGCTCTGCTTTAGCAGAAATCCATGAGGTGGGGGTTGGGGAAAGAAGGGAGATATTTGGCCCTCTGTACCCCAAGATGTATTGTTTTTGCTCTCTTGTGTGGTTGGTGTAAATTTCTAGGCCAGATGTTCTTTTCAGAGGCCTCATTAAACTGTCAGGAAAATTCCCAACAGGAATAACCAGTATTTCAGTAAACAACATCTCAGAGTAGTTTTATTTATTTCCCTTCTATTATTAAAAAATGCACATGAATCTATATTTAGAATTTTTTCTTATTTCTGTACCTCCAGTTAAATGGTAATTTCATGTTATCTACTAGAAGTATAAGGGATAATATTGTGAGTTCAACATAGGTGCTATCCTTTCATCAATGTTGTCTGCAACCTGAGTTGAACATTTTGATATTTCAATATCAGATGAGGAGATAATTAAAGTAAAACTTTATTGTTTGGTTTATTAAGGTACAGTGAGTAGACATTTTGGTACATTCTAGGTTATGCTACAACTAATTATAAAATGGACTATTTCATTATCACACCTTGGATTTATTTAAATAATTATCTGCACTGGAGAAACAAATATGAAGGTGGAAATGATGGCAAATGGTTTAATTTATTTTCAACTTTTTAACAAGTTGATGTTTTGCTTATATGTGACCCTGATTTCTCTGGAGAATAAATTGAAACATATGGGAAAATTAATCTAAAGAAGCAACACAAACCAATACCGTGAGAAGTAATTATGGCGTAGTGAACACAGGGAAATATAGGATATATTCATAGTACATCTCTAACGTAATATCAATTTTGACCCTATTTTAATGGCATCCAGTAAATTATCACATAGACAAATTACTTACCATCTCTGGAAAACATTTGGGCTCACCACGTAGTTTCTTATTTATGGTCTTAATGTAGTTATGATGAATTAGAATTTTAGCTAAAATAATTAAATCTGACTCCATATTTGACTAAAAGTTCTTCTGTGGTACAGTGAAATTACAGAAGCAGTACTAGAGGAAAAGACAGTAAGAAGTAGAGTAAAATAGGAATGCATACCGAATACAGCTAATTAACTCTTAACTGTGCATATATTCTTTTTGACAAGTTGACTATATATTTTTTGAAGTTAATACTATATCAATATTTTTCCACCTTTTCATATAAAGCTTAATTGGGCTTTAAGCCACGGAATCCATTTTGTGAACTTCTCAAATAATAATCAGGGAGTAGAAAGTTGTGAAATAAACCAGTTCTTATTTCATTAGCCTTGAATTTATAGAATCAAATTCATGATTCTGGTTTTCAAATTTGCTACTGAGTTGCAATCACTAGATGAAATTTATATGAATTATCCACTTGGCTTAAGTTTTTAGTTCCCTGTACCAAAGTTATGAAGGCTGCCACTACCTCCACCTGGTCCCAGCTTCCACCCCCTAGCAATCCTTGCTTCATAAACATTTGGGCACTGTGTTATATGTATTCCCATTTTGTTTTCACAACAGTTTGATGAGAGAGATTAATACTATTCCAATTATTACTCCAGTTTTGCAGATGGCGAGGTGGAGTGACTTTTGGAAATCACATTTCTAGGACATGAAAAGCTGGGCTTTAAATCTATTGAGTTCAATTCCAGAGCTCACACTCTGAACCTCAAGGCCTTCATGGTACGTTCATCTCATGTCTGATGTGGGGTTGGAAGTACAACCTAGTGTTTGGAGCAGAGCAAATGTAAATGGCTGGCCTGGGGTCTGAACCCATGACCTTGGCCTGATTAGCACAGGGCTAATGAACTACCTCAATAATAGCAGAAGCATGTTATCCAAGTTACTCTCAAATGGTTTGATGTGTTTTTTCCAGGACAGGCTGTGAAAATCAAGAAGGTAAGTCTATTAAAATACACTCACATTTAATCACTTCAATCTTTTTTCTTTTCATATATAGTATATAATTTTTATGTCTTGCCATTTACCCTTAACAGTATAACATAAATAAACATTTTTAGCTTTACTTATTTATTTTTTTATCTAAGTATAGTTTGTATGCAATATTATATTTGTAATATTAGTTTCAGGTATACAATATAGTGATTTGACATTTTTATAGCTTAGAGTGTGATCACCCCACCAATTCTAGTAACCATCTGTGACTGTGAAAAATTATCACAATATTATTGACTATATCCCCTTTCACCTTTTTCATTCAACTTCCTACTCTCTCCCTTTTGGTAACCTTCCCTTTGTTCTCTGCTATATGAATCTTTTTTGGTTTGGTTTGGTTCATTTGTTTTATTATTATTATTTTTTAGATTCCACATACAAGTGAGATCATATGGTATTTGTCTTTCTCTGACTTATTCCACTCAGCATAATATCCTCTAGTTTCATCCACATTGTTGCAAATAGCAAGATTTCATTCTTTTTTATTGCTGTGTAATATTCCTTTTCCTAGATAATTCCAAAGACTTTGATTTAGGTATATATACAAATTGGTATATGACTTGTGTTTGTACACATATGGATTCACAAACAGGCATAGATATAGAATATGGACCTCATCATAATTGTGTATCAATGGATGCACATCTATTTATGTTCTCATATGAACGTGCATGAGTGTGTGGTGTGTGTATGCACACGTATAATGACCAAGCCATCATCAATTTTGCATTTAATTGAAACTCTTGGACTTTCTTTCTAATTACTCCTATTACCACTGAAACACTAATAGCAGAAATACTGGATACTTTGGAATGACAAATTTACTTTTATATTTTTAAAATAAAAACATTCTGTACCTTTCATTTCACAAGCAAATGTGGCAAAATCTGAAGTTCTAGTTTCTTTTCTTCTTTTAGGAACTTTAAGGGTTTCTGCATAAAGTTCAAAAATATAAAGAAAGTATTCTTTGTGCTACTTAGGCACAATGGTTTTCCTTATGTTTCAATCTGAAATATGAACACAAGGGGATATTAGAAACATAAGACTTGGAGCGGGACAAGAAACAGCTAAGACAGGATCCTTCCCAGATCTGTAATTTTTATCAGGGATGCTAACTGAAATGGAGACAATCACATGTGAAGGAGAGAAGGGTAAGAGTCATTGTATGTATTCCTCTGCGGTCTCACCGGAGAAGGAATTGCTTTTTCACCGCCAAGCATTTCTGAAACCAAGTTAGAAAGGAAAAAAATAAAAAAGATGTAAAAAAACGCTTGCCATGTTCTTAGTACCATTTGCCTTGACAGGAAAAACAACAGCATCTTGCCTCCTCAGCTTACTCCTCGTCAGTGAACTCTTCCCCAAACAAGACACTGCACATCAGCCATTTGGGATCTCTTCCATCAGTGTTGTAATGAGCTCTTCCATGCAGTTTGTACTCACTGTAAAGTGTACGGAAGCCAAGAGCAAGGAGTTGGTAATCTGGGCACCCACAGTTGTGATGAGGCATCTTCAGTGTAATCGTCCAAATCAAATATTTGGCTGTGCTTCGTCAGATGCACTGTCTCATATTGTCACTGTTGCACTGGCAGGGGAGAGGAGCTCAAACCGGAGTGTGGGCACCCAAGGGAGATGGGGGTGGGGATAGAAAGGCGGAAGCAGAGTCCTTACTGCGTGCACCATTTTCCTGCAATATCTTCTGCCCTTTGTTAATCTCAGTCTTAGCCTAAAGCTGCTGCACAACTTTGGACAAGGGCCAAATCTGCATAAAGCTAGCGAAGAATGGCGGAAAAACACACCTCTGTGTGGTCAAATTTTCCTTAAGCAGAAAACACTTTAAATACTAGTCCTCATTCTACTAGTATTTTACCATTATATTATACTATCCATTTCTATGCTATTATCCATGATGGTGACACAGTGACACGCTTTTGAAAAGTACCTTGTCAACATAGAAATTTTCACATTTGTTATTTCATTTGGTTCTAAGGCAACAGTAGAAGCTAAGAGTAAGGATACAGCTCAGGAACTGTCACCTTTGTTATAAAGGAGACCGTATGGCCTTTAGGAGGTTAATAGCTCACATAAGGATCTGGGAAGATAGTCTCAAAATCTGCGCCCACTTTCCTTAGTATGTTATGCCACTTCTCCAGCCACAATGATTGTTCATTGAGAAAAAAAAATTCCTTTTTTTTAAGAAATGTTCTCCCTCCTCTCACAAATGTGCCACCCTGTGTCACAAGTTTTGAAGACCATAAATCTCTGTGGCTCTCTTTGAAGTTCACCACAAAATTATATTTTAATTTGTGTATCTTTTCTGGTTGGGAGAGAACGTTGACTACACAAGCATAGGTTTGCATTAATATTCCTGTGTCACATCATTATTTTTGTTGTGCCTGCTTGAGTGGCCTGGGCTGACTAATTCGGCTCTGATGACCTATTATTCTTAGCTTGGTTCCTTGCTGCTCAATCCTTCTAGCACGAGGTTGTGTTTTGTTTGTTTTCATGGACCCCATGGCTCATCCAAAACCAGAAGCCTCCTCCTGAACTTTAGCCCAGTGGCTTGTGTTTTTCAATCCACTGATTCACTTGCCTGTGGGCCTGCCTACCTGCAGTTCAGAATGTCACCTGTCCTAGGTTTCCTCTTGCTGGGTTCCACCCACCTTTTGGGACCCATTCCTACTTTTTCTAGGTCTCCTGATGCTGTTTTTGTGTTCACTATCAAAATTTTCTGACATGTTGCTCTCCCTGTTAGTTCCCAGATACTCCCCAGGCTTACTTCTAGATTTTACCTACCAAAACACATGCTGTCAATTTTTAGATCTGGTTTCTATCTAGACTCCTTCATCCTAGTATAGCTTGTTGCCACGCAGCAGCCTACCCACCTGTCTCCTTGTACCTGCCCCTAAAGAAAGGAGAGTCTGTGAGACGGATCCTTTCAGGGACTTTGGTTCACTTTTGTGCTTGCACCTCATGTCTCCGTTTGGCCCCAAAGGATGGCTGGTTAGTCAATGACGGGTAAGAGCCCTCAAGGGAGGAACAACCTAAGACAGGCACAGTTGCAAATGGACCATCTGGAGAACTCATGGGGTTGACAGAGATGGGCATAGACTCCCACCTTCCCCTGGCTAAGGAGAGCGTCTGCCTCTGTGGCTATATTCCTTCCCACAACCTGCTTGGGAAGAGATTCAATGATGTGATAACATTAGTTCTCCATCTATTCATATCAGTAAGTTTCAGGATAAGGGTTTTGTCCCTTGGGGAGGTATATACAACAATTACTAAGACATCCGGTTCCAGCTGCCTGCAGGCAAGGGTGATTGGTTTGAATCAGTTTCCTAGTATAATGTGTGAAATTCACAGATTTTGAGATTAACAAGCTTTACTTCCTCATTTGTTAACCAATAAAAGCTATGCGTTGGCCAGATTCGGGGCTCTCAGTCCTTGAGGCTGGAGTCCCTTGGCCCCGCTTGCACTCTATTCTTGGCTACTGTCTTTCTTAACCCTGTGCCGCCCTTCTCACTTCCCACAGCTTTTGTCATGCAGGATGCGACAATAGCTATTCATACAGGCCAATCCACACATTGCCTAACACATAATAATAAGATAGACTCAGATTACAATAGTTCTTAAAAGTAGGTAGTTTTAGACATGATAAAGCTCGAGAAAGTAAGCCATGGTAGACCCTTAAGCAGTAGATGAGTTGATGTAAACAGCATTTAAAAAGGATACTGTACCAGCAATGTGAAGAGTAGATTGGAGAATGGAACAATAGAGAGGAGATCATCAATAACAAGTTATCTGAGTAAGAGTGAAGTAAATAGCAGATACGATTGGGATGGAAGGGGATTATGAGGGATATTGCAAAGAACAAAGTGACAACACTACATTCGTTTATTCCTTTATCATGCCCTCTTTCAGGAATTCAACACACATTTATTCAGCACATTTGTTGTGGATTAATATGTGCCCCCCAAATTCACATGGGTCAGTACTAACCCCCAGTACATCAGATTGTCAATTCATGTGGAAATAGGGTCTTGAAAGATTTAATCAGTTAAGATGAGGTCATACCGAGTAAGGTGAACCCCTAAGCCAATATGAATGGGGCCCTTATAAAAAGGGGAATTTTAGGCAGATAGACACATGTAGAAGGCAGATGATATAAAGAGGCACGAGGAGAAGGTGGCACTTAGAAGCCAAGGAGAGAAGCCTGTGGCAGATCCTTCTCTCACAGCCCTCAGAAAAGCCAACCTCATCAACACCTTGATCTCAGAAATCCAACCTCCGGAAATGTGAGACAAAAAATTTCCATTGTTTTAAGCTGCCCAGTTTGTGATACTTATTTAATGGCAGCCCCAGCAAAGTAATACAAGGTTGAATGTGACATTTTTCCAAATACTGGGAACACAGTGGAGGATGGGGGCAGAGCAGGTCTCTCTTGACTCATTATACAGGCAAATAAGAATGCACTATAATGAATGACTTTACAGAGATATGAAGTAATGGTGCTTGAGGACTTGAGAGCAATTTCATTAAAGAGATGACATTTGACCTGGATTTTAAAGAATGGACAGAAATTTGTGAGAAGAAGGAGGTAGAAAGGGCATTCCAAATAGAGACAAAGACAAGGGACCTGAAAGGATTAGGGAATAGCAAGAACACAAAAGTGATGGTGGGTATGTGTTGTGGAAGAGGGTTGAGAAATGAGGTTGGTAAGTGTAGGTTAAAATAAGGATAGAACAGCTAATGAATTCAGATTTTTTTAATCCTAAAACCAATCAGAAATAATCAGCATTTTAAAATCTAGTCAGTGATGTAAATGATTTTGAGTTTTTTGGAGGACAACTTTAACAGGGATGTTAAAGGTGGAAGAAGGGGAGAGAGGCTGGGAGCTGCGGGCTCCAATAAGAGGCTTCTTAGGTATCCAGGTGAGACATCATTAGCCAGAGGACTAAAGCAATATCAGGAAATGATAAAGGGGAAAGGCAGGCTTCTGGGGCCTCTGTGAGTAGAATAAGCTTGAATTGGAACTATGGATATAGATCATGAGTGAGGAGTGAGTGGGGACAATATTAAATTATTCTGAAGGTATAATACAAGACTTAGCATAATATCTGGCCAATAAAAGAAGCTCAACTAATGTTTTTTTGTTTATGTGGCTCCTCTCCCCAGGTAGAAGCTGAGCTGTAAATATAAGAGGTGGAATGTGTTAGGAAGAAAATTTGGAAGGCAGGAGGTTGATTTGTCCCTTTACTCATTCAAAATGTCCGTTGAGTGTCTGCTCTGTCAGAGATTGACAATAGATAGTGCTTTTCTTTTAAAACAAAGTGAATATTTTAAGAATTAGTAAAAAACATGTATTGCAATGTGAAAAATATTCTGACTTGTAGTTGGCTTACCAAAACAAAGAGATAAACAAAAAAAGAAACAGATAATTTCCATTCTACATAATTCATTCCAAAGCATTGAAAAAAAAATTTTTTTTAAACCACTGGATTCATTTTTTTTTTTTTTAACCTCATCAATTTATGGTTCAGCCACTTTGGAAAACAGTATGGAGACTCCTCAAAAATTAAGAATAGAATACCATATGACCCAGCAATCCGTCTTTTGGTATCTACCCCCCAAAATTAAAAACATTTATTTCTAAGGGTATATGTACCCTGATGTTCTCCAAGTCATGGAAACAACCTAGGTGTCCTTTGATGGATGATTAGACAAAGAAGATATGGTACATACACACAATGGAATATTACTCAGCCATAAGAAAGGATGAAATGCTGCCATTTGCAACAACATGGATGGGTCTTGAGAGTATGATGCTAAGCAAAACAAGTCAGATGGAAAAGGGCAAAAACCACATGATTTCACATGTGAGATATAAAACAGAAAGCAATACACAAACAAATAAAACAAACTTATAGACACAGACAACAGAAGGGTGATTACCATTGTTGAAGGAGTTTGGGGAAAGATGAATAAGGTAAAGGGGGTCAAATTTATGGTGACAGAGGGAGACTAGACTTTAGGTAGTGAGCACACAATGCAATATACAGATGATATATTATAGAATTGTACACTTGAAACTTATATAATATTATTAACCAATGTCACCACCATAAACTTTACAAAATACAAAATAGCAATGTATGGAAAAAAGCCACTAGCAATGTGTTTGAAACAGAATTTTTAATTAAGTAGTTGGTTGTTTGTTTTAGGGTAACAATGAAAAAGACTGGACTCAGCTGCAACTTCTTTTACTGAACTGAAAAAAAGTTGGCAGAATGGATCTCAGTAAAGAAAGAAACTCAAGGTTGAGTTGCAGGAAACAAAAATTAGTTCCGTTATTAATTTAGCTCTAAACTGGAAACAAACCAAATGTCCATCTACAGTAGAAAAGACAATTTTTGGGTTTGTTTTTTTATACAATGGAATACTACACCACAAACACAGTAAAGGAAATGCAAGTACAAAAAACCATAGATGAAATCTCACAACCTAATATTAACTGGAAAAAGCCATACACAAAAGAATACATACTATAGTGCATTCCATGTTTTGAAAGTTTTAAAACAAGTGAAAATCATCTATGGTGTTAAAAATCAGGGTAATGACTACCCTTGGAAAGTAGTGACAGGGAGGTCCCATTGCCCTTGGGATTTCTGGGATTCTGGTAATGATTTTGGTTCTCACATTGGGTGCGGGTACAAGAATGTGCTTGCTTTTCGTAAATATATTGAGTTGTTCACTTTCAATAAAACATCTATCCAATATGGAACTGGTTAGCAGCATTACTAGGCTAAAATAAATGAAATAGGATAAAATTTCACGAAAAATGAATAAACACAAGGACAAATCTTTCCTTTTTTTATTCTGAACATAAAAAATGTCCAACTCAAATCTTAAATACCAAAACTTAAATACCAAAAATGCTACTAAACCAATGAGAAAGAAGAAAAACTCCAATATAATTGTAGACTAATCTGATTGACGAATGCTATGACATTTTTATTGTTTTAGATTTATTTTTTAATTTATTGGGGTGACAATTGTTAGTAAAATTACATAGATTTCAGGTGTACAATTCTGTATTACATAATCTATAAATCCCATTGTGTGTTCACCACCCAGAGTCAGTTCTCCTTCCATCACCATATATTTGATCCCCCTTACCCTCTTGCCATGAAGTTTTTAAATGCCAGAGAGTCCAACACACCTTCCTCCTCTCTTGTCACAACAAAAGGGCTGCCACTCTCACCCTCTGAAGCCAATTTCTCCACATCAATTCCAGATCCTATCCTTTATCAGGCTTAGCCCAAAGCACTTAACTCCTTTGTCTTATTTTTTTCCCATTAACAACACTCAAGTCTCTTCTATCTGGAAAGAGTCTCCTTTGCTTTCCTCTCTGTATCTGGTTTATGTTGTACAGCCATGCTTCTAGAAAGTGTCTACCTGTCTTCTTACTCATTTTCCTCTAACCACCTTCTGCCCTCCTCACACTTTACTCAGGGCAGTCTGTCTCCTGATTTCCTGACACCACTGGAAATGCGTTTCTCAAGAATACCAACAAAATGCCTGGGCTTGACACAATAACAATTCCTAACTTATTTTACTAAAACTTTTAATTACATTTGCCACTACTGATCACTCTCTTTATGAAACAAATTCAGTCTCTGTTGTTTTTCCTTAAATTTCTTCAGTTTTCCCTTTAAAACCTCCTTCTTGATCTTTTTTCCCGCTTTGGTAAAGCCTCAGATCACTTGTTCTCAAGCTTTAATATGAAAAAATTGCATGGCTTCACCATAAGAAAGTCATTTTGTGGATTTAAAAAACATTGGTTTGATCCTAAGTCTGGCAATCCCTTGAGAATCCTGCCTTAAGTTTAATGTTCGTCAGCTATGCATCCTGGGCCCTGGGTATTTCTCATTCCACAAGACACCTAAGTGATTTCATTTACCCCTGTGACTTTAATTCCTAGCTAGACCATGAAGATTCCCAAAACTCTACCTCCATTCTCTTACTCAGTTTTCAAAGCTTATGTCCAAGTGTCTACTAATTCCCCAACTTGAATATATAGATCTATACAGATTACAGGCCCCTCAAACTTCACATGGATCAGACTAAACATGAGTGTCCCCCTTCGGCACGTGCTCCTCTGTGCTCTATCAAGTAAACAGCCAGTAGACCAGGGCAGACACCAGTGTCTCATTCCAGAGTCATCAGTCACCAAGTCTCCTTGAGTCACTCCCTAAGGACCTCCTGAACCTGTCTACTTCCCTCTAATCCCTCTGTTGCCTCACCCATCTAGGTAACTATCCTTTCGTTGTAATTATCCCAGTGACCTCCTCTGGTTCTCTGCACGTCTAGTGCTGTCAGCCTTCAATTCATTTTCCATGCTGTGGCCAGAGTGATCTTTCTAAAGTGATCTGATCAAACCATTCCTTTGCTGTGGGAGCCTCGTAGTGCCCTTCAAGTAACCTTCAGGTAACAGGATAAGTACCCTTTAGGTAACCTCCTTAATGGGGATTGTCCTGTCCATTCCTAGCCTTTGATGACCTCTCACATCTTGTTTCCATAGGTCTCCCACCCTATGCCCACTTCATACTCTGGTAGTAATAAAGGCCTTGGACTTTTTCCAGATATCCTATACTCATCTCACCTCCAGGACCCAGTGTATGGCTTTTCTTTGTCTAGTACGTGTTTGTCCCTATTCATTTTTCAGAGCTTATTTTGGAGTTCAATTTCTCTGGGAACTATTTCTTAACTTTTTTAGGCCCCTGATGTTCTCCCATTATACTCCATACATCAAAATCATAAAACCTATTACATTTCATTATAATTATTTATTTAACCATCTGCCTCCATCTGTAGGTTGCGATCTCATTAATTGGAGAGTTTGTTTATGTTTACTCACTATCCCATTAGTACCTTGCATCGTGCTTAGTTTGGTGGACAGTCAATAATTAATTGTTGGATAAATGAATAAATATTCCACCATGACAAATGAAACATAAGCAAAAGTTATTGTGGATATCTTTGCCTCCCAAATAAAAAGGGCTAACCCTCACCAGAAGAAAGCCTATTGCCTTTGTCCTATCTGGAATGTGGATGTGATTCTTAGAGGTACAACAACCATCTTGTGAACATAAAAATATCAGTCAAAGCAAGAAGTTAGAAGGAGGCAGGGTCTTGGCTGACATCTGTAAGAGGCTTTCCAACCCTGGATTACTACTTTTAGACCTGGTTTTATGCAAAAAGAGTAATTTTCTATATAGTTAATTAAGCCATTGTAAGTTGGGTTTCTATTATTTGCTGTCAAAAATATTTTCAACTCACACCCTCCTAATCCAAATCATGGATGTAAGTGTTAAATAATGAAGAGTATGGTTATGCAATAAAATAGCCATTACATTAAGAGTATCATATAACCCAAGTGTAAGCAAACTTTTTCTGTAAAGAGCTATACGTAAATATTTTAGACTTTGCAAACCAGATGGACTGTTGATAGTTACCTGTAGAGAAAAACAATCATAGACCAAAGTGTGGCTATGTTTCAATACAAAAGGGGTAGCAAAACTAAATTGAGCCCACAAGCGAGTTTTCTGATCTCTGATATAACCCAATGATGTTCAGTTCTTCAAGACATTGAAATCTTTTTTCAAATAAATATTAAGAAATACTATATAAAGAGTTGCTCTAGTTGAAGCAGCATGAATATATATATATATATATATATATATATATATATATATATATATACACTTGTGTGTATATACACACACAAACACACACACGAAGTTCTGACAATTAAGTTCATGAACTTGTTGCAACAATGTTGCTAACCTTTTTTGATATTAGAGTGATTATTCATTAGGAATTTGTACCAACTGGACAAACAGTTAATCAAGTGTACTACTTGGAAGTGCTGAAAAGGCTGAGTGAAAAAGTTAGATGACCTGAACTTTTCGCCAACAATTCATGGCTCTTGCATCATGACAATGTACCAGCTCACATGACTCTGTCTGTGAGGCAGTGTTTAGCCAGTAAACGAAAAACTGGGTTGGAACACTCTCCCTACTCACCTGAACTGGCCCCCAATGACTTCTTTCTTTACCCAAAGATAAAGGAAATATTGAAAGGAAGACATTTTGATGACATTCAGGACATCAAGGGTAATCTGAGAACAGCTCTGATGGCCATTCCAGAAAAAGAGTTCCAAAATTGCTTTGAAGCATGGACTTGGTGCTAGTGTCGGTGTAGAGCTTCCCAAGGGGAGTACTTCAATGGTGACTACAGTGATATTCAGCAATAAGGTATGTAGCAGTTTAGCTAGGGTGAGTTCACAAACTTAATTGTCAGACCTTTGTATAGTGTGTCATATAATTGTACACTTGAAACCTATATAATTTTATTAACCAATGTCAACCAATAAATGTAATATAAAAAAAAAGAAATAACATGAACACATCTGCCTTCCACACGTTTGCTCACCTTTTCCTGTATCGTGCATATAGAATGTCATGATAAATTTTTGTCAAATGTATTGATTCAAGATCTGCTGTGTAGAGGGAACATTATTCTTTGATTATGCAACTAGCAAAAACTGGCTGGTCCTTAGCAAAACTGTGTTGCTTACTCATGATCATATCTTTTCAAATTATTCACAAATTATCTTAGATTTTGGGGGAATCTATCCAAAATTCTAAAATTTCTACAATACACTTTATTTTCCTCTTTGAGAGGTTGATAATCTATCCTCCTACAAGATTCAAGGACTTTTTCTCCGTGACTCTGGGATGGAGTTAACATGTCTCTTTTCTTCTCATAGGATACAAATGACAATTACTCTAACATTTCTAGTTTGAAGAAAAATATGTTGATCTTAAAAGAGAATTGTAAAGTTCAAGTCAAACAGTTGTTCTTTTTCTTCGTCATCTGTTGACATCATCTCAACAATTTCCAATGAAGGAGCAATTCCGTTTCTTATACTATTCTAATAGGGAATTTTATTAACCTCTGGTGTTTTTAATTGAGAGAGCTATGTAAACATCTATGCTGTTTTTAGTACTCATCGGCGAGTAAAGATTTTCTATATTTCTTTTTATTTTAATTTGTTTTTTTTTTTCACTTCCACCAAGTCAAATAAATCTTATAATGAGAAGTCACCAGCTCCTTGGTCTTCCTGTCTTCACTCTTATTCTCAGAGGCAATGGTTTTCGACACCTTTAGCTTTTCTGCCTCTGAGGCCAAGATGGGCCCAGCGTGGTTCTCTCTGGGACAGATACCGGTCTGAACAGTGGCGAAGGGAGTCGCAGCGATGAGGGCCCTTGCACTGCCAAGATGGCGATGCTGAGATGGCCCCCGTCAGGCTGCTTCCCCACGCTCACGCCTACAGAGAAAAACATACAACGAGAAAAATAATAAAAAATAAAAATAAATAAATAAAAAAGGTTTTTACCTCTATATTTTTCTTGTATTGTTATTGTTATTTCTTTATTTTTTTTATATTGTATATCCTTAATGTTTCCATTTTAGATATGATCCAGTGACTTCTAATGTGAAATATGCAATTTCACTCCATATATTTTTTGTGAGTAGATTGACATTAGGTAGTAATTATATTTTATTATTTTAGAATATTATTTACCACTGATCTGTGAAGTATGCAACAATTGCATTTTATTTCTTTTATATTTTCCTTTTTTCTGATTAAAATCATTTTAGTTGTCTATTTAGTTAATTTTCTTTTTTAACACGAACGTGTGTGTATTATGCAACTTTTCCCCTTTTATAGACTATGTGACTATTATTTCAGTGAAAATCCACATCTAGGCATTAAACCACTTCTTTGATTTAATTCATTTCAATATAAATTTGTATTTCTATCATTTTCCGGACAAAGAAGTGTCTTAAACTCTTTAAATTCAATAACCCTCCTCCCATTTTTTAAAATAAAATTTAAATCTATGTATACGTAACCTCCACAAGACTTTGTCATTGCTGATTTGTTTTGTACATTCAGTCAATATTCATGTAATTTACCAAAATATTTACTCTTTTGTTTGCTTTTCATTCTTCCTTTTATTTTTATTTCCACTTGGGTTAATTTTCCTTCTGCCTGAAAATAAACAGAAAATTTTCTTGTTTATGGGGATTTTAAAAATAGTGACTTTCAGAATCAACAATGACTTCAAAGATAAATTGCTGTGGGCTGAGGACGTGGTGGCATTTCAGTTAGGCCTTAAATATAGGTAAGATTTTGGGGAAACAAAGTTCAGAGTCAAAGTCACAAACTAACCAAAGTAGGACCCTCCAGCCTCTTTCAGTTTTTCTTTCTTCTCCCTAGGGTTGATATTCTCTTCGAACATGCAGATCCTTGCCATGATTTATTTTTTCTTTCACATCAATCTTATTTAAATATAATTTGAATACAATAAAATGCACACATTTTAAAAATGTACACAGTTCCATGAGTTTTGACAGATGTACACACCTCTGCAACTACCACCCAGATCAAATTACCCTGTGGCACTTTGCAGTGAGTCCTCCAACCCTCTTTCTTTTGTCTCCTAGACAACTGCTTTCTGCTTTCTGTCAGTATAGGTTAGTTTACTATTGTTGTTCTTATTTACTCACTGAAAATATGGCTTAAGTATCACTTTTTGTGTGGGTTTTCCAAAATTATATTTTTTCTCTGGTCTGAAAAATTTCCTATTTTTACTTTCATTTTAAATGAACTTTGTGCTGGGTATAGAATTCTAGTCCACCAGTCATTTATCTTTTCTTTGAGCACATTGTTTCCTACCTTTCTACTTCTTTTGAGAAGTCAGCATCCAGGGGTATTATTGTTTCTCTGAGGATAATGTGACTTTTAAAAATATTCACCTCTGTTCTGGCTGCTTTTTATATCTTGTCATTGGTTTTCTGCAGGGTGACTCTTATGTGCTTATGTGTGTTTTCTTTTTCTTTTAAAAATTTTTATTAGTTTGTTTCTGGCATTTATTTTGTTTAGGTTTCATGGTGCTTTTGGAATATGTGACTTGATGTCTTTCACTAGTTTTAAAAATTCTGTCAGTATCACTAAGTATTGCTTCTACCTAATTCTCTCTTTTCCTTTTATGACCTCAACAACACATGTTAGACTTTTCAAGAGGACTTATATATAATTTTATGCCTTTTTCAGTATTTTTTATTCCTTTTTCTTTTTTCCTCTGCTCTTTAGGCATTTCCTACTGAATTTTCTTTTAGTTCACTAATCTTCTCAGGTGCAAACATTCTGCTGTTAAGCTCATTTGTTAATACCCTAATTTTAGTTATTATATATGTAATATATATTTTAGTTCTAGAGTTCCCATTTTACTTTATTTTAAACAATTTTTTAACCTTGGTAAAAAAATATCTAATTTTTAAGCATATGAATCAGAATTACTTTAAAGGCTAAGTCTGTTAACTGTAATAGGTGTGTCTGTTTCCTCTTCTTCTTCCTTTTTTGTTTTTGTTTTTTCCTTTCTCTTGTTTGTTGGTAGGTCTTAGACTGTCCTGAAAAATTCCCTTCCAATTCAAGAGTTGACAGGGCGAGATAGTCCACTACACTTGTAAACCATTTGGGGCAATCTCTGATCTAAAGATATAGAAAAAGCCACTGCTAAATATATTAAGTTGGTGTACAAGTTTGGAGAAGTTTACCTTCCTGGAAGGACTCAGACTTGGGGACTTATGACATAGTAAGCCTATGGTTTTATGTGTAGAGTTAAGTTTCTCTTCCTCTCACCTAATACAGTTTGACTGGGACATAAGGCTTGATGAACAGTGAAATGGATTTCAGACTCTACTCATTTTTTCAATGAGATGTCTTTGTGTGTGACTGCCTAAAAAGCCTTTCATCATAGTCCCACATGCAGATTGCCATACATTCAACTGGAACCACAAACTCTGTCAGGACTCTAAGAATTTCTCAATCCTGTCTTCGGAATATGGGGTGTAAATCATCTTAGTCTGCAGGGTATTAGTTTTTAATATGTATTTATAAAACATAGTTTATATTAACATTATAAATATATATTTTTAAGTGTGATGTTAAAATTTTGATATAACAAAAAAATTTAAATGTCATTTAAACATTTTAAGATATTATGAAAAATGTATATAAAACATTCCCAAAAATGTTAAATGAAATTTGGACTGACACAGGTAGTTAATACCAAAAGCCTCTGCCAATTTCTTTCATTCACAGGATAGTCTCCTTTGTTGAGCAAGTAAACAACACTTCTAACCAGACAATTATGACACAAATGACAATTATATAGGGAAGAGAAAATTTCTGGAGCAGTTCAGTGGATTGGATCCAAGTTACAAGAGCCCATTTATTGCAGCTGAATATAAAGCCTATACATTGAGCTTTTTAGAAAATTTCTAAATGAAAAAATAAATGAATGATATGAGAGAAATGCTTTTTTTAAAAAGGATTATCTCAGTTTCCTGATGAGGCTCTCATATATATTTATATCCTATGTAAATATGTTTATTCATTTATTTTCTTTGATACTTCATTGATGAAGTTGAGATGTATTGTCAGAATATCTGACTAATAGATCTTGAGGAAATCATCTGAAGTCAAAAGGAGGACAATTTTTTAAATTCATCAAAGAGTTTCTTCAAATTGCTGTTTTCTCCCATTTTTCTCATCTTTACAACTTGCAAAGGATCAATTCTGATGTCTGTTTAATCAGGACTATTTATATGAATAGATTCTTACCATAATAAAAAAGTGTTATTTCAGAGATATTCTGCAGGGAGACCTAAAGATTGGACTTTATGCTGCCATTAGTTGAATGATTGGGGGCAATTCTGGCCTTCTGATATGATTTTAAGTTTTGAAATTTAGCTCAGGTGCTAACTTGTCTGTGAAGCCTTCCGTGATACTTCTATTGGATTAAAAATTTGCTTTGTAACACTCTCTAACACTTCTTTTTTGCCTTGCTTTTTTGAAACTTACTATTTTACTCTACTAGTAATTTGTATGCCCACTGGTCTTTACCTTCATAGGCAAAAGCTATAGTTTTACATGCTTTCCTTTTTGAAGAAAGTTACTCATGATATTCTTATTTGTTAAGATAGGCTAGGTCATACTAAAGTTAAAAATCAACTCTCAAATCCCAGTCCCTTAACCACCAAAACATTTTCTTTTCACTTATACTTCTTGTCTGGTATAAGTAGAGGTGTCCATTCATCGATGAAACTGAAAGAGCTTATGCTGTCTTCTAGGTTCATCATGTTGAAAATGAAGCTTCCTTAGTTGTTGTGGCATAAGAGTCTGTTGCCACTTTATAAATACTTTTATCTGCTAGTGACACAGGACACTTCTGCCCACAGCCCATTGGCCAGAATTAGTCACATGGCTTCCCAGTGCAGCTGAGAATGCGGGTTAAAAGTTAAAGTATTTTTTGAGTATCATCATTACTACCGAAACCACCTCATTTACCTCAACACTATTTTATTCCACTATTGTGAAGTCAGACACCCAAATTCTAGATATATCATATTCAAATGGATGAATATTTTCAAGAAATCCAGATAAATATAACACATTATCTTGAGAGGAAAATGCACAATAATTATAGCAGATTTCTTGTCAGAACTAGTGCAAGCTAAGTGGCAATGTGCTGGGGGGAAAAACTGTCAAGCAAAAATTCAATACTCAGCAAAAACATACCTCAAAAATAATGAAGAATAGAAAGGTTTCCTCAAGCACTGAAGCAATTAATTTTAGAACTACCTTATAAGAAACATTAAAAGAAGATCTTCAGAAAAGCTGAAATAAACGAATGAGACTATATGAAACTTAAAAGCTTCTGCACAGCAAAAAAAACCATCGACAAAATAAAGAGGCAATCAACTGAATGGGAGAAGATTTTTGCAAACAGTGCTTCTGATAAGGGGCTAATATCCAAAATATACAAGGAACTCATGCAACTCAACAACAAAAAAACAAATAACCCAATTGAAAAATGGACAGAGGACCTGAAGAGACATTTCTCCAAAGAGGACATACAAATGACAAATAGACATATGAAAAAATGCTCAACATCACTAATCATCAGAGAAATGCAAATAAAAACCACAATGAGATATCACCTCACCCCAGTCAGAATGGCTATCATCAACAAGACAAATAGCAACAAGTGTTGGAGAGGCTGTGGAGAAAAAGGAACCCTCATACACTGTTGGTGGGAATGCAGACTGGTGCAGCCATTATGGAAGGCAGTGTAGAGGTTCCTCAAGAAATTACAAATAGAATTATCATATGACCCAGCAATCCCTCTCCTGGGTATCTACCCCAAAAATCTGACAACATTTATACATAAAGACATGTGTGCTCCAATGTTCATTGCAGCTTTGTTTACGGTGGCCAAGACATGGAAACAACCAAAATGTCCTTCAATAGATGAATGGATAAAAAAGTTGTGGTATATATACACGATGGAATACTATTTGGCGGTAAGAAAAGATGATATAGGAACATTTGTGACAACATGGATGATCTTGAGAGTATAATGCTAAGCGAAATAAGTCAGACAGAAAAAGCAGAGAACCATATGATTTTACTGATATGTGGTATATAAACCAAAAACAATAAAAGAACAAGACAAACAAATGAGAAACAAAAACTCATAGACACAGACAATAGTTTAGTGGTTACCAGAGGGTAAGCGGGGAAGGGTGTAGGAGATGAGGGTAAGAGGGATCAAATATATGGGGATGGAAGGAGAACTGACTCTGGGCGGTGAACACACAATGGGATTTACAGATGATGTAATACAGAATTGTACACCTGAAATCTGTGTAATTTTACTAACAATTGTCACCCCAATAAATTTAGAAAACAAACAAACAAACAAAAACAAAAGAAGATCTTCAGGCAGAAAGAATGTGCTACAGGTCAGAAAATTAGATTCACACAAAGGAATGAAGGACATTAGAAAAAAGAAAAAAAGTAACCTTAAATGTATTGTTCTGTGTTTTTAATTACAAGGTCAATGACTGTTTAAAGCAAAAGTAGTACCAATGTATTATTTGTTTATAAGAGATAAAAAAGTAAAATATATGACAATACTGACACAAAGGATGGAAGGGAGACATTGAAAATATATTGTAATAAAATCCTTACACTACACATGAAACAATATTATTTGAAGATAGACTCAGATTGTGTAACAATGAAAAGAGAAAATCCTAGGGCACTACTAAAACATTTTATAAGGCATATAAATAATAAGTCAGTAGAACAGATAAAATGAATTGTCAAAGAAATGCTAATTAAACTCAGAGAAGAAAGGAGAAAAGAAACAAAGAACAAATGGAATAAATATAAAACAGTAAGCAAACTGGTAGATTTTATTTCACACTCATTAATAATTACTTTATTTTTCCCAGGAACTATGTTTTAAAGAGATAATTTTTTAAAATGAGAAAAACTATCCATACAGTAGTGGGTCTCCCCCCGACACACACAATTATGTGTAGCGGCAGAAAATTATGAAAGTACATACAACTTGCAGAATAATATGGGTATATTAAGTAAATTATGGCAAAATAGTTTTATGGAACATTATGAAACACTGAAGTTGTCCTTATGAACATCATATAGCAATTCCAACAAACTGAGTTGAATAACCACTCTACGTAAAATAGGTAGGCATGTGGACCAAAATGAAGATTGAAAGAAGTCCGCAATATCCTATTACCCTAATTCAACTAGTTTCATTATTTATTTTTTATTATAATTTTTATTGAGCTATAATTCACATATAACATTGTATTAGTTTCAGGTGTACAGAGTAATGATTCAATATATAATGATTCAATATTCGTATGTATTGCAAAATGATCACCACAATAAATCTCAATAACATCCATCCTCATACTATAGCTTTCTTCTTTCTAAGATTGCTTTGCTTATTCGGGGTCTTTTGTGGTTCCATACAAATTTATGATTATTTGTTCTATTTCTGTGAAAAATGCTTTTGGCATTTTGATAGGGATTGCATTGAATCTGTACATTACTTGGGGCAATATGGACATTTATTTGTTTTGGCACATTGAGTAGCAAAGAATAAGGAACAACCCTATGCTTACGACAAAAGAACCTACTTTATATATGAAGACATAGGTTCAAAATAAGAGGATGGAGGAATACATACAAAACACTAATCCAAGTGGAGCTGATGTCATTTTATTACATTGATAAAAAGCAGAAAAGTAATGTTATCAGAGTTTTAAAAATATGTAACGATTAATGGATCATTTTATCAAGAGGATATAACAACCGCACACGAGTATACACCTAACAACAGAATTTACAAATACATGAGGCAAACACCAATAGATCTGAAAAAAAAAAGGACAAATACACAATTATAGTTGGATTACTTGAAACTGTCCCTCAATAATTGATAGAATGAGTAGACAGAAAATCAATAAGGAGCCGTTAGAAACCAACAGCAACAATGATTGTAGGCATATCCACTGATAAAACATTAAGGAGAAATAAAGTATTTATATAGCCTTAAAATATCACCATCAAATATATGTTAATTACTATGGTACTATTAACGTGTATGCACAGATTCCTTAAAATTCTTCCCTTAAGGAGGTGGAAATTAATTTCCCTTTTCTTGAGTGTGGGTTAGACTTAATAAATTAAGTGTGAAAGGCAAATCCAGTAACTATAGTAGAGAAAACTGGCAAACCACACCTTAACCAAGCTGTCAAAGTTAACATCACCAGTCATATATCATGTTTATATCCAATACTCTCTAATATGGTACACTGAGTAGGGCACTTCACCTCTATAATATTTTACCCCCAAATTTATAAACTCATATAAACATGAGAAAACATTAAACAAATTTGAATTGTGAGTCATTCAACCAAATAACTGACCATATTCTTCAAGAATGTCAAGGTCAAATAAGACAAGAAAAGATGGAAAATTATTACAGACTGGAGGATACTAAAGAAAGCAAATGAAATGTGGTACTTTGGTTTGGATCCTAGAATAGAAAAAGGATATTGGTAAAGAAAAAAAAAATTTGGAAAATCAAAGTCTGTGATCTAAGCA
The DNA here is from genome assembly GCF_057876585.1 of Rhinolophus sinicus. Classification (NCBI taxonomy): domain Eukaryota; kingdom Metazoa; phylum Chordata; class Mammalia; order Chiroptera; family Rhinolophidae; genus Rhinolophus; species Rhinolophus sinicus. The sequence goes on along the minus strand of NC_142502.1, from coordinate 120,985,596 downwards.
CCGGGCACTGCTGTGTAGTTGAATGTATAGCATATTCAGAATCACTGCTCTTAGATTTGAAATATATATATATATTTGAAACATGCCAGCTCCATCACTCACCATAACTTTGAGAAAGTTTCTAAAAAATTCTAATTTTATTGGTTATATGATCAGAAGACTAACACATCTCTCATTGAATGCTTACATATTTGTTCTTATGTTTACTACGTGTCACCAAGCGCTCTCATAAATAATATTCTAATAAATAACACATAGAACCAAAACATTGAAAATGCAGATTATTTGGATTCAGCTTTCAGGAAACAACTATCAGACAAAGCACAGAAGACATAATTATGAAAATAACAAAAACCGGACGTCATTAAAATGGCGGCGTGAGATGAGCCTCTGTAATCTCCCCTGGAATTTACAACTAATTGAACAACTATAACTCCACAAAGGACTCCCTGCACAGCAGACAGGCAAGATGAAGAGGCCCACTACTGAATCACCTACAGGTGGGAGATTTGCGCGAGTGGGGGGAGGAGGGAAGGGAGAAGTGCACAGAGACGGAGCCGCGTGGGCGCAGGACGCAGATCTAGCTCAGTGCGCTGAGCTCACAGCATCCTGGAACCACCGCAGCTGAGGGAGAGGGAAGAACTCGGGCTGCTAGGGCTCCGCTTATGGCCCACAGGGCTGAGGGGGCAGCATATAACACGGCTGACCCCAACGCTCACGGCAGAGACCTCGGAGAAAAGACTGAGGGAAGAAGGCTGAAAACGGTGGTTTAAGCCCTCACTGCTGAGCAGAGAATGGAGCCTTAGTCACTGAGACTAGCCGCCCCCCCCTCCCCTCCCAGAGCTTGCCCCGCCCCCATCTGCCCGGTGATCGAAGCAGAACAGTAGCAGTGTCAGATCAAAAGAACAGAATATTTGCTGTTCTGAGAACTGTGGTCCGCAGACACAGATTCGCAGCCCAACTGGTTCCAGCAGAGGGGAGGGAGCTGTGGAAGCAGGACCGGCTGTGGTGGTGGTCACCGCCATTGCTCTGGGCCACCTCTCACACCTCACCCCACCCCTGGCCCCACCTATCTGGGCGGATCCCTGCAGGAGTAAACAGAACTGCTGAAACATATGGGCTCTGAATCTGGAGCAGGAAGAGCTTTGGAATTTCAAAAGGTCTCCGCATACCCACACGGGCACTGCGCCCTGTGACCCAGGCAAACTATTAGCAGAGGAGAAGCCCGTCTCCCAGGGAATCCTCCCATTGTGTGAGAAGCTGGAATAGTGCAGAGAAAACATAGCACTACCGTGTGAGAGAGAGATAAAAGGCTGCAGTTGGAGAGAAAATAAAAAATTCTACCAACAAGTACTGGAAAACAAAAGAAGGACCTCTTCTTATCAACCTGTTACAGAAGCCACTCCTGTAGATGTCCAGGAAGAGAAATAATAAATCAGTAATTGTCATGAATAACCAAGGCAAAAGATAGCTTAGAAAGAAAGTGAAAAGTCTCCAGAAAAGGAACTTAAAGATATGGAAATATGTGACTTAAATGACAGAGAATTCAAGATTGCAGTTCTGAAAAAACTCAACGAGATGCAAGAAAATACAGAAAGGCAGTTTAATGAACTCAGAAACACAATCAAAGAACAACATGAGCATTTTACGAAAGAGATTGAAATTTTAAAAAAGAACCAAATAGAATTTCTGGAGATTAAGAACTCAATAGAAGAAATTAAAAATGAAATAACCAGCTTAGGTAGTAGAGTTGACCAGATGGAGGAAAGAGCCAGTGACATCGAAGATAGAAACCTGGAAATTACACAGATGGAAGAAGAAAGAGACTTGAGACTTAAAAGAAATGAAAGAACTCTACAAGAACTTTCTGACTCCATCAGAAAGAGCAATATAAGAAAAATGGGCATACCAGAAGGAGAAGAAAGAGAGAAGGGAACAGAGAATATGTTCAAACAAATTGTTGATGAGAACTTCCCAACTTGTGGACAGAACTGGATCCTCAAATCCAAGAAGCAAATAGAACATGTAATTACCTCAATCCCAATAGGCCTTCTCCAAGGCACATTGTATTGAAGCTGTCTAAAATCAATGACAAAGAAAGAATCCTCAAGGCAGCCAGGGAATAAAAGACAGTAACCTACAAAGGAAAGCCCATTAGATTATCATCAGATTTTTCAGCAGAAACTCTACAAGCCAGGAGGGAGTGGAACCAAATATTCAGACTATTGAAAGACAGAAATTATGAGCCGAGAATAATATATCCAGCAAAGATATCCTTTATATATGAAGGAGGAATAAAGACCTTTCCAGACATACAGAAGCTGAGGGAATTTTCTAATACACGACCTGCACTACAAGAAATACTAAAGGAGGCTATTCGACCACCATCAACAGGGACAATTTGTGGCAACCAAAACTCAAAAAGGGGGAGAGTAAAGGCCTGAACAGGAATATGGGAATGGAGAAAGTAAGCGTGCTGAAGCAAATGGAATACTCTAAATATCAAACTTTCTTTTACATAAACTTAAGGGTAACCACTCAAAAAAAATCCAGAACTGAAATATATACTATAATAAAGAAGAAACAGAGGGAAACATCATAGAATACCATCAAACAGAAACAATAGACAACAAAAAGGCAAGGAAACAATGGAGACACAGTCTTACCAGAAAACCAAAGATAAAATGATAGGAAATCCTCGCATATCAATAATCTCCCTAAGTGTAAATGGACTGAACTCACCAAGAAAAAGGCACAGAGTAGCAGATTGGATAAAAAAACTAAACCAAACCATATGCTGCCTCCAAGAGACACATCTCAGCTATAAGGAGAAGTATAGACTCAAAGTGAAAGGTTGAAAATTGACACTCCAAGCAAATGGTACCCAGAGAAAATCAGGTGTAGCCATAATGATATCAGATGAAACAGACTTCAGGGTGGAATAGATAACAAGAGACAAAGATGGACATTTCATAATGGTAAAGGGGAATATACAACAAGAAGACATAACAATCATCAATATTTATGCCCCCAATCAGGGAGCACCGAAATATACCAAGCAACTACTAACAGAACTAAAGGGAGAAATTGACCAAAACACAATTATACTAGGGGACTTCAATACATCATTGACAGCTATGGATAGATCATCCAAACAGAAAATAAAAACAAAATAGCAGCTCTAAATGACACATTAGATGAAAAGGACATAATTGACATATATAGAGCACTTCATCCTAAAACATCAGACTATACATTCTTTTCTAGTGTACATGGAACATTCTCAAGGATAGACCATATATTGGGAGATAACATCAGACTCAGCAAATTTAAGAAGATTGAAATCATACCAAGCATATTCTCTGATCACAAGGCTTTGAAATTGGATATCAAATGCAAAAAGAAAGCAGGAAAAAACACAAATGCATGGAGATTAAACAACATACTTTTAAAGAATGACTGGGTCAAAGAAGAAATTAGAGGAGAGATCAAAAGATACATAGAAACAAATGACAATGAAAATATATCCTATCAAATTTTTTGAGATGCAGCGAAAGCAGTTTTAAGAGGGAAATTTATATCATTACAGGACTATCTCAAGAAACAAGAAAAATCGCAAATAAATAATCTCATGTTACACCTTAAAGAAGTAGAAAAAGAAGAACAAATGAAACCCAAGGTCAGCAGAAGAAAGGAAATAACAAACATCAGAGCAGAACTAAATGAAGTAGAGAACAAAAAGACAATAGAAAAAATTAATATGACAAAGAGCTGGTTCTTTGAAAAGATTAACAAAATTGACAAACCCTTGGCTAGACTCACTAAGATAAAAAGAGAGAAGACACTAATTAACAAAATCAGAAATGAAAAAAGGGAAGTTATCACAGAAACCACATAAATACAAAGGATCATCCAAGAATACGATGAAGGACTATACGCCACCAAATTCAATAACCTAGAAGAAATGGACAAGTTCTTAGAAACATATAGCCTGCCAAGGCTGAACCATGAAGAACTGGAAAATCTAAACAGACCGATCACCAGTAACGAAATTGAATCAGTCATCCAAAACCTTCCCCAAAGCAAAAGTCCGGGACCAGATGGCTTCACTAGTGAATTCTACCAAACCTTCAAAGAGGATCTAATACCAATCCTGTACAAATTCTTCCAAAAAATTGAAGAAGAGACAGTACTCCCTAACTCATTTTATGAGGCCAATATTACCCTGATACCAAAACCTGGTAAGGACAACACAAAGAAAGAAAACTACAGACCAATATCTCTGATGAATACAGATGCAAAAATCCTAAATAAAATTCTAGCAAATCGAATACAACAATGCATTCAAAAGATTATTCATCACGACCAAGTGGGGTTCATCCCCGGGGCACAAGGATGGTTCAACATCCGCAAATCCATCAATGTGATACATCACATAAATCAAATAAAGGACAAAAATCATATGATTATATCAATTGATGCAGAAAAAGCATTTGACAAGATACAACATCCATTTATGATTAAAACACTTAATAAAATAGGTATAGAAGGAAAATACCTTACATAATAAAGGCCATATATGACAAACCCTCAGCTAATCTCATACTTAATGGTGAAAAACTGAAGCCCTTTGCTCTACGTTCAGGAACATGACAGGGCTGTCCCCTATCACCTCTGCTTTTCAACATAGTGTTGGAAGTCCTTGCCAGAGCAATCAGGCAAGAGAAAGAAATAAAAGGCATCCAAATTGGGAATGAAGAAGTTAAATTGTCACTCTTTGCAGATGACATGATGCTATATATAGAAAACCCTAAAGACTCCACCAAAAAGCTATTAGAAACAATCAACGAATACAGTAAAGTTGCCGGCTACAAAATCAACCTACAAAAGTCCATTGCATTCCTACATACTAATAATGAAATCTCAGAAAAATAAATACAAAAAAACAATTCCTTTTGCAATTGCATCAAAAAGAATAAAATACCTAGGAATAAACTTAACCAAGCATGTGAACAACCTATATGCTGAAACCTGTAAGACATTTTTAAAAGAAATTGAAGAAGACACAAAGAAATGGAAAGACATTCTGTGCTCACTGATTGGAAGAATCAATATAGTTAAAATGGCCGTATTACCCAAAGCAATATACAGATTTAATGTAATCCCCATCAAAATCCCAATGGCATTTTTAAAGGAAATAGAACAAAAAATCATCAGATTTGTTTGGAACCATAAAGACTCCGAATAGCCAAAGCAATCTTAAGAAAAAAGAACAATACTGGAGGTATCACACTCCCTGACTTTAGCTTGTACTACAGAGCTACAATAATCAAAACAGCATGGTATTGGCAGAAAAACAGACACATAGACCAATGGAATAGAATTGAGAACTCAGAAATAAAAGCACATAAATATGGACAGATATTTTTTGACAAAGAAGCTAAAAACATACAATGGAGGAAAGACAGGCTCTTCAATAAATGGTGCTGGGAGAATTGGATAGCCACGTGCAAAATAATGAAACTGGACTGCTTTCTGTCACCATGTACCAAAATTAATTCAAAATGGATCAAAGACTTAAGCAAAAGACCTGACACAATAAAGTGCATAGAAGAAAACATAGGTACTAAACTTATGGACCTTGGGTTCAAAGAGCATTTTATGAATTTGACTACAAAGGCAATGGAAGTAAAAGCTAAAATAAACAAATGGGACTATATGAAACTTAAAAGCTCTGCACAGCAAAAGAAACCATCAACAAAATAAAGAGGCAACCAACTGAATGGGAGAAGATTTTTGCAAACAGTGCCTCTGATAATAGGCTAATGTCCAAAATATACAAGGAACTCATGAAACTCAATAACAAAAAAACAAACAGAATTGTACACCTGAAATCTATGTAATTTTACTAACAATTGTCACCCCAATAAATTTAATAAAATAAAATTTAAAAAAAAAAAAAGAAAGAAAAATGGGCAGATGACCTGAAGAGACATTTCTCCAAAGAGGACATACAAATGGCAAATAGACATATGAAAAAATGCTCAACATCACTAATCATCAGAGAAATGCAAATAAAAACCACCATGAGATATCACCTCACCCAAGTCAGAATGGCTATCATCAACAAGACAAATAGCAACAAGTGTTGGAGAGGCTATGGAGAAAAAGAAACCCTCATACACTGTTGGTGGGAATGCAGACTGGTGCACCCATTATGGAAGGCAGTGTAGAGGTTCCTCAAGAAATTACGAATAGAATTATCATATGACCCAGCAATCCCTCTCCTGGGTATCTACCCAAAAAATCTGAAAACATTTATACATAAAGACACGTGTGCTCCAATGTTCACTGCAGCTTTATTTATGGTGGCCAAGACATGGAAACAACCAAAATGTCCTTCAATAGATGAATGGATAAAGAAGTTGTGGTATATATACATGATGGAATACTATTCGGCGGTAAGAAAAGATGATATAGGAACATTTGTGACAACATGGATGATCTTGAGAGTATGATGCTAAGCGAAATAAGTTAGACAGAAAAAGCAGAGAACCATATGTTTTTACTGATATGTGGTATATAAAACAAAAACAAGAAAAGAACAAGACAAACAAATGAGAAACAAAAACTCATAGACACAGACAATAGTTTAGTGGTTACCAGAGGGTAAGGGGGGTGGGGGGTGGGAGATGAGGGTAAGGGGGATCAAATATATGGTGATGGAAGGAGAACTGACTCTGGGTGTTGAACACACAATGAGATTTATAGATGATGTAATACAGTATTGTATACCTGAAATCTGTGTAATTGTACTAACAATTGACACCCCAATAAATAAATAAAAATATAACAAAAACCAGTTTGTAATATTAAGAATTAAAAAGTAGCACTGAGCCTGAGAAGAGTGGGCATGCTACTGAAGAGAAGGGAACTGAAAGGAAGTGCAGAGAGAGGTGTTTGTCAGATAGGAAAGGGTCAGAAAATTCTGTCCAAAATGATGGTTAGAAATTATATCGATTAAAGTTTAAAGTTTTATAGGTCTCTACAGTCATAACTTAGAAACATTGGGATGGGAAAGAGGGGATAAAATTGGCCACATTTCTTATTTTTCATAGCAAGGTGTTAGTAGGTAATGTTTGACGTTGATATATCAAGAATGACAAGTATTAGCATATTATTACAAGTAGCCACTAAAAGAACCTAAAATCAAACCACTCAAAGGAGATGCAATGCCTCTGAGGGGTGGGCCTGTGGGTGATGTGCTTGAACTGTGTGAGCCAGTTATGAATGTATTACTCTCAGCTCTAAATTTTCCCTCCGATGCCTGATCTAGGAAAATGGCTCTGGGCCCTTTAAATATTTGTTCCTTTGTTAGTTAGCATAATGTTAAGTGTTGTCAGTAGAGGGTGCTAGACAGACGTTGCAGGAGGAAAGCGTTCTGATTCTTGGTACCAGTGTCCTCCTGAACATGCACCTACAATGCCCACGGCTTCCGCCTGGCTTCTGCAGCAACCCAGCGTCTCTAGCAGGACAGGGCCGCCAGGAACACCCAGTGGCTAGCAGCCTGCCCAACACCTTTCTCAGGTGGTTTGTAGAGGATTGCCTCCAAAGAGCACTCCCTGTGAAAAGCTTTTCTTGGCACACTGGAGGGTGGATTTCTAGCAAGTACCAGATAGACACCTATCATGTAGGACCCATCACCAACCTCTATACCACAAATTCAGCACATCGTAGGTGTTCAGTGGGTATTTGTAGAAGGAGATATATAATTAGGGAGAAAACATGCACTGGGGTGTTGGGTGGTCCTGGTGTACACCTGTTGTCTCAGCATACTTATTAGCAGCAGTTTCTCACGTCCAAATGTATCCCATTTGGGCAATTTGTCATAGACTTTCTCCAATTTTACTCTTTGGTGAGAGTATGTAGCACTTTTCTTTGTGAATATATATATATATATATATATATATATATATATATATATATATATATGCCTGTATATGTTTATATATATGTGCTAGGTTTCTGCTTTTTTTCTTTTTTTTTCCTACGAAAAACTTTACTCCACCAAGCACATGGATGACTTTGTATTTGGTCCCCAATATTTCCCTGAATAAGATAAGCCACCTCACCCGACATTCTGAAACCACTTCACTGGCTGGGAACTGCGTTGCGTACATCTGCATCAGCGTGCCCACTACCCCACCTCTCAGAATCTTGTTCTCCTTGTGCTAACAAGTCTATGAACATTACATGCACCTCAAAGCTGTTGCCTTTCTCTTCCTCTAGGCTTCTACTGCCCGCTAAAGAGCACTATGGCAAGTTCCCATGTCCCTGGAAAGGGCTGGCGACTGGCTTCATGTCCCTTGCCTAACAGATAATGCCCAAATCAGGAAATAGGCTTTAATGGTTTGCCACGTATGTGGGGGGGAGGAGTAGCACAGAGGGTGAAATGGAAGTGCTGAGTAGGAGGCAAAGGAAACAGAATTGGCAAGGAAGGGTGTAGGAAATGGGTACATAGAGTTGTGGAAATAAGGATGAGGCCTGGTTGTAGTTATGCATCCATCAGGTAGCTGGGCTGAGACAAGGAATGATTAGGTAAAAGTCAAGATAAATAATAAAGAAAACGTGCAGTGGGAAATTCAGAGGGTGGCCAGGTGATTCCTTCTGGTCATACATAGGCCCTCTGAGTGGGCAGTACATGGTAGAAAGAATTCAGGAAGCAATGCTGTGTCTGTGTTAATGAGCACTGTCCAGCTACAGTTCCAACACCTGACCAGCAGGATAGACCAGTGTCCACCAAATAGTCATACCACCTTTTGAGTAAAGGTGGATGAATATCCACAGTCACCTTTCAGAAACTGCAACAATTTACTTTAGTTAGAATGAATTGCCTCCTCTCTTATTAATATGTTCACCTGAATCCTTAAAGACAGATCAAAGTGGTAAAGATTATAGACACTGGATTAGTTGTTTTGTGTATAATTTTCTGCAGAAATTTGGTGAGGGACAGTTTAGCGCAGATTAAGGGACAACCTTCTGAGACCATTCACACTGAAAGCTGAGTTAAATCAGTGTTATTTGGAAAGATAAATAAGGAAATGGGTGAAGTTAAGATCCCATCCCTCAGGTCTACTGATGACTGAAGTCTCCAGTTTCTCTCTGTTGATGACAGATTACATTTGACAACATCCTGAGGCAGGTCATCCAGTTTTATGCAATTCTGCAGGGCATACATTCACCTATTTAGCACTGTCATTCCCACCTCAAATGGTCAGAAGGGAAGGAACGTTCTTTTGTATCAGAAGACATTGAATTCAATTACAGAAAATGAGAGACCTTCATTTTGGTAGCAGCATACCTAGTTCAAACTCAGGGTTGCCTCGGGGACAGCGTATCTGTGAGCCACATGAGCTTGGGAGGGACAAACTGAAGGCAGTCACTCAGATCCTCAGTCTTCTGCAGGATTGTCCAGCAGGGGTCAATCAGGTATCAGGATTAGTTTAGAGATCAGGCATTGTCTGCACAGAGGCCAGGGAAGGTTGCATTCACTCCTCAAACTTGAAGCTGGCTCAAAATCTTTAAATAAAATGTTCATTGAAATTTTGGCTTGGTGTTTTCATGGGCTCAGACAGGCAGTAATCATTTCTGCCCATCTAAGGGGGTAAGTGGGGACGTTTGTATGCCCAAAAGAATAGCGACAACAGGATCAGTAGTTTTAAATCTTTGAAAATATTTATCCTGTTAATCTGAGACTACTTAGATATGTGTCGAAGAGTGAATGATATAAAAATGGATAACGTGCATAAAATATACATATCGGAAGAAACCTCCATGGATTTTGCCTTCAAATATTCAAAACATCTTACAAAATGGTTTAAGATCACAAGTTCAGAAACTCTTCTCCCCTCCTCCCCACCAAAAAAAAAAAACAAAACAAAACAAAAAAAAACCTTACAGAAAAGCAAAGCAAAACTTTACTAACACAAATAAGAGCTCTGAACAGCATTTGAATTCCCATCACACCACACCTGGTAAGAATCAGTCTAGCACACAGCATCATCCATCATGCTGGGGCTGTCAGTTTTGACATCCTTTAAGTCTACGTTGTGTGCTTAATGACTACATGACAGAAAATGTAAACAGACACTGCACATACAGGTATGTGGTACATATATGTGTGTGTATATTTGCATTTGAATATGTGGTGTAAAGAGGCACCAAAAGAAATCATAGCACACAAAACTGCCCATTAAAACACACGTGCACACGCATGCATGCCCCTAACAACAACAACCAAAGCAAAAATTAAAGGAAAACAAACAAAAAAGCAATTTCTTACATAAAAACAGAAAGCCATTTTAAATAATTATTCAATACAAAAAGAAATAGATCAAGAATCAGATATAATGTGTGCTCACCGGTGGATAGATTATAGGCTTATTAGACACCCCCTTCACCCTTCATTGTGACACATCAAATTGTGACTTCCTAATAAGGATTCAGGAGTGGCTGGTGAGCCCAGTACAAGCCCTGTATTAATAATTCATCAGACACACACACACACACACACACACACACGACGGTGAAGTACTTGAATATTTGAAAGCCCATGTACATTTTTGGTTCAAGCAACAATACAACAAACTCAGATTTCAATTGTATTATTAGCAGATTGCTTGCTTTAAATTGATCTTTTGGTTCTTTCAATAACTTATTTAATATCTTTGTAGCACACTAGGATTATTGAGTTTAGCATTTTTTCTCATATTCTAGGAAAAGACATTATTTGATGTTTGCAAAATACCTATTTTGGGGGATTAGTAATAACATATTCGTAATTGTAAAAGTCTGCAACTCTCTTTCTTCTCACTCTGTGCAGCATCCCCTCCCCCCAGTCAGGGGTGCAGATGTAAGGAAACATGGAATGCTAAATGCAGCCTGACAAACATGAAAATGCAGATTTTAAAACTCAAAATTGTGTCATTCTCTTTCATTAAAAGATACAGAATCGGTTTTGCTGCTAATACATTATTAACAACCCAATAAGATGACTATTTTCCTTTATTTTTGTATTAATTTTCTCATCTTTTTTATCTTCATTAAATTTATTGGGATAACATTCGTTAATAAAATTACATAGGTTTCAAGTGTACAGTTCTATACTACATCATCTATATCTTGCATTGTGTGTTCACCACCCATAGTCAGTTCTCCTTCCATCACCATATATTTGACCCCCTTTCTCGTCTTTAATTTAGTAAATTTTTAAGAGCAACAGCTTTTGTAAAATCTGAACCATAGCATGAAATAAAGTATTCAAATACCTTAAAATATTCTCAGAATGTCAGATTCATTTAATAGTGAAATTTTGTCGACTTAAAAACCATTGGCAATGCGAAAGGAAGATTATGTATATGCATTACACACACACACTCACACATTTTTACACGTATGGGTAAGTTTTTTCTATTTATTTTTTTAATTTGGCAAGCCAGAATGTTGATGATGGACTCTGCTGTTAATTTTACATTGTCACGTTGCTTGTCCTTGCAGAACTTTTCAAGGTTCTAGGATGATGGACACACATCCCTTTGATGTCGTATCAGCTCTGCTAAGTCTCCACGTAGACCTAGTACATCGACAATGCTCTACCTCCTCCCTTAACTACCAATTTCAAGGACTGTTTATAGGTAGACAGACACGATAACATAATCTCTCTACTTTCTCTTCATTCTTAAAATAATTAAGGCAAGAGTAGGTAAAAGAGGTCAAAAATAAAATGGACGCTATGTAAACGTGAATCTACAGCCAGACATCTTTAAAAGTGGTATATTAGTTGGCATGTTAGTTTTGTTTTACCTGTGAGAGAATATTTAATTTCTAGAAAGATGATTATGTGTGTTAGGGATCTAACTTTCTGAAGAAAATCTTAACAACCTCAAAGCGTTGCTTGCAAATGGTTAATATCTTTTGTTCCCCTGAAAGGATCATTTTATTTATTTATTTTTCCCACAAATACAGAAATGGCATTTCGTTAGGTAACTATTTAAATAATTCCACATAAGGGCCAACCTACGGCTAAAGCCCACGTTAATTTGAAATTTAGTTCCTTACTTTTAAATCTTCGTCATTACCTCATCACTTAATCTAACAATGGCAACCTGCCAGAGAGAACACCCTCCCCAAAAAAGGACATCTTTCAATTTTCATTTAAAGCAACAGAATGTATTCCAAGTTAGAAATTCACAAGGAAACTTCGCTGCAGAAGGGGAAAAACGCACGCATCTGGCCCCATGAGCTGTTCTTTCAGAGGTTATCGCAATGAGTCCTTTCAAAGCTGCGTTTTCACTGCATTTCAGATGCCAAAATATACTTCATACAGTATTAATAAAGGGTTACACCAGAATTAATGAAAAGGTTCCATGTTCACATATAACAAATAAGTACCTAATTAAAGGCATGGGTAAGCCAGAAGCACAGATATTGTCTTTTATATTAATATCTATTATTCTTCTTTAGCATTGACTGTGAGCCTCTTCAACTGACTGATGCCTGAAGGGAGCACTAACAAATCGCTCAGCTGGTGGCTGGCACTGGTCTTGAAGAAAGCTAGTAAGGAACACTTTGCAGTCTTTCAGTCTCTCCACCAGCTGTCACCAGCTATGGGTGCTGAAAAGATGCTGTCACTTCATCCAAAGGGATTTACTTGGTCAGAAGGAAAAATTTAAATACAAAGCATGCAGTTAAGAAGCTAGTGAAATGGATTATGAGCATACAAGAGCACATGTGTATACGACACTAATACATCTTTAGGGAATTTTAGATCCCCAAAACCAGGATTACCACCAGGGGCAGGGTGGCAGACGAATGCAGGGACCTTTACCACTGGAGTTATTAGCTTCCAACTATTCAACTCAACCTATGGATCTTTCATCAAGGCCATCAAAAAGGAAAGAAAAGAAAAGAAAAACTTGCATCCCTGTAATGGGAGCTCAGGAAACACATTCAGTATCTGATATTGTTGGGAATCACCTGCATGCAAACGGCTGTTACCTAATGCACATGGTCTGATTTTCTTGCCCTTGTTTACACTTACCAACGGGCTATATATGGTTATTTAAGAATGGTAAAGATGAACCAAAGTACGCAGCACATTTGATTCACTGACTCAGGGGCACATCTGAAATGAGAGCGGAGATTGCTAACATACCAATGACCAGGGTGCTTGGGACAGGGGTCGGGGTGTGGAGGGGTGGAGGGGTGGTGGTGGTGGTGGTGGTGGTGGTGGTCGGAAGGCAGCAGCTGCCTTTGCAAGATGGTAAAGTCCCTGCCATTAGTGTTGGAAGGAGGGAAGAAATCTAACAAATTGACAGAGAAGAAGGTCATATTTAAAGCAAAAGGAAAGAGCACACGTCAAATGTGAGCACCCAACATTAAATATGTGTGTTTTCTTATCCAGATTGGCAGGGCAGTCATATACAAATCCCAAGAGCACGTGTTGCTTGGCCCTTGTCTGCCCTTCAAGGAGAAACTCAAACAGTCTCTGGACCATCCTGTCGAGGTCCAGGAAAGCAGAAGAGGAAAATTATATAGAGGCAGGTACACTAGGCTGGATGTTGGCACGATGGCAGTGGACGCTCTCACCCAAGGTGTGGTTTATGTACTTCAGCCTGCTTTGGCCTCAAGACACGTGGTCAAAGAATATTTAAGAGTGTAAGCTGCAGAGAAGAGGACCTTACAGTAGTGATAGCAGTGGTGGCATATGGAACACAGGAGAGCCTTCCTTTCCCAGATGGCAAGAAAATCCCCTCCACCCCCCAGAGATGGTAGACTGAGTAAAGAGAAGATCCGAGGTGAACATGCTGTGTGCAGATTTTAGGAGAAATTTGTCAGAAGTTAGGCTTAGAAGCACGTGTGAAAAGGAGCAGGCTGTTGAGAAGTGCAGCACACGGGGAAGAGTCTGCCTTTAGATGTCACTACAACCTCACTACAGCATTTCCAAAACTCCCAGGAAGGATTAGAATAGTTTGACTCCAGCCGGTACACACGGTAGACGGTTCCAGGAGATGCTGTATATATTATCTGAATTTCTTCACAGAAGCTCTCATGCAGTGGTCCCAGCAAACCTGATTAGGGAAGCGGCCTGACGCCGCCATCCATCGCCTTCCTGCCAGCTCCAGGCTGCCTCCACAGTCCCCTAATTCCCTGTGGAGACAGGCCCCAAGCAGGACTGTAACACAACAAAGCAAATGAGATACACCCTCCCCCACCTAAAGGGGGTGGCTATCGCAGGAAACCGCTCCCTGAGCCCCCAGAGCGATCCATGCGTCCTCCTTTTCTCTGAGGGGCTTCATTCTAATACACTCCTTTTTAAACTATTATTTCTCACTTAGGAATATAGCTTTGTTTTGTTCTGTTTTTGCTTTAATCCCAGATTAGAGGGGAAATATATACATGATCCAGACAGCACATTTAAGAAATATTAATAATATAGTAGTATTTCAAGATTCCTTCAAACCCAAATGGGTACGATTTCTTAAGTTGACAGCAGTTTCTTAGGAAAAACTGGCCAGCAAAAGTTTCGACCACCTCATCTCGCCCTTTTTTTTTGCCCAAAGTAGGCATTTCTTTCTGTGGCAAGGCGACATTTGGGCTTGAATTACTTTTCCACTGGGACGCACGGCAAATGCTCTCAATTGAAGAGCTGTGTATCCAAGAAAGTCCAACTATTAGACCAAAAACTAACTCTGATAACTGGCATCCAATCTAAAATCTGGGAAAAACTTAGACAAATCAAATCTCCAGTGAAAACATTACCAAATGCTGCACAATGCAACTGCCTATACATTTCTAATCAGTATTCATTTCCTGTCCTTAAAATAAACAGAAAACAGATTTCTCCGTTTTCCCTAAAATCAATCTTTTGCAGTATCTGTCAGTTGCTTTCCCCCAATTAGTATTCTACATTCATTTATTTTTGTTGTAAGTTAATTTTTTAACATACCTTGGCACAGTGTTTCATTCAATACTTGTAAATGAAATGACAGACTAACACTCTGTTCCTTGAGGCCATCAAACTTGTAACTTTGTTAATGAATTGAGATGAATCAAAGATACCTTATTAATTATTGCTTGCCTGGTAGGGTAAAGCTTTGGCTTTTCACCTCACTGGCCCAGAGAGCAAGATTGCCTTCGGCCATGTCCAAGGGGCTCATTAAGGTATCTCTGGGGAACGGCAAGAAATTGTTAGTGAAAAGCAGTGGTCAGTGCCTCTCCCAGAGACCTGGCAGGGAGAGGAAGCCCTCATCACAGAGAACTAACTAACGAGGCTGCGTGTACTACACCTATAATCAAACTGGCCTGGAAGTGCCTGGAGATCACTGTACTCTCATTGTGATTTGGGAAGTTATCTGAAAATGCTGAATCCAATCCATAATTGATGTGTGCATGCAATTATAATCCTCCAGATAGCTTAAAAAAAGGTTGCAGTTGCAAGCCTCAAGGAGTGGTAAACTTTAACATGCATGGCATAAACTAAGATATTTGATATAATAAAAAGGAAACTATTACGTTTCCTGCATTGGCAGCAAGAAGGTAATTGAATATATGTCTGTTTTTCTTAATGAGCGTAATTATATGCAGCTCCTTGACAGCTAGTAGACTAGGGCATAGGCAATATTGTAAGAAATATATTTCAAGTCATTTATATTGTACATATTCCTATGTGTACATAATTTCTATGATGCATAGAGTTGAAAGGTCTCCTCTAAGTGAAGTAAGTAAGCCTTTAGACATGGCCTTTCATTTGAAACAGAGACATGTGCTCCTGCAAGTTTGGAAGGATTGGGGATTCTGGCAGTGGACTCATAATTACTAGCTACTTCATTCAGTCACTCATTGTATTAAAGATATTTGTTAAACTTTCAAAATGGCAGGTCCCCCAAGATGGTTTGGTAATGAGGCTGCAAAGTCAGTGGGTTGATGTGTTGGGTGCACTGGTGTGGTCGGTCAACACGTTTATTGATTGATCACTGTGGGCTGAATGCTGGGCTGGGCCAACCTGCTTGTGCAGCATGAGCTGGTATTGGATGTCAATGAAACGGAAGCCCTGAAATGTCACCAATACACTTTGCTGGGACTGTCACTCTACCGAATACCTTTCTGAAGACAACTGACCAAAGACATGGGAAAGGAGAAGATGTGGCTCTCTATGCATATTGCTCCATATGTACAGTTTCCTTAAGGGAAAGCCTCCAAAACCTCTTTCTCAAGGTCAGTAAAGAATAAATACCCTGAATGGTGACACTGCTTAGACACATGGTGTCTAGCTGTCAGGCAGGCCTAGAAAAATTTTGAGTTTATTCAGCCCAGACTGGAATTGGTTCTTGATTTTCAGACATTCCTTGTCATTGTAATGGGAGAAAAATACAGCATTGTTATAGATTAAAAATAGAGGAACCAAAGATTTTTCATTATTAAAACATAGTCCTGAATATTTACACTTTTGGTTAAATGAAAATTTTATGTGTTTATCTTGGAAGTTGAGTTTTGAGTTCAAAATGAAAACAAAACCCTTAATTTTAAATTATTAAAAGATCTAAAACAAACCTATCATCCAATAAATTTTAGGTAATATTTTTAGTCCTTTCCTTAAATATTGCTTATTATTTGAAATTGATACCTAACTATATTTGCTTAGAAAAAAAGTATACAAATTTTTAATGGACAGAATAAGTTGTATTTATAAAACATGTAGCTCTACCATATTTTCTTAATGCTTAGTTTATTACTTGTAATATTTCACAAGATGGGCAAAAATTTTAAAAATGAAGAAAATTAAATTTTTTACTTTTTTCAAAAATATCTTATCTTATGCACAAACTTCAATGGTGAGAGTTGAGATATAGTCAAGCTTTTCAATTAAACTATGTAGATCTACTTCTGTCAGTCTGATGAGGTTAATAAAATAATGAAAATATTTAATATGAGATTTGGAAGTATAAAAAATTTGACATAAAAAATAGAAAAAAGCACAATATCAAAATATGAAATACAAATGCTTGTAACTTCTGGTTAATATACAATTCATAAAAAATGAAATCTATGCTGCTTTTTAGAAATTTGCATAAACCATTGGATCCTCAGTGTTCTTTTAAAAAAAATAATTATGATGTACCCTTAGGAGCCTTTCTTAGGTATTTTATTTCTAATTGTCCCCTCCCTATGAAATTTTATTAGCAAAGCTATATTGTATATCTGTTGATACACTGTGCCCCTTTAGAGAGCTGTAAATCATTATAGTATCTAAGATTTTCTTTCACTTCCCCAAGAATCAATTTCACCCCCTTGGGGGCGATATTGCCCCTGTTGAGAATAGATGTCCTAAACTTACTCTTATTTCCAGACAGGATATGGATATGATTTCTAAAACAATCTCATTTCTTTTTCCTCTTATCAATACATCACTGCTAAGTGATAAGCAGAGAAACTTTTCTAAATGTCTTTGAAGATCTTAGAAGGGAGAGGGGCATGGAAGAATGAGAGACAGCAGTTTTGCCATTTTTTGCCATATGTATGTTTATTCTGTACGTGTTGTCAAGTGCAGTCTTACAATCAGCACCCCTAACTTGAGGGTGCCCACGCATTATATGCACACAGCCCACGCACTGCAAAAGTGTCGTTAGCAGCCCAAATAAACAAACAAATAAACACCCACCCACCGTCTTGCATTCCCAGCTGGTCAGTGGACCCGCAACACCGCTGTCCAGCCCGTGGTCCCTATTCGGAGGCCAAGCAGGTGAGGAGCGGTGCGAGTGCTTTTGATGTTGCCAGCTCCCATTTGCCACCCAACTTTTTTCCCTTCCAAAACCTCTTAGCAAACTTCAAAGGCCTCCTTGCTTCTTGCCTTAATCCAGTGCACTGAGACCTCTAGTTCAAAGAACTTTCCTTAAACCCTCTTCTTAAAGTGCAACCCAAACTTTTTTTCTTTCCTCTCCACAAAGTAGCAATTACAGCTCTGTTGCGTGGCGATTGGGCCCCGCCGCTCCGCTCCTGCTATTAATTAATCTCACAAAGGGGGCTCATTTCCTGGCATTCAAATTGACAAGAGACCCGGAGAACAGAAAAGCCTTTCAAGCAGTTCCAGCTCACCGAGGGGCAGAGGTATCAGAGGAGAGAGCCCCACCGTATTGGAGGTGGAGAGCACATCTGATACTCCCTGGTACATTCTGCTGATTGAATGATTTTTGTTCACGGAGAGCTCTTCACTAATCTTTTACCTGCAAAGGCTCACGCAGAAAGCAATGCAGCACAAATGTAGCTACATTTTGACGGAGAATGTTTGCAGGAGCTACTTTCCCATCTCAGCCTGGCAAAAGCATCTTCTTGAGCCTTACACTTCACTTTCAACAGAAAGTGTTCACTTTCCTCACACAGAAAAGCCCTTGGAAGAGGAGGAGATGAAGAGAGGCAAGGAAGCAGCATAACAGACAAGAGATTAAAGCTTTTTATTCAGTATCTCTTTCGTATTCAAATTGTGCTAAGGGCTCTGTGAAAGTTAGAAGCGAGCTTGTTCAGGAGGGCTTCTAAAGTGTGTACATGGATTTCATGGGAATAGAAAAGAAGCCACAGCCTGGGTAATGAAAGAAAGATAAGATGTCCTATATAAAACAACTCAAGAGTGGTTCAATTACTTCAGCAAACCATCAAGGCAAGCTTTGAAGATTTGAGAAAACACTGTTAAAATTTAACAAAAAACTCATGTTGCAGGTTTTGTACCAATAAGTGTTTGTATACTCTGTGAATTGCTTAAGCTATATTCTCCCTACATGAATATTGTTTATTTCTTTGGTTTGGGGATGGAAGGGACCAATGCATTTTGATGGTACCAGCTAGAGAAAAGGAAAGTCCTCTGTTAAAAAAGAAGAAAAGGAACGAAAAAAGAAAACACATTACTCTGAATCATTTGGAGTCAGAGCTTCAAAAAACCAGGTGTCTTTGATTAAAAGGAAATACGCATGTGAATCAGAGGTCCCTCACTGCAGTTTTTGTTAACATTGGGTGGTTGTGTTTTAACATAGATTTAAAGCATACAATGAAACCAAATGTCAGTGAAAGTCCTTAATGGAGAAAAGGACTTTTTTTTTTTTTTTTTTTTTTTTTTTTTTTTTTTTTTTTTACATACCTACGTTTGTAAGGTTGAAAATACTCTTGTTAAAATAAAGCATGTATGGAACAAGATAAGAAGACTTAAATTTTGTTCAGGGAGAAAACTGAACAGTGATGACCTCCAAAATTCTTTAAACTCATGTCACACTGAGCAGGGTGTTCTCATCCCATGTGCAATATAGATGGCTTGTTTAAGCAGAAGACATGCACGTCTTCAAAAACTCCCCCTTCTTTTTATTAGAATGGACAGTTAGTTGCCTCATTTGATATTCAACCCCACTGGGATCTTATCTGTTTTGTGATACTGAATCAACTCTCGACCTCTTTAGGATTTAATTCTTTTTTTTTTTTCTCCCTTTTTTGACCTGGTGACTTCTTTTTCATGTGCCTATATTGACTGTTCTTTACATCTCCAATCAGAAATGCAATAAAACTTCAGTTCATGGAAAATTCTTTTAAAGGATTTTCAAAAAGCTTTCTGAAGAACTTAACAAGTGAATAATGCAATCCCTTCTTACAGTTTTGTCTGAAAAAACAAGCTTGAATGCTGATCTCCATATGCAGTTCAAAGAGATTAATACAGAAATTCCAATTTTTGATCAAAGAGGTTTTTTTTTAAGGGGAATTAAAAATTGTCTCATAGCACCTATCAAATGTTTTCAATTGGGTTAAGGTAAGGATTCTGATTCTGGTCAAGTGCAACAAATTGTGTGCAATTGAAGTCAATATTGCAGAACCAAATGCATTGCTCAAGTGTATGCAATGGAGGTCTGAACACATTCAAGCTTTACGTTTTGCACAATTGGGATTAATTTTTAAAAATCATACCCAACTGGATAAAAATCACAGCCAGTGTCTATAAAAGTGATCTACATTTACTTTTACAAATGTTTCTTTAACTTAAAAAAATAATAATACCCCCCCAATTGATCACTGACTGTTAACTTAAAAAATAGGTAGCACGTTTAATTTAAAAGGAAAACAGTAGCTTTTTGATAAAGATACTCTTGAATAATTGGAAGCCTTGGAAACCAGTAAGTCCCTCTGGCCCATGACCCCAGCTGAGTCCCACCTAGTATCAAAGTCACCTGAGTGGGAACAGGTGGTGGTCTGCAGGTGGCAGGGGGCATGTGGGTCCCCGCACTCAACTCAGGGCTTGTTACTCTGTGGTCAGACCACGGCTTCACTACTGCAGTTGTGTGTTTCCCTGGCAGAAATCCTAGCGTCCCCAAGCACTGCAGAGCATCCTCTGCAGCATGGCTCTGAAGACAAATGCCACGGATGCCGGAGGCCGAGGCAGCAGACAGTTACACTTCGGACCTCCTGTTGTTGAGGCTGCTTTCTGGATAGTGAAGGACACACATTCTCCAGAGGCCTGTCTCCAACGCTCCGGAAGTGTGTGTTTGGGTTTATGGGAGGAAGTGCAGTAAGAGAAGAGACAGATCTAGAAATAGAGATAGAAGAGAGAAGCACAGAGACAGAGATAGAGATAGAGATAGAAGGAGAAAAGGAATTCCAAGATTGTTTTTCTCTGTGTTTTTATCCCTTCGCTTAGACGTGGTTTCCTCTCCAGGATGGGAATTCTCCCTGCTGCATCCTTTGGCAGCACCCACCTCAGCATTAACCGGTGTTCACAGTAAAGCATAGAGGAATTGAAAAAAATTCTAAGCAGCACTCAGTACAGAACATATTCACAGGGTTGAAAAAGATACTTTTTGATGACGATAATTACATCTGAAAAATGTTTCAGAGAAAAAAAATCGGATGCAGAGTGTTTTATTTTTCTTCAGTCATCAGATGGTTGTAAATCCAGTGAATTTTAAATATGAAACCTCTCTGGCAATTAGAATCCACTAACAACAAAGGTGCATTATTGTGACTACATGTGGTGAATGTATTCACAACATCCAGGCATAAGGATGACATTCCATTTGCCAGACTCGGAAATCAATATGAAATGCTGTTTGATCAAACCTACCAATACTCAGTGTCCAGTACAGAGGGGACTGAAGTGAAAGAAACGATTGGACTGTGATCCAGTGCTGCAGTAGCCATAGGAGATAATAATCAAAAAAGTAACTTGAGAAGATAAGGTATTATATTTTCCCTGAGAGAAATCAAGCTGTAATTAGATTGTACAATGAATTAAGGAATTTGCAGAATCTTGTGTGCAAAACTAAAATCAAATCAGATTTAAATGTTACTTATCATAGGCCCATCTTTTAGCTTATGCATTTAGGGGGAAATCTCGGGCTTAGAGAACATGAACAATAGTGCGCCAGGCCCAGTAACTCTGACCTTGAGTCCTAAAAAGGAGCTACTTTGCCTTGCTATGAAACAACCACCAATTTCTTTTGGTACTGCTTAATTGTCCCCCAAATTCTCACTCTCTGTCTCTTTTGCTGTTTTTCCATCTCTGTCTCAGTCTTGGTCTCTCTCTTTTTTTCTCTCTCATACACACACGAACACACATACGAACACACACAACTGTCTGAGGGTAGAAACTACACAGTACAGGGGTTTTCCCCATTAAATTGTTTTAATTTTCCTCCTGATTAGACTTAAATGTACCCGAATCTGTTCACATATTATTAATAGAACCAACAGAGCAGTGACATTTCCCCACAAATATGGAAAGATTTAGATATAACTGATTTCCTGGGTTCACTTTTAATGGCAATATCTACTTCATGTGTATGAGCTCTGTTTTAAGAACTGAATTGATACTAAACTCTGACCATTGAATCTTTAGAGTATCACAATACTTATTTTTCCAAAGTAAGAATGTATGTTTAAATCAATTAACATAAAATTCAGTACAAATTCCCAATTCTTCTTAGATTAGCACATGTTATAAAGAAGATAAACATTAAAAGGAGACCGTAGTAGAAATTTTTTCCCTAAAGCCAAGAATAATGAAATTTTATTTCTTTCTTAAATAAGCAGCTATTGCAGCCATGGATTGCACAGAACTCTTCTGGGCAGGTATTAAAGCAATTTCCATGCTTCTGAGTGGGATGTAGAGAAAAAGATGAGTACTAAGACATCCTAATAGATACCGTTAGCTCTTCAGGTCACAGGGGTGCTATCTTGTTCATTATTAGGAAAGCCTTAGATTTTAAAAGGCAAAATCATAATATTCAAGTTTATTAAAACAAGAATCACTCTGAAGGAGTCCTAATTTCTTTAGGGCTTACAAAATGGATTTCCTTAATGGAACCAAAGCCCTTTACAATTGTTAAAAGAGCATAATAGATTCTGTGGCAAGTGTCTTCAAGTTTTTATGTTTAATTTGTTGATGTATCGTGATTCAGCTTGAACACATCCTTATAAGCTTGGAGGGAATTCAATTTTTATTGGGAAGTCTGGCTGAAAAGTCTCCAAAACACATGTCAGTGCATCCCCAAATATGAAGGGACATTTGTCATCTCTTCTGTTTACCTGAATAGTAGGCTGGAAGTAAGCATTTCTCAATGAAATACAGTCATAATATAAAGACCACCAGAAAGTAAACTTGACCCTGAACAAGCATTTGCCACCAAAGGTCCTAGAAACTCTGCCCCACCACCACGCGCTCTACAATGTAAGCACTATGGGCAGAAGGTTCATCTTCTCACCACAGATTTCCCACAGCTTAGAAGACAGCCTCAACGTAGCAAATGCTCGACAATTATTGGATGCATAAAATCTGAAGGGTGTGTCACTCAGGTAGATTTGTCTGTTTTAGCTAGAGTGACTGGTTAGTCCCGTGAGGCTAACGTTACATTTATTCTCCTTTCTAGGTACCTTTACTAGCCAGAGTGGTTTGAATAATTTCTTCAAGGAGATACCAATTTAGGAAATGATAACAAGAATAACTCAATCCTTCCTCATGCCCCCACCTGGCTGTGGAAGCCCATCATGGCTAAAGCAGTCTTCTTGCCAAAGACATGGTATTCTAAAGAGTGAACACCTAGGTTTTAATGTGAGACACTCTGGAACTTCATTTCAAATCATACCGCTTTCTGCTTTACACGTGGTCAGACAATTAGGTTCACGAACTCATCCTAGAAAAAGCACTACATCCCTCATTGCTGAATATCACTACGGTCACCTTCCAAGTACTACCCTTGGGAAGCTATGCACCGACTCCAGGACCTAGTCCACCCCTCAAAGCAATTTTGGAAGTCTTTCTGAAATGGCCATCAGAACTGTCATTGTATTACCCTTGATGTCCTGAGTGTCATCAAGATGTCTTCCTTCCAATATTTCCTTTATCTTTGGGTAAAGAAAGAAGTCATTGGGGGCCAGATCAGGTGAGTAGAGAGGATGTTCCAATCCAGTTATTTGTTTACTGGCTAAAAACTCCCTCACAGACAGTGCTGTGTGAGCTGGTGCATTGTCGTGATGCCAGAGCCATGAATTGTTGGTGAAAATTTCAGGTCGTCTAACTTTTTCACGCAACCTTTTCAGCACTTCTAAATAGTAAACTCGGTTAACTGTTTTTCCAGTTGGTACAAATTCATAATGAATAATCCTTCTGATATCAAAAAAAGGTTAGCCACATCGATGCAACAAGTCTGCAAACTTAATTGTCACCCCTCTTAGGTAACTCACAAAAATAATCAATGTTTGAAGTAATGTAAATGGAAGCACGCAGTATTTTTCATACCCATCACACTATAGAGATAAAATTTTAATCCCATAAGGATGTCAAGTTGACACCAATTTCCTAAAGCAATGGACGTCCTAAGCAGAGGCTCACACAGAAAGTGTTGGTGAAGCTAGGCCTGGCCCTGAGGTCTGGCATGGGTGGGTCACTTATGTACTCAAACAAATATGTTCAGAAATCTGATTTTTCAATAATGTGGGAGAGTAACTGAGCTCAGAAATCTATGCTAGATCTATCGACATGTCCTGATCACATATGAGAATAAAGTTCAGTATATAGATATCCCAATGAATACTTTGGCTTTTCATTTTCAGTAGAATTTTGATTCTGCAGGGTAACAAAAGAAAACGTTAAAATTTCCTTTAACGTTTTTACAAAGGCTTTATGTAGACTAAGATTTAGTAAGGTCAATTAGAAAAGTAAAAATTTAATAATGTGAAATTGAAAATGATAAACTTCAAAAATATTTTTGCTATGACTTATTAGAAGGAAGCAAAATGCTGCTTAATAGAATCTTTACCTTTTTATTGAGTGTTATCTAGTATAGACGGGGCTGTTATTGATGCAGTCTTTTGCATTTAAATACAAGAAGATTTAGAGTAATCAGAACGATTAAGGTCATATTAACAATGGAAAAAAAGTTCTATATTTTTTACATGAGTATACCCAATTTGGTTTCTCTGAATGATAATGAAGTTTTCATAACTAACCAGTTTAGTTCTATTCTTTAAATTTTGCTAACTGTTGAATGCTCTTTAATTAGCCTTTTATATCAATATCCTTGTTAAGCATAGAAACCTCAGTTATCATTTTCTATTTTACAAGTGATAATAAGCAAACTATGAAATGGGGGTTTTCAAGTCAAATTTCTCATATAATCCCAATCATCATTTCGGTGTTTGCAAAAGAAAACTGGGAAAAACACAAATGTTAAGTTATTCAGTTGATTAGTAACACATTTCACTATGGAAGACTATTCTTCTGTGTTCCTTTAAGCAGCTAAGGAAGGGAACTGTGACCCCTCCACGGTCTCCTTCAGACCACCTCAGTGCTGTGCTATAAGTTTAAAGGGTTGGGTATGATGGTCCAAAGGCGTTTGCCTTATAACTTGTTACCCCCTCATTTTTCTTCTCTTGTACAATATTTCCCATCAGTGTGTGAAATATTGACTCCTCTTCTGATGGTATTTAAAAGTCAAATATAGATTGAAAAGTTACTCCAGCTCCAGAACAGGCATAGGCACTTTAATGAAGTTCATTTGAGTAGTGACTCTATGATTGTGTTTGGTGGTTAAAGGGTACCAAAGGGGCTCTGTTTCATGACTGGCTCACTACCTTTAAGGCTCTTATTTATTACTTAAAAAAATGTTTTGTATATTTTGGGGAAAAATGGCTGCCATTTCATGGTATTGCGATTTACACAGAGAGTATAATTCAATATAAATTCTGTAAGTTCCTTAACATGGTCAACTACAGCATTTATTTTCTGGCGATTTAAATTATTTGTTTTTGGAGAAAATATTTCCTGATTTAAATACTTAAAAGTGGTCACTAAGTAATGAAGCTCGGTCCTGATGTGGATACTTATCAGATCTGCTAGTTTGATAAGGGAGAATGAGAGGGAGGAAAAGGACAGATGGGAGGAGAGAAATAGGGAAAGAGTAAAGAGAAGGTAAATGGGCAAAAAGATTGAACCTCAGGAACAAGCGCAGTTTGGGGCTGACACAGGGATAGGTCATATTTTCTTGGGAGGGTTGCCTTTGATTAAACGTGTCCCTCAGGCTTGTCATCCAAGAACAACATAGTATGATTCAGGATGGCAGTCAGTGGTTCTGGTCTCTGAACAACCAGGCTGCCGGCTTATGGAGCTAAAGAGAGCTATATGGGGACATGTGCGCCACTTGACTCCTTAAATACCCCAAGAATGAGTGTCAATTCTTATTCCTATTGTCTAAAGGACCCAAATTTTAATATGTATGTTTGAAAAACATACAAGACATGTTATCTATAAAGTTAGAATACTTATCTTGCACTATTTGTAAGTCTTAGGATTTATGGTTTACTCAAAATTTCTAATTTACTTGATGAGTCATATCTTGCTGACAAATGAGAGAAGATTAAACAGTCCCCCAGCCTGAAGATGAGCAAAGACGTGGGGCGTCTGTCAGGTAAAGAAAGGTCCAAGAGCAGAATTAGCTATAAACTGCGGCTGAGGAAAGAGACAGGGTGGAATTCAAACTAACGTGTTATTATGAAGTTAAAACTAAGCAAAGCACATCAAACCTTCTTTTGCTTAAAGCTGTGTATATTAAAAAAATCTATTGGATGATTGGACCTATTTCTCCACTGCCTCCTTTTGCAACCAATGCTTAAGTGGGTTCATTCGAACAAAACATTTTGTTTCTTAAACTTGGAGCTTTATTGTACTTTTTGATAATTTTGTGAGGCATGTTTTCTTTTATTTTTTATTTATTTTATTTTATTTATTTATTTTCTTTTTTTTCTAAAGATTTTTATTAAAAATAAAGCTAACATACAATATTATATCAGTATCAGGAGTACACCATGGTTATTCAATATTTGTATACCTAAAAAACTGATCAACATTATAAGTCTAGTAACCATCTGGCACCGGATCACCCTATCCCAATGTTATTGACTGTATTCCCTATGCTGTGTATTGCGTTTCCGTGACTTGTTTTATACCTGAAAATTTGGATCTCTTCTTCCTCTCACCTTTCTTCCCTTTTTAAAATTTTAAGTTACAGTTGACATTCAATATTATTTTATATTTTGATTTCAGGTGTACAGCATAGTGATTAGACATTTGTATAATTTAAGAAGCGATCCCCCTGACTAGTCTAGTACCTACCTGGCAGTGTACATAATTATTATCATGTCATTGACTATATTCCCTATGCTTTACTTTACATCCCCATGACTATTTTGTAACTACCAATTTGTATTTTTTAATCCATTCACCTTTTTCCCCCTGCGCCTGGACCCCCTCAATACTATTACCCCAACAAATATAGTACCCATGTGACACCACATATAGTTATTACAATATTATTGACTACATTCCTTATGTTATACCCTGCATCCCCATAACTACTTTGTAGCAACCAATATGTACTTCTTAATCCCTTCCCCTTTTTCCACCCAAACCCCCAACTCCCCTCCCATCTGGCAACTATCAAAATGTTTTCTATATCTATGAGTTTGTTTGTTTCTTTACATTGTTCTGTAGATTCCACATATAAGCAAAATCACATTGCATCTATCTTTCTCTGCTCACACTCCACTCAGCACAATACCCTCCAGGTCCATCCATGCCACTACAGACGGCAAGAACACATTCCCTTCCATGGCTGAGCAATATCCATTGCATATATGTACAACCTCTTCTTTATCCATTCATCCATTGATGGACACCCAGACTGCCTCCACATCTTGGCCATTGTAAACAATGCTGCAGTGAACCCCATCTCCTCGACCTAGTGTTTGGGTTTCTTCAGATAAGTACTCAGAAGTGGGATTATTGGGTCCTTCTCTGTCTCCTGTTATAGTCTTTGTTTTAAAGTCTATTTTTTCTGGTATAAGTATTGCTATGCCAGCTTTTTTTGTTGTTTCTTTCATTTCCATTTCATTTTTTTCCCCATTTCATGATATATTTTTTTCCATCCTTTTACTTTCCATCTGTGTGTGTCTTTCATTTTGAAATGAGTCTCTTACAGGCAGCATGTATAAGGGTATTATTTTCTTATCCATTCAGCCTGCCTGTGTCTTTTGATTAGAGCACTTAATCCATTTACCTTGAAAGTAATTGATGTATATGTAATTATTGCCATTTTATTATTCATAATTTTGATTTTTTTTCCATCTTAAAGAAGTTCCTCTAAGATTCCTTGTAATACTGGTCTGGTGGTGATGAACAATTTTAGCTTTTTCCTATCTGGGAAGCTCTTTATCTGTCCTTCAATTTTAAATGATAGCCTTGCTGGGTAGAGTAATCTTGGTTGTAGGTCTTTGCTTTTCATCATGCCAATCCATTCTGGCCTGCAAAATTTCTGTTGAGAAATCAGTTGACAGTCTGATATGAACATCCTAGTAGGTAACTAACTGATTTTCTCTTGCTGCTTTTAGGATTCCCTTTTTTTTCTTTAACCTTTGCCATTCTAATTATAATGTGTCTTGGTGTGGGCTTCCTTGGGTTCATCTTGTTTGGGACTTTTTGTGCTCCCTGGACTTGCATGTCTATTTCCTTCACCAGCTTAGGAAAGTTTTCAATCATTATTTCTTAAAAAAGGTTCTCAATCCCTTGCTTTCTCTCTTTTCCTTTTAGTACCTCTATGAGGCAAATATCATTAAGCTTGGTTTTGTCCCAGTGGTCTTTTAAACTACTCTCATCTTTTTGTATTGTTTTTGTTTTTGCTGTCCCAATTGAATGTTTTCTGCTACCTTGTATTCCAAATCACTGATTTGATCCTCTGCTCCATCTAATCTGCTGGTGATTCTTCTAGTGCATTCTTCATTTCAGTTATTGTATTCTTCACTTCTGACTGGCTCTTTTTTATGGTTTCTCTGTTCTTTTTTATGTTTGCTATCTCTTTATTGAAGTTCTCCCTAAGTTCCTTGAGCATCCTCATAACCATTGTTTTAAACTCTGTATCTCGTAGATCTTTCTCTGGAGTTTTCTCCTGTTCTTTTATTTGGGAAAGATTTGTTTCCTCAATTTGGTTGCCTTTCTGTTTTTGTTTCTATGTATTAAGTAGATCTTCTATGCCTTGGCTGGTTGGCCTTATGTAGTAGGTGCCTTGTGGGACCCTGGCACAGTCTCCCTGGTCAATTGCTCTGGGCTTTCCAGGCGTGTCCCTTATGTGGGTTGTGTGTGCCCTCCTGTTATAGTTGAGTCTTGATTGCTATTGACATGTAAGTGCGTGGGATGACCCTCAGTCTGATTGGCTGTGTTATTTGGCCACACCCACAACTAACAGCCTGCTGTGCAGGGAGCTTACCCCACTGAGTGGGATTTGCCCCAGAGGGCTCTGGTGTCTGCTGAGACCACTCTTCGGCTGTGCTGCTTGTGGGGCTAATTGGGTAGTGCTCTGCTGTGGTCTGAAGCCAACTTCTAAGTATATTGATTCTGGGGCCTTTTGGGCTTAGGCTCAGGTCACCCACTTCTTGTGACTGACTGGGGACTACCTGGTAGGAGCTACAAAGAGACCTGTGATTATTTTTTGCCTGTGCTAAACCTGGAGGCACATGGGAGAGACCATGCTGCAAACTGAAGGCATCTACCACCAGTACTGGGCCTGGGGTGGCTCTGAAAAAAGCCAGGACACTCTGAGGCCTGTTTCCACCTCCTGTCTCCCTTAATGTTCAGCCACTAAAAAAGCCTCCTGTGGTATGCAATTTGGGGGAGGCAGGGTCTCAGGGAGTCACTAGAGTGGGAAGAGCTGTGGTCATCAGGTTAATGTAGATTCTGGTATGGTGCCAGAGCTGAGCTTGGAGCTATTCAACAAAAGTCTCAGAGCACACTGAGGCCAGTCGCCACCTGCCTGGTGTCCGTGGACTCTGATAGTTTTTCAAGAAAGTGCAATGCAGACAGGGCCGGCTGCTCGAGGAAAAAGTATCTCCAGCTTTGGGGGTGTTGGGTGGGGTGGGTTCCCAGTGAGTCAACAGGGTAGAACAGTGGAGCTCACCAGACCAATTAGATTCAGATTTGGCCTGTGGGGAAGGGCTCAACACAGGAAAGATGGCGACTTAAGAGGATATCTGAGGCTCCTCTTCCCAGCGCCAGTACTTTGGGCTGGGGAGCCTGCTGTTGGGGGCTGGAGTCCCTCACTCCTCTGGGGGGAACCTCCATGGTATCCCTCTTCATTCTTAACCACCACACATAGGTTTGGGGCCAGCCCACTTCGTGTCTCTGCCCCTTCTACATGTCTTGACATGGCTTTTTCTTTATCTCCTTTGTTATAAAACTTCTGCTTATCTAGACTTCAGATGGTTCTCCAGGCTGATTGTTCTATAATTTACTTGTAATTTTAATGTGTTCCTGGAAGGTACCAGGCACAGCTTTTATCTACTCTGCCATCTTGGATCTCTCCTATGTTTTCTTTTTCAAATACCTTGGTATTTTTTCTAGTTTAACAGTTAATCATCTCATCTTTGATTTATAATAACTTGGCTTTATAAAAGAACTACTAGAACTTTGTAAAACCTAATAAACTAATTTTCCAGTAAAGCAAATGTCCAATTCCATATTTTTCTGGAGAGTTTGTATAGATTTGGTGAAATAGAATAACATTGCATTACAGAAAGTTACAGAGGCAATTTTAGAAATGCATGAGCATAGCTTAAACAAGAAGAATGGTTACTCCTTTACTTTTTTTTTTTTAATTTATTGGGGTGACAATTGTTAGTAAAATTACATAGATTTCAGGTGTACAATTCTGTATTACATCATCTATAAATCCCATTGTGTGTTCACCACCCAGAGTCAGTTTTTCCATCACCATATATTTGATCCCCCTTACCCTCACCTCCCACCCGCCACCCCCTTTACCCTCTGGTAGCCACTAAATTATTGTCTGTGTCTATGAGTTTCTGTTTCTCATTTGTTTGTCTTGTTCTTTTGTTGTTTTTGGTTTATAGACCACATATCAGTGAAATCACATGGTTCTCTGCTTTTTCTGTCTGACTTGTTTCTAAAGAATATTTTTTACCGTAAGATGTAAAATTACCTCCCTCATTTTTTTCTGTTTTTAAAAAATACATTGCACTACTTAAATGGTACATTTTATTCTTGAAATTTGGAATACTTTTTCATCAACGTTTTATTTAAATATTTATACATACATAATTCAAAAGTGAACTTGCTGAAGTATATTAAGGATCCCCCAAATTTTTGTGCAAGAAGGCAAAGCATATTTTGAGACAACTAATTTTGGAGTTTACTTGCATTATTTTTACATTTCAATAAGTTACATATTATTATGAGATCAGCAAAGTCAACAGATGTAACTGCGTTTGAATATTGTTGAGCAAGGAATACTGTGCATTGTTTCCAATAGACTGCAATTATGGAAACACCTGTGCTGTATAAATTTGCACTGACCCACTGTGAAATTATATTGTGTTCAATAGGCCTTAAAATTTCTCATTTCTCACCTGTGGTTGAGGCCTTCTACTTGTTATCAACTATAGTATGATACATTGTGTTGCAAGATGATAAACCATATGAAGCTATTTAAAATATTTTACGTTATTCATCCCACAGTATACATCCTTACTTAAACCTATTCTCACTTAAATTTACTAACTGCATATTTTAGATCTAACATAAAATCATGCCAAAAATATCTAAAATGACAAATATTTTCATTTTGTTAGAAATTAAAAGCGTTTATTTAGAAATAGTCAAAGGTTAAACGTGAAAGAATTCAAATTGCTTCATTTGTTTTTGATCCACATATCTGTTTTTAGAGAGGGAAATACATAATGTCAAAGTAACTAACTAAGGCCAAGTGAATCCAACACAGAGCGTGGGTAAAAATAATTCATTATCTTGATATTTTACCCTTAATATGAAACTATTGACCATCAGTACATTTGGGAACATAATGAGCAACTGGATTTTTCATTTTTTATCCTGATATTTGAAAATAAATTGTTACATCCAGAATTTATAGATTGCTTAATAATGGGATATTACAGTGTTCATAATTAAAATTAGTGAGCTGTTCTTCAATTTTAAGATGAAACCCTATGTCAGTGATGTTTACAACAGCACCACAATGAGATGACAAGATGCAGGATTTAGTAGGAAAATGTACCTAGTGTATGTATCCCAAAAATCTCTGTTGCCCGTATCATCTTTAATCCTAATAACTTCCAGAAGCACGTCCTATTGACTCTAGTTTCCTATCTCAAGTAAAAGAGTATTCCCGGAGAATGAATTATTGGTTGAGAGGAGGTTTCCTATTCAGATTTGGTTTAGAAATTGAATAATATATTCTGATAGCATTTTATACTTATTTTCTCCATTTGGGATTATTTCTGGATCTTACACACCCACAAATAGTCAAGCATATGCTGCACTCTGTTAGGTTATACAGACGATGCATAGCTACTTGTTACGACAAGCGTAAATCAATGTGAAACTCATAGACTATAACTTATATTCAATTTATTACTATAGACACATTTATTGGGATAGAATTTTTACAGTCTCATAATATTCTGAGAAGCTCACCATAAACTATTAACAAGAGAGGAACGCTATTAATAATGAACATCCCAGAGCAGTTATTTTCAGAAAGTTTTTGACCCTGAGAATGAAATTAGTTAAGATGGGTTTGAGATAATAAACATATACCCTTAATCTGCTAAAATACCTGACAAGAAATGTATCAACCTGCTATCATTATTTCAGAAACATAAATTGCATTAAGAATTTTGTAAAGTATGAAGGCTTTTAAATATTGATTCCTTTGTATGATATTATAAAATATTTATTCTCATTCCCATTTTGAACATGTTAAACCATTCCTGATATTCTGCCATCATTCTAGGGTGGTTTGATATTTTAAAGATAATCTTATAGACAAAATTTTATTAATTCATTTTACTTAACTTAGGTCACTTGGTTTAAATTATTTTTAAAGTGTGAACTGTTAATTGCTATTTTTTCAGTAGTATTTAAAAAATATATATTGTCCATATCAGTTAAGTGTATTATTACTGAAGTATCACATGGTATTTCAACCTTAATAAAAGTGAGTTAATTAACTTGTCAGGCTTTATCAACTGCTCAGTAAATAAATAAGCCCCATTTCAGGTGCATTTTTTTTTTTTTTTTATTCTTTTCATTTTGCTTATGCTGATTCTGGCTTCCTAAATTACACTCATTTTTATAGACCTCTTTATTGATCTATCACCAAAGAACCCAGCTGACAACACCCTCCCTCATATACTAGGACTATGTCATGGTAGGTGTACTCACATACACTTCTTCATAAAATAACATATGGATTTTTTTCTGCAACAACATATTAGTTTGAACCATATAAAATTGTCAATATTTTTTTTGACTAAGAAGAATATATGATTTTGAGGTCTGCATAACTACTCATTTATCCTCATGATTGTTTCTGATTGAGCAATAGGAAAAACATTTTACTCTGACTTCCCATAATCAAAACAATTTACCTAACACCTGATATCTGGCCAACGAGAAAAATACCAACATTTCAGGTTGGTAGTATGGGCTTCCAAATGTCTTTGCTGTATACTTGAAACGTTGACAAAATTATAAAATTAGAATCTGTATTTAGTACATAGGACACACATTTCCTTTTTTAATTTAAATATGTGTGTGTGTGTGTAATTTATTTATAAATCTACCACTTTTCATGAAAAACATCTGAAATAGGAAATGGAAGTTTCTTTCCACATTCAACTCTTGTTTATTTGCAACATATATCGCCCAGGTTATTTTTCCCTTGCATTTATACAGGCCGATATACACACACGTGCACACACACACACACACACACACACACAGATACACACACACATTTAATAATAATAGGATCATGAAAAGAATGTATTTCTAGGACTTCATTGGTCAGTATTGAAAAAGACTTCCAAAAGTAACTTAAACTAACAAATGCAACTAGTACTTGGAGAAGAGTAGAAAACTGTGGCAGAGATGTGGAGGCCCCAGAAACACTGTACCTTCTAATGATACACTGAAACATAAGAAGAGTTTGGAGGCCCAGTGGGGCCTTTTCCGGGCCTTTCCTTTCTCTTTCAGTAGCTTTCCTAAGACGAGTATGTGGAAATACCTCAAATTATTTTCATTCTGCTGCTGTGACGAATTACCTCAAACTTAGCAGCTTCAAACAGCACAAATTTATTTTCTTGAAATTCTAGAGGTTAAAAGTGAAAAATGATCTCAGTGGGCTAACATCAAGGTGTGGGCAGAGCTGTGCTCCTTCTGGAGGATCCAAGGGAAAAATCCATTTCTTTGGCTTTTTCAGCTTTCCCACATCCCTTGGCTTGTGGCCCCTTCCTCCACATCAAAGCCTTCAGTTTAACATCTTTAGATGGCTCTCTGATGGACTCCCTTGTCTCCCTCTTACACTGATAAAGACCTTATGATTACATTGGGCCCACCTGGCTAACCCAGGATAACCTCCTCAAGGTCAGCTGATTAGCCGCTGTAATTCCATCTGCAGCCTTATTTTTCCTTTACCATGTGACCTAACTTATTCACAGGTTCTGGGTATTAGTAGGTAGACATCTTTGGGGGGCTATTATTCTGCCTATCACACCTCGTATACAGATTTATGTCAGACTACGCAATGGCTTAAAACCGTTACATGATTATTTGCTCTATGTAGGGGTCTCTTAAAATCTAAAGTTAGACCATGTGATTCTTCTGCTCAAATCCTCTAATGGTTTCCAATGTCTCTGAGATAATATAAATTTCTTAAAATGGCCTCCAGAGCTCTTCAGGATTTGTTCCCCATTAATGCTAAATCTCTGAGCACTCCCCCACTTCTTCCCACTGCTCTAACCACACTGGACTCCTGTTTCTCAACATACCTGCACTGTCTTGCCTCAGGGCATTTACACTTGCTGTTTCCTGTGCCTGAACCACACCTTCTGATACTCATGCAGTCATCTTATTTAATCTTTTACTCAGATGTTAATGTTTCAGTGAGAACTTCCCAGCTAGCAAACTCTAAATAACATGGCAGTGCTCCTGCCCTCCTTGTTTCCTGTTTTATTTTTTACTCATAACACTCATCGACATCTCACATTTTACTCATTTACCTTCTTCAAGACGTGTTTTTGCCCACTAGAATGTTAGTTCCGTGAAGGCTGAGATTGTTGTCTCTTTTGTTCACAGCTCTCTGTATCTCCAACACCTTGAAAAGCAGATAGTTGCTAAACATTTCTTTAACTTAATGTATTGTGCCATATGCCTCTTAGATGTCTTCTGGCATGTTTAACTCCAATATATCTATTTGATAATCTCCATAATTCCTGCATATTAAAACTGATATCTAGCCATTTATGAACTGTAAATAACAGTGCCAAAAATTCAACATTCAACAATTTCATTCAATAAATACTTACTGAGAACTGCTATGTCAAGCACTGTATTTTACACACTCTAGCCCAGTTAACTCCATTTTCTTTTAATTATTGTGGCATGGCATTTTCACATGCTGAGTTGAAGTATTGCTTTGGGAAATGTTTGTGTTGCACACATGTTTGTGTGTTTGTCAATGTGTATGGGTATATATGTGTGCGTGTGAGAGAGAGCTAGAGATAGATGATAGATGATAGACAAAGATAGATGAGAGATAAATAGATGATAGATAGATAATAGACAAAGAGATAAATCATCAGATGATGGACAAAGAGGAGAGAATAAATAGATGATAGACAAATAGGTAGGTAGATAGATGATAGAGAGGTAGGTAGGTACATAGACAGACAGAAAGACAGACAGGGAGAGACAGATTATGTTTGGGCTCTATGAAAAGTTGCTTTCTGACTGTGTGGGTTGCCCAAACTTTAAAATACACTGCCACAGAGGCAAGGCAAGTATGGGACAGTACAGAGGGGTGTAGAACAGAACTAATACAATGGCCTTCACAGGAACAGAGTTTCCATAGAAATGATGGTGGTAAATGAAAGCAGAATATCAATTTTTAAATTGAGTAAACTCATCTATTATAGCAAAAACATATTATAATATGTAAATATAATATCCTTCTCTAATTAGTAACTAATAATACTAGTGCTATAACTTCTATGAGAAAACTACGATTATAGAATTATTACAAATGCCATTGCAATGTAAAATAATGCATCTTGTACTTTAAATGATTTTATGTTTGGTAACTGAATAGAAAAATACACATTTTCTTAGCATTCAATGTTCAAAACCAGAAGCCAGTTGGAAAATCTGCCGCAGACTTTATTTTGTAGATTTCCCATTTGAGTGCACCACAATGGGCAAAGGAGGAGCAAACCGTCTGACATGCTATTTATCCAGCTATAAAATTATCATAATTAGAGAAAGTGAGATATTTTGGTATTTAAAAGAGCTTATTAGTTCTTTGAATAATATTTATAACCAAATATTTGCATTTAAAATATATATAATTATATGAAGCATAATCGAAGAAATTAGTTTTAGGATTGTAAATTAATGGTTATTTATAGTTGCCATGAAATGGATAGGGATTTCAGATATTAAAAAAAAGTGTCTGTTTATATGTGAGTCATATTAACTCCCTTGGGGGCACGAGAGTTATTTAAGGCTTCTCACAGATGTTCCAGGATCAATTTATGTAGAGTGTGAAGAACTGATGACATATATATGAACTATATGGAAAGCGAACCTATTTTTTTTTTACCTTAAAAATGAACCAGTGCACAATACCACCAAAGAGAATAGGAGATATTTTCTATTTACATATAACAACCCAGCTGTGAACATACAGGAGGGATGAATATCTGTAATTTTTGAATTTAGTATGTTAATAAAGATACTGTTCTTTACAAATCTACAAACCCTTGATATCAAATCGAACCACAAATTCTGTAGATAAAGGTTTTCAGAATTACATGTTAATGAAATTTTCTTGTATTTTTGCATCCATTTTTTAAATTAATAGACTCCTTTTTTAGAGCAGTTTAAGGTTACTGAAAAATTGACCAGATAAAACGGAGTTCCCATATACCCCCCTCTCCACCTTGCACACAGTTTCCTTTATTTTGTGTCTTATTGTGATTTATTTGTTACAGTTGATGAACTGATACTGACATATTATTATTAACCAAAGTACATAGTTTACATTAGGGTTCACTTTTTGTGTTGTACAGTACTATGGGTTTCACATAGTGTCACATATCATTAGTATCATATAGAATAGTTTCATTGCCCTAAAACCCTCCTGAGCTTCACCCATTCATCTCTCCCTCCCTTTCCTAACTCCGAGAAACCACTGATCTTTTTACCGTGATTAAATTTTTGCCTTTTCCAGAAAGTCATATAGGTAGATTCATGTGGGTTGCCTTCTTTAGCTCAGCAATATACATTTAAGGTTTCTCCGTGTCTTTTTATGGCTTGATATTTCATTTATTTTTATTGCTGAATAATATTCCTTTGTATGGACATACCATAGGTTGTTGACCCATTCTATTGAAGGACATCTTGGTTACTTCCTATTTTTTGGCATTTCTGAATAAAGCTGCTATAAACATTCATATGAAGGTTTCTGTGTGGACATAAGTTTTCCATTCATTTGAATGAATATCAAGGTATGTGTAATTGATGGATTATATGGTAAGAGTATATTTAGCTTTGTAAGAACTGCTGAACTGTCTTTCAGAATATCTGTACCATCTTGCATTCCCATCAGCAATAAATAAAAGTCCCTGTTGCTGCCCACCCTTGCCAGGCTTTGGTTTTGCGGCTGCCTTCAATTTCAGCATTATAATTAATGTGATAGTTGTGTTGTGGTAGCTCTTTGTTACTTTGCAATTCCCTAATGACATACAATACTGAGCATCTTTTCATATACTTATTTACCCTCTTTATATCTCTGGTGAGACATTCAAATCTTTTTCACACTTTTAAATTAGATTGTTTTCCTATTGTTCAGTTTTGAGAGTTCTTTGTATAATTAGGGTACAAGGCCTTTATCAATATGTATTTGGCAAATATTTTCTCCCAGTAAGTAGCTTATCTTTTTACTCCCTTATGAGATGCTTTTGCAGCATAGGCTTTTCAGATCTGAATAAAATCCAAATTAGGATTTTTTTTTTTCTTACAGGGATTACGGTTTTTGGGTTATGTCTAAAAAAGCCATTACTAAATCCAAGGACACCTAGATTTTTCTCTTGTGCTATACCTTCTAGAAATTGTATAATTTTACATTACACATGTAAGTTTATGATATATTTTAAATTAGTTTTTGCAAAAAAGGTGGAAGGTTGGTGTCTAAACTTCTAAGTTTTTGACATCTGGATATCTAGTTGTTATAGCACTATTTATTGAAAAGAATATATATTCTTCATTGAAAATTGCCTTTGCTCCTTCATCAAAGATCAGTTCACTGTAATTGCATGGGACTATTTCTTGGCTCTCTATTCCGCTCCAGTGGGCTATTGGTCTATTTTTTGGCCAATATGGCATTTTCATGGTCATTGTAGCTTTGTGGTAAGTCTTGAATTTGGATAGTGTCAGTCCTTTTTTATTTTCTTTAATTGAAGTTTATTGGGGTGACAATTGTTAGTAGTTACATAGGTTTCAGGTGTACAATTCTGTAATATATCATCTAGATATCACGTTATGTGTTCACTACCCAGAGTCAGTTCTCCTTCCATCACCATATATTGGATCCCCTTTACCCTCATCTACCACCCTCCCCCCCACTTACCCTCTGGTAATCACTAAACTGTTGTCTGTGTCTATGAGTTTTTGTTTCTTCGTTTTTTTGTCTTGTGCCTTTGTTGTTCTAAGTTTTGTATACCACAGATCAGTGAAATCATATGGTTCTTGACTTTTTCTGTCTGATTTATTTCACTCAGCATACTAATTTCAAGATTCATACATGTTAGTGTCAGTCCTTTGACTTTATTCTCCTTCAACATTATGTTTGACTACTTTGGTTCTTTTGCTTTTTCATATAAACTTTAGAATTAGGTGGTCAACCTACACAAAATAACTTGTGATTTTGACTGGGATTATGTTGAATTATGATCTATAAGACCAAGTTGGGAAGAATTGACAACTTAACAATACTGAGTCTTCTTATCCAAGAACAGGGACTATCTTTCCATTTATTTAGGTCATCTTTGATTTCTTTTTATCCAGTGTGTTGTAGTTTTCCTCGTATAGATCTTGTCCATATTTTGTTAGATTTATTCCTTGTTTCCTTTTCTTTTGGTGCATTGTAAATGGTGTGGTTTTAATTTCAAATTCCAATTGTTCATTGCTGGAACACAGGGAAGCAGTTGACTTTTCCATATCAGACTTGGATCTTGCCATGTTTCCATATTTTCTACATTGACAATCATGCCATCTGTTAACAAACACAATACTACTTCTTCATTCCCAATCTCTATACTTGTTATTTCCTTCTTTTGTTTTATTCCATGACTTAAGATTTCCAGCATGATGTTGAATAGGAGTGGTGAGAGAGGATACCCTTGACTTGTTTTGGACCTGAAGGGGAGAACATTCACTCATTGTTTTAGGTTTATTTATCTATATTTTATTAAGTTGAGGAGGAACCAGTTCTTGATTTCATTGATTTTTCTCTATTGTTCTTCTATTTTCAATGTCATTGATTTCTGCCCTAACTTCTACTACTTCTTTTCTTCTGCTTAGTTTACATATAATTTGTTTATTGTTTTCTCGTTTCCTAAGATGGAAGCTTAGATTATTGATTTAACATCTTCCTTTTTTTCCAACACACACATTCGATGCTATAAATTTCCATCTAAGCACTGTTTTCATTGCCTCCCAGAAATGTTGGTAACTTGTATTTTGT
Source organism: Rhinolophus sinicus (assembly GCF_057876585.1). Lineage (NCBI taxonomy): Eukaryota > Metazoa > Chordata > Mammalia > Chiroptera > Rhinolophidae > Rhinolophus > Rhinolophus sinicus. The sequence continues at coordinate 120,946,189 of NC_142502.1, read as the reverse complement.
TCTCACGTAGTCCAAAGTATTTTTAAAATTTCTCTTGAGAATTCTTTGAGCCACATATCACTGAAAATGGGGTTGTGTGATCTTCAAATATTTGGGGAATTTCCTGATGTTTTACTGATTTCTAGTTTAATTTCACTGCGGTCTGAGAATACACATTACATAATTTTTATATTTTAAATGTTTTAAGGTGAGGTTTATGGTCAGAATGCAGTATATCTAGGTGAGTATTGCATGTGAGCTTGAGAAGAATGTTTATTCTACTACTGTAGGATGAAGTATCCTTTATAGCAAAGTGAAATGTGGATTTGAGGAAATTATTTTGAAAATTCAAACTACCCAGTCCTAAGCATGTAAGCATATAGGTAGAACAAGATATGTATTCTGAAGACCTCAGAGGAAGAATGTACTACTTCACATGTCTTTCTGTGATTTATTGATTTATATGAATATAATGCATAGACTCTAAATAGTTCACAGTTTGGACAATCACTGCTACGTACATAGGAGGCAGCCAAGAAAACTCAATTGTTCTGAACTTGATCGGGTTTCCTCATGTAAGCAAGGTATGGAAATAAAAACCTCTCATCCAGATCACTTTGAGCATTGTCTGGAGCAAAGGAGAAATGAAGAAGATAGCCAGGAGGCTAGGACAATGATGATTTTCCTGTGGTGATTATTTTTTTCTATCTAATCAGCATTAGAGGGGAGAATGCTTTTGGGGTGCCACGGAATTAAGTGAAAGATTCTTCTAAAGAGTCAGTTCTGCTGCTTCAGAAAATCTGGAAGAGAAGAAAACAAAACTCCTTACATAGCAGATCCAAGTAATTGTCTTGGTTATCACCCAAATATAGAAGGAGAAACTAACCCAATCTCACATTAAATATCTTTTTCGATGGCCTTTTTAAAACTGTATTGATGTGAACTTTAAAACTGGAGAATACATGCAGTCACATGACCTGTAAGAAGGTATCCATGTTGTACATACTAATGCTTTTTAGTACATGCCAAAATGCTTATTTAACTTCTATCACTTTGCTCTCCTGTTTGAGAAACAGAAGAACTGATAACAGTAGATAAGAATGATGTACTTTGGTTCTCTACGATAGGTTACATATGTTTTTAAATACACAAGTATGAAACGTATAAAATGTATGAAACTGAGTCAAAGGTTTACTTTTGTACAATTAATAAAAATAATCTGGATTAAAAAAATTCCAATATGGAGAAAAATGAGGTTACATAAAATCTAGACAGATGGCTAGATGAATGCAGCTTAAAAATTGCGCAATTACATCCTTAATTGTGTATATTTTTCTAAAGTGTAAGTCATAGGTCAAATGTAAGCAGTTGTTAATATTTTGCAAAATGATCGTGTTCAGTACACTACATAAAGCCAAACTAACTAAGATTAATGCACAATCCTAATTCAGCGTGATTGGGACTTCTTGCTGGCATTTACATATTGGTTACAATTTATTAGAAAGCAACCCTTTTTATTAGATGGTTGAATGAATCATATTTTTAAATGCTAATAATCAATATGAGTTTAACAAAAATTATATTGTAAAAATGAAGGTATATTTTTACACTAAAAATTTACATTCTCTTCTTAATCTAAATCAGAATGGTCATTGTGTCAAAACTATATTCTTGTGACTAGGTGAATAACAACTAATAAAATGTTTCTTAACAATGCTATATTCATCCAATTTACCATTGAAGCACTTGTAATAGTAAGAATGTGGAAATGATATGAGAGAATAATTAATGATATAATACTGTGGATGAGGTTAAAAAACTCAAACTAATCAGCTTCTTTCTGTTCTCATTTCTGCATTAACCCATTAGATTACTTTGCACTAACTGTTTTTATTTTTCTCTCTAAATCTGTTTCCTTGTCTTTAAATTGATTTAGTTGAGCAAGTCTTTAAGTTGTTGTCAGCTTGAAAGGCTGCCTGAGTCTGTGTGGTTCCTGAGGAATCCAGCTGTACGCCTGTCTCCGTGACCACACATAGTCAGTTTATATATGAGTTACCACGGTGGACTTGAAATACAATTTATATTGAGGTTTACCAGAGACTCTGGTTGACTTGCATTACTTCCTGCCCTGGGTGCGGAATACATACAACAGTCTCAAAAAGTTAGTTCAAAAAAGGTAATTCATTAGAAACAGAGTTGGAAGTGATATTTTTTCAAGTTATGAATAGGTGAAGTTTTTACACATTTCTTGACATGCATTCGATCTAGTTTGATTTCATAAGACCCACTAAAAAATGGAAAACTTTATTCCCATTTGTGGTACATATACGCATCAGCATTTCACATGTCTGCAGGGCTAGGCCCTCTGGGGACACAATACTGTAAGTGTGCTCTACACTCATAATAAAAGGAGGCATCAGTATTCATTGAACGCTAGGCATCAAGAACTATTGTAAGTTTTCACACAGTAACTCACTTAGTGCTAATAGCCCTGTGCAAAGACTATTTATTGCCCCCATTTTACTGAGGAGGAAACACAGAGAGAGGGGGTGGGTCTAATTAACTTGCCTCAAATTACCCAACTTGCAAGTGATAGAGCCAGGCTTTGAACCCATACAGTCTGGTTCTTGAGTCCATAATTCTAAGTATTGTAATTCTCTCTCTCTCTCTCTCTCTCTCTCTCTCTCTCTCTCTCTCTCTCTCTCTCTCTCATCTTAATACTCTAGTACCAACATATTTCCTTAGATTATAAATTGTTGTAAACCTCATTCATGTAGTTATCAATAAGAATACTAGAAAGGGATTTTTTTTAACTGGAATCTAAATTATAATAAGATTTTTATTTGAAATCGATGGAACACACTACCGATTAAGAACAGTTTCCTAATAATTGCCTTAAGCATACTTATATGGATGCTAAAATGCAAAATACTGCTATTGCTTTCTTGAGGTTCATGTCCAGGTTTTCTTTTCTTTCTTTTTTTTTTTTTTTTCTGTAAATTACTGCTGCAAGTCAGCTGGATGCAGACACGTGAAATATCCCAGTCCTTGTCCTTTCAGAATCCATCACAACATTTGGTGGTGTTTCTGCATCATTTGACAAATATCTCTGTTCCATTATAACTATTATTGAAATGGTCACTTGCTTGTATTTGGGCTTTTGCTACAATTGTGTAGGATCTTGAACCTGGCACAGAGCATGGTGCCAGCAGACATACTCATTTATTTAACTTTAGAATCCTCAGGTTCACTCTCCTCGATTGACTTAAGGTATGATCTCCATGTACAATGTGCCTGGAACTCTACTTGTTCCATATTTAAGTTGTCTAAAACTGAAGGGGTTCCCTTTATTCTTACACACATTTGCAAATGTCAGCCATTGTTACGTATTTGATCATTTCTCTTTCTTCGATGTGGACTTTCTCTGACTCCATCGCTCTGTAAGCTGCTTCATGGTAACAAAAGTGGTTTTAGACATCCTGATAAGAAGACACAGCTTCATCCAATAAATATTTACTGAGCACCTACAATAGACTAAGTGCTCTCAAGCAGAGTATGACTTGGTGAAGATTACATGACTCAGAAACAATTGACTCGGCTCTGTTTCCTACCTAGTGTTAGTCAATACTTCCCTTTCTTATGGTACTTAACCATTTCATCCCTGGTATGTGTGGTTGCAATATAATCATAGAGACTTGCTGGTAGACACTAAGTCGATCAATTAATTTATTCATTGCACGCAAACAATGGGTTTTCTGGAAAAACACCCACTTTTAGCAGAAGTACATTCTAACAGTACATTCAACTAGTAGCGAATATTTAATGACATATACAGCATCTCACAGAAATCCTATAATCATAATGGTCTTAACAAAAAATAAAGAATTATTTTTAGAAAATATTTTTATTCTTAATGATATATTGCTTTCATGGCGGGGTTGATGTTCAGGCATTTTTGGAATTGAGGGTTTCTTCTTTCCTGAGGTAGGCTCTATTTTCTCAAGCTGGGAATTGTGTCTTGATATGTTTCACAGATAGTGTTCAATATTAATAAGATCACTTATGTGATCTGTGAGAAAGCACACATACGCATTCAAATACATACCAAGATAAATTAAACCTTCTGGGGAAGGAATATGACTATGATGAGAACTGAAAAATGAAAAAATACCAAGCATTCCAATCCCTGATGCTTTTCCAATAGCTGAGACCATTTTGATATCGGACTAACCTTAAAAAAATAAAATAAAATAAAAAAGGAAGTCTGGCTTACAAAGTCTTAGAAGGCTTTATTGATGTGTTGGAAGCAGCCTGAAAACAAGACTATAAATATCTCTTGATGGCTTCCAAAATAAATAGTGCTAATAAGGTGTACATATAAAAAAGTGTTTTCTTATTTTGCCCCTAGCAATTTTGCTTTTGACTCAGAGATGTTATCCCTTGGAAGATCCTTTCTCAGGAGCTCTCAGGACATTGTGTGTGCTGCTCAAATTTTGGTCCTTTTCCCATTGTACAGCATCAATACATTTTAGATATTATTACCTCTTACATAGCAAATAGAACACATTGAAGGGAAATATTCCAAGATGAGGGGACTGTGCACTATCACTGAGGGGATCTATTTAACAGGATCACTAATACAGGGTGGGTGTGACAGTGTAAGTATATATTTGTTCTTGGATAAGAAATGAGTGAAGACTTCCTCAGCAGTCAGGACTCACTCTCTGCCTTATCTTCCTCCATTTGCAGCTCTGAGCTTTGGGGCTAGATGTAGGAAGATTCAGAAAGGAAAGTGTAAATGAACAGAGACAAAATGAATGGAGAAAAATTGGAAAATGAAAGTGTTCTGAGAGCAGCATAATTTTGTTCAGAGATAGGGTACACCATATGACCCAGCAATCCCTTTTCTGGGTATCTACCCCCAAAATTAGAAAACATTTATTCATAAAGATATATGTGCTCCTATGTTCATTGCAGCATTACTCATGGTGCAAGACATGGAAACAGCTGAATTGTCCTTCAACAGATGATCGGATAAAGAAGACGTGGTACATAAACACAATGGAATATTACTCAGCCATAAGAAAAGATGAAATAGTGCCATTTGTGACAGTGTGGATGGATCTTGAGATTATTATGCTAAGTGAAATAAGTCAGAAAAAGTCGAGAACCATATGACTTCACTCATATGGGAGATATAAAACTGAAAGCAACAAACGAACAAGACATACAAACAAACAATCAAAAACTCATAGACATAGACAATAGTTATTGGTTACCAGAGTGTGGTGGGGGGGTGGTAGATGAGGGTAAACAGGATCAAATATATAGCGATGGAAGAACTGACACTGGATGGTAAACACATAATGCTATATACAGATGAGGTATTATAGAAATGTACACTTGAAACCTGTATAATTTTACTAACCAATGTCACCCCAATAGCTTAATAAAAATTTTTTTAAACAATTAAAATAAGAAATGGAAAGATCTTTTTTTAGATATTTACGTCCCTTTCATTTGTATTATTCAAAAGGAGTAAAAGAAAATTCCACGATGCTGTAAGGTTAGCTAAGAAAGACTATAATGTAAAAGTTCCATATTAGATTCATTGATACATTTATTTAACTTTAAAAAATATAAACATAAGTTAGTGTAATGGAAAATATAAATTGTGGCCCAATGTATTAAATGACTGATTTTAAATAAAATATCTTTGATCTCTCAGTGATTGAAAATAAAAGATTAAAGGGGTAGCCATTTGTAGTCTCAGAATTTTCAAAGAATGACTCTGTCATTTGTTTGCATAAAGTGTATTAATTTAGGAAAATTACAAATTATTTCCGAAAAGCCACACAATCAAAATAGGGAGTCACATTCCACAGAAGACAAAAAGATCAAGCTGAATACAACATGGTTTGAAAGAGTCCAATGATCTTACTAATAATGAAAAGATGTGAAGTTGTTATCATGTGAAATTTATTCTAACCTGAAATGCTGGAATTAATTTATGACAAGTTTCATTTTTACAACTTTGAAAAACACTTTAAAGCAAGGGCTTATTCTTTCCTTCTTATGCTAAAAGTATGAGGTCATGTTTGAATCTTGGCAACACAGCAATATGCTTACTAGCTTTCACTTGAAATTAGGTTTCTGGTGGTTTTGAATTTTTTCCTAAAGCTTTTTTAGACAAGTTTCCTTTAATTGCCAAACATTTTGTCATTAAATATAACTGCATAATAAATCACTTGAAGTTGTTCTCAATGAAAGATGTATTGTATTTAATGATAATCATAACAGCTCACACTTACTGAGTCTTTATTCTGCGTCAGGCACTGTTACAAGAATGTGGAATGTACTAGTTCACTTGATATCACAGTAATATTATAAATCCCTGATGTTCAACCCATTTTGCAGATAAAGAAACTGTGGGTAGAAAACGAAAATCATTTAATCGTGGATAGAAAACGAAATGAAGGTGATGGCCTGGACACCAAAGTCTAAGGTGGCAGAAATCAATGATCCACAGAAAACAATTGTTCAATTAAATATTTAATGAATGAAAATGTTATTTGCTGTTCATTTACTATAAAGGACTTACACCTCTCAGTCCCTCAAACTACATATGAGGCACCTTAATAAAGACCACGTTAAATGAATAGAATAGGTATTCCTTCTAACCATTTGGTTATCTGAATGAATGTTTGTAATATAGAACTATTACAAGATTTCAAATGCAATAAAGGCCCACCAAGGCCAAAAACTGAGGGATAACAATGACATTCACAGTTCACTTTCCTCCTCACTATGTTGGGAAATGTTCCAAAAATGCCCAATGCAGCCTTCCCTTACTGAAGGTAGTGTGACCCGCATTTTTTGTCAACGTGATTATGGCTAAAACAAACAAATCTTTATTTTAGCATCAGAAATTTCTCATGCCCTGGATTAGAATTCTAGCTTGTGATATTCAGATGAGTTCTTTTAAAATTCCTCTCTGTTAAAGCTAAACAAATAGTTGACAGGATTATGATGCCATCAGAGACATAAAAGAACAGGAATGTTGAAATGTATAAAGCGGCAATATTTGCTTGAAAGGTGCCACATGCCTGTGAGAATCCCGGAAAAACTGAATGAATGTTTGTTTCAATAAAGTTGACACATTTTCTATACTATTTCATAGTTTCTCTTTAGAGAAGGTGGAGCATGTGTGACTAGAATGTAACACGACGATTGGATTACTTAAAACATCTGAGTTACATAAGTCTACAAAGATGCTCAGAAAAGTTGCTGATTTTCTTTCACTCTAAAATATCAGCAGATGTAGACCTCTGCTTTGTCAGAGTTCCTCATTTGAAGTGAAAAATGTCACTGGTGTTTCCTTGTATGTTGAATACTTCCTTTTAAAAATGCATTAAAAATGAAAAAATGCTTTTGCTAGAGTTTTGTTGTTTTTTACTTTTAATGCTTAGAATAAAAATGAAATATAATGTGTTAGGATTAACTTCAAAAATGATATATTCTTTTTAGGACACTGTTCCATCCAGCCAGACTTTTTAAGTATTACTTTACAATAACTTTCACACAAAATAACTCTAAGCCAAGCATGAGTGGATGCTTGAATTCCTAGGAATTCAGTTCTTTCCCTTTCTTACTTTTATTTGACTTTGGACAAATCACCTTATTTTTCCTACAACACTTATCCTCATTATATGTCAACTTAGGCTTGTTGGAATGCTGGTTACAATAAAGAGTCCGAATTCCTCTGATAAGTAGTGTTGGTATTGGCAAAATCTGATCCACAGCTTTTGGAAAAAAAAAGCATTTGTTGGATACTAAACAAACAAACAAACAAACAAAAACCTGGTTTAAAGAGGTACCTTGAGGATAAACTACCTGTCTGAATTATCTTTTAATTTCTGTAGGGTTTACCGAACTGCCTGTAACATACTAAATTTCCAGTAATATGCTTTGGATAACTAGATTAGTGAAAATAAACCCAGTAATTGACTGTGAACAGAGTACACAGATTCTAAATGATCTTCAGAAATAAAATCGCAAGACATTATGGATTTAAAAATTACCATTAAGTCACCTACTATCCTAGAGGACTTATCGTTTAATAATGCATATACCTGATACTATTCCATGTCTGATTGAAGTTTCCAGAACAGTATTTGTCATAATCTCTTTTTTTACTTTTAAGTTTTCTTTTTATTATTAGAAGAGTTTAGATTTAAAGAAAATTTCACTGATGATACAGAGATTCCCAGTTACATTTCTTACAGTTAATGAACAAATTTTGTTCCAATATGAACCAATATTGTTATTAACTAAAGTTCATACAATACTTAGCTTTCCTTACTTTTGATGAATGTTCTTTTTCTATTTCAGGATCCCATACAGAATATCACATTATATTTCGTTGTTATGTTTCCTTAGGCTCCTCTTGACTGTGACAGTTTTTCAGACTTTCCATGCTTTAACGACCTTGAGAGTTTGGAGGAATAATGGTCTGGTATTTCCTAGAACGTCCCTCAGAATTTGTCTGATATTTTTCTCATGGGTAGACTATGTTTATAGTCTGGGAAGAAGACCACAGAGGTTAAGTGTCATTCTCATTGTGTATCTCAAGGGCATAGACTATCAACATGACATCTTACTGTTGATATTGACCTTGATCACCCAGTGTTTGTCAGGGCTCTCCACTGTGAAGCTACTGTTTTCATCCTTTTCAGATTTTACCCTTTGAAATGAAGTCCCTAGGTGCAACTCACTTAAAGGGTGTGTGTGGGGGAGGTGTAGGCGGGGGTGGGGTGGGGTACGGGAGTGGGGAGGGCGTTATGTCCCACCTCGAGGGCACAGTATCTACTTATCTACATACATTATTTGGAATTCTTTTTCAGAGGAGATATAGTTATTAAAACATTCATTTTTACCAGTATGGACTATAATTTTTTTATACTTTGGGTTAAAATTCAGTACTATTTTATTTATTTACTTTCTCTAATAGTTTTTTTGCCAATTTCTTGGGGGACAATAACATCACTTATGAACAAAGGGAGTTTAATTTCTTCCTTCCAAACCTGTATGTTGGTTATTTCCTTTTTTTGTCTTATGACACTAACCAGGGGTTCTAGTATCATGCTGACTAGGAAGGGTGTGAGAGAACATCTTTACTTCATTTCTGATCTTAGGGAGAAAGCATTTAGTGTCTCACCGTTAAATATTTGATAGTATCTACCAGTGAAATCATTTGATTTTGTCCCTTTTTTGAAGGCTATTGATTATTAATTTGGTTACTTTAATAGATGTTGGCCTATTCAGATTGTCACTTTTTCCTTTTATCACAGTGGATTTGTCCATTTCTCCTATCAGTTGTATCAGATTTTGCTTCACATATTTTGAGGTTCTGTTGTTAGGTGCACATGTTGTTAAGATTTCTATATCTTCTTGGAGAATTGACTCCTTTATCACTATGTAAGAGCTGTCTTTCGCTCTGATGATTTTCCTAGTTTTGAAGTCTGCTTTGTCTGAAATTAGTATTGCTATAATCTTTTGATTATTGTTACTGTGGAATATCTTTCTTCGTCCCTTCACTTTTTATCAATCTGTGTCTTTATATTTAAAGTGGATTTCTTGTAGACATAATACAGTAATATAGTTGGGCTTTTTTTGGTCCACTCTGTCAGTCTATGCCTTTTAATTGGCTTATTTGGAACATTCACATTTAAAGTGATTCTTGATATAGTTGGATTGATAGCTACCATATTTGTAACCATTCTCTGTTTCCTTTATTCTTTGTATTTTTTTTAACTTCCCATCTTTCTCTGCCTTCCCTTATTTTAATTGAACATTTTGTATTATTCTACTCTATCTTACCTTCTACTATATCAGTTAATCTTTTTTAAAAAATTAGTTGTTACACTAAATTTAAAAAATATATTTTTAACTAACCTAAGTTTACCTTTAATAATACTATTCCACTTCATGTGTAGTGCAGATAAATTAGAATATTCCCAATTTCTCCTGATAGCATTGCTGTTATTCATACACTTATTCATGTGTTATAATCATCCAATATATTATTACTATTGTTACTTTAAATAATCATGCATCTCTTATGAGGTTGGACAACTAAGCTCGCAATCTCATCCTAGAAAAAGTGCTACATACCTCATTGCTGAATATCACTACAGTCACCTTCGAAGTACTCCCCTTGGGAAGCACATAGTCTAGCACCTAGTCCACCCTTCAAAGCAATTTTGGAACTCTTTTTCGGAATGGCCATCAGAGCTGTTGTTGTATTACCCTTGTTTCAATTTTTCTTCCTTTCAATAATTCCTTTATCTTTGGGTAAGGAAAGAAGACATTGGGGGTCAGATCAGGTGAGTAGGGAGGGTGTTCAAATCCAGTTATTTGTTTACTGGCTAAAAACTCCCTCACAGACAGTGCTGTGTGAGCTGGTGCATCGTTGTGATGCAAGAGCCATGAATTGGTGGTGAAAATTTCAGGTTGTCTAACTTTTTCACGCAGCCTTGTCAGCACTTCCAAATAGTAAACTCGGTTAACTATTTGTCCAGTTGGTACAAATTCATAATGAATAATCTCTCTGATATCAAAAAATGGTTAGCAACATCATTGCAACCAGTTCATGAACTTAATTGTCTGACCTTGTATATCACTTAATTTTAAGAAAAAATAAACTATTTTATTTTACTCTCAATTGTTTCTTCTTCAACGGTCTTCCTTTCATCATGTACATGTATGTTTCTGAGCAAATCGCTTTCCTTCCCCATTAATAACTTTTAAAAATTTCCTGCAAGGCTGTCTACTAGCAATAAATCCTTCCATTTTTGTTTGTCTGAGATTTTTTATTTTTTATTTGTGTTTGAAGGATAATCCACTGGATGTGGAATTTAAGCATGGTGTCTTTTTCTTTCTACAATTTAAATATTTTACTTCACTCACTCCTTGCATGCATGGTTTCTTCTGAGAAGTCTGATATAATTCTTATCCTTATTCCTATATAGGTAAAGTGTCTTTCTCTCCCACCCCCCAGCCTATTTCTAGATTTTCTGTTTGTCTTTGGTTTTCTGAAGTTTAAATATCATATACCTATGTGCAGGTTTTAGGATTTATTCTGTTTGGTGTTCTCAGAGATCCTGGATCTGTGGTTTGATGTATGTATGTCACTAATTTTGGAAAGTTTTCAAATTCTCAATTTCTTCTCTCCATTTTCTCTTTCTTCTTTTTTTAGCACTACAATTATGCTTATGTTACATCTTTTAAAATTGTATCACAGTTTTTTGATGTTCAAATTCTTATCTGAGTCATGATTCTTATCTCATTTATGTCCAGTTTACTGATGAGTTCAGTAAAGACATTTTTCACTTTGTTACTATATATGTCTATATTATTTTCAGCATTTCTTTTTCATTTTTCCTTAGAATGTTCATTTCTTTTTTTAAGTCACCCATGTTATGTTTTTGTACTCTATCTTTTCCATTAGAATCCATAACATATTAATCATCATTATATTATATTCCCACCTGACAATTTCAACATCTCTGTCATATCTGAGTCTGCTTCTGATGCTTAATTCGTTTCTTCAGACCTGTGGTTTTTTTTGTTGGCTGTTAGCATGCCTTGTAATTTGTTGTTGTTGTTGTGTTGACAGCAAGACAAGATGGAACTGAGTAGTGTAAGTTTTGTTATTCTAGCCAGGATTGGACTATGTTTAATGTATATTGTAGCTATAGGTGCCAGAGGCTTCAGTTCCTCTAATGTCCTTATTTTGACCCTTTTTTTAAAGTTCATTATTACTAACTTTAGTACTTTAATAGATGTCAGCCTATTAAGATTTTCACTTTCTCAGGCTTTTAATAGACCTGTAATCTTCAAAAGTATTTCTTAGCATTGTTCTCCCTATTACATGAGATAAGAAGGCTATTGGGGGCTGAGTGGGAGAAATGTTCTTCTCATAGGTGAGATAAGTTTCTGGCAAAGATTTTTTCTTTCTCCCTTTGGAGAGTAGGCCTTTGTTATGGAGAATGTTCTATGTCTATTTCATAATGATTATTAATCTCCTTTCCCTGCCAGAGCAATGAAGGGATCTTCCTTAGTTCTTCACTATGATAATGAAGTAGGGTTCCTAGAAGTAAACCCACGTAAGTTTAGGAAACCCTTGAGATTGCAGCCCCCAGGAGATTCTCATTTTCATGTTAATTGAGATTCAGCCTTCCCCTATTTGTCAAAATACCATTTAAATGTTCCACTCAGTTTATGGCTCCATTCGCTTCTGTTTCAGTCAAGCAAAGTCACTAGAGAATCTCTGGATTTGCCTGTTTCTCCAAATATTGAGGTGATATTCTGCGAGTAGTTCTCTAATGGGTCCAAGAAAAATTTCTGCTGTCAATCTGCTCAGCATTTTTGACTGGAGGTCAATTTTCTTAGCTTTTCTTTTTGTAAGTACAAGAGTGAACGGACTGCGAAAGTCTTTACATGTTAGCACTGAAACAGGAAGTCTTGCCATTATCTTCTTTTTTTTAAAATAATTTTTACCTTCTTTTTATTAAAAGGTTAAGAATATAACCTTTCTTCTATTCTTAGAGGGCATATATACTGATCATTGTTTAGATAAATTCTTAATTTGGGATATTTTTAAAAAATTTTTTTCTTTAATGTTCTATTAACACTGTTATAGATTTTCTTCAGACATATTTAAAATTTTTATTAAAATATTTTTTGTCCAAACTCAATTCCTCATCAGACATAATTATTTGATGAACCATCATTTAGGAAACATGGGCTTTTTAAGAGAGAAAGGAGTAAATCTAATATACTGCTTATAGAAGCAAATGTTACCAGGGTCTACAAAAAGTCCCAAGTGTTTTAATTCTTTAGTGTGTTGTGTGAGTGAATTTACTCTCTCCCAAGGACACTTTAAAATATCTCTTTAAAGAGTGGTCTGTTGGATCCAGCACAAGAACTATCATTCAAATGAAATTCTTAGTTTTGGAAATTTTGTCAGGAGTTATAATTAAGTTTATGTCTCTGGAGGTTTTAAAATTGGTAAAGTTACAAATGCAAAATAATCTCATAAGAAATCAAGCCATAGAGTTTACAACTTTACTCCTGAGAAAGGAGGAGTAGAATCCAAAGGAAAAACAATGGTAAGAAAGGTATTGATTTTTGCTACGTTGTTGCTGTTGTCGTATAACATAGTTTTTAAGCTCCCATCTCCTTGTCTTGCAGCACAAAGAAATTAGAAATATTTGGCAAAGATTAAGAAAAGTGATTAAGAGTATATACACATTGTTTTTAAAGCTCCTCTTTTGTTTTATGAAAATTCAGAAATCATCAGTATTTTCCAAGCTAACCAATCTTAGTAAAGCTTTAAAGCAAAAAACAGGTAACCCTACTTTATATATGCACCAATATCAGAGCAATAAGAAATGGTCTTAAACTGTAGTATGAGACTTATTTAATTCAGTTGTGAAACTAGACTATATCTTTTCAGGGCATTTTGGAGGGAGACTCACTCGGGCTCTAGTTGACCTACATTGGCAGATTTAATCAGTATAATTATAGCTTCAAATGGTTACAGGTGAAAGGATTATGGCAAGAGTTACAAGTGCTTTTATATAACTTTTTATTTCACATAGTTTAAAACACATAAGAAGTTGCAAACTTAGTGTAAAGAGCTTTCCCTAACATAGTGTCACACTCAGAATATTGACGTTGGTTCACGTTGGTTCCACTAGACTTTTATAAAAGTCTTGTAGACTTTTTATATGCTTACCCCAGCCCACAGAAAGCAATTATTGAATATCCATTATGAAATTTTACACTGTAGATGATGTGGTAGAAATCCTGAATAAAGAAGAAGGAGATTAGCTAGATAGTTCTCATGGTCTTAAGCTTCTAAATGTCAAGGGAATTTCAATATCCTAAGGCAGAGCTTACTTCCTTCATGGTTTCCTTTCTCACTGAGCTCTAACATATGAAGTCTCTACGGAACAAACATTAAAAGAAGTCAGCTTAATGATCTCCTAGAACTGTGTGCTGTTGCATGAGAACTACTAGCAGGACTGTCCCCTATATATTTGCTGAGCACAGAGAAAGTCTTTCATAGGAACTGAGAGTACCATTTGGTATATTACTGAAATCCAGATATTTCTTTAACTTTAGCCCTTATCTAGTCATGCCTTTTTGTTAACTCTAAGCAAGAATACTTTTTCACATGTAATATATTTCATGACAGGTAGGCAAATGGGATTTTATAAAAATGTAGCTAGCCATCATCATAGGGTTATTTCTTTTGCAGGTCAAATATCAGCAACTCCTTATAGTCAAACGAATCGCAACTAGAAATATGGATGAGAAACTGGATTTCTCACTGAAAACTTCCAAAAAAAATTGGGCCTTTTTAATCTTCATTGCCTTTCCATCGTTAAGAAACACCCCACAAAATTAAGGTATTATTGGCATTTTTGAAAAACAAATCATGTTAGTCATGCTCTCTCAACACGTTTCCTGGTATTGCTAAAGGCTGCTCAGTGTGAGTCGCTCTGATGCCATGTTACAAAAGCTATAATTTTAAAATCGGTTCTCTAGGTAATAGCATTTCTGACAAATTAATAATGTGATGCTTTGCTCGGCCCATGAGATTTTTCATTACATATTCCCCAACTGTTATTTACAATATGATGACAACTTGTAATTTGTCACGAAGTAAAGAACAGCAGGAGTAAGTCTAAGAGATGAACACAAATGAGTCACTAGCATAACAGGGGTGGGCAATGGTCATTGTGAAAATTCACAAGTCATTGCCTCTTTATTCCTTTCTTCTGCATGTTTTAGTCCTCTCTTGTAACTCATCTATAAGTAGACTAAAGGGCAAATATATAGGTAAATATTAAAAATACTTTCATGCTTTTCATACTCATCAAAATCTCTTGGGAAAAATTATAGTTCTTTCAAAGTTAGCGCTCTCTAATATAACCTAGAGAAACCATGGACTCAGATACAGACTTGCAAATGATCATGGCCAAAATAAATAGTGATTTATGTCAAGTGAGTAGTCAAAAATGTTGATTTTGTTTTTCTTCCTACCTTGTGCTCCCAGTGAGAAGAGGAATGGCATTTTCTAAATAATTTATTTGGAAAGTTGAAGATGTGACTGGCTGGACTGAGCTGGAAGCATAATGTTCCAATCTGCCACTCCCTGCTGTGGGATCCTATTAGGCACTGTTCAATATTTCAGCATATATTGTGTAATTAGTTTGCCATGATGTGAAACTGGAAATAGAAATGCCAGCAGAAGAGGGAAATTTTCAAATCGTTATAATGTAGGAAGAGACAAAAACAAATTGTAGCTGAGGCAGAAAAAACATGCAGTTGATATGAAAGAAGATAGGGATAAAAGAAAAAAAAAAAACAAAAAGCAGAAAAAGGTAAGTGCTAGAATTAGCAGAAACTAAAGGATATTTAGATGAAAAAAATAAAACAAAGAGGTAATGAAAGGCGAACTAGTGGTTCAAGAGCCATAAAGAAAAAAAATGTAATAGTGAGGTAGAAAGTTTATAAGTTTGCAGCTTATAATAAAAGCAGACATGGTTAAAATCAAAGAAAGTGACGTTCTTTTTGTTTATTTTTTTAATTTATTTTTATTGAGGTATAATTGACATATAACATTATATTAGTTTCAGGTGCAATGAGATTCTTTTTGAAATGACTTGGCTAGTACTTTCTAATCCTCTTTAATAACTTCAAACCCAAAATAGGTATAAAAAGGCAATGTAAAAATCTGTTGCCAAAATCTGGGCGACATTTATACGGAATGCAAAACTTATGGAATAACTGCTTCTACAAATTTAAATTCCTAACCCACTCATGCTCTGCTGCCTTAACCACAGCTAGCTTGTCTATCTAACCATAAGGTGGGGGGGTCTTTTACTGATTCTATATACTCTTCAAAGTCATGTTGAGAAAGCCCAAGTTTTTATAAAAACCAAATTAAGCTATCTGCCTACGTTGTGAGTGTATTTTTCTATTCGGAGTGCTGTGGCAATTTCTGATTTCATCAGTTACTCCCTGGTGGTAAAAGACAGTGGAAAATTTTAAATGTCAGCAGTTGAATGTTTGGTGGAGTGCGTGTTTGAGCAGGCATGGGAGACCAGCTCTGGTGCATTGGATCTAGGGATGTATATTTCTCACAAGAAGAATGGTTAAGGAGAGGTGAAAAACATGAAGAGGAAGATATTTGAAAGCAATATGTTCTGAGTATTATAAAATTATTTCCTTATGCCATCTCTCCAAGTGTCAGAGATGTGGTCAATGGTTTAGACGATGACCCATCTAAGAATAGGACAGTTGCACAAGTTGGAAGACTGTCTGATGCTTTGCACTTGGCCAGAAACTAGGAAATCAACTTGCTACTATAGATTGATGTGAGAAGGGAATCCAGAAAACTCTGAGCAGATTGATATTGGAACATGAACTCAACAGGTCTGTTGACTGTGGAGAGATTTTACTTTAGTTGAGACTGAGTAGACAAAAAGCCTCTCTGGGGCTTATAAAAATATTTGAAATAAGCAAGTAAGCACAGGATCATGCTGAGGATTCAGAGAAAGAAAAGACCAATGGAAACAATTTAGTATGGAAATCAGAGGAAAATAAGTATATTAATTATAATAGTTATAAATGCCATTGATGTATTCAGTAGCACACAAAACAAAACAAAACAAAAAACCAAGAGCAGAAATGTGTGAATTTACTTAATTGGAGAGGAACATTTAATATGAGATGGGACAGAAGCTTCACAAGTAAAAATATGGCATAAAAATTGAAATCTGTAATGGAGGCATGGTGAACAGAACTGATAGTGTGAAAAATTAAACCAGAAATGTAGAGGACAAATGTGAGATGGTCCCACAGAAAACAAATGCAGACAAGTAAAAAATGGTATTCAGAGATGAATGACATTGGGAAGAGGGAACGAAGGTTTGCATGTGTATTCCTAAAGAAGAAAACATGATAACTGAAGCACAAGCAACACTAAAGAAAGAAAGCTTTCCCAAATTGAAAATATTACGTAAGAATAAAGATTAAGTAGAATTATATAGTTAATATAAATAGGAAAAAAATCTAAAAACCTAATTGTACAATAACAACAAAACCAAAATACGTACAAAATAAATAAATAAATAAATAAATAAATAAATAAATAAATAAATAAATAAATAAAGTAAACAAAAACAAGATGACCAGAATTGGCACAATGGTTATGATGGCCTCAGACTTCTCTGAAACATTCAAATCAGAGGACAATTAAAACACATCTATTACATTTCTGTAGAAAATTTTTGATATGATTTCTGACACGCAATTTGCATTGTACGTAAACCTAATGTTTCATGAGCATAGGAAGTTTATTTTATTAGTAAAGAACACTAAAAATATTTATGGAAATTTGATGGCTCAGGAAATGTACCAAAACCATTTTTCTTACAAAAATGTCATATCCTTTTTTCTTTTGTCAAGAACCACTTTCCATCTTTAAATCTTTCCTCTTTTCTTTCTACATCATTATTATTTCATTCTTACCAGGTTATTTCTATCACTGTGAAACTATGCTATATTATCTGGTTGAACCATAAGAAATTGCTGTGTTTTGCCTGTTTTTTACTATTAGAAGGACAAGCTCAAATGTTCAAATTTACATAGAATTGAACATATGATATTTATTCCATGTACCACCTTCCTGAATTTTGGTAATTAGTTCATCATATTGACTTTTATTTGCATAATGTTTTTATTTTCTTTCTACCAACTTTCTTTTTTAACTTAAATAAGTTTAGTCTGCTCTTCAGCAATAATCTCCAGGACATCATGAGTGTTATTTACTGGTTACATTATGTTTTTCTTAATACAGTACCACTTGCTGACTTACCAGAATACCAGCCGACTTCCACACTTCCTCTCTGAAAACTGGCAGACGCCCCTGGCCTGCTACATGTTGGCTGGATGCTATGTTGGACAGCCACTCACTCCCCAATGTGAGCCCCAGGTAAGGGAATGCCTACCTAGGAACAGTGTGTTTGTTTCCTGTCTTTCTGGGATAGTTGTAGTTGGTATTGTCATTTAATTGTTTAACAAGTGAAATGTGAGTATCAAGTGTCTGGTTACTAGAATTATCATGGTGATCACTTCCTAAGGTATATAAATGTCAGATAACTCTGTTGGACATCTAAAACTAAAATAGTATTTTATGTCAACTATAAATAAAAAAAATAATTAATTAAAAAAAAATCAGTTCCTGCTCTTTTTTAAACAATGAAGTGGGTGGTTATTTTTATGAAAATTAAGTTGACTTCCATGAAACAACTCAATAAAGGTCATTCCTAAAAAACAAAACAAAACGAAACAAAAAATTCTGCTAGGTAAATTTGGTGTGGGTGAGACAATTATAAAAGATTGGTGAAATTGCAAATGCTCTAGAAGGATCTAGCCCTCAGAGTGCTTTATAAATGTCTTTAAAGTCTTCTACTTGTCTCTCTTCTTCACTTCCCCTTTTCTCTTAATTTGAACCTCGGGTACAGGCGCTTGATTTAATCAGATTCTCATTTGATTTTCCCCCTTTTTCTTCTTCACAAGGAATCCACTACAAAATGTTTAATGTTAGCCTGTAGATTCTATATTTTTGAAGATAAATATGTAAGTGTGATTTTCTGTATCTATATTTTAATTCACATAAGCTTAATTAAGCTACAGATCTTGTACTCAATATAACTCTTTATTTTTTTTTCTTAAGATTTATTTGTGTTTCTGGTACAGTGAGTTCATTGCTTCTCAGAGCTGTGTAATATTCTATGGCAGGCTTCCATTGCATTTTCCTTATCCTCTCCCATAGTGATAGGCTGAGAAGTTGCCTCCTACTCCATCCTCCATGATGCTACTCTGAATAGTCTCGTATGATTCTTCTGGAAGGTCTATAAATGAATTTTTTGTGTGTTTGTGGGGGGGGGGGTGGGGCAGGTAAGAAGATGCTGACCTCCAGGTCTCAGCCTTCTCTTGATTTTTTGGCTGCAGTTTCCATTTGAATTGATGGCGGAGCCAAAGTAAGCAACATCTTTAACAATTTCAATGTCTGCATTATCTAGGTTAAAGTTGTGTGTTACTTGTGTAGTCATGACTTTTGCCTTTTTGATGTTTAAATGCAGTCCTGCTCTGGCACTTTCTTCTTTCACCTTCATCAGAAGTCATTTCAAATCATTGCTATTTTCTGCCGGGAAGATGGTGTCATCTGCATACCTTAAGTTATTGATATTTCTTCCACCAATTTTCACTCCTCCTTCCTCTGAGTCTAGCCAGTTTCTCATATGATATGTTCTGCATGCAGATTAAACAAATAAAAAGATAAAATACACTCTTGTGTGACAACTATGTCTGTAGGAAACCATTCTATATCTCCATATTCTGGCCTGATAGTGGCTTCCTGTCCACAATACAGGTTATACGTATATATCAGGACGATTACTAGTAATCAGGAAGTTACTAATAGTTGCCCATACTCTTGCTACTTGACATGTAAATCATGGACCAGCAGAATCTGTTTTACCTGTGAATAAATTTTTTTTATTTATTTTACTTTTTATTTTAATTTTCAGATATAAGCTTAATATGAGTTTAAATATGTTTATGTTGTAGTTTTTCTCCCCATGATTTGTCAGTTTCCCATTACCTTCTAGTCATCAAACTTCTCCCCCTCTTCACTGACTGTAGAACCTCTTTGTAATGCATCACATTTCCTAGATACAAACTGAAATCAGATCGTTGATATCTGATAATATGTCTATTTCTGCTCCATTTGGTTTTGACCTATTCTTGCATAATGCCACCGGAAATTGTTAAGTTTTTTCAGTTCTTTGGTTTTAATGTTGGTGGCTTTTAAGTTTGTTCAAATCTAATCAGGGGTGCCCCTTCTCTTTACTTTTTTTATTTATATCTCTCAGATGTCCTTTAATAAGATTCTTTGAAAAATCCATAAATATGTTATGACTTCTGTGTTATGTTAATTCTTAGACAGTTTATAGTTCTGCAATGGTGATTGGTGTGTACTTTATAAGTGGTGAAAGCTGATATAGTGATAACTTGATTTTTTTGAGTTTATGTCTGGCAAAGTTGGTGAACTGTGACATAACTCCTCACACTTTCCTGTAGTTTTTCAGATTTTGTATACAAGTGATCATAGTTTCTGTAAATAATGTTTTATAATACCTTTCAATGTTATACCACTTACTTTTTATTACTTTACTGTGTTTATTAAGCTACCTAGACCTGTTTTTAATGATAGTGTAATATTGAGCATCTTTGATTTTTGTCTCATGTCTAAATGTGAGGAATTATGTTTGATATAGATATTTGAAATATGATCTTCATCAAGTTAAGAAATTTTCTTTTATTTCTTACATTCTGTGATTTCTCATCCAAATACATTAAATGTTATCATACCTTTTCTACATTTACTAGGGCAATAGCATTTATTCTTTTTTGCTTGACCAATTTGGTAAATTACAGTGAAATATATAATATTTGATGTTAAAGGATCCTTGGATGACTTGAAAAAACCAATCTCAATTAGGATGCATGCTGTTTAATGTATTCTCAGGTTATCCTCCCTTGTAGGCTGACTTATCTTCCTCACAACAATGCCAATCTTATTTATTCCCAGGAGATTGATAAACATTTTTGTCCTTTTACCTTCTCAGCTTATTGTCACTGTACACAGCCCATAATTATGGGGAATTTTGTTCTACCTTCTTGAAGGGAAATAGCTATATAAATTATTTCAAAACTTTTGAATGGTAAATGTCTCTATTATCTTCCATTTTTTTTGTTTGTCAATTATTTATTTATGTCACTGTGGACTTATGGATATTTACTCCAAAAGTTGTATTTCAATACTATGATACTTATTTTTGTTGCTCAATTGTGCATGCATTGGCCGTAGGGAAATCTTTTAGTTGGCTCCTGTGTCCTTTTGACATATCCCCACTGTCTTGTGTTTTGAGCATTGCCCTACTTTCCAGCACTATAAGATGCTCCGTTCTCATCTTGTATATTTCCTGTCTCAGTCTTAGAACCAGCCATTTCTCCAACAAACCCCAGTTCCTTTTTTTTGGAGAATGGTATTAGAAACCAAGATTTGAGTGGTAGTTTGTTTTCCCTTTGCTACTGGTGTGCCATTTTTTCTAGGCTGCTTTAGCATATAGAACTAGGAAATAAATATATGCACTCTAATCCATATAAACACAAATAAATATGCTATTATTTCTACAATATGTATTTATCTGTGTCTATATTAAAGAAACACATGTTTATACTGATGTCTCCAGCTCTAATCCAGTGCCACATGTTTCATTCTAGTGTTCTTCCCTTGCTTATCTGTAATATCCCACTCTGACAGTGAGAAACCTGGCTCTCATCATCCTACATCCATTTTCTTATTTGTTCAATACCAGTATACATGTACAATGCTTTCAAAATTATTAATTCATATCCCTATGGTAAATGAGTTTACCAACTGGAGTACATTGTTTATGTACAGTTCCTTTGGTCTATAGTCTTAGAGTCTACTTATTTCCAAAATTACCTACATCTTTGATTTCTTTCACCAAAATTTTGTAATTTTTCCACATATATATGCTGTATGCATTTTGTTAGATTTATATTTAACTATTTCTTTTTTTTTTTTTTTTTTTTTGGAAAGGTGCTAATGTGTAGTATTCTGTGCTTTATTTTCAAATTCTGAATTGTAACTTTCATTGCTGGCATATAGAAAAATAATTGACTTTTGTATATTTACCTGGTACTTTGTGACCTTGTTCTATTGGCTTCCAGGTTATTTTTGTTGCTATTTTTGGGCATTTTCTATCTAGATAAACAAAAACAATTTTATATCTTTCTTCTGGCCAATTGATTTCATATTTCATTTTCTTATATTATGCTAGCTAGAACTTTTAGTAATATGTTGAATAGAAGTAGTGAGAGAAGATATACTTGTCTTGTAGTTGATTTTAGGGGGCAAGCATCCTATTTGTTATTATTAAGTCTGCTATTAGCTGTAGGGATTTTTTTTTTCTAATGTTTTTTACTACGTTGAAAAAGTTCTCCTCCATTCCTAGTTTGCTAAGAGACATGAATGATACTGAATTTTGTCAAATGGTTTTACTGTATCTATAGATATAATTAGATTTTTTTTCAATATTTTTTTTTCTTTAGGCTGTTGGTGTCAGGGATTTCATTGATTGAATATTTTTTTAATGATGACCAACCTTGCATACTTTGGATAAACCCTACTTGGTTGTGGTATATAATTATTATTATACATGGTTTGTTTCAATTTGCTATTATTTTGTTGAGGAATTTTGCATCTATATTCATAAGAAATACTCATCTGTAGTTTTTTTTCTTATCATGTCTTTATCTGGTTTTGGTATTAAGATAGTGATGGTCTAATGGAATGTTATGGGAAGTCTTCCTCCTCTTCTATTGTTTTTGGAAGAGAACGTGGAGAATTGGTATTATATTTCCTTAAATGTTTAGTAGGACTCATTTGAGAAAACATCTGGGCCTGAAGGCTTTTATTTGTTTTGTTTTTAGTGTTTTAAAATTGTAATTTAATTTCATTGATAGATATAAGACTAATTAGGTTTTCCCTTTCCATTTGAATGAGTTTTGTTTTCAGTACCTTCCAAGAAACTGACCCAGTTCATTGAATTTATCAGGTTCATGGCACAAAGCTGTTTGTAATACTCCCCTGGTTATTGAACAAAGTGATCAATAGCCTTTATGACCTCTTTCAGGTTTGATATTAATATTTGTGTCTTTTATCCTTTTTTCTTTGTTAACCAGTCAAGAAGTTTATAAATTTTATTGACTTTTTTTTCAAAGAACAAGCTTTTGGTTTTGTTGCTTTTCATCATTGCTTTTCTGTTTTCAATTTTGTTGGTTCCTGCTATAGTATTTACTACTTCCTCATTTCTTCCTGCTATAGGTTTAATTTGTTGTCCTTTATCTAGTAACCTAACAGGGAAACTTACATTACTAATTTTAGATCTGTTTTTCTAACATACGTACTTAATATTATAAATTTCCCTCTAAACACTTCTTTCATTTCACCGTCATACTAAAAGTTGTATTTTAATTTTTATTTAGTTCAAAATATTTTATAATTTATTTTGACTTCTTTAAGTTATTTAGAAATATGTAATTTGGATTCCAAATATTTAAAAAAATGTTTCAGATATTTTTCTGTTATTGGTTTCTAGTTTGAATCTATTGCAGTCTCAGGACATACTCTGTATAATCTCTTATTATGGTGTGTTGTATAATCCAGAAATAGTCTGCCTTGGGGAATGTTCCATTTATATTCTGCTGTTCTTGGAAAGAGAATTCTACAAACATCAGTTTTATCATGTTGATTGATATCACTGTTCGGGTTATTTTCTACCTGCTTGTACTACCTATGTGAGAGAGATGCTGAAGACTCTAACATAGATTTATCTATGTTTCCTTTCAATTCTTTTTATTTTTGTTTCATATATTTATATCATCTGTTATTTGGTACATGTATGTTTAAGATTATTATGTCTTCTTGGAATATTGACCACGTTATCCTTATGTAATATTTCTCTTTATCTCTGACAAGACAACTTTCCTTGTTATGAAGTCTGCTCTTTCTGAAATCAATATAGCAACTCCACGTTTCTTTGATTAGTATTAGAGTGGTACATGTTCCTCCATCCTTTCGTTTTTAACCTGAATCTTTATATTTAAAATATGTTTCTTATAGAGAGCATATAGTTGGGTCTTGATGTTTTAAATCAATATGATAATCTCTGTCTTTTAACTGCTTTGTTGAAACCATTCACATATCACAGTGGTTACCAATATAGTGAGATTAAAATCTACCATCTTTATAAATATTTCCTATTTGCTGTATTTGTCCTTTGCTTCTTTTTCTGCCCATATGCTTTTAATTGAGCTTTTTATATTATTACTTTATAACAGAATTTCCAATACTTAACTTCTGATATTGCTGTCTTTCATTTCCCTTATCCATATATTATAATCACTCATTACATTTTTACTAGTGTTGTTTTAAAAATTTAATCTTAATTATGAGTAAAATAAAATTTGTATACTTTATTACTTGTCTGGTGTTCTTGTTTTTCATTGTGTATTGGTCTACATGACTTCACTTCTATATTACTTCCTTTCTGCCTGAAGAACTGCTTTTAACAATTCTTTAGGACAAGTCTACTGGCAACTAATTCCTTCAGTTTTTCATCAAGAAAGTCTTTATTTCTACTTCACTTTTGAAGATTTATTTCACTGCATATATAATTCTAGGTTGGTATTATTTTTTTTTTCCTTCAGTAATTTAAGTATTTCACACTATTCTCTTCTTGCTTGCATGATTTCTGAAGAGAAGTCTGGTGTAAATTATCCTTGTTTCTATATAGGTAAGGTGTATTTTTGATCTGATTTCCTTTGAGATTTTATCTTTGTCTTTGGTTTTCTACATTTTGATATGATATGCCTCGGTGTTGTGTTTTGCTTTATTTTTTATATATAACCTCCTTTGTTCTCTGAGCTTTCTGGATCTGTGGCTTGGTGTCTGTCATTAATAATGGAAAGTTTTCAATTACTATTAGCTCAAGTACTTATTCTGCTCCATTCTCTCTTCTTCTGTTATTTTTCTCTTTCTATTTCAGTTTGTAAAGTTTTAATTGACCTATTTTCAAAGTCACTGATTATTTCCTCATCTGTGTTGAGTCTACTAATGAATGCTTCAAAGGCATTATTCATTTCAGGTACGGTGTTTTTAATTTTTACAATTTCCTTTTGGTTCTTTACTAGAGTTCCCATCTCTTTGATGATACTACCCTTCTGGTTGCATATTATCCACTTTTTCCATTAGAGTTCTTATCACATTAAGCACACTTATTTTAAAATGTTTATGTTCCAACATCAGTGTTTTATGTGAGTCTAATTCTGATATTTGCTCTGTCATTTCAGATTGTGTTTTTTTCTTGTCTTTTGGCATGCCTTGTAAATTTTTTGAAAACTAGATATGCTATATTGGGTAATAGATATTGAGTTACATAGACATTTAGTATAAGGATTTATTCTAATATGTTTAGAAGTTGGGCTGTGTTAAGTTTTGTTGCAGCTCTAGATACCAAAGGTTTCACATTCTTCTATTATTTTGTTTTCATCTTCCTTCATGGTTGTGTGGTTTCCCTTTTTATATCCTTTAGGAACAGCCTTTTACAGACCTGTTAGCTCTTTATTATTCTGAAGGCTTGTTGGTATAGTGGAACACTTGTTTAGTCCAGTCCTTTAGTGGGCCTGTGTCTCAAGGGTGAGGCTTTCACAAATGTTTCTATCACAAATGTTTTCAGGATATATCCTCTCCCATATTTCCCCCGTTTGCTCCATGACTGTGGTGTTCCCTTTCTATTTCCTTGAAGCCCTGTCCCTATATTTTTGTTTTTGTTTAATTTTCTCTTTTTCAGGTGAGACAGGAAGTCTGGAACTGACAGGAGTGATGCAGAATTTCTGTCCTCTACCTGAGATAAGGGTTCAGAGTTGCCATTTGAGGACTTCTTCCCTCTTGAAAACTGGGCTTTTGTTAGTGAGAAGAGTCTGCGAGCAGCTCAGAGTGACTACCTCTCCCTGCCCCTGCCAAAGCCGTGAGGGGCTCTTTCTCAGGTCCTTACTATGAGAATCGGTTGGAGTTCCTGGAGGGAAAGTCCCCCAAAGTGTAGGATGTCCCCCATGACTGCAGCCCCTGGTGTTTCTCACCCCCATGCTAGCTCGCACTCAGCTTCTAGTAATCCTTCATAATTACCAATGAAATATTCCTACCAGCTCATAGATTCCAAAAGTTTCTGCTCCATGGAAGCAAACTGAGTAGTCTCAGTATGTATCTGTTGCTCCAGACATTAGAGTTGCAGTAACCTCAGTTCTCTGAAGACTCTAAGAAGTCATTGGTTTTCAGTTTTTAATTGTGGTAAAGATGGGGAGTGAGAACTTCCAAACTTTTTGCATACTTGGATGGATATTAGGAGTCTCCCATTGGTTTTTTACTCACACATTTCCACTCAGTACTCTCCCAATGTAACTGTTATGTTCAGTTGCCAGATCGCGTGGTTATGATTCAGTTTTCACTTTGGTGCCTAAGTGACACTGACCATAATTTCTCACTCTCTTCTTCTGGAAACTTATTCTTATCTTACTCTCTTGACCTCTGTGAAATCTCATTTTCCTGGTTTTCTTCCCATTTCTCTGGCCTTTTTTTCTTTTTTTAAATTGATTAGTAAAATTATATAGGTTTCAAGTGTACATTTCTATAATACATCATCTATATATTGCATTGCGCGTTGACCATCCAGAGTCAGAGTCTGGCCTTTTTTATTGTTCTTTCTAATTCAAACTAAACTTTGGTGTTTTACAGGACTAGGTAATGGGACTTTTCTTATTCCTCTCATAATAACATCTTTTTCCATGACATTAAAAACCATTTATATGATAAAACCTTCAAAATTTATATATCTAAGCTATACCTTTTCTGTTATAATCAACTGACTACACCATACTTCTCACTTGGTGGGTCATTCATAAGCATAGTGAATTTAGCATATCCAAAATCAAACACTTGACTACTTAACCCCATTCAAAACTTGTTCCTTTGCCATTTTTTTCCATCTCCATAAATGGCACCACTATCTGAGTTAGCCATAAACTTGGAGTCACCATTGATCCTTCCCTCTGCTTAACCCTCAAATAAAATCTATCTGGAAATTTTTGTTGCTTCAACATTCAATTTTTTCCTCTATTACCACCATCCTAGTTGAATTCACCATTGTTTCTCGTCTAGAATATTTCAAAAGCTTTATTATTGGTCTTCTATCCTACTGCTGCCTTCTTTCAATCTCTTTTTTCATATATTTTTAAAGATTACTTAATTACCCAAATCCCTTGCAAAAATCCCTTCAAGAGATTTCTATGGCTCTTAGAATAAAGTCTGAACTCATTTCATCCTTCTGTTTTCTATCACTACACCCAACACATCTTTTATTTTCTTCATAGTATTTATCCCAATATGTAAATATATGTGAGGTTTATTTCTGTTTTTCCATTCTTTTCCTGGAGGAGCTTGTTAGACCCATGACATCAAAGACTAAGTTTTGTTGTTCACTAAGGGCTTCTCTGCCCATCACAGGGTCTCAATATTGTATGAAGCAGCTTCATTCTATTAAAATCTGGGAGACAATCACTCTGACCAAGAGAGATATTTGATGGGGATGAGAGGAGAAGAATTAAATTAAAACAAGTTAGAAGCACAGATATTTTTAACTATGCCAAAGTGGTGGAGGGAGGTAAAGTATGTATATGGGGATTCTCGAATAGAGAAATAGAGTAATTGTAAGCGTATAAAAAAGGGGAAATATGATAGAGGATGAAAAATACTAAGTGTCTCATTTTTAGTATTTTCCTCTTGGTTATAAAGAAAAGGGGAGAGAGTGTGTTTTTCTGAAATAGTTTATGTAATATGTTCTTGCATTAGACTTTCCTTTTAAGTAAAGAAAAACAACCATCCAGCAGAATTTAGGGAGCATTTGAAGTTAAATATTGATCATGTGCCACCAAAGGTGATCATGGGCACTGAGTGATGAGATGACCACAGAGATCATTCAGAGCATTTGCTTTTTAAAGGGAGTAGTCAAAATGAAAATAATATTTTTAAAGTCTCTCAGAGAATGTATCTGTGAACCTCAGTTGGAGAATAACTGATTCAGATGAATTCTTTTTCTGAAGCACCAGGTTACATTACATGAGGATTTTCAAACTATTTTCCTGACAGGTTGAGTTGCTTTAGGGATTCTGCAAACAATAAAGTATATTCTAGCAAATAATGAAGATTTTAACCGCCTGAGGAAAGCATTATCGCCTTGATATGTTTTATAGAGTGGAGTTTAAAAAAAAGAGAAAGGAGTCCTGCTGCTGAAAATGTTTGAAAAATCTCAGGCCTAAGTATATCTCTGGGCTATTTGAACAAGGGCAGTGGCTCACAAGATGGAGTAAGTGGTCCTTACACAGTTTCATAATTAAATAAGTTCAGGAAATATGTGTTCAAGTTGCACAGATTATTTACTTCAGGAATTTTAATATGCTAGTTTAAGTGGTGAAAATTCAGGAGAGCAACATAATATGTTGTTATTGTTATTTAATTAAAATAACAGTGGTGTGTGTGTTTTGTTTCATTTGTTTTTTGAAGGACCCCAATCTACTTTAGTGAGATAATGAGTTTCTTATAATGATACAATTTGGGAAGGGGCGCTTTAAATAATAATAGTTACAGTATCATCTATTAAATGCATTACATATTTTTAGGCAGTGAGTGTACAGCACATACTACTGAATTTTCACAGTATCATAGGGAAAAGATGGTATCATTGCCTAGTTTTATAGATGAGACCTGCTGTATAATATGCTTACGGCTATACAGTGAGTAAGTCACCACCATTTGAACCCTAGTTTATTTGACTTTGTGTTATTATAAATTCAGTATTTTACTCACTTTAATTTCTTCCAAATCTGGCATTGATCTACCAGTTCCCTGAACTCCTGGCCTGCCCATTGGCTTTCAGCTTTTCATTTATGGGATAGCTATAAACATTTCTCATAAGATTATTTCCACAACTTTGCCCCAGGGGGACAAAGGGACCAAATAAACTTGGGATGTCTCTAATTCTGAAATTTCAATTTCTCTGAATTTCACAATATGTATGCATCTAAGTTATTTTTTCTTAAGTTATTTTTCATTTGAAAATTTTTATCTGTCTAAGACAGTTTCTTGTATCTATTTTTCTTTTATCTTTGTCTTTTGAGTCTCTAGCACTTTACTTTTTTCCTCAACAGAAATTAACGGTTTCTATGTTTCATTCTGTGTCCCCACCTTCCAGTGGTAGGTGGGGGGAGGCTACTTTGAAGGAGAAAACCCAAAGTCATGATATTTGTAAAGAAAAAAAAAATGTAGTGCGATTATTTTGACTTTTATTTTTAAATAGTTATGCATTCATAGAAAGTTGCAAAGATAGAGCAGAGAAATCTCCTGTACCCTTCACAGTGTAGAACTTAATGGTTACAACTGAAATAACTATAGTACAATATGGAAACTAGGAAATTTACATTGGTACAATGTGTGTATATAGCTCTGTTGTTTTTTTTTTTTTTTCTCTTTTAATCACATGTGTAGATTCATGTAACCACCACTGCAATAAAAATACAGAACTGTTCCATCACACTTGGTGTGATTTTGAATCATTGTATAACTATACTATGGATCCCAGCTGGCATTTTGGAAGCTATCATTTCAAGAAAATGGAACATAATGAGCAACAGCTTTTAAAGATCAGTAAGATGAAAGAGAAAACTACTTAAGTTTAGAAAATATGGAACACAACTATATCTGGCATCAGAGAACTAGAAAGAATTATCAGAGATCTCAGGCAGACAACGTGTAAAGCCTACAGTTCCTTGAACTTCGTGCAGAGGGAAATAAAGAAATGAATGGCATAGAAACCCTAAACTCGGAAATTGACCAACTTGTAAAGGTGATCTGGCTGGGCCATTCTTCTGTGGGCACTCAACACTGTGCCATCCGATGTTTTGGAAAGGGACATATCACTGGAGAAAGGCAGCACAAGCACTCTTACCATGGTTCTCTAAGCATAAACAGTGACACCAACAACTGGACATCTGCGTGACAACATCAACCCAGAGCGGCAGTAAGATCTGCTGCAGATCTAAGCTCATACTAGTATCTATTATTTGACTTCTTGCTCTAAGTCTGGTGTAATAAATTGCTACTTTTACTTCTTCAGAACTCAAACTTACTATCACAGGTTTTTGCTTGTTTTTTTTTTTTTTTTGTGTAACATTCATAATTCTCAGCTTAATAATGTATTTTGTCTCACAGAGATTATAAGACATATTTTAACTTGTAAATGTTGCTGTGATTTCAAAATAATTTCTTTGCTGCATTCATTTATCGCTTTATTATGTTGAAGACAGACTAGATTCTTTAGAAAATAATCGTTAGCTAATGCTCTTTGGCCACCTAGGTACAAACACATGGTCCCAGATTTTCTGGTACAACTAATGCGAGAGCTTTTTTATTTCAGCTAAAATATACAAGATAAAATGATAATATTTTCAGATTCTTTATTTATTTATGACTCTAATGAAGCATCATAACCTAATGAAGCACCTTGGTATTGAACGGTACGTGAAATAGGCACAGAAAACATAAATTTCAAAGGACATTATACCAAATTTTCACAACACATTAGAAGATAAAAATAACTCTGGAATATATTTTGGGAGCCACTGTTTTGTTTTTAGGTAATATTTAGCATATGAGTGTAGTTTCCAGAAATACTACCTGGGCCATGGAAATATAATTCAAAAAAATAAATATAATTTCAAAAGCTAATATGATAAAATATTGTTGGAGCTTTAAATATGAGAAAGTATTTAACTGCTATTTGCAACTTCAGCAAATATAACTTTTTTTGTCCACAACCTCTTTTAGAACTTGTTTTATCATACATAACTTTACATTTAATAATCAATTGTAATTTTGCATTCCAAATTTTATTATAGCCTCTTCCTGAATAAGCACCTTTCTGGGGAGTTAAATTCTCAAAATTTTAAGGAGTCTATAATAATAAATTACATATTATATAACATTTGAGAAGTTAGACATTTACTAAGTTTTCATTGTTATTAATAACTTAAAAGAAAAATCTTCAAAGATACATATAGGTCATAGTTTTGTATTACAGACTTCAGCATGATTCTCTGGTGTAGAGTTAAGAAAAGTTTTAAATGTCTCTCTTTTTAAAAAAGATTCTTATTAAAATTTCTCTAACATACACTATTACATTAGTTTCAGATATCCATCATAGTCATTCGACATATATACACCTAAAGAAGTGATCACCATGATAATAGAATGCTAATGGTGGCTCCTGTGATTTATTTACTATTCTTTCTTGACTTATAGGAGTTACTGCTCTTAAATCACCCTATAGATTTCAGTCCTGCATTTTCATTCATTTTTATATAAAGGAATGGAGTTTTTTGAGTTTCAAAGTATCATTCATGTTCTTCATACTTAACATAGTACAATAACATTATGTGATTTAGGAGAAAAATTTTCTAGAATGGCAGCTTAGTAGAGCTATCTCAAGGTCAGTCCCAGGGGTATTGCTTTGTCAACTCTGCTGAGTGCTGCCATGACATTGCACTGCCCTTGGGAAGGGACAATTGTGTGGGCCTAGGTTTCTAAGGGTTAGTTAGGCAAGGATAAGAATGTTGGCTACAGAATCCATCCAGACCTTCCACTTCTTTATCTTGTGATTGTATATGCTCTAATTCTATTTCCCTGTTTTTATAGATTATTATTATTAAGTGATATTATGATAATTAAAACCATTGACAACCATTTTATTTTGACATAAAATTGATATTTTTAGTCATTCCTCCCATCTTGTTTTCTCATGGTATATTTTAAAGTGCACAAAATTTTGAAGCAAAAATAATTAAAATGAAAAGAAGCTGTTTTATGAATAATAAATACTATTAAATAAATTAAAAGAACACACAGATATAATAACTGATCAATAATTATGCAAATCTAGGAAACTATGGCCTAAAAGAAAAGGTAGACAGATAGGGTTCCAACATTTTGCAAATAGAGATACAGAATACTCACTTAAATTTGGAATTCAGGTATACAATGGACTTGTTTTAGTATAAGCATGCCCTGTGCAATATTTAAGATATACTTCACTAAAAACATCATTTGTTGTTTATCAGAAATTCAAATTTTATCGTGTCTCCTCTCATTTACCTGGGAACCCTGTTTAAGATAGGAGATTCACTGGATTCCAGTATTTTGGCAACTAGAGCAACAAATGTTTCAGTTAAGTTTAAATTAACTCATGATTTCATTGTCTCCATTCTCACAAATACCATACAGTTAACTAACCAAAGCAGCAATTTTGATTTTACTTCTTTTTTTCCCCACTAGGTTCAACTTTTAACTGATGCAAATGTAGGGGCAGAATCCCCCAGTTAGATTATGTAGTTCCCTTTTATGAGTCCTCCCCTCAAATATTCTTGTATT
The DNA here is from genome assembly GCF_057876585.1 of Rhinolophus sinicus. Lineage (NCBI taxonomy): Eukaryota > Metazoa > Chordata > Mammalia > Chiroptera > Rhinolophidae > Rhinolophus > Rhinolophus sinicus. The sequence goes on along the minus strand of NC_142502.1, from coordinate 120,913,941 downwards.
CTTCTCCATCTCTATGTCTTTGCTTATGTACTTGGATCTGGGTTTTACTCAAAGCCCTTACTGCTTGCTAATATATGATCTTTAGTTTCATGTGGAAAACATTACTTTATTTTTTCTAATTTGAATTCATCTTTTCCAGGTATTTTCACTTCCTAGCATTATTTTATTTTCAGAATTCACACACACACACACACACACACACACACACACACACACACACATCTACGGAAGCTAACCATCTATTTTCAATATTTTGAATCTAGTTGTAAGGAAAACTATACCTCTGTAATTGTTCTTGCTTAGTTATTTATATCAGAGGGTTTATAAAAGGTTCTACTAAGTAATGAAATGTTAGGTATCTTGTCTGATTCAAATAACCAAATTTTAAAAGAGCTTATTCATTATTATATATGAAGCATTCCCCAAGAGCACAGCTGTGCAATTTAATTCCATTGAAACCTCCTCCCAGTTAGCAAAATATTTAGATACATAGACATATAGATAGAGAATCACAATAGAGCAGAGTGGAAATAGACAATGATTAAAGGATAAATTCCACTTGCCACAACACATTTTTATGATTCACCCCCTCTGAATCTGCTGCCTTTGGGGCGTGCGGCAGAAATAGTAGTTAGAGTGTGCTGTAGCTAAAGACTATCGTTGCAAATGTTTTATTGTCTGCCTTTCTCCCAATGAATCCCCTGCTTTTTGAATAAAAATAGTTCAGTCATATGATCCATCACACACCAGTGTTACTGAACAGTCACCTTTCTTTCCTAATATTATCGTTTGCAGCCTACAGTGCTGCTCGGCTCTAACAGCTGTGTTACAGGAAACACAGATTTCTGATCAAAGGTCGTTGATATTGATAGCGCTTACTTAGCAGGGGCCTTGGCAATCAGTTTTAATGAGTCTGAGCCATACTCATTTCTTCTCCTGCTGCTGGTATATTGGGGGGAAAAAAGGCAACAGAGGTGTCAAAGATGCCATAAGCACAGACTTCCTTGATAAGCTTTGATTTAAAGAGCTAAGAGGCAAAACCCAAAATAACTCCTGATGTGTACGTTCCTGCTACGGTGGCAGTCAGAAAAGACTTAGAAAACTCATCTTCCTTGAGTGATAGTCAGTAATGACTCAATACGACTTTAACCTCATCCTTATTCCAGTAGGTGCACCTGTGAAGTACTTCCCCAACGAGCAAGTGATTATTTTCATCAAGAGACGCCGAATGGTAGCACCATGGAGAATCACCACCCAAAATTTCTGAACTCCAATGCCATTTCCAAGCAGTCTCATTTTTCCTTTCTTTTCTTCTTCTTTCTTTCTTTTTTTTCTTTTCTTTTCTTTCTTTTTTTTTTTTCTTTTTTTTTTTTTGGCACAAATCAAAGTCAAAACCTACATGTCCTGCTCACCATTAGGTGTTTTAGTCTCTGTCTATTTTTGTTAAAATATGGGCTTTGTTAAGTGACCTAATCAATTGCAATAGATGATAAACAGAATTGTGAGTTGCTGCCAAATCTGGATGGAGGGCCAACAAGTCCACAGGTAACAGAACAAGAATTATTCAAACCTTTGCCAATGAAGGAATAGTAGATATAACTATCATCGCTAATGAAAAAAAAAAAAAAAATAGGTAACGACTTCCATGCTATATATTGTCTTTAACATATGCATTCATCCAGTCAATAATTTGTCTGAAACTATTATTTGAATATTCTGTGAGTGTACAGGTGTGTGTTGTATGTGTGTGGTAGGCACTAAGTTAGGCCATAAGAGAGACAGAGGTAAACATGGAGCTCACCACTTTGCCCTGATGGAGTGTGGTGATAATCGCGTGTTGACTTCCGTGAGTTTGTTAGTGTGAACATAAGTTTGATTTTTGGGTGATTTTTTTTTTTTTTCAGGAGTTCTGTGGTAGGACTTATTGAGCTCAATGTGTATTTTATGTGGATGATTGCTTGTGGAAGAGATAATCTTGTTTTGACCTCATGGGATGTGTTAACTATCTATTGCTATGTAGTAAATTACCTCAGACTTAATGACTAAAACCAACAAGCATTTATCTTGTTCACATTCTGTATACCAAGATTTCAAGTACAGTTTATTAGCTGAGTGGTTCTGGCTCAGGGTCTCTCACCAGGTTGCAGTCACTGGGGCTGCAATTATCTGAAGGCTTGACTGGACTGGTGATCCAGTCTTGGGACTGGAAACTACAGCTCCTCCTTGCACGCACTCTTAGGGCTGCTCATGATATAGCAGTTGGCTTCTCCAAGAACAAATAAATGAGAAGTTGGGAACCCAAGGAAACCACTGCAGTGCCTTTTATAATCTAAAAGTAGAAGTGACATGCCATCAATTCTCTCATGTGTTACTGGTCACACTGACTAAGCCTGGTACAGTGTGGGAGGGGATTACTCAAAGGCATAAACACCAGGAGGCAAGGACCACTGAAGGTCATGTGAGAGGCTACTGCCACCTGGGGCTTTCATTATACCATGTGTGGGAAAGTTGTAACATTTTAATTTGCAGTAGCTAACAAGGTCAACAGTTTTAAAATAAGGTTGCTTTTTTTTTTTCTGTCAACAAAACAAACTGGCTTAACAGTATGTATTATGTTGGCTCATTATTTGATTAAAATAGTTATGGGTCACTTTTTGAATCTCATATTGGTTTGCCTTTCTACGTAGTTCAGATGAGATTTCTCTTTTGTTTCTGTTAAATAATATTTTTCTCATTATAAAAATATGTATTTGTTTCTTATTGTGGATGCAAAATAATGTATTACCATGAGCTTAGTGGCTTAAAAACACATTTTTTTTTTTAATCTCAAAGTTTCTGTATTTTGTAGGTCTAGGTGGACTTGATTAGGTCCTTGGCTTATGTTTTCACAGGGACAAAGGGAAGGTGGAGAGTTACATTACTTACTAGAGATTCTGAAAAAGAATATCAGATTATTGGCTGAATTCAGTTCCTTTTGGTTGTAGGACTGAGGTCCCTGTTTACTTATTGTCAAATAGAGACTGGTGTTTGCTCCTAGGAGCTGTGTATGTTCCTTGTCATGCTTTTCATGCAGTGTTCTCCAGCAGTGGTGGGTTGGGTCCTTCTCATTCTTTGAATCTCCCTGATGTCTCCATACCATCTCTGCCTTCAAGCAAAGAAATTTATCTGCTTCTATGAGCTTGTATGATTAGATTGGATCCGCTAAGGTAATGCCAGTAATCTGTCTTAAGTCCATAACCAGTTTAATATTTGCAGGGCAGTACCTTTATTGGCTTGCTTTCTGCCATAGAATTTTGAGGGTCTGACAGCTTTCTTCCATTTTGTCCTTTCTCTGTCCCTTTAAGTCTAAGCTAGCAATGTTTGTGCTAGTATGAAATTCTCATGAACTTTGTGGGCTTTGTGTGAATTTCAAAAGGGTTCACTCCATAAGACAGAGCCATGTCCTCAAATCTTTTTGAGATAATGCCTTCTCTATTTTTGGCTTCTGCTGACATGCCCGTGGGTCTACACCCAAGGCTTCCTTTGGCCCTCTGCTGTGCTTAAGGGGATCTGTGATGCATAGCCTTAATCTCTTCAAAGAGCCTTTTTTATGTCTTAGGGAGCTGATCATTTGATGTCCCTGAGGTTTTAGTAAAAAGTTGTCCAACCACAAACTTAGCTTTTCGTCCATGCCATGCTTTTGGAATTAGTCTCTTAATTTTATTGTCTTTTGTCATCTGGATAGGCCAAGAATTTCCCAAATAATCAAGTCTTGGTTCCTTTTCACTTAAAAGTTTTTCACTCACTTTATTTCGCCTCCCTCATTTCACTATCAGCAACATGAATAAAAAATAAATAAATAAATAAATAAATAAATAAATCCCACCTTCAACCTTTTTTGTAGAAATATCCTCAGCTAATTATCCAAATTCACCTTTTTACAAGCTGTACTTTCCACATAACTGCAGGACAAAATTCTGTTGAGCTTTCTGACACTACCTAACAAAAACCTCCCTTCCTTTGGTTTCAAATAACATGTTCCTCCCTTTTTTCTGAGCTCCCAGCCACAGCACCTTGAATGTCCATGTTGCTGTTAATACTAGCAGTCTGTTCATGACAATTTCGGTATTAAGGCAATGTACGTTTTCTCCCTACTGTTCCTTCATTGACCTAAAACAAGCATAAATTATATTGATACTGGTATAGTATACTTCACAAAATAATCTGTTTTTTTAGAGAGTGATTTTATAAATACAGCCCTAATGTAATGTGTACACATTCTCTTTCTAAAATAAATGTATGTCTACTACCTCTTCTAATTATGACAGATATTGTAATTGATAAACAACTTTTTTTTGTTCTATGCCCAATCACTGTCTCACCATCATTCCAAGTTGTATAGTCCAGGCCATCATTCATAACCCCTAAGTTTTGGCATGTGAAAAAAACCCAAAAACTATTTACCAAATATTAGTGCCTTATTCTATTATCTGGCATAATCATTGTGATAATATTAACCAAAAACATGCCAAAACATAGAAAACCAAAATAATGAAGATGGGTTACATTAACACTTGATGTAAACTCTCATTTTCATTCCATATTATACATAGAAAAATACTTCCTATAAGTTTCACACATAACATTATTACTTTTACTTAAAAAAAATTATGCTCATTGCCAAGAAAAGTAAGCGATACAGAATAATACAAGCAATAAGCCAAAAAATGCCCCCTATTTCCTGCTACCCAGAAATGAACACTCTAAATATTTGTTCCAGATCATTTTGGATCTCTCTCTCTTCACACATATGAATAAGACGATAGATGAATAGATAGATGGAATCATAAATAAAAAGAAAACATTACAAAAACAGAAGATGATGCACATGTTTCATACAAGGTCTGACAATTAAGTTCCGGAGCTTGTTGCAACAATGTTGCTAACCTTTTTTGATATCAGAGGGATTATTCATTAGGAATTTGTACCAACTGGGCAAACAGTTAACCAAGTTTACTATTTGGAAGTTCTAAAAAGGCTGCGTGAAAAAGTTAGATGACCTGAACTTTTCACCAAAAATTCATGGCTCTTGCATCACAACAATGCACCAGCTCACATAGCACTGTCTGTGAGGGAGTTTTTAGCCAATAAACAAATAACTGGATTGGAACACCCTCCCTACTCATCTGAGCTGGTCCCCAATGACTTCTTTCTTTACCTGAAGATAAAGGAAACATTGAAAGGAAGACATTTTGATGACATTCAAGACATCAAGGGTAATACAATGACAGCTCTGATGGCCATTCCAGAAAAAGAGTTCCAAAATTGCTTTGAAGGATGGGCTAGGTGCTGGCGTCGGTGCATAGCTTCCCAAGGGGAGTATTTGGAAGGTGACCATAGTGATATTCAGCAATGAGGTATGTAGCACTTTTTCTAGGATGAGTTCGTGAACTTAATTGTCCGACCTTGTATAAAATACTAAATTTTATTTTATCTGAAAAACAGAAAAAATAATGAATATAAAATTGAAATGGTTGTTAGATACCCAATAGATCTTTATTTACCTAAGGATTTTTTTAATGGATACTTGTGAAATAAAATAGAAATCTATGGAGGGTTTAAGGTCATTTGCTTTTGTTTGGAATTTAAGTATTTCAATTTTAGTAGTATTTATTGTATCTCTGCTAGGAGAGTTGAAATCATAAATTCATTTATATTTTCTTATACAATCTGGTTTCCTATTGTCTGATTTTTGCTCATTGTAGATTTATTTTTAGACTTCCAGCATATTTAATGTTAATGGTATATTGTGTATCTACAGGTTTTATTCCCTTTAAACAACTCCATGTTCACTTTTAGCTCTTGATGTAGAGTTTCTGTTTTTAGTTCTTCATTTGATTTTATATCTTGGTTGGTTGAGTTTTATCCTCAAACAGTATTCTTTTATTTTCTCCAGAAAGAATTATTGGTGTCAGTCTGGTGGTTTTGAACTTAAAGGAAACCTCATCTGAAGATGTTTGATACTTTCTTTACCTCAGGTATTTATTGGCACTGATCTACTGTGTACAGGAATTTAGCATTATTGTGGAGAAGCCTTAAATATTTGGTATAATTCATCAGTGATGCCATCTGGCCCTTGTGATTTTAATTATGGATTCCATTTATTTCATAGATATGGAACTATCCAGAGTAGTTATTTCTTCTTTAGTGAGCTTTGTTTCATTTATTTTTTTCTTTTAGTGAAGTCTTTCATTTCAAATAACTTTATTATTTTCTTCTCGCTTTGGAGTTAATTTGTTCTTATTTTCCGAGTTTCTTAAGGTGAATCCTAAACACATTTATTTGAGCCCTTTCTTCTTTTATAAATATCTAATTTCATAAATACCCTATTCATGCCCTGCTTTCGTTACATTCCATACATTTTTGTATGGTGTGCTGCTGTTTTATTTTTTATGACTCTTTGTAATATTAGCATCACTCTTTTAATATTTTCAATCTTTTCTTTTGGGCTCACTTATTAGAAAAAACAAACAAACAAAAAAACGGTTCTCATTAAATATTTCAAAACTATATAGTACTGGCTACCTAAAATCTTCCTCTGTTTTCTGGATATTCCAGAAATTTGGGCAGTTTTTCTCCTAGTGTATGTTCTTATTATGGCTTTTGTTTTAATTTTCTTCTATATTATCTTTCTCTCTCTAGCTCACTAGCTAGATAACTATAGATATAGACACATAGTGATTTATGAACAAACACACAGACACACATATAGTTATCTTGACATGGTAATCCCTTCTGTCTTTCACTCTTTAGCATTTCAATATATTACTAGTTGTGATCTGTTGCTTCCTAGGTTTTGGTCATTGGTTCCTCTTTCACTAGCATTCTGGGAGGGTAGAAGTTCTGTATCGAGATATAGTCTACTTTTCCCATGGCTTTCTCACTTCAGTTGACTTACTCTAAACAAGAGCTATTTAGCAGTTTCTTTGAAAGTTATCTATTTCCTGGCCAAAGTCAGAGGTGTTTTGTGTCCATGTTAGTTTCTTTCCTTGTTTCGACCTTATTCTCACTGGATTCATATTCTCATTTTGTATTTGAAAGTATTGATATTCATGTGTGATATTAAGATAGTATTACCAGAGAAATATAATTAAAATAGTTAATATTAATTAAAGATAAATGTTATGTGCTAATTATTATGAATCTGTCTTGGTATTAATTGCATAGAAGATAAAACCTAAAAAAGACCAACTATGCTGACTTTATTAGGAGTACACCGTCAGAGCACTGTGAATGAAGGAGAAAATTAAGGAGACCAAGAAGTAGGGGAAAGAAATACAAAGTGGCTGTAGCTTTATAAAAAAAATGCAGCTGGTTACTAAGTATCAGAGGGATGTGTTTCTACATAGGCCACATGTAACCACTAAGTCTCAGAAATGTCTATTGGGGTAAAAATGGAGAATGATTTTATCTGCTTGCTCTTTTCCATCTGTCTTGGGTTGGGCAGGATCCAGGCTTCTCCAGGGAGGATGGAGGGGTGGTGTGCGTGCCTAGACTCAGTCCAGCACATTGTCTGATATGATATCTCTTCTATAAGCCTCATGAAAACCCCATGGAGGTGTCACTACTTTTTCTCCATTTAGCTTAGAAATGTCACAGAGCTGGTATTCACAGGGGCTTGTATTTAAATCCAGGCACTGTGATATCAGCTCTGGATCCCTCTGCTATATCACGTGTTTTGAGTAACATTCTGTGGTGATAAGACAGGAAACATTTACCCTACTGGTAATTAATATTAACTGAACTCCAATCAGTTAGGCTCATGAGCGGGCATATAGACATGCCACTACTAGCAACATACCTACCAAAAAAAAATAAAAAAAATCTGGATTACTGAATCATTATTGTCTTTCTTAGTCCATATCCTCACAATTGATCTCTCACTTGCTGAAGTTCTTATAAAAATCTCTTCATGATTTTTTTTTTTTGCCCTTTGTAGTGTCTGAAAGTGTTCAAATTTCAGACAAGTCTCTCCAAAGTCAACATTAGACTCTTCTATTCATCAAAACTTCCTCCTCTTATTTTTAAGAATAATCATTCTATAATCTTCTCATGCTCTGCTGGTTATTTTGAGCACCGATTTAAAACATAAAGGTACACACTGTGAAATCCACAAGAGGAAGAGAACACTCATAAAATATCCATACTTTGTGTCCCCGAATAATCTTCTCTCTTCACCTCAGTGGCAGTACAGATGGGTGGGGTTTTAATACATACATCAGCAAATTACAAATTGCAGCATGTCATGCATCTTCAAGGTGAATATTGAAAACTGTCGAGAGAGTGCTTTATTTCATCTTTAATGAAGTAGGCTGTTTATTGAAATGCTCACAGGGACAGACTAAATCCTGTAACTTGAGATAATCTAGGTACTAAATCTTCAGATTTGTTTTATCAGTTAAATATAATTGGATCAATGACTTAAGAATGTTATCAGTCTATCTGCAAATGGTTTTTGCTTTATTCATTTGTGTATACATCTTTGTTTTAGGTGGATTCAAATTTCTTATCCTCGGCTACGACTACTGGCTACTGAAATATGTTTTGCGGCCTTTGCTGAAAATGTAACATTAATATTAAATTTGTCTTGCATAATTCTCATTCTCTAGATAAGATTAAAGTGTAGGTAAATCTTGGCCAAGATAAGGAAAATCAGATGTTTCTTTAGTTGGTTCTCCTTTTACCAAATTGGAAACTTTGGAGATTATTACTACTATTTAATGTACAGATTAGTTCGCTCTGTCAAAAACTTCTCTTTTAATTTTGAAAAACATTTGTAAGTTTCATCTGTCATTTACCTCAAACCTTGAGTAATGGCTTGAATAATGTTAAGTTCTCTCAGCACGGGAGGACGGGTGGGGGTAGGGTGGGGGGTGCAGGGTGGGGGTGTGCGTGCAGGAGTGGGGTCGGAAGCTTTACTAATTCTAGGTTTGTTTAATAATAAAAATTTGGATTGTATAAGTATTTAAAGAAATATTGTTTTCTGTGCTAGTGAATTTATGGAAATAGATGATGCAATCAGACATCTAATTCTGGACAAAACTTAAAAAAAATATGTTCCATAAACAGCAATCATGAGTCATACCATTGGAGTTACCTGAATGTTCTCTATAGAATTTCCAGTACAATTACAAAGTAGAGGAGGACTGAAGTGTTCCAAGAATTTTCATAATCAATTGCATATCTGCCATCTTTTGGTCAACATGTAGGGCAGGGGGCTGCTGGGGAGAGACAATGTCAAGTGTAGAGGGGTTCTGGCACTTCTCTGAGCATTTACCTACTCAGATGAGGATGGAAAGGAGAGTACAACATTCTATTCTTTTCAGTTCTTTCTAGTTATTTTTGAAGTTTCCTATTTCAGTTACCTCAAAATATCTTACTTTTGTGCACTTTCTGAATGTAGCAACCATAAGGTGGGGGGAAAAAAAAAATATATATATATATATATATATATATATATATATATATATATATATATATATATATATATATATATATGAGATAGCCTGAAACGACATAACAGTTTCCCCAATATATCAATTGATTCAAATACTTACATTAAAAACAAAAGTTGCATTTTAATGACAAGTTGAGTGCCTCATTTTAGCTTCACATAATTAGAAATGGAATTTAAAACAAATTGCTACAAACAGATTTAAAGTGAAAATGTCACCTCAGCATTCCTTTTTTTCCCTGAGTCTCACCATCTACTCGTAAGTGGAATCATCTGCAGAGCAGGAGTTAAGGGCGCAACATGGAGGAGAGGAGAGGAATGCTTTCTGATAAATCAACTACAGACTCAACATGAATCGTCAAATTTAATATTTTAAAGATTCATGAAGAAATAAGTGATGCCAAATGCGCTTTAAGGAAAATATCTGTTGAAATGATATTAATGGTAAGGCAGAATACAGCAAGGTGAAGCACACTGATAATATTAAATTACCCCAAGAGGTTCCCTAGTCAGAATCCCAGTGCAGAAATCTGCTTGCCAACTGTCGTTCCTTTTCCCATTGGTTTAGTTAAGGGTTGAAGTTCTTCTTGAAGTTTCTTTTTTAATCATCAGATCCCGACCTTACAGTTTTCACTGACTACTTTCCTTCAGGCTGTCTTTGCTCCTGTCAATTTAGGATTTCCAGGGAATTATTCTTCTTTGAAATGCATATTCCGGGCTTGAAATGCTGGCATATGTACACTGTAGAGTAATTGTGGAGGCCAAATGTTTAATTACACATGACAGCTGGAGCTGTAGGAGTCCGAGGTTTGCTTGAAAACAACGTATGCCCTATGAAGCCTTAAGAGAAGTTTATATATATGTATATGATTCCACATGTTAGCCGCAAGATTTGTTTTTCAGTGTTATCAGCTACAGCTTTAATAAAAGTTCAACGATTCACACGTAAATGTATGTAAGTATATATAAAAGCATTTTCTTCAAAGCCTAACCATACATGTTTACCACAAATGCAACTGAAAATTCTGGAAGGCCTTTTATCCACTATGAAGGTTTTGAAAATAAACTCAGAATACCCGTGTTTGGTTTAGAAACAAATGATGTAAAAACAAGGTATAATTTATGGGAACACATTATCAAAGAGTTATTAATGAAAAATAGGTTCAATTGAAAATGTCGAGGGCCACAATTGTCATTAAATTGTCATTACTAATATGCTCATCCTATTGGCAGTTACACATGTATCGCTAACACTTTTCTATAATCACAACAGGGGAAGCAATGCAAATATCATCATAGCATTTAACTGAAAAACACGTTTTAATTAAAATTCCTCTTAGATGCATTGATAGTAAGACTAGTGATGGCTCACAGTTTCCAGCATTGTCTTATGGATTTTAGGTGCTTCGTTTAATCATGATAATCAATCTCTCTATGCTTTCTGAGTTTGGTACCATTTATGTTCCCATTTTACAGGTGAAAAAATACAAGCCTAGATAGGTTAAGAAACTTGTGGAGGTAACAAAAATAAGTGACAGGCTGGAATTTCTCTATAACTCCACCTTCTATCACCATTAGTATTTATCTGTCTCTCACATCTGTTAATATAATGGAATATTTGCAGTCTGTATGTACGTGCGTGTGGGTGATAAAATTTTATAAGGTTAACTACCCAAGATAAGTGTCTCAATAGGTCTGAATGTCTATACCATCTGATCTCAAAACAATGAACCTGATTTTATTACTTTAACTCTGTGACTACTATATGAAAAGGAAGGTCATTCTTAGGTTGCTTGCATAATGTAGAGGTTCAAGGAGAGAAAGTTTAATCAAGCCAAGCAGAGGACTCTTTCAAATTCAGATGTAGTTTAAATTATCTACGGCTAGACAACAAACCACAACAAATGTAAAATAGAGAGATGCAACCAATACGGTTGAATAATAATTCTCATGTACTTGAATCCTACTTTTCATTTATTTTAATAGAAATTTTATTTCCATACATCTAGAAATTTTCTATAAATGTGTGGAAGACTGAAATGCCTCTCTTCATAAATGTCACTATACGCAGGCCTTAGCTTTGATAGGCTCCTAGGAGCGGCACTGTCTTCATTCTGCAACTATATTTACCAGCTTGAGTCTCGCCAAACAGGGCTTTCTTTGAACCTGAAATCTGGGTTCTTGCCTTGTTGTTGAGGAAAAAATCCAAGTATTTTTATTAATTCTTAGTGAGTGTGTATTCCCCCTGCAGGACAAGCTGAAAGAGAACAGAATGAGCATGAGCAATGGGTAGAATTGGAAAGACACCTTCCCTCGTCATTTCATAATTGCATAAAGGTAAATGACATTCTGGCACTGTCTGGAATGCACTTGGCAATCACGGTTTGGCATCACATTTCAGAGCTTACCTGCAAAATGAAGCATTTATTTAATTTTAAACAGTAGAAAACTGTGACATTTATTCATTTGCCAACTCTAAAAGTAGAAAAATATAAAATCACTCCAAATTGTGATCTACAATTTAAAAATATATTCCATTTGTGTAATTGTATTGGGGACAGCTGGTATTTTATAGTTTTGTGAGTAATCTCTTTTCTTTATTTTAAGCTGGAAATTCTTTAAAGATTTCCTTCTTTCTTTTTTTTTTTTTAAGCTTCTTTTTTTTATATGGGCATTTGCTTTATTTTAAACTTAGATTTTAAAAATAATTAATAATAAATTATTAGTAAATAAAAAATAGTTCAAACTTTACTGTATGCTTTAGGTCAGGTCACATCTTTCTTTTGTACCACTAAGAGATTATTCTTTGGGTTACAACTCTCTCTGTACAGTCAGTGGGGACCTCAACCAGGAATGTTGCCTGACATTGGAAATGAGAGAGTAGAAAACATTTTATTGAACACATTTTGATGAAGTAAATTAATTTTTAAAAGGCTTTATTTACAAGACATTATTGTCTCAAAAAGGGCACAATTGTCTTTGCAGTGGCCAGGAATTGAGATTCAAACCATGAAAGACCAAAACCAAGTCTAATTCGATCCAGCTTATATTAGGACAAACAACAAAAAAACAAACATACCTACCAAAGTTCTCTTATACCCTGGGCAGTATTGGAAGAGTAGCCTGATAAAAATGGAAGATAAGCAGCATCACTCTCAGCTAAGAAAGGTCTTTAGAAAAAAGACCTTGGCCTAGCAAGGTCAAGCATGATATTTCTTGATTAATTTTTAAAAAGTAAATATTAAGTAGTTAGCTGGTGAATGTTTATAATATAGTTAACCAATTTAAGTAATTTAGGCCAATATCTCCTCCCTAATTTTTCTTCTAAATTATTCAGATCTAACTAAAAATGATCTGGGTAACGTATACAAAATAAGAGGTACGGTCTTAGTCATTCAGACAGTAGAATCAGACATTGCTGTCTGGAGGTTCTCATTCACTTACTATTTCAAACTGACAATCTCCATATATTACCATCCTACTGCCTTTGTTAAGAGCACATGTGGTTCATGATAAATAACTCTACCTCTTGATAAAAGTTTAAATACTGGATGCGACTGATACATTTTATTTTATTTATTTATTTTTTAACTATTATTTATTTTAAGTGTGTTTTTCCAGGACCCATCCGCTCCAAGTCAAGTAGTTGTTTTAATCTAGTTGTGGGAGGTGCAGCTCACAGTGGCCCATGTGGGGATTGAACCGGCAACCTTGTTGTTAGGACCACTGTGCTCTAACCAACTGAGCTAACCGGCCACCCTGCATGTAATACATTTTAATTTTATATAACATTTAATATTTGAGTATGTAAAAGTACAACTGATTTTATGTGATTTTTAAACAAATGTTTAACATTTAGGTGATAAAATTTAATATCCACTATGGGAAATATATAATGCATGGCCATCAAAATTTATTAGTAGAAAAAGATGTAGTCAAATGGTGTAAAGTCTACTTGAACATGTTTTAAATTCTGTGACATAAAATAATGACCTTGCAATTTCAGAGTTGGTTTTCAATTGACCAAATCAGTGTAAAAAATCAACTGGAGGAATAGACATTTGGAGACTTTTCTGTTTTCAAGTTTTTATAGTAAATTATCTGAAGGAATAGTGTTATTATGTACATAGAATCTGCACAACAAAGAGTCAGATATACACAAAAGTTTCTAGTAATGAGACTGAATTGTCAATGTGTAGAGGACATAGCATTGCAAAAAGTGACAACTTTGGAGTAAAAAGATCTTTTGTCTTTGTTCCAGCACTGTCAAGCTAAGAAAATACAAGGCTTCTTGCAAGTCACTTACTCTATCTGTAACTTGATTTGCACACCTGTAAAATAAAGTTAAAAATATATATATATAAATGCCTACCATATAGAATACAAGAATTGACAATTAAGTTCACGAACTTGTTGCAACGATGTTGCTAACCTCTTTTGATATCAGAGGGATTATTCATTATGAATTTGTACCAACTGAACAAACAGTTAACCAAGTTTGTTATTTGGTAGTGCTGGTAAAGCTGCGTGAAAAAGTTAGACAACCTGTACTTTTCGCCAGCAATTCATAGCTCTTGCATCACGACACTGCACCAGGTCACATGGTGTGATTTTTTTAGCCAGTAAAAAAATAACTGTATTGGAACACCCTCCCTACTCACCTGATCTGGCCCCCAATGACTTCTTTCTTTACCCGGAAGATAAAGGAAATAATTGAAAGGAAGATATTTTGATGACATTCAGGACATCAAGGGTAATACAATGACAGCTCTGATGGCCATTCCAGAAAAAGAGTTCCAAAATTGCTTTGAAGGGTGGACTAGGTGCTGGCGTTGGTGCATAGCTTCCCAAGGGGAGTACTTTGAAGGTGACCATAGTGATATTCAGCAATGAGGTATGTAGCACTTTGTCTGGGATGAGTTTGCAAACTTAATTGTCCGACCTCATATGAAGAAGTACTCATGACTGCCTTTTCTCCTCTCTAGGACTGACCTGCTAAGTTTGGGGGCAACCAGAAGGATTAACTCTGGCATAACTGATGGTCCTTTGCAGATCATTTTCTCTGTGGTCCCACTGAGAGGGTGTCGTTTCACTCTTGTCTGAAATGATCAAGAAGCAGCATAAACTCCCCCCCCCCTTTTCTCTGTCCCCTGTGTTCACTCAGCCTCCATTGTGACCAGGACAGTATAGGAAGTGAATTGTACAGCCGTTATCGTCATTGGACGTCACTTTATTCACTTCCCAAAAAGGGCAGTTTCCTCCAGGAGGGTTTTCCTTTGGATGTTACCTTCATACTGAGTTAGTTCTCCTCCTTCAGATTCCTGCTTAGACTGCTTTTACTTTTGCCATCAAGCTCTTCAGACTGATTAGTCCACACCCACATGAAAACTTCATACCCTCAACAGAAGAGGTCTCCAGTCTTGGTACCCTCCCCAAAATCGAGCGCCCCAGACCTCCGACTAGGCAGCAAAGTTTCCTGCACTTGTCTGAACACAGTCTCACTGAACTTGTTGAACTCTACTCTTCCAACCATTAAGAAATATGAGCAATGTGGGTCTAGATGAGAGATCTTGTTCTCTTACTCAGCGACCCACTGAGAAAGTACACTATTGAAAACTTACTTTTTCTTAATGTCAATAAACCTGTTTGGACAATAAGCACCCATTTGGGGGGTGAGAGACTTTGTTTCATTAATCATTTCAGGACCTGGTGATATCATGTGCACACATGCAGAAACAAAATTAAATTCTGCTTATTGTGGCACCAGCTCGTGGTCAATTCTATTTAATTAGTACCTCCCCTTCCCCACACAGGGTGGGAGATTTGCAGTTTTTCCTGCCACACTATCATATCACGATATGATCATGTATGAACATACCAAAAAGCATTGCCCAAGTGAGATATTGTTATTGTAGGAAAGAAGGCTAATTTGCCTCTGTATTTCCTCAAATTGAAGATGCCATCACTGTATCATATGCCCATTGTTATATGAACCAACAACAAAACCAAACAATGCTGTCATTAATTCTGATAAAATAGTGATTTTAAAACATATCCCAATCTCAGAGTTGTTAAAATCCTTCTTGGAATCTATAAAAGGTAACAAATAGGAAAAATACACATTTATCCAATGGGATATGATCAAAGTAGACTCACATGGCATAGAAGCATTTTTTAACATGTAACATAGGTAATTATTGTGTTATTCAGTTTGAATATTTCGATCGAGTTCACACAGCTCTTTTAGCTTTTCTTTCCGGGGCTGGCTAACTTACTTGTTTAGAATATAATTTTAATGTTTCCACCTTAAACCCCTATGTCTTAACTTTTTTCCTGGGTTAAGCTTACCTTTGGATTTAAGCACTCTTAAATTTATTTTTAAAAAGTAGTTTTTCTGTAAGAAAAAAAAGAGATGTATGGGGTGTGTGTGTGTGTGTGTGTGTGTGTGTGTGTGTGTGTGTGTGTGCATGTGCGTGTGTGCTTTAGGGAGTCATGGGATAAATAAAGCTATATTTAAACTTTGGTTTCTGTTTTGCGTGCTCACATAATAAGCTTACATGTTCAGAAGCAGCCCTCACAGTAGCGTTCTCCGTAGTGTTTAAACTATGGTTTGCGTCCAATCTGGGTCTGCAGTAACTACTGTGTAGATACTTAGGAATAACTCTACTATGTTATCTTTGAGAATGGAAATAAAGTATAGAAAAGAATCAGAAGTGACAACTTTTTAAAAGTATAATAAAATGATAGTAAAATATGATCTGCAAGTGGCATGGCTATAGATTAACTAGAGAATATTAAAAGCCTTTGAAATGTTAAGGATGGCTTTAAAAATAAAGTATTCAGACTAGCATCAATTCATTTTCTCAACAATTGTATGTCTCTTTGGGGATGAATGAATGTGATATATTTTATTTCTCCTTATTTTTCAAGAAAGGAAAAATAATTGCATCTCTATTTAGAATATCACCCATCTTTAAAGAATAAGAAAATAAATCCTCACTAAGGTCTTTGAAACCATTAAACATATAGTGAAATATTTTTACCCTAAACGGTTAATACTGGCTGGGTGTTTGGGATCATGGATTTGTGAGTATAAGGAATTCTAGCCTGGCTTTCTAATTTACTACAGACTCAGAAATATATGTGTTGACCTACATGCCCAAGCTCAACAGACTAGTGTTTAAGAAAGAGCACAGGAAGTGACACAGAGAAACAAAGCTGGGACACCTGTCCGGGTCACTGTTGACCCATCATGCTTAACTAATTTTTCAGTGATCTTTGACCCAGATTTCCACAGTTCCACAGGGATTTATATCTTTCATCCAACAAATTCTACACCTGCATTCAATTAATGAAACAAAACTCAACTTTGTTATCTGATGAACCGAGCAACTAGAACCATTGAGACAATTGTTTTATTATTGTATTGACAAATTATCCCATTACCAACTGGCTACTACAAAAATCAATTAAAATCTTGGCTGAGAATTTTGAATAGCATTGGATAAGTAGAAATGGGAATTAAGTGGTGAGATGATAGTTTTTAAAATATAGTTCATAAATTAACAGCAATCAGATCAAAAGCAGAAATTTGTACTGAAAATAAGAATTCTAAATTATAACAGAGCACAGGGAGCTGTTCAGTATTTAGTTTCATTTTATTTCATGCTGATATATTTCCATGTACTTGCATGAATATTAATGTGTTATTTTTATTTCCTCCAATATACATTTCTAAATATTTCACTTCTAGTGATTCCTTACTGTTACATTTGATAAACTACTTTGTAAAATATGTAACATGTGGAATGAAAACAATTTGAATCTTTGAACCTTTGGCCATAAAAATATGATTCATTCACTTGGTTACTTACTTCAGTAATTGCTTATTTATTCAGAATATTGAGATAGAATCCATGGCCAAGGTGATTTAAGAGTAACCAGTGTTTTGACCTTAGGAATAAAAAAAAAAAAAAAATTCTCTTTTGTCACAACAAAAGTTTTACTTTGTTTTAGCTAGTGGTAGACAAAATCTGATGATCTCTTGGCATTTACTTCTGCCTTCTAAAATATAGCTCTTAAATTACACGTTAAGTAAAAGTAGGTAAAATTAGGTATACTCTATAAAGACATCACTGTACTTAAGAATCATTTAATTACTTAGACACTTAAAGTATACTTTAGTAAAGAATAATCAGGAAAACCACCCTTGAATAAGAGACAATGAAAACTTCAAGGCAAAACCACAATTCTTCCAAAGTATATAACCTTTAATGGCATTAAAGCTATCTAATAACCAAAAAAGTGTTGCTTTAGAGGGTGGAGGAAATTAATTCCCCCAGTCACTGATGTATTACACTTGGAAGTAACTTAGAAATGTATAACTTTCAAATGTGAAAGAGAAGAAAGAATGATTTTACCACTGAGCATGTGCTAAATGGTTCATAAAGTTGTCAGTATGTTAATCTTTCGCTATAAATAGGATTGCTGATTGCAGAAAGCAGACATTTGTCTAAATGGTACCTGATCTCTGTCATTCACATTAGTGATAGATTTTTTTCTCTTGAAAGATGTCACCAGCTGGTTTTGAAGAGGGAATATTGATAATCAAGGGAAAGAACAATTCAAAAGAAAAGGTAAAGAAAAAAAAAAAAGAAGTTAGAACAATTGTACCCCATTCAATCTCTGAATAGTTCCTTTTCACCTCCAAGAGTACAGAGACATTAACTTGAATACAAAAAGTAACCATAGAATGCAGAGGGGGGAAAAAAAAGGAGGCTCAAAAAATACAAGGCTGATGTGAAACTCAAATCCATGCTACAGATTAAGAACCTAAAATAACCACAATAAAAATTGATTGTTAATATCTAGTGCATCCAATTAATACTTTCTAATTGTATCTATAGTGCTTCGACATATATCCTTTTCTGGTTCTTTTAATAACTTCCTTTACTTGTTTCATAAGTCTCTTAAATGATTATCTAAGCAAGTATTTAGACATTAGACATTTGGTGTCTAAATAATATTATTGAACCAATATAGAAGAGGCCTTTTATATGAACAATATAGAAGAGGCATCTTATCTCCTTTGAACTCTATTCTAACATTTGCCCTTTAGCCAGGTTGGCTGGTTGGCTAATTGAGGTCTAATTCTCACGGATTATCTTTGATACATTATATTGCTCTCCATGAATGCCCTCTCCACTTCAACACATCTAAATGCTACTTGTTTTTTAAGTGTAGCTCACATTCCGTTTCTACCATTAAATCATTCCTCTGCACCCCTGTAA
This sequence comes from Rhinolophus sinicus, assembly GCF_057876585.1. Taxonomy (NCBI): domain Eukaryota; kingdom Metazoa; phylum Chordata; class Mammalia; order Chiroptera; family Rhinolophidae; genus Rhinolophus; species Rhinolophus sinicus. The sequence goes on along the minus strand of NC_142502.1, from coordinate 120,895,158 downwards.
GAGATTGGCTGTCACTTCTCACAACTACACTAGAAATTGAAATCTATGCAACTCTTTTTAAGTTCACATAGCTGGGTCATCCTAGGAAAGCACAAGAGCCCCCAGAAAAGTGCTATAATGATTGTCCTTTGCAGGCTGAGGGGGAAGTTGGGAGATGTTGCCATTTGAAAGAATTCCCTGTCAGTGGAGAATGTGCAATTCTGGAGAGTCTAAGTGGCTAGGCAGAACCAAAGTTGACACAATTACAATAAAAAGCAGTGAAGATAGAGTGTTAATCAAAATGTATTGCTTGCAAGGAACTGTGACAATGGCAAGTTGATCAGATAGTCTCTAGGGCCACTAGAGTCCTAATTGAAACCTTTCATACATGCAAAAACACAAGAAAACACAAGAACTCTAGCTCTCAGGAATAAAGGTGTGATTTGAATCACCGTGATGGAAATCCATGGCTTCTTGTTCAATTTCAAAGCCCGAATTCATTTGTGACCTAGAGGCCCTTAAATGAAGATCAGGTACATGTATAGGACGACTCCACCATAACACCTCAAAATAGTATAAATCCATTTCCTAGCCCCAAAGACTTGCAGCTACTATGTACCAACTATACTCAGGAGTGGGAAATATAGATATAACCAAGATCATTGAACACTAGCTCCAAATTAACACTCATTTCTGGACACTCAGGATACCTATGTAGCCCACTGACCATAATGGGGACTTCTGGAAGTCAGAGGATACAGGTTTTACCCAAATCCATCATAGAGGTTGGTCCTAGTTCTTGCATACAGATTTGGAATGGACATTACTAGCACTTGGCAAAAAACAAAACAAAACAAAAAAACAACCAAACGAAAAACACAATTTTGGCTCTATGACCCACAGAATAAGGGCACATTAAGGTAGAAGGGGACAAAGTGAAGCATCTTAAATCACCTCTAATACTGCACATTAAAATCAATATTCTAGCTCCTGCAGTATTTTTAATTTAGTGCTATAATCATAGACTTGGAGGCAGGGATGGAAATTTCTAACATTGATTTTTAACTAGGCTGTTTGACCAGAGATGATACTGGGTGGGTCTTGTATAAGAGAAGGTTGTGACTCAAATTTCAGTTGTTATTGAAGATAAGTCTTGTTTGCAGAGCTATCATTTTGACAATTGGTTTTTATCTATCTCATTAAACACAGAACATCAGACAAAATTTCTTTTACCTGGAAGGACAGTCATACACCTTTCCTGTATTAAGTCAGAGCTAAGCCAATTCTCCACTCCTGTATCATAATAAAATCTTTAAGCATCATGAGCATCTCACCCTCCCACAGAATATCACACTGATCCAGTTATTGATGGAATCATGTTAATAGAACCTGGTGGGGATGAACTTATAAGTACCCTCAATGTTGTGGTAAAAAACATAAGTGATTGAAAGAATGTACCGTGTTTCCCTGAAAATAAGACCGCGTCTTATATTAAGGTTTGCTCCAAATGACATATTAGGGCTTATGTTCAGGGGATGTCATCCTGAAAAACATGCTAGGGCTTATTTTCTGGTCTTATTTAGGAGATAAACCTCATGAAAATGTTCTCAAGTGTTTGAGGGTCTAGTGGTCTGGGACATACAGATAACTTGTTGCACCATGTACTCTCTACCTCTAGAAAGAGGCACGATGCCTGGTAAGCCTCTGAATTTTGGAGGCAATTCATGTTACGTTAAGTGTGCTGGTTGCACCCATTTATGGAGCAACCCATAAGGGTCTCAGCTTTGGCTGGGGCCTGGGAAAGACCCACCTTTGGTTCTTCAGCTACTCGATGCTTTGGTTCAATCATTTAGATCACTTGGCAATATGACCCAACAGATTCAATGCGTAAGGAGTCTCTGGTGTTTTGGAATCAAACCACATCCTCTTTGGAAGATAATCATTTCCTTCTAGAGAAAGAATTCCTAGCTTGCTACTAGGCCCTGGTAGCAATTGATTACCATTCCCCGAAAATAAGACCAAGCTGGACCATCAGCTCTAATGCGTCTTTTGGAGCAAAAATTAATATAAGACCCGGTCTTATTTATCTATAATATAACACCCGGTATAATATAATATAATGTAATATAATATAATATAATAAAATATAATACAATACCGGGTCTTATATTAATTTTTGCTGCAAAAGACACATTAGAGCTGATGGTTTGGATAGGTCTTATTTTCGGGGAAACACGGTATCTATATATGGAAACCCTGTAATCTGAACTTGTCACCATGAATTAGCGCTCTTTTATTAACCCCGTCTTAGTCGTGGACCTTTCTACCACTCCACAATAATCTCTGAATAGAAGTGGTATAAACAGAGCTGTGCCCAAACAGATCCTGACAAGACAAGTAAAATGCCTGAAAAGGTGATTTTGCTTTTAGAAACTACTCTGATTGTCATTTGCACAAATGGAACCAAGTGTGTGTATGTGGGTGGTTGGGGAGCGGTGGGGGGGGGGGGTGTTGGGGGGAGGGTTGGGCTTCTGTGACCAGTTCCCTGAGAAGGAACAAAAAGGAAAAGAGGAAAACACCACCACTTGGTTTAATATACATTTTACATAATAGAAGTGGGTTAGAAGTAGATTGTTGCAATGTTTAAAACCACATTTAAAGGGGCTCCAAAGGACACTGGAGAAGGCAATTTTTCCAGTTGGCAAAATTTTTAGGACGATATCTGGGATCCATTTTTCCTGCACGAAAGGTATAGAACTCTCTTATTTGATGCATCCTGCCTAATGTTTTCACCTAATTATCAGAGACTTGGAAAATGTTAATATTGGAGAATCAGCAACAAGGAAGTTTGTGCTTTCCTAAGTTACAGACAGGTATTTGAAAGAAAAAAACAAGTCCAGAGAATATTTGTGGAAATGAATATGAAGGGTGTGGGATCATGGTGGAGGGAACATACATTGGATCAGGGCAAATTTATTGACATTTGCCCACTCAGCAGAAATTGTGGATTTGATTTTTCAGTTCAACGGATTCAAAAGTACTCTAAGAGTTTATTTCATTGGTTGGCTGAAACTGCACCAAAAGGTGGCCTACACCAAAGAGATTGAAATTCCAGAACTGTTTTGGTACCCTGTAGAGGAAGGGAGCCACAGGTTTACGAGGAGTTCAATGTTACAGTGGATTTATAATGTTATCACCTGCTCATTCACCTTGGGCAGGTCAGAGGGTCCACCTTTTCCCATATTTGTGAGAAGTATATTTGAGAGAGCAATCCCACCTTCCTAAAAGAGCTCTGTGGTCAGTGTTCTCTGTAAATCACAAAGTACAGTGGGGTCTGCTGCCAAAAGGATGTTAAGTGTGGCTTTAACCCTTGTTTCTTGAATTAAACACAGTTGCTATTTACAAAATTATTATTATTTTATTTATTTTATTTTTTTACTTTTTAGTCTACATTTCCTTGCCCTCAGCCAGCACCTCAGCTGTGCGGATAGTTTTGCATTGCATCGTTAGCTAAACCTGTATTCCAAATAGGTCTAAGCTCTTGATGATTACAGTTTTCCTGGAATTCATTTTTGCCCAGTTAGCCACATACCTAAAACTCCACTGGGTCTCATTTAGAGGGATGGGATACATGGCAATAATAGTGAGACTCCCATGTGATACAATGTCTCACTCATTTTCCAGTGAAATATACATAATTTCCTCAGTAATGAATAATGACGTGTGTGGTAGTCACTACGTCACTCAGTAATTCTCAGTTGATGACAAGGGAAGAATCTGTTCTTGCCTATTCCAGCTTTTGGTGGCTCTAGGCTTTCCTTGGCTTTTGTCTGCATGACATCATTCTGTGTCTCTGTTTTCACATTACCTTCTCCTCTATGTTTCTGTGTCTTCTGTCTCGTATAAGAACATTTGTTATAGGATTGAAATTCCATCCAAGTAATTGAGAAGACAGCATTTCAAGAATCTTAATTACATCTGTCAAGACTCTTTTTCCAAATCAGGTCACATCCACAGTTTCAGGGCCTAAGACATGGGCATATCTTTCTGTGTGTGTGTGTGTGGGGGGGCGGGAGGCACCATTCAACCCACTACATTACCATTTTTTTTTTTTTTTTACCAGTAGTTTATTCCATGTGATTGCTGAGTAGTTTTCCATTGAATAGATATACCACTATCTGTTTATCCATTTGACTTTTGACGGACATTTGGGTTGTTTCCAATGTATGGCTATTGGAAAGAAAAGCTCTTCTGAACATTTGTCTGCAAGTCTTTGTGTGGCCATGTGTACTCATTTATCTTGTGTCAATGACTAAGAGAAGAAACTCTCTGCAAATTTCCTCTGTCTTCTCTTTGAAATTCCCTGCCTCTTTAATTTGCCTTGCAATTGGACTACCTGTAATCTGCTCTGTATCTTTCTAAGTCTTCGGGAGTGCCAGGCTCTGTTTGAGTACCCCATCTCTGTACTGCATTCTGGAGATTCTGTCTGTCAGTCTGTGGGTCAATCACAGGGCTCGCCAGGTTTGTTTTCTGCTCTCAGGGATCACTGTCTTATGCCACCTGTTGTCAGATGACTAAAACATGTTGTTTCGTATAGTTGATCTGTGTTTTAGTTGTTGAGCATATGAGAGTAAACTGTTACCTGTTTCTCTCTCATGTCTGAAAGAAAAGCTCTAGTCTTACAATACATTTCATTCCTTTGATTTAGAAAGTTATTTTCCTTAATGGAAAAGACATGCAAAATTAGACTTGAGCATTTATGGCGACTCTTTTGGTCTCTAACCATATGCCATATCTTTGAGAAATAGATTTCTCCTTCCCTAGCTAACCTTGCTGCAAACCTATTTAATATTGCTACTCTCATGCTTGGAAACACTCAGCTCAGTCTAGGTTTTTGCTTTCCTCACACAGGTTTTAAGGTTTCTCCTCCCTGTGTTTTTTTTGTGTGTGTGTGTGTGTGTGTGTGTGTGTGTGTGTGTGTGTGTCTGCTCATGTGCATTTGTTCGTGCACGTGTATGTATATGTGCTGTTTTTATTGTAGGTTTTAAAGGAAAGGAGATTTATGCTACACGGGGGACTCTCTTTACTGAATTTTCTTTGTTGAATTATTACTAATTTTCTCACTAAACATGAAATACAGAGCAAGATTTCATTTGAATATCTTTCAAACAAAACAGCATGCTCACTGTAATACAGCTCATTATTTGGTTTGATTATATACATTAGCAAATTTCCTGGGAAAAATACCCAAGGCCTCACTAAAATGGGCTGTTATTGTTTCTGAAGATAATTTCTAATGTAATATCTGTGGGATACTCTTGTGAGACATTAAAAATGAACATTCTCTTGGGAAATCTAAAATCAATTCATATTTTCCATACCCCAAACAGTTGTAGTTTAAATAAGATCACTTGTCTGTATTTACGGAATCTAAAATAAAAAAAGTACATACTCAAATCTTTGAGCTATGATAAATTATTGATTAAATGATGGATATGTGTCTATGCATGAGAATGAACACATACACGCAAGTAAATACATATACTTTCATATATGTATAGATGGGTAGAAATAAATTACATATGGTATAGTAATTATAATTATAAATGCTTAAATAAATACCTTATAACTTTTATGATGGAAGCTAAATGAACACAGTATGTAGACAAATTAAATATACATACAATTAATCTAATTAATTATGTACTAGAGTACTAAGTATGAAGATTGTCATTCTTTAATACTCTGCAAGTTTGTCCGTTAAAAATATGTTCTATTCAACAATTGGAAAAATAGAGTTAACCAAAAGAAATCCCTCCAAAAATGTCTGCTTAGAACTAATTTACTATTTTATTTTTAAAAATAATGTTCAGAAAGTCTTACATTGTTTCCTATAAAACTACTCAAATGGTATAGTAAATATGACTCATTTTGACCAAGTGAATATCAGCATGAGACCTAACTTTTTAGTACCATTCTATGTACTTATTATTCTATGTGCTATTCATCAAAAATCTTTGCAAGAGATCACTTACAGATTAGTGTTTGCTTATTTGTCTTCTATTTTGGAAATAATTTTCATTGTAAATTTAGTCTTATTTAATAAACTCTGAATTTTCCTTAAGTTTTAGATTCCAACCCCCCCTCCCCGCACACACACACACACACACACACACACACACACACTAATATAATGTATAATATTTACTGCGGATTTCCAATTATCAGACACTTCCTTTACAGAAAAAAACGTATTGCTTTCTTTAACCATCTAGTTCCTGATGGGTGAATGAAATTCTTATTTTTATGTTGTGTACTTCAAACTCAATATCACCTGTTGTGTAAAATGAAACATCCTGTTGTTTAACATTGTGTAACTTTATAGCCATTTTTGTACGGACAAGTGAAAAATCAATTGCAACCCCCATACGTTGGATGCCTAAACACAGGCAGATCTGAGATTGTTGTGAGGAAACGACAATGATGGAACAGCCGATTGGCCTTCTAAGTGATTAGTGGCGCCCCCTTCCTTAGGTGCTGGTTGTCTGCAGGATAAAGAGTGTTACGTATAAAAGCACTACGTATAAAACCTTCCATGCAGTAGCGGGCGCACGCTTCCCCAGTGCACCGCCATGCTTCTCCTTTGTATTCATTGCTCTCGCCATAGTCAAATGCTTCAAGTTTTTGGAACATTCCATATGTTTATCTCTCCGCTGAGAAAGCCTTATGCCCTCCTCATTTCACTTCACTTGGCTTGCTCACCCCGGGTGAGAGCAGCTCCCTAATAGAGCATTTTGCATAGGATTAATTCACTCTGGCTTTTCCTGGCTACGTTCCCAATTTTCAGCGTAGAAGCACAGTTCACCTTTGGCATGTAAGAGAATGGGCCAGGCAGCTGGAATATTTGCCTCCCTCGACCTTCATCTAAATCTTCAGAGAATTCTCATCTCCAGGCCTGGCAGCATTTCCAGTTCCCCATCGAGAAAGAACAGACAGAAATGATGAAAAAATATGTTTCTGTAACACCTAGTATGCTACAATCTAGAATCAGACTGACCTCACTTCTAATGTTTGGATTTTTTTTTTTTTTAAATCATTGATCCAAGTATTTCCATATCTAATGAAAGCTCCAATTCCCAATTGACAGTCTCAATGGAATTTTACATCCTTTCTCCTTTCTGATATGTAAGGACTAACTCATCACGTGCACAATCACTAAACACGTGTCTGTGTTTGTCTGTTCGCAGCTCCACACAGGGCACAGCAAAGAGCAAGTCACACAGACACAGTCCTGTGAAACAAACAGAGGAGTGTATCCTGGCACCACTCACTAACCTCTCCCTTTACCATGGAAACACCAAAATGGGGCTGTGCTGTCCTTAAGAGCACTTACCATTTTTATGCTCTGACCAAATCATGGCTGACAACATCTCTTTCTTTTCTATTTTTATTGAGTTCACTTTTAAAGCTTTACTACCCTTGTCAGTCCACCAGGAGTTCAAGTCCCCATACATTCATGAGCATCTGTATGATTGCTCGTCTCCTACCAGCAAAGCTGAATGGTCTTTTCCCCATCCTTTGCTAGAACACTCATTTTATTTTTTTTAAACCAAGCAGCCTCAACCTTGTCTTACCCCTCCATTAAGTTGCCTCCACTGGAAGTGCCTCTTGCCTTGGTCCCATTGTCACTCAATTTCAATGTCACAGCTGCAGTTTTCCCACCATTCTAGTCAAGAGCCCATGACATGCCTTAGAGGCCTCACGCTTCCTGAGTCTGGGAAGGGTCTAGGGCTCAGGCAGTCTCCCTCTGAGAGGGATGTAGTCCCAGTGGGATAAGTGCAAGGTGTGGACCAGGGCAAAAACACAGCCTGTACAATGGAGTGTCTCTAGGCCTGACGTCTGAGGTGAAAGCATAGATTTTAAATTCCAAGAGTACAGAAAATCCCCTAGAAAGAACCAATCTATTCATGAAGTCGCTAGATTGTTATCCAGGTGTCTGGCTTTTCACTTTGCAATCACTCTCCTCAGACAGTGTATGCACTCGGATACTGTGAAATATTAGTTTTTACTTACTTTTTCTCCCCAATTTTCCTCTTTGTTCCTCATCCACTCAGGCTCATATGTGCTTCATTGAGGTCATGTGCCCCAGGGACAGAATGGCAAGATGGAAAATAGAGCCAACAGTTCCAGACTTTCTCGCTTCAGTTTCTCAAACTCTACGCATGATGAGGAAGCCTATTTTTATTGTTACTTGTTTGTTTGTTTGTTTGTTTTCTAGAAAATCTGAATAAAGAAGGAACTGTGCCAAATTTCTATCAAATTTCTATCAATCCCTAAAAGGGCATTCTTTCCATTGTAGGTCTGTGTGCTTTCAGCTAGCACCCTTGGCTCACACTTACTTCTCTGCACTTGGCTACTTCTAATTCATCCAGTCTTACCTTAGTAGCCACCATCTCCAGGAAACCCTTTACAATTCTCAGGTTCTGTATTAGGTGCTACTTCTGTGTGAGCTGGCGACATCCAATTATTTGCCCATCGTGGTTCGAAGTGAACTGCCTTGCAATTTCATGTTTGCATGTCAGTCTCCCCAGGAGGTGTAAGTTGGTTGGGCATGTTTTTTGCCTTTCATCATTTTATTTCTTGTCATCAACAAAACATATTCATGGTGAATATGTATTTGATGAATTAAAACACATAATATGCATTTGATACAAAGTCTATTTCTTCTTCCTCAGTTTTTATTTAGCATTATAATTGTGGAAATGAAAGTTCCTTTCATTGATGTTTTAATAGAAAAATGATAAAGTCTCTTCAAGTTAAAAGCATGTTATGAAATATAATTAAACCAGACATTTTCATATCTAATGACTGAAGTAGATAGCTCATCTACTGATGATTTAGAAAGGGTACCTTAGAATGAGAGACAAAAATAATGACAGATACATATGAAGCAAATTAAAGTATAACATTTCAGTTTCGTGTGTGTACATGTGTGGGTTAGAGATACAACTACACGTACACAAACACAAGAAAGCTTTCCCTTTCCTCAAATAAAGTTCAGCTTTATTTGCTATGAATGTAACATGCAAAGTGTGTCTATTGGAGAAAGAAACAACTTTTGAATAGGTGAAGTCAGAGGATTTCAATAGGATAATATTAAATAATATTACAAACAAACACCTTAATACTTGTCTTCACAGATGTCTAGAGGAGAATACATATAAAATATTAATAACTCTGCAGTAAAGAGACTACATAACAAAGTATAATTCTTAATTTTAAGAACTAAGTTGATATTTATACATTATGTTTGTGAAATTTGTGTGACAATTATAACCAATGAATTGTTCAATAAAGATGAAAAGTATGAGTTTATAAGAATTTACAATTTAAAAATCAAGGAAGATAATTTAATAATACTTGATTCATTAAATATTTAAAGCATAGTATATCTTAAATTACACTTGGATTTAAAATATTTCTGTTTTAAAGTCTGTAATAATTTTGTAACAACCTCCCAAAAAATCCCAAAATACATTTTGTTTTCATGTATATGATATCTTGCTATTTTTTATTTTGCTTATCTTTCAAAAACAATTACCAATTTTGTAGGCAGCATTAAAATTCATCTGTTTAAACAGCAGCATAATTGATATTATACAGATATAGTAAATATTTGTTTAAAATTAACTGATTTTACATATTCATTTAAATAATGTGATATATAAGGTTTAAATCGTTTCAACATTTTTGAAAGACATTTCTCCACATTTATTAGTGATTTGTTTAGCATAATTTAATAATGATACATGGACATATTCACCCAAATTCAAATTTTCCACATTGCTATATAGTAAGCACATAGGTTGGTAATCACTATCATTTTATCATTTTTGAATGCTAAGGTAGTGAAATAACTTGCAGCTATAGAGCATGATGCTTTATTTGCTTCTGTTAAATGTGAGACCTTTTCCTTGGCTATATTTCAAGGCAAAGTTAGCACCATCATGCTTTTTAAAGTGATTTTTAACATGAATTTTAGGAGTCAATAAAACTCTATCAGCCCCACATAAACACAAGTATAAAAAAGTCTCTTCAGTAAAAAAAAAAAAAAAGAATGATTTTATTAGATACAAAAATATTTAATACCTTATTTCTTTAGTTTTACCATTTTCATTATGTTGGAAACCTAAATGTTATGTTCAAGAATAAAGGTTAGAAAGGAATTGCACAGCAGGTAAATTTCATAACATTATTATTAAAAGCAGGTATATTTTCAAATGTGGGTGGCATAAGTGGAAAATGTAAATTAGCATGGTCAAAGAACCCCACAGGAAATAGTTTTCTAGAGAGTATCTAGCTTGTTTCTGAAATACTTTCCAGATAACCATATGCTTAGTCCTTTATTTTTTAAGGCAATTATTTAGAGTAAGTACATCCTATTTCTAATAGGTGAAGTTGATAGGGCAGGTCTAATAATAAATAATGTTCAACTTTCATTTGAGAACTTATGTTATATTTTAGAAAACTTACATTATTGCATAGCTTCCCTTTATCCCATAAATACAACTCAATATACTTGATGAGATTTACGCGTTGAACCACTTTGAAATCCATCCCTCTAACTTACTTCAAGTTCTAATTGACATCACTCTTTGAAAACTTACAGGTCAGACTCAATACTCTAATTGTATGACAAGTACTCAATATGGTGGAAATTATACTTAAGAATTACAACACTCTTCGTATGTGTACATCTTATTATTAATTTATTAATACCAAGCCCACAGTATGGTCCACAAGCATTAGAGATCTCTTTCCCTGCAAGGTCTACACCAGGTACCTGGTGACACAAGGTGATTTGCTGGTGTTGGATGTATAGAGTTACAACTACAGTCTCTAAAGGAAACATTTTTAGAAAACCTTTGTCTTGTTTCCTTCCCCATATTCACACTCCTAAACTCAGGGCTCTCATTTATTTGCATCAGATATAGTGGGGAGAAGGCAAGCAATGGATGAAGTAATGACATGTGTGACTTAAGGTGTGATGTGCAAAGGGAATGCCAATAATTTTTCTGCCAAGGAGGCTCATGAAATCCTGTGATGTTTAAGCCTGTCAGCACTTTCTCCATTTTCTGGCCCTTGTAGCAGGTCAGCAACGCAATGGATAAAAATTCCATAGTATTTCCGTCTCATGAGTCATGAGAAACTTAACTTCCAAACAGTAGTCATGATCCATCTTACTAATGTTTATTCTTCTACTCACTGGCCCTGGTCCATTTGTTTTTTAATTTAAATATAAAATTATTTAGTAAAATACTGAATTATTATTTGCTTAATTGTAATCATGCCAATGTACTCTCCAAGCAGTCTTGGGCGTGAAAAATATATTATTAAGTGTAATATTGGAAAATGTGCTTTCTAAAATATATTTGTGAACCACACTGTATTTTCAAGTAATGAAATGATATGAGATCTTATGGAGATGACTGATTAGAAATAAACATTCACAAATTGTATGTGTGTGTGTGTGTGTGTGTAGAGAGAGAGAGAGAAAGATTAAAAAGGGCAAAATACCAATTTCAGAAGGCACTATTGAAGCACTACGCTTCAAGTTCATGCCCTCATTATCTCTCCCTCCCTCTCTATCTCTAGTCTCCACTAGCTCCAGTTTATCTTCCACGTTGCTGCCACACTGCCCTTTCTAAAATGCAAATTTGATCTTGCTTCTCTCATGCTCAAGGTCTTTCAGGATAAAATAGCACGTTCTCTGTGGACTTCTAGCCTAACTTTAGCCATCTCTGGTATGTAAGCTCTTCTCTGGCCAGACTGGGCAGCCGTGCTTGCGAGAACACTGTTCGTCTCACGTATTTGGCTGAACTGTTGCTCTGCTTGACCTTTGTCCCTGCACTGCCGGTCACTTCATCCTTGGTGCTTCCATGGCCTTTGCTTCAGCGAATTGCAATGGTTTGTATCCTGTCCTCATCTATTCCTTCCATTAGGGTATGCTTTTTAGATGAATGCCCTCTGATCTATTCTCCGGGTCTGGGACCTAGTAAGTGATCTTTAATGTTTTTAAATAACTGATTCAAATGCTGTCAAAGTATGTTCCAGATAAAATAATTTGTCCATTATAATTCAGTAGACAAAAAGTTCTCAGAAAAAAATTATTTTCAGGCAACTTGCACCAGTTGTCGACAGGTATTGCCTAATTATCATGAACGATATTTTCTACAACTGATTTTAATTTTGATCCTGAAAGCAAGATCTTTGTTATCTTTGTTATCTTTGACTTTTGGGACTGGAATTCCTGGATTGCCCTCCCTTTTAAATAGCTAATTAATATAAGAAAATGCTACAGTATTCCTCTTTGTCCGTTCATTTTTTTGTTTTGTTTTGTTTTGTTTTGTTTTGTTTTGTTTTGTTTTTTACTGGTGGGTTGATGTCTTGAGGAAATAATATATTTAGTTCTGGGGGTGTGGAAATGTCTTCCTAACTTCACTTAGCAACAAGCATGCATGAGGCCATCATTAAACATTGTTTAACAGATGAATGAATGGCAGACAGAATCAGTGTGGATGCTGCTTCTACTCTTAAGCAGGAAGGAGCAAGTGTATGTATATCTTCTGTCTCCTTCTCCTTTGCCAATACCATAGAAAACCCTGCTCCAGGTTGGCCGGGAAACGAGGTAAGAGGCAGCAAGGAGGTGAGATGTGGGTAAGGACCACAGGGCTGGATAGGAGTGAATAGGAGTGTTTCACATTGTTGTCTTGAAGGGCAGGTGTCCTTATGGCCAAGTAAAAGCCATCTGTAAGAGGACAGTAACTTGAGGCTTCTTGTTATTATACTAGAGGAATTCACAACAGGATCTTTCAAGATACCCATACACAAGAAGGTCACCTCTATGGTAGATAATCTCATAGCATTAAGAATATCACAGTTTTAGTCTGAAACATTTGTATAAAAAAATTAAAAAGAAATGGGAGGGGGGTAGAGGCTTGGTGCAATAGAGCTTTTAAGATTCACAACTTTTGACTCATAAACAGCTTTTTTGTAGTCTTAAAGGACAGCTAGAACAGTTAGTTCCTGGCAAAAGAAGTTACCTGATAGGTTAGAAGAGTCTAAGACAGAAAACATAAGGATTGCACACAGCTCCTTTAAAGAACCCTTTAGTTTCACCCTTTAGTTTCTTCTTTAGTTTATCTAACCCACAAAAAGTGAAAAGATGTCTGCTCCTCCCTTTTACCTTCAATACCTCATTTTTCCTCTAAATATCAGTAAAGTCCCAGCACGAAATAAATGAATTTGAATTTAAAATAACACTGTGAACCAACATGGGGTCAGCTGCTGACACAATGGTGTAGGGGGTGCTGACGCTGAGCTTGCTGATAATTCTGTCACCTGGTGCATATGTTGACATTGAGACTGATGAGAGGGCAGGCTTGGATATATCAAAGAAGCTGGCAATAATAAAAAGTAACAGGAGCACATAAGAGAGTTGAGGAAAAACTAAAGACACAACTGCTATACAGTTACATACGGCATAGGCTTCTTATATTTTGACCCATTAGAGTTATTGCAATGCTGATATGAGGTCCACATACACATAGAGACAAGGAACAAAGCAGAGATGGAAAAAGTTCACCTTGCTCACCTCAAAAACTCCAACTAAGGGAATTAAAAGTCTGGGGCTCACAGCCTATTAAAAATACTATATTGAAGAGGACTGGCCTTAGTCACTAAGGGACCTGCCTGAAAACCAGGGCTAGTAGCAGGGTTTTAGAGCTCAAGAAAATGGACAATCTACAATAATAAATAAATATACAGTCAATAAATAAAGGTGCTGTATATTACCAGGCATTGATTCTTTTCAGCATGGAACAGTCTCAACAATTCAAAAATCTTATTTAGAATTTAAAATATATAATAAAAATGCTTTAGCTGAAGTTTACTTCCTACCTCTTTACAATGAGAGTATGAGGGAAGGGAATGTTTGAAATATTTAAGAGGACAAATTGTTTGCAAACACCCTGAAACACTTTGTACTCATTCCCGTTGGAAAATGTATAAGCTAATTGCAAATATCTTTTAACCATGTATTACCAAATATTCTATAATAATATCTGTGGCAAAACATGGTGCCCTGTGTTAAAACAGTATAAAAGGCTTGAAAATAATAGTGCTGTGTTTTAATTCAATTTCATATTAAAACACTTAATTAGCTTAGGTTGGTTTTCCCTAATTGGTTTAACACACTGTGATTTTACTATTAACTTAAAAAATAGTTCATAAATTCTATAATTTTGTATAATTTTTGCAAGCTTATAAGTAGGAGAAGCTCTATTAAAATATTAAAACAGTAAAGGACTCAATGGTATCATTTTCTGTTTCTCTAAAGAAAAATAACAGAGGGACTCTGGTAAATGTAAAGTTTGTATTTGATGCTTTAAAATAACCAGGGTTATGAAGGATTTTCACTATTTGTCTGATAAAGGTAGACCTTTCCAAAGTGTTTCCTTGTATTTTAAAGCATGTTGGATTCTGTGGCAGAATGATTGCATTCAAATATCTTAAATAGATACAGAAAATCATTATTATTGCTTCCATGAGGGAAAGGTCCATCAAAGTTACAACCAGAACAACAACAGCAAAAACTATTTAATTTGCAATTTTTCTTGCACCAGTCAGTTCCTTTCCATTTGTATCAGTTCATTAAACTGCAGCACTTCATGACTAGACTATTAAAATGACCATATCGGCCTTTTGTGCCCCATTCCTAAATTATGTTCAGACATCACCTTTATCATATCATTGTTCTGCTCAAAAGCCTTCCAAGGCCTGAGTTCCTTGGCCTACTTATAGAGCGAGCCCTCCATAAACCGGGTCCTTTCCCTTTCTTTTCTACTGTCCCCAACACAATTCACACAGTCCAGGGGGACTGCTCACTGCCTTTGGCATGATGCTTCCACTTCTTCTCATAACTGATGCCTCCCTCAGGACAAATATATGAGCATATATATATATATATATATATATATATATGTATATATATATGTTATATTTATATAACTTACAAGTTATATTTATATATATATATATATATATATATATATATACATATATATATCCTTATGCTTCGAAGGAAGATGGCTATTGGATGGAGGGAGCAGTATAAAACATGAGCTCTCACAGGATCTAAGGTTATCTCTATTGCTTTGTTGGGAAAAGGAAAAAGGAGAGATAAGACATATATTTGGCAATAAGAAGAAAATTGTGTGTGTGTGTGTGAGTAATTTGATTTTGTTCATTAGAAGGTTTCTGGAGAAAAACACTAACATGCATGTTTATAATCATTAAAAATTCTCATGTGTAATATTCTTATCCTATTCATTGTTCTGAAGCAGATTATGGACATAATCGAAGATAGCTAACTAGTAAGCTGAGGTTATACTTTTTGTCTGAATTGTAAAGGTACATACTCCCTGAGGTTCATCAGCTGCATCGTTCTTTGTAGCAGAAACTGAACATTTTGATTTCTCATCTGGTCAATAATTATGTATTCACCACATGGCCAAATTGCTTGTGGTTATGTTGCAGAGGAATCTAGCAGGATGGAAGCTAGCTACAGACAAAAGTGGGACCAGGGAAGGAAGGGACTAAGGAAGAACATGGGTCCCTGACATAAAAAGGCAGGGTGCATATTCTTATGCGTTACATCAGCATTTTTATTTCTTACCTGCCACTACTTAGTTATGTAAAAGAAAAGGCAAGTTATTTACTCAATCAGTTAGGTTTTTCTTTGAAAAATGATCATAACACTTTTGAATTTAGGATATTAGGATGTATCTACATTCATATGAGGGCATTTAAAGCTATTGATTTCCTACATTCAAAGTAATTCTGAAAATGTCCACAGTCTTTAATCTTATCTAGAACTGATTGTTCCTCAGTTGAGCTAAATATATCTAAGGACTTAGCTTTTTTCTCTTTTTGACCCAGGAACTCTCTCCTCACAAAAATCTTGCTGTCATTGACCTGAATGAAGAATGTTGTCAACCTGAAACTCATTCAGGAAGTTTCCAAGAAAATCATTTGAAGATAAGTGCAACGTAAAATTTTATTTTAACTCCCTGTCACTATATTTTAGGGAACAAAATATTTTTAAAAAATTCATCTAGAGTAATGAGAGAAGTAAAAACGATGTAGCAGTGACAATGGTGAGTATTTTAAATAAGCAGAAAGTAGTCCCAAATGTACCCTCTTGGGAGTGGACTGTTTAATGCGTTTTAAGGTTTGTATTTTCTTTTTTAACAAATATCATAATTTTGAGGACCTAGGTAACCAAAACGAAAATTTATACCGAAGTAGACATAACAAGTGGAAGTTAATTCATCACAAGTTTCACAAAAGCCTTTGTAGGCAGTTGGCCAGGCCCAGCACATTATCTGTTTGACTCACTGAGTCACAGCGGCTAATGGAATTTAGCCCCATGTTTGTTGTTGCCATGGTGATGCGATATTCTCAGGCATGTCATGTTCACAGATCAGTAGCACAGCACTGTTGCAGACATACAACTGCTCTCAGCTTTTGACCATCGACAGGAATTCCGTCGCAGTCAGTCTGTCAGGAAGGAAGTGTCTATGGTGAAGGAGCACCAGAGCTAGGAGACCAGCCCTTCCGTCTTCCTTTGTCACTGTGGCGCTATTATCATTAAAATAACCTTGAATTTTCATGAATCCACTCATTCACAAACACTGTCAAAGAAGGTGCAAGAGTTCAAGAGAACCCAGAGGGTCAAAGAGAGGACTAGTTTTAAATCTGTGCCTATTGAACCTGGAAATGACATCGCCGGTTAGATATAATCTTATTCTTACCATAGCAAATCAAATCGTGCTGACTGGCACCAACGTCCAAGGCGATTCAGCACCATGAAAGGTGACTGGGAGCAAAGGGGTCATATCTTTTGTGGCACTGCTCTGAGAAATAGACACAGACATGTGTGGGAATATTCTACAAAGAATAGATTTCTCCCCAAAGTGAAAAGCAAATCCTGCCAGCAAGCTATAAAGGGAGCGGGTATTCTCTACTCTAGATATATTCGGATTTCAAGCAAAAGGTATAATTACGAGGCTTTTAAGATCTAAAATGTTTGAACAAGTCACAGGTATTGTGCAAGATGTTCCAATTTGTATGAAAGGAGTGATAAAGGGTAAGACACGATACATTTTCAGAAAAGTATTTTTGCTGGTTGGAAATAGGCTTTTTATTAAATTGTGTATAATTTTCATGAAGCATGAAATATGCAAGCAAATCAGGCAAATTTAAAAACACTTCTGCAAATGTTTATCTATATTGCCCAATACAGAGTCCAGGGTTAATTATAACGAAACAGCCTTGCATTTTCTGGGGATCCGCTTTCATGCTGGGGCCGTGCTGCTGTGGGCATCTGGAGACAGCAGTAACAGCTCACCACGCCGCCCCGGCAAATCGCAGGGGGATTTGGTTCTGCGGATAGAAGAGTGAAATCAGAACCACGACTTCCTGAATGACAATGTCGGCGCTGCCACAACTTTCTGTGTGCAGGAGATGGGGCACGTTGGGCTGAACAGGGAGGTGGGGGAGGGGCGCCTTCAGTATGTTTGTTTCTTTCCCAGTACAGCAGCTCAAGGAGGGTATGTGACCCAATTTGGTCAGAATTTAAGGGTACAGGTACCCTGTTTTTCTGCAGATTCCAGAACTGAGGTTAATCAGAGAGCAAGCATGTGGGGTGGGGGTGGGAGGGTGGGGGAGCCTGTATTACTCATGCTGTTTAAGATACGGGGAAGCTTTGTCCTCTGCCTATCTGGGCCATGTGGTCTGAGACGGGGATGTATATTGAAATAAAAGACAGTAGAGTTTTCCCATTGTGGTTATGTGAGTGTCAAGGATAGGATATTTGAATAACTCAGTGGGAGCACAAACACTTAACATGAATATTAGCAAAACCAGACTATTAAAAAGGGCTTGGCAGACTTTCTTCCAAAAAACTTAGAAAATAGAACTCTATAACTCCAGGAATGTTTAATGATTACTTTGCTTTGGACAAAGAGAAAACCATGGATACATAAGCCTCTCACGCATGTAATGCTACTATAATTTTTAATGCACTACTAAATTACCAGATTAAATGACGTGTGAAGAGTAGTATCTGGGTTAGCATCAGATGCTACTTTCACTGTATCTTCTAATCAAATAATACTGATGGCATTAAAATATATGGAAATGGCCTCAAATGAAGAAAAGAGCAGTAAGGAAAACAAGAGAGGCATGACAGAGCACGTAAGAATTTTGAAAGGTTTAAGCACCTTCTAAGTTGACCAGAAAAGGTTGAAAGATACAGGACAGGGAGAGTCCTAGTAGGAAAAAAGAAAAAAAAAAAGACAAACAGAGCCAACCATGCTGATGTCACCCACACAGGAACCCAAAGGAAAAGGAAGATCATGTGGATGGAACCTGTGACTGTATATCAGAACAGAGTCCTACACTTGCTTTAGGCAGTGCCGTATCCTTGATTCTGAATTAGGATCACAGTTAAGAAATAAAAAGGGAAAACAAACAAACAAAACAAATACCTCTTATTTTCAAGACTGAGTATTGAAAGACACTAGCCTTTTTTTTTTTTTTTTTCTTTTCCACCACCTTCTATTTCATTCTTGGCCTGAAGAAAGCTCATGCAGTAGGCATAGGAGAGACCACTACTGTGGACTCTTTTCACAGCCACCCTGGGGCCACCATGGAGCCCAGGCCCTGTGAAAATTGCAAACATCTCGCCCTGTGTCTTTCTTGCTCACCATCCCCGTTCATTGAGTAACACTCCACTGCCCCAGCCATGCCGCAGTTATGGGAGTTACTGAGGATCATTCATTTACCACAAACAATGGTGATGGTGGGGGAGGGTGTACTAGGGGCATTTTAGATCCACACCTACTATGAGTCATAATTTATTGACACAAACAGTATCCTAAATCAGGGCCAGCTACATAATTTGTACAACTCAGTGCAAAATGAAAATTCAGGGCCCCTTGGTTATTAAAAAAAAAAAAAAAAAAAAAAAAACAGGAGCAAAGAAAAATAATTTCCCACTCCCATGGCCAATCTCTGTCTCTTTCTCAATCTGTCATGGTCATTGTTTAATTTAGTATTGCAAACCATGCTCCCTTGCACACAGGAATAATTGCACAGTGAGAGCAGACCATCACAGCTGCTTGGGGCCCAACCCTCCACGTGCCCAGGACCCTGCTGGAGCAGAAGGCAGTCGTCACCGGGATCGGCAGAGCAGCAGGCAACCGAGAACCCATCCTGGGGAGATGGGAACACACATGGGACTCCAAGCCCCCAGCGATGCTCCATTGTCCCATTTAACTTCAGAAAAGACAAAAATCAAAGATAAAATTATTAAGAATTTCAAGATGGTGTCCATGAAGCATTAAATCAAGTGTGGGCCGTCTTCTGAGCATGGGGCCCTGTATGGCTGTACTGATCCCTCAGGACCCATGAAGCCGACCCTGCTTCTAGGAAAACAGTTATGTATAGTTTAGGATGACTCAGGATTCAAACATTTCTCTTCATGTTTTGAGAAATAACAATAAAGAAAGAACACAAGAAAATGCGATATTCTTCATTAGAATGGATTTTGGGGTCTACGTTGACTCAGGTTACCCGCTTTTCTGCTCTGTGAAAACACACAGAAATATATTAAAAGACATAAATTGTATATTCACAATAGACGGAATGATGGAAGTACAATGTTTATAACAGTTATTTCTTCAAATGATTTAGATGCCATGATGTTTTCAAGCCAGTTAGGACTTTATGTGGGCTCACCTGTCAGCATTTCTATTGCCAGGCATTGCTCTTTACCTTTTGGTTCTGATCCACGTCCTTCCACAACCAGAAATTTTTAAGAAGTTGTCAAAATAATTGTTCCTTGATGATATTTATCAGAAGCATTCATGCTCTCATATACAAATTAATATAAGTCACTGGGGAGGCCTCTTCTAGGTGGAGTGTCATTGCGCAAATGGTATTGTTGAGAGACTGTAAGCAAAGTGAGCAATGTGTGTCGTTACCCCAAGAATAGAATCACAGAACATAAAATAAAACCTGTTATAGAAGACAAGCGAAAGGCAGTGTATATTTTCTCAGATCCAATCCAATTACTTTATTGTCCCAGAAAAAAAAAAAATTCATCTCCTTATAAATGTTTACTCACAGTCATTTGGTAGCAGCATATTTATGTTCACTTTTATTCAACACTGTCAAATATGCCCTTCACTCGACCCAGTCTATTAATTTTAAAATGCCTAAAGCCAAAGCTGACAGCAGAAGAAAATTTTTCTGGGCTGACGCTCCCAACTGCTGGAATAAGCTACCTGCTTCAGTAAAAATTCACAGCCACATTACTTCTCTTTCTGGAAATGTTAAGCTTGTCTTAAAATTTTCCTTTAACAAACTTTTAGAATAAAGTAAAGGAAACTAATTTCTTAAATTTTCAGATGTGGGGTCTGCATATGTTCTCTGTGTACACAACAGTTACTCTATCGTTAATGTTGGCCCCAGGGTTCTTACTCATATTGGAAATTTTTGTAGTTTATTGTCCTAATATATTGTTGGTAAACCTCCACATTCAGACATACATGAATTTCCTCTGGGTACTCTTGTCCTTACTTTCAAGAACTGATTGAAAATTTGAATGGCTACCATCTTTCATAATTAATATTAATACCCACCAGGTCTGTAAAGCCATGTTTTTCCTAACTCTAATCCTGATATTTAGTTTCTTTCTTTACTCTTTTTTTTTTTTTTTTTTTTTTTTTTTACAGAATACATGTGTTGCTCTGTAGACTATTGCCCTGTAGAATATTGCTCTCAAAACCAAGTCACTGCCACTCCAACATCTGCTACAGCTCTGATATTCCACATTTTACTGGTAAAGAAACAGAGCCTTTAAGGGTCTCATCCAAATGAAGCTTATCCAAAGCAAGGGTGATCCCATCACTAAGCTCAACAGGTGTCTGTACTTCTGGCGTTATTCGCTTTCTACTTTCCCAAGGTATCAACTTCTTTGTCTACCTTTCTACCATTGCAATTTATTCTTTTGGATCTTGAAGGCATTTTGGTCTTCAAACCCTCTATTAAAAGAAATATCCATGGGTGCTCACCATTCGACATGATGCTTGCACACTAATACTCTTTAATTCCTCATATTCTAGACATAGTGTTAGATTGTTGATGACTTAGCTGGGAATAAAACTCAGAAAAGCTGTCCCAAATTTGAGGAAGGATGGCAGAAGCTACAGCGGGGGTAAGTGCTCTTGCAAAGGGAGGTATACAAATGAGTTCCAGACAGTTTTACTCTGCAGGGACACAGCTCTTAATCGTCTCTAAACCTTCTGTTTTGTTTTTTTCAAATCCAAATCACCTACAGATTTCAGAGTACCAACACAAGTGCATATCTGTCATCGCATGTCTCTGCTCAGTTCACTAAACAAGTCCCCACTGCCTGAAATGTATTTCCCACAGGGGGTTCTGAGGGACATTATAGTCCCACGGGGTGCTGTGGAACCAAAAGGTTCAATGGTCCCAAATCTATGGGGAGGCATGAAAGCTGTATCTTTCTCTTAGAAATTTACAATATGCTAGCATTTTAAGGAATCTGCCAAATCCTACTGAAAAGAACTCTGTCTAAAATGTGTTTATCAGTGTTTCACAGGGCTATTTGATTACAGAGCCTTTGTATCAAGCAACGACCAGGGAGGATGATTTGGGAGATCCTGCCCTTCAGGTGAAAGACCACATACTTCAACATACTTCAGTCACAGCCTCTCCCTTCCCTAGCTTCATCTCCCTTGGCCCTCTGCCTTGAACTCTTTATGCATCACTTTGCCCTTCAGCCACACTGAATTGCTATCCTCTGACCACACCAGCAGCTGGGTTCCACTGACAAATTTCCTTCAGTTTGTGTTTTCTCCCCGGGATTCTCCACACCACACCTTGTGCCTGCTTCTCCTCATTAAGGCTCACCTCACCTGTCTCATGTGTCCTCCTGGGCTCTTCCTGACAAGCTCTGGGGCAAGGCTTCCTGGCTCTGCCACTTACTAGCCATGTGACCTTAGGTAGGTCACTTGACATCTTTGCCCATCAACATCTTCATCTACAAAATGAGGGTAAAAATACCAGTATCTACCTAATGGGATTATGGGAAAGATTGGATTATTAATGCATTTGAAGAGTTTAGAGCATCACCTGGCACACAGTCAGCACTCAGTAAGTGTCATCTATGCTATGATTTCCTTGTGTCTGTCTCTGTTTGTACACGCTCTGTCATCATAATCACACTGTGCTCTTCTTATCTCTTTATGCATCTATATTCATCATCAAATTGTACTCGGCTTAAAATCAGGGCTTTAGGTTATTCATTTTTTCTCTACCCTTAGTGACTAGCACATTGTAGGCAATCAATAAACATTGAATAACGAATTAATCTAATAAAAATTGTCCAAACTTCAACTTAACGAAATATATGAAACCTGTGGTCCAGGTAAACTTACAGTGTTTCATAATGCTAGAAAAATCTCAGCTACTGATGTTGTGGCCAGCTATATATTTATAATTTGCTTATAGTAGCAATAATACCATAGGATGTGTTCAGGCCATGAGCATCTGCGTTAGAATGTTAGTGCAAATCTGAGGAAGCTATGTGGTCCTCACAAATTGTTAGAGATAAAAAATAAATGTAGGAGACAATTTATCTGGTCTCTTTCATCTAAAAAAGTCTGTGGTCCTATGACTGATGAGCCAGCACATAACAGATTAGAAAACTGAAGCACAGTCAGAGTCAATTTGTAGATGTCCTTCAACTTGACGATAAGACAATAGCAGCAAGTATTCATTTGCTTCCTTAGTTGGGAATAATATGTTGTAAAAGAAATAGGGCAAATAGTAAAATTCCTATCTTAGTCCTTTGTAGTTCCGTGGGCTGCAAATATTTCTCATACTTTCTTTTTTTATTCTTATACCTTTTTAAAAGTATTGTGTTAAATTATTTTTCAGTTGGCTATTTAATTATTAGAAATTTTTCAGCTTTATTGAGGTATAATTAACAAACCAAATTATACCTGTTTAAGGTGTAAAATATGATATGTGACATGCATATATTTTGTGAAATGATTACCACAATCAGGTTAATTAACACATTTATCAACTGATATAGTTAACATTGTGTGTGTGTGTGTGTGTGTGTGTGTGTGTGTTAAGATCGCTTAAGGTCTACTCTCCTAGCCAATTTCAAGTGCACTACACATGATTATTAACTAGTCACCATGATGTACATTAGATCCCCAAAGCTTGTTTTCTTATACCTGAGGCTTGTACCCGTTAGCCAGCATCTCTCCATCTCCTCAAACCTCAGCCTCTGGTCATTATCATTTTACTCTCTATTTCCATGAGTTTAATTTTTTGTTTTTGCTTCTATGTATAAATGAGATCATCCTGTATCTGTCTGGCTAATTTCACTTAGCATAATATCCTCTAGGTTCATTTCTGTTGTTGCAGCTAGCAGGATTTCTTTCTTTCTCATGGATGAATAACATTTATATATGTATATCTCTTTATCCGTTATTCCATCAATGGACACTTAGGTGGTTTCCATACCTTGGCTATTGTGAATAGTGTTGCAATGAATATGGGAGTGTAAATATCTCTTTGAGATACTGATTTCATTTCCTTTGGATATATACCCAGAAGTGAGATTGTTGGATCATATGGTAGTGTTATTTTTAATTTTTGAGGAACATTCTATACCATTTTTCCATAGTGGCTATTCCAATTTACATTCCCATCAACATTGTACAAGGGCCCCTTTTCTATAAATCCTGGCCAACACTTGTTATACAGTGTCTTCTGTAGAAGTCATTGTAACAGGTGTGAGGTGACGTCTAATTGTGGTGTAGATTTGCATTTCCCTGATGATTAGTGATGTTGAACACCTTTCCATGTACTTAGTGGTCATTTGTATATCTTCTTTGGAAAAACGTCTATTCAAGACCTGGACCCATTTTTAAATTGGATTATTTGGCTTTTTTGCCATTGAGTTTTATAAGTTTGTTATATATTTTGGATATCAGATGTATGGTTTACAAAGATTTTCTCCCTTTCCACATGTTGCCTTTTCATTTTGTTGATTGACTCTTGCTGTACAGAAGCTTTTTAGTTCAATGTAGTTCTCCCTTTCCCTCTGCTCCCCCTTCTTCTGCTCTTCCTCCCCCTCCTCCTTCTTCTTCACTTTCATTTTTGTTGTTTATGCTTGGGTGTGCCATCAGAAAGTCATTGCCAAGACCAATGTCTAGGAGCTTTTCTCTGTTTTCTTCTAGGAGTTTAAAGTTCTGGGTCCTGTATTTAAGTCTTGAATCCCTTTTGTGAGTGGTGTGAGATACGGGTCCAGTTTCATTCTTTTACATGTGATTGCCCAGTTTTTGCAGCACGATTTATTGAAGAGACTATCCTTTCCCCTGTGTGTGTTCTTAGTGCCTTTGTGAGAGTTTAGTTGACTGTATATGTGTTGGTTTATATCAGGGTTTTCTTTTCTGTTCCATTGGTCTATGAGTCTATTTTTAAGACAGTGCTACACTGATTGTTTTGCCTTCGCAATATACTTTGAAATTAGAGCGTGTGATGCCTACAACTTGGTTGTTTCTCGAGATGCTTTGCCTATTCAGGGTCTTTTGTCAAATTTCTAACATGGATTTTAGGATTGTTTTTCTATTTCTGTGAAAAATGCCAGTGAAATTCTGATAGAAATTGCTTTGAAACTATTGATTACTTTGGGTAGTATGGACATTTTAATAATATTAATTCTTCCGATCAATGGATACAGATTACCTTTCCATTTATTTACGTCTCCCTCAGTGTCTTACAGTTTTCAATGTGTGGGTCTTTCACCGCTTTAGTTAAATTTATTCCTAAGTATTTTATTCTTTGTGATGTTAATGGTAAATGGGATTGTTTTCTTAATTTTTGTTTCCCATAGTTCATTGTTAGAATATAGGAACACAACTGATTTTTATATATTGATTTTTTATTTTGCAACTTTACTGCTTTTGTTAATTAATTCTAAGATTTTTTTGGTGACATCTTTACATATATGATCACGTCATCTGCAAACAGACAATTTTACTTTTTTCTTTCTTATTTAGATGTCTTTGGTATTTCTTGCCAACTTGCTCTGTTTAGGACTTCTAGTGCTATGTTGAATAGCAGTGGTGAGCGTGCACAGCCCTGTCTTATTCCTGACCTTAGAGCAAAAGCTTTCAGTTTTTCACCATTGAGTATGATGTTATCTGTGGACTTGTCATATATGTCCATTATTCTCTTGAGGTACATTCCATGTATACCTAATTTGTTAAGAAATTTTATTATGAATAATACTAAATTGTGTCATATGTTTTTCTGCATATTTTGAGACAGTCATGTGATTTTAATCCTTTATTCTGTTAATGTAGTGTATCACATTTATTGATTTGCATATACAGAGGGTGCCAAAAAAAGTGTACACATTTTAAAAAAGGAAAAAAGTGTATTAAAATTGCGCCAATGATAACCTCTTTGAGCACCTCTTGTAATTGCAGAAGTCAAATGTGACTTGTATTCATCTTTTGTTATCAGTATATATTGAATATTACAATTTTAATACAGTTTTTCCTTTCTTAAAATGTGTATTTTTTTTGGCACCTTCTGTATTGAACCATTCTTGCTTCCCAAGGGATAAATTCTATAGATCATGGTATATGATCCTTTTAATGTGCTGTTTAATTCTGTGTACTAGTATTTTGTTGAGGATTTTTACATCTACATTAATCAGGGATATTGTCCTATGTTTTTTTTTGTTTGTTTGTTTTTCTTCTTGTAGTACCCTTGTCTAATTTTGGTATCAGGGTAATGTTGGCCTCATAAAATAAGTTTGGAAGTCTTTCCTCCTTTTCTACTTTTTGGAAGAGTTTGTAAAGAATTGAAATTAATTATTTAAGTGTTTGTAGAATTCACCAGTAAAGCCATTAGATCCTGGGCTGTTCTTTGTTGGGAGATTTTTGGTTACTGATTTAATCTCGTTGCTGGTTTTTGGTCGGTTCACATTTTCTCTTACTTCATGACTCAGTCTTAGTAGGTTGTATGTTTCTAGGAATATATCCACTTATTCTAGGTTATGCAATCTCTTGGTGTATAATTGTTTATAGTACTCTCTTGTGAATTAAGAAAACTTGATTTTTAAGTGATTAATGAAAAATATCCACATTGATATTGCCATGGTTAGAAATAATTTTAATTAAAAATAGCTTAAGTGCATGTTTCTGAAACTAGTCAGCAAGACTTATTTCATATTCACATTAGGAGATTTTATATACATATATAAACTTATATATGTATAAATATAAGTATGTTAATATGAGGCAGGGCAATTAAGTTTGTGAACTCATCCTAGAAAAAGTGTTATATACCTCATTGCTGAATATCACTATGGTCACCTTTGAAGTACTCCCTTTGGGAAGCTATGCACTGATGCCAGCGCCTAGTCACCCTTCAAAGCAATTTTGGAACTCTTTTTCTGGAATGGCCATCAGAGCTGTCGTCATATTACCCTTGATGTCCTGAATGTCATCAAAATGTCTTCCTTTCAATATTTATCTTCCTATATCTTCAGGTAAAGAAAGAAGTCATTGGGGGCCAGATCAGGTGAATAGGGAAGGTGTTCCAATCCAGTTATTTGTTTACTGACTAAAAACTCCCTCACAGACAGTGCCATGTGAGCTGGTGCACTGTCATGATGCGAGAGACATGAATTGTTGGCGAAAAGTTCAGGTCATCTACCTTTTTCACGCTGGCTTTTCAGCACTTTCAAATAGTAAACTTGGTTAACTGTTTGTCCAGTTGGTACAAATTCCTAATGAATAATCTCTCTGATATCAAAAAAAGATTAGCAACATCGTTACAACAAGTTTGCTAATGTAATTATCAGACTGTGTGTGTGTGTGTGTGTGTGTACTTGTACTATATATTATATTTTATATAGGAGTATATTATATATAATATACTATATATTACACATATTATTATATAGACTATATAGTATATATACTATAATATATTTTATATTACATAAATAATATATTTTATATACTAGACATAATGGGCAGAAACTATAATTTCTATAAAATGGGCAAATATAGTGTGTTTGAGAGTTATATTAATAAGTACTTGTTAAACAGTTAAATATTGTTTTAATAAAGGTTAACATTATGCTAGTAATTCAAACTTCAACATATATAAAGAATTTAAAAGTACATGTATATAAAATCTGATGTAAATTAGAAGTATACTATATATAATATAATCTATTTTATATAAAATAAAATTTTATATTAATTGAATTCATATCACAATGTCAACCTTTATTAAAACAATATTTAACTGTTTTATAGAAAAGGGAATGGAGATGTAGATTGTTTAAATAATTTGAACAAAAATTAACTGATAGAGATAGAGGACAAGAAGAACTGATAGTGGAGTTGGGCTATAATCCCAGATTATGTGATTCCAGAACCTGTGTTCTTTCTTCTACATTACATTGCTGTCTTAGAATGACATTTTGGTTGCACTTCATACTTGGAAATTTGTTGATTTATAATCTGGGTAACATCACATGATCCCCAAAGTTGTCTATATAATGAGTATTACTTCTCTTTCCCGTTATCTGCCAACTTTCTCCATGGTTCATCATTGCTCAGTTTATTAGTTATCTAATTTTTATTATCGTTTTATCTTCCAATTTGACTTTATTTTATTAGATTTTTAAAATCTTTGAATAACACTGTTCTCATTAAAATAAAATCACCTTAGTTCTTTTCTCTAGGAAACCTAACTTGACAAATCTAGCCATGGATATTATTTTACTCGCAAAACATAGGTAGTCAGAAACATATTTCCTTGTACCTTTAATGAAATCCAGTCCTCACAGGGAAAGGGTTCTTCAAAGCTAAGTTAAAGGAGCATAAGAAGCACAGGTGTTTTTGTTTGTCTCAGTGTAGCACCTACCATACTTTCAAATTAATTCCTGGAAAACTTGTGCAATATATTTGAAATGAATATTTTTATACTTTTATTAAGATTCAATATTGTACATTCTAGGTAAAGACTGCTTTATGTTGTGTCTCTATTCTTTTTTCTTGATTTTAGATTTAGTTTTATAAAACTTCAAAATTAGAATATTCAAGAAAACACACATAGATATTGCTGTATTTAGATGCTATTTCATTTTTCACGTCCATAGTCTTTTAAATTTACTTTTTATACATTTATTGGGGTGACATTGGTTAATAAAATTCTATAGGTTTTAAGTGTGTGAATACAACAGAACCATGCATATTTGAACTACAACTCATCACCAAAGCCAGAAATTTGATGTGTGTATGTGTGTGTGTGTGTTTGTGTATGTGTGTGTGTGTACATGTGTGTGTACTAATTTTCTCAAGGGTGAGTTTTAAAATAGCACATTTTAAATTATGTCCTATTCACAATATCACTAGAAGTATCTTTTAAATATATTCAATAAATAGCCTCACTGGACTAAGAAGCTCTCAAAAAGGGAGGAATGTAAAATAAACAGTTTACATGTAAGAAGGCAAGTAACACTCTATTCTAAATAAATACAAATAATTAAAGTTTACTGTTAAAAGCCACTCTGGCTTTTAAATCTAAATCATGGTAATTCATTTAGGTCCTAAAACTGAGATCATAATCCCTGTAATCTCATTCACTTTGAAAATAAATATAATCTAAGAGATGAAAGTAATAAGGAATATTTTGGTGTTAGTTTAAAGAGCTGTGGACTTTGCTGAATGCATTTCTTTCATTTTTTTAAATCTTGATAGTTTTGGTTAAATTTACATGTGATTTTTTTTTTTTCTGATGAATAACACAAGTCATAAAGTTCCCAGATTTATTTTAAACAGTCATACTTTTTCTAAATTACTTCACTCATTACTTCAATAATAATCCATTTGGCCATAATATACATAGATTTTAATTTGTAAATCTTTATTATGGCTGTCTGGCTAGTTTAAAATGGCAGTAGTGGAGTAATTTGTCCTGTTACCTCAAGCCTGAGGATCTGTATTACAAGCACAATAAATACCCATCCATGTGTTCATTCGGTTTCTTGTTTGATATAAACTAAACTTAGAACAGCTTACTTTCATTTACTCTTCTATTTCTTACAAAAATAAAAAACAAACCTCACAATACAGTGAGTCTCAAAAGTTGACATGATCTTCTGTTACACTCATGGAAGTCAAGACTAGAAACTAAGTAGTCCCCATGCAATAGGGTGACACGATGCAATGGGGCAGTGTGACACAATGAGGTGGCATGATGCTGTGTTGTCAGTTATTTTTCTGGACCTCTGCCTATCTCCAATGCCCCTCAGCATTCCTATTCCCACTCCCTCCCTCTCTTCCTGACCCTTAGCCTAGCTCATCAGGTTGCCATCTTGCTCCTGATTTGTCTGCTTTATCATTATAAACTAGTTCATGTCAAGCTGCTTCATGTTAGAATGCTGGAACTATGCACCGTGCCTTGCAAAAAGCTCATTCTTTGGAGCAGACAGAATTGACAACCTGCATGAATTCCTTATACCTAGTGTGGTGACCTTGGGCCTCCCCAGCCCTGCTTAACAACTTCATGAAATAATAACGGCATACCCCATCTCACAGTTTTATCTTGAGAGTTAAATTAGATAAATGCAGAGCAACGAGTATTGGAGAGATACTTGGTAATCTTTTGTTCTTTCCTGCCCTTTCAGGAAACTTTTTGTTAAAACAAACAAACAAAAAGGAACAAAATGTGTCATAAATAGAATCAAGGTAGGAATGAATCTTAAGTGTGACCATGGTTCTGTGGCTGCATCATGACTGCTTCCGTTGGTGCCGTAAGGATGAGTCAGACCACAAGGTGTTCACCCTGTCTCCCTCCCACTAAGTCACCTTGCAATTTATTCTCCTTTCCTCTGTGAGACAAAGGATGCTTGATCTCTTTAAGTGTATGATCGTCAGGCTCAAAAACTACAAATTTTGTCATTGGCACATAATCAAAATATGGTATCCTCAGACTGACTCTATTTGTTCGCCAGTGTAGGTGTCATTCTCAGTGTTTGCCTGTCGTTCTCTATGTTCTTACCATTCTCTGAGCGTGGCTGCCGTGTTTGCCCCTGCTTTGGCCGGGTCCTGCCCACAGCAGGCGGTGCCCTCACTGTTTCACTTCTGCTTAATAAAAACCTCCGTGCTTTCAGGGCCTGTGGTTTGTCAGACTGATAAAGTCTATCTTGATCAATATCAGTGATTCCTGGTAGTTTTGAATTGAAAAGTTTATAAATGTCACATAGGCCATCCCCACTTCACCTTAGGGATATAATAACTCATGTTCAGACCCTAAAAGATTCTAAAACCTTTTCTCTCTCCTATATCCTATAGCATCTTTAGGAAATTTATGAAATATACTGAAGATACGTGTGCACATTTCTTCGTTCCTGTTACGGCCTGAATTGTGTCCCACCAAAATTCATATGTTGAAGCCCTAACTTCCAATGTGACTATATTTGGAATTACCTAAAGAGGTAATTAAGATTGAATGAGCTCATAAGGGTGAGGGCCTAATCCAATAGAACAGGAGTCCTTAGAAGAAAAGGAGAAACACCAAGAGTGTCCACACATAGAGGACTGACCATGTGAGGACACAGCAAGAAAGAAGCACCTGTAAGCCAAGGAGAGATCTCAGAAGAAACTAACCTTGCTAACACCTTGATTTCAGATGTCTAACCTAAAGACAATAAGAAAATAAATTTCTGTTTTTAAGACACTTGGTGTATGGTATTTTGTTATGGTCACCCTAACAGACAAATACACCGCTCCTATGAAATTAAAAGCTTCTTAGTAATATAGCCTTTGAATCTCCCAGCATTCTGGTGGTATGGTTTAATATATATTTGTATTTCAACAGAATTTTATCAATGATGACTCTTTTACACATACATGAATGCGTGCACACACGTACACTTTCAGGCCACCCACTAAGTCATAATTTTTCTCTTTCTTGCCTTCAAAGTCTGTTTACTCATAATCACTTTACTTGGAAATAAAAGTATTCTTTAAATGGGAGATATATACCCTTCAAAATCTGAATATCAATCTCTCTAGGTGAATTTCATCTCCTTTTATGTTTTATAAGGAGGTAAAATACCCCACAGAGCACCATGTTTGTCAGGATAATGAATAAATATCATTTGACTATAAATATAATATGAACTTTTTGAAACATGTCTCCTTGTGGAGTTACTTCTTTAAAAAAGTCTTATTTCAATGACAAGAAACAGAAAATTGGTACAGTTTCAAATAAGGCAGATAGACACAATCGGACATAAATTAAAACATATTTATATTATTGTCAGATGGATTATCATTGAAGTAGAAGTGATTGAGTGGAGTAATTTAGCAAAAGTATGACTATTTAAAATAAATCTGGGAAGTTTATGACATTCTTACTCGTCAGAAAAAAAACAACGTAAAATTTAGCCAAAAAAAAAAAAAAAAAATCAAGCTTTTAAAAGGAAATAAATGTCCTAGCCAAGTCCACCACTCTTTAAGCAATCAAACATCAAAATATTCCTATTGCCTTTATCTCTTGGATGATACTTATTTTCTAAGTGCATGGGATGGCAGGGCTTGTGATCACAGTCTTAGGACCTGAAGTACCAAGAACAATATCATGTGTAACACATTTCTATGAAGTCCAAAGATTTTTTTCCATTCATTAGTTTTCCTCCCTCCTAAATTCATGCTCTGTGACTATTTTGCAGCATCCTCACTGACGTGAAGTATTTTTCGGGGGGTGGGGGGACAACATTTCTTTGAATAATTGTCACAAGGCCAAACAGCTTTCTGAAGTGATTGGGTTTGGTAATAACCAAGCTAGACTAGTCTTCAAATGATTAAAAAAACTCATGTATCCTCATTATTTTAACAATCCAATCCAACTTCTGACAAAAGAATTTAAGGTAATATTTAAGAAGAGTAGTATCTTTTTTATATGTGCTCTGTCCTTTCTCAGTGTTATAAAATATCCCCATGTAGACTTACTGTACATTGATTTTAATAGGCATTCTCTACAGAGCAATATGAATATCATTGGAAACTGTATAATACAATTTTCTCCCCCTGAAATGCTATAGAAAACTGCACATTTTACACTGACATGTGCCCCATCAATAATAGAGTTTTTATATCATATTTGTAGCTATTGATCTCAACAGCATAATGAAAAATTGATTGCAGCGAAGTGCACCATTTCTTAAGTATAAATTTCAATGTCAAATTATTTTTATCTATGCTTCCCAATTATACATGAAACTTATACACTTATATATGTTTGCTTTTACAAAATTCTACCACAATAAATTACATATGGCAAGAATCTACTGAGTCAATAGAAACCAGGTTTCTCTCACTAAAATATGATTCCAAAATTAAATACACTAGTTTCATTTTTTTATTATAAAGAGAATTAATGTCTTGATATATGGTATCACCTTCCTATGCAATTTAACAGTTTGAAATGAGGTCTTATATCTTCTGCAGATGTAAACACATATGCACGCATACACACACACACACACACACACACACACAATATATACACCCAGAAATCCACGCACTCATTTGCTAGTGCACATGACACTATATATGAGGTGCCTGTTCTTTGTTATCTCTTGAGACCTTATTATTTTAGAGGGAACATTATGCTAGGAAAATCTACAGGTAAAAGTCCTGACAAAATGTGAGAGGGGCATCATCTCTGCTCATCAATGGTGATCCATAAGTCTGATATCACAGACTTAAAATGAATTAGATCAAAATCCACAAATCTAAACAAAATCCACAAACTTATGCCTGTAGTAAATAATGCCCCAGGAAACACAGTCTAGAAAATGAGAAAAACTAATTTTGTATATTAATCTGTCCTTTTTTTATTATTATATGTTGAAACTATTGATTAAAAAGTCAGATATTCTCTGACGTATGTGAATTTAAAAACATAAATATAGTATTTAACGCAATTTGTTAATCTCACAAAAGAAAATGCAGAACATACATATTCATCTGATGAACCCATTCCCAGTGCTCATTTGCAATAGTGTGGTGACGTGTCCCATAAAGATGATAATCAGCCTCACTCACAGTCACTGATAACTCAGTTTGTGAAATAATTTTGCCATTTCAACCTTTTCCATTGAGTTGACAACCTCTTTGAATCAATGACAACTGTTTTTCAGTGGGGTGTGGAGGGCTATAGTATTATTTTTCTTTTTAACCCGATTTCTTGAGATTTAATTTACATACTATAAAATACATCTATTTATACTGTACAAGTCAATATCTTTTATTATGTTCTCAGAATTGTGCAGCCATCATTGTAATCTAATTTTAGAACACTTTTATCACCCTTAAAAGAAATCCCATACCCATACCCCATCATTCCCCTTTCCTCCCTCTGGCAACCACTACACTACCCTCTGTCTCTGTAGATTTGCTTATTCTGGACATTCATATATATGGAATCACACACTACATGGTCTTCTGTGCCTGGCTTCTTTCATTACATGTTTTTAAGGTTCATCTATATTGTAGCACATCAGTACCTCATTCCTTTATGTGGAAGAGTAATATTTCATCGTATGGATGTATTTTGTTTATTAATTTACCATTTGATGGACATTTGGATTGTTTCCACATTTTGGCTATTAAAAATAATATTGCCATGAGCGTTGTTATACCTTGTTTTTGTGAGCACATATGTTTTCATTGAACTTGGCTATATCTAGGGATGGAATTGCTGGGTCCTATGGTAATCCTAGATTTACTTTTTGAGGAACGACAAACTGTTTTCCAAATGACGGCACCATTTTACATTCCCATCAGCAATATATAAAGGTTCCAATATCTCCACATGTTTGATAGCAGTTTTCTTGTCTTTATTTTTTGTTTTGGCCATGCTGGCCAGTGTGAAGTTGTATATTGTCAGTTTGATTTGCAGTTCTCTGACAAATAATGTTGATCATCTTTTCATGTGCTTATTTGACCACTTGTATATCGTCTTTGGAGAAATGTTTCTTCCAGTCCTTTTCCTTTATTAAATTGGGTTATATGTCTTTTTATTGCAGATTTCTAAAAGTTCTTTATACATTCTTGATACAAGTCTCTTATATAATTTTCAAA
This sequence comes from Rhinolophus sinicus, assembly GCF_057876585.1. Taxonomy (NCBI): domain Eukaryota; kingdom Metazoa; phylum Chordata; class Mammalia; order Chiroptera; family Rhinolophidae; genus Rhinolophus; species Rhinolophus sinicus. Next base: position 120,860,824 of record NC_142502.1, on the reverse strand, counting down.
TATTTTCTCCCAAATATTGTCTCTCAAATGTTTTTAACTTTCATGTCACTCAAGCTTTCAAATGTCTACAATTGAAAGTTCTACCATTGAGAGTAGTAAACAAATATGGTAAACTCATAGCAAATAGAGCTGGGTCATCAGCTCTCCGTGAAAGAGGTGACTGCGATAGGACTTCAGATGATGTGAAACAGAAGTGCAGCATACATGGATACAGACTGGATTCCTGTTGTACTATCCCAATTTTCAATTTACTTAGCAAAAGCTTCAAAAAACTGTCAAGTGTCAAAGTCAGTAGCATGTCGACAAAAAAAATCTGTGAAAGGGTGTAAGTAAATGAATAGTAGAGAAAAATGTGATCTTTAGAGGGAGGCTGAAGTGCTATAGCAACTGAGTAGGAGAAAACTAGCAGATTTGACTGGGGGAAAGTCATAATTGTAACACTTTGCTATTGACAGATGGGGGCCCAGAAGGTAGCTTGGAGTCAAAACAGAGCACCACACACAGGAATAAGTCGTGAAAGAGTGGATGAGATCAAATGCATGTTTATAAAAAGATAATTATTTTAGAAGAGGATCTAAATAAAGGTTCCTTAGCTGTGAAGGGTTCAAAGAAACAATTATTTTCGTTCTCTTAATTTTTCTGTTACTGACAGTGATGGTCCAGTTGAGAGCAGCGGGATTTTCCTGCTTAATGGTTCATTGCTCTTTGCAAAAAATGACTGCTCCACTGAGGAAGAGAGAAACAAATCAAGAAGTCATTATATATATATGTAGGTTTGGAGCCGTCATCTAATCATTCATTCATTCATCTCATAAGTGCTTAATAAATAATCTTGTGTACCTGCAACTTTGCTAAATGCTGGAGATAAAATACTAACCAAGACATAGAGCATGCCCTCTAGCAGTTTACAGTTTAGTGAGGGAGAGTATAAGTAAAAACATAATTTCATGTAGCAAAATTTTATATTGCCAGTGGCACAACACTGCTCTTTTCTGGAGTCCAGAGGTGCTAAACACCAGGAAGTCATCAGTCAGTTTGATTATCTAAAGGAAATACACTGAGGAATATAGGGAAGGAAAATCAGAATGTCTCCCTTGCAGGTATGGTGCATGCTTCCCCATGATGGCTCTTTCAGTTCTCCTTGCAACTAAACAAACTTGTGCATGCAGAGGCTTGGTTAGGAAGTGTGTCTACAAACTGAGGAGAGGGGATGGGGAGGATAGTATTTTCTTCTTATGGCTCCCTCATTTCCCACGGCATTGAGGAAAGAGTTCGGGTCCTGAAGCCAATTGCCTTGGTTTACAGCTTGACTCTGCCATTTAGCAGACATATGGACTTTAGGCAGGTAACTGAATTCCTCTGTCCCTTAACATCTTCATTTGCAAAAAGATAGCACCTAGATTATAAGGCTGTCATGTGTTGAAAGTGAGTAAATGTGTAGAGTTTAGGGGACCTGATCATAGAAAACACTCAAAAGATTGGATCTCTATTCAGATTCAGGACCTCAACTGAGATTTTTTCCAAGAACAGCCCAACTGTCTTTTATGAGGAACCTTGTGTGTGGGGTGGGAGATAGGGGCACATGATGGGGGCCAGGGGACTCTCTCTTTATGGACTTTTATTGCATAGCTGGCAAAGACGAAAATTCACCACCAGTAACCTCAGAAAAAGGGCATCTGTGTTGCTTGGAGCAATTGCCAAGTGACATTTGTGGAGAAACTGTTTTCCTTCTTTCATTCCACAAAAATGTCGTGACAGCCTATTCTATGTCTCATTACTGTGTTTTACTTCTTCATGAAACTTATGCTCATCTGGAATGATCTCGCTTATTTCCCTGGGTATTGTCTGTCTTTGCACATGAGAATGTATACTCTATGAGTGCAGTACAGTCTGGGATTGCATGCCCTCGGCCCTACATGGCACATCACAGGTGGATGGGAAATATTTTCTGAACGAATTAATACTCAGTGATGTGTTAGCATTGACGTGCAGGGACACTCACTATCGGCCCACCTTGTGGGTGGAGAGAAGATATGTGAACATGTACCCCCCAGCGCATAGAAAACCCAGCTTGTGCCCACCCTCTCAGGGGAGACAAGCTGTCTCTGTGGCTCAAGAGTTTAATACACTACTCACTGAACACAGAATTTCTGTTTTATTTTCTTTCTCCTGGATAGACTCATGCAACATCTGGGCCCATATAGAGGCAAGCTATGTTCCACTAGGAAAATGTAAAACTCAGATGTTGGGATTCTATGTGTATCAGTTTGAATACGCCTCTCCTTCTGTGGGGATGATATGCTTAGCGCTAACGGCACTTACTAGAAAATTAACTTTACTACCCAATGACTAAGTTCATATTGGCATTCCAATATCCAAGTGCTTTCCTTGGCTTTTCTCAGAAAAAGAAAGGATGCCAGAGCAAAATGCCCAAATCAGGTGCTTTCTTGTAAGATTTCTTTTACAACTGGAATTTCAGGTTAAAAATAGTTAGAAATTAGCTTTTCCTCTATTTTTTTATCATTAATTTCTGTATTACTAAAAACAAGAAAATGCTGATATAAACATCCTTTAAATATGTTCAAAAGCCCCTCAAAAGGTGAGTTTTAATTTGGTTTTAGATACCTCATGTAAGTAGACTCGTGTAATATCTCTTCTGAGATTGGCTTATTTCTCTAATGTCACAGTTTATCCCTGTTGTCAAATATGGCAGAATTTCCTACATTTTTGAGGCTAGATAATAGTCTGTTCTATGTATATATTACATTTTCTTTATCCTCTCGTCTATCAGTGGAAGTTAAGGTTGTTTCCATAACTTGGCTTTTGTGAATAATGCTGTATTGTAGAAGCAGAGGGTAGAATGAAGGCGGGAGAAATGGGGAGTTGTTATTAAACGGGTATAAAGTTTCAGTGATGCTGCATAGATAAGTTCCAGAGATCGGCTATTCAACATAGTGCCAATAGTTAACAATAGCATACACTTACAAAATTAAGAGGGTAGATCTTATGCTAAGTGTTCTTACCACAGTCAAAAATAAACAAACAAAAATTTGGTTTTAGATTACTTTGAAAATTGTAGCTGCTTTCTCTCTTTGATCAAGTTCTCACATTTTTTGTGATGAGTAAGTGCTCAAAAACAAACAAAAATAAAAAACTGGAGACTAAGTGCTAGGCATTGTCTTAAACACTTCAAATCCAGTTTTTCAATCCTAGGAGGCAGATGATGTTGTTATTCTAATTTTATGGCTACGGAAACTAAGTCAAAAGATTAAGTAAACTACTCAAGATCATATAGCTAGTAAGGTGGTAAAGATGGAGTTTAAACAGGTCACCTGAAAATCGGTGTTCTTCAGCACTACACAATATTATTTTTGCTTTTCTTACTCTATTCATTGACTTAAGGTTTTTTTGTTGTTTTTTTCCTAATCATTGATTTTCATTTTCTATTATGATTTGCCTGTTCAGCTATGTCTGGCTATTTGAAATTAGCCAGGGTGCCGTGAACTTGAAAATTAGGCTATTGGCAACAGCTTGGGTTGGAATATCTGTCTAATGTGCCTTCCCTCTTGTTAAATCAATCTTCCAGTGCCTTTCCAGTTTTTCCTTTATCCAGTCCCCTCCTCCCAATAGCTTCTCCAGTTTCCCCTACGGTACTCCCAGGAAGAGATCTTTCCCCAACCTCAACCCCAAACACCTATACCAGCCAGGCCAGGGCTACTCCTCCCATCCTTGAAACACAGAGTGTTGACTATAAATCTTAATAGGACATACTTTCCCTAAATTTCCAAAGCCTCAATCAAAATATGTAACAAAATCCAACTTTATCCTTTCTGAAATTTTAGTAGTTCTGTCAGAATCCTAGGCATCTTATAGCTTGATTATTTGTTTAATTCATTAACTGCCTCTGGAGAATATTTTGACTACTTTTGGACCCTTTTTCCCATCTCCATGGCTTCTTTTCTTGACAAGTTTCTGTCCTAGATTTCATCAAACAAGTAGGCAATGATGACTTTCTCATGATTAAATGAAAAGGAGCTGTGTGTCTAAATCATACTTTTTATAACTTTAGGGACATTTTTGCTGTGCTAAAAGAGGGTTGGTCTCTGCTGTCTATGCCACCCTCCTCATAACTGTACAGCTGATGCATACAGTTCTTTTTATAATAATAACAATATTTATAACCACTCAGTTTTACTTTTTTCTTTATTACTTGGTGTGTTCACTCTGTTTCTCTTGACTTGTTTCCCTCAGAAATCTTTTTTACATAAATGGTACATCATAGGAACCAACAAAGTTCTTCTGAACAAAGGGAAAAAGAGAAACTACTTACTAAGCATTATCTTCTGATTATACATGAGTGTCTACTTTCAAAAGGAGAATGAAGACTTCCCTGGGGGAAATTGATGTTACTACAACATTGGAGGGTAATATAACACTACTGATAATGGCTATGTTGACTTTTTTCAAGCTATAATTACTGCGGGAATGTCCAATAGTGCAGATCTGTGGATTGGTAGTCCTTATCGATATAACTGTTAGCAGAGACCCTCTGCTGTCCTTTACCAAGAATGGGAAGAGCAATTCTTAAAAAATATGAAATTCCTTCACTTCCAAATTGTTTTCGAGGGAACACCAATTCCAAGGGATGCTGTCTACCTAGAGGATTTCATTTTGGCTATTCAAAAAATTAGTTTTTCTAAGTTTTTATGCCATCGATACTCACTGAAAGGCATTGCCACAAACAGACAAATGACACTTGCTATCCAATTTCTTATGATAATTTTGTCAACTCTGATCTCAGGATACTTATTACATGTACTAAATTTATCTAAGCTCTCCATATATTTCAGAGTTATATTTTTCTTTGCTCCAACTTAATTACTTATACTGGTAATGTATAAAAATGGCTTAACATCCTTTTGCTATGTGCTATGGATTGAATGTGTTGCCCCCAAATTCCCATGTTGAAGTTCTAACCCTCCAGACCTCAGAATGTGACCTATTTAGAGACAGGGTCTATAAAGAGGTAGTCAAGTTAAAGTGAGGTCATTACAGTGGGACTTGATCCAGTGTGACTGGTGTCTTTTATAAAAAAAATGGGCGGGGGGCAAATTTGGACACACATAGAGGGAAGGCAATGTCTACACAGACAGAGGGGAAAGACATCCATCTACAAGCCAAAAAGAAAGGCCAGGGAAACATCCTTCCGTCATAATCCTCCGAAGAAACCAATGTCACTGACACCTTGATGTTTTATTTCCAGCCCCCAGAAATCTGAGAATAAATTTGTGTTGTTTAAGTCACTCAGTTTGTTGTACTTTGTCATGGAAGCCCTACCAAACTAGTACACCAACTATGAATGTGGACAAAACCATAAAGAAGCTGATCATATCATCATTATTACAAATGTCTTATTTCCAACCTCGGTTGTTGGATCTCTCATTGTGGTTCTACACTCATTCTCACAGCCCTGAGCTCCTTTTTATATCACCACGGTGGTCTTACAGTCATTGTTTGTTGGAGCATCAGACTTCAGCCTCATTCCTCGGACTCTCACACATGATCTGGCCATAAAATATTAATGAAAACAAACAAACAAACATAAAAGAGGCCATTTGGGAGGATCAATATCATCCCCAAATTTAAATCTGTGCGTATTCCTTTCTTCTGTTTCAAGATATGAAGTTGTTCTTTTGCATACTGAAAGCCAAATCCAGCTGCCATATTCTAGAACATGTATCTTTCATAAGTTTCTCTGTAATACAGTCCATTATCACTTCACTCTTATGTTTCTAAAACATCTCAACACCCCCCTCCCCCCGCCACACACACACACACACACACACACACACACACACACACACACACACACTGTGTTTTCCTTTAATATACAGGAATTCTCTAGTATTTTCAATCATCAAACAAAAGAAAAGAAAACAAAAAACCCCCAAAGGACCTGCAGTTCTGCCCATAGCAGAGTAGTGGGGTGTCAACCTTCTCACTCCACAGAACTGTAAAAGGTAAAAGCCCAACAGAACATTTAAATTAATATCCTGCAGGCTCTAAACAGCAATGAATGGAGGTCTATGATACTGAAGTGAAGGGAAGCAAGCAAAGTGAGTCACACAGTACCCTGGATATATATATATATATATATATATATATATATATATATATATACACACACTGCATGAGAAAACAACCCCAAGCAGAGAGTATCTGTCTTACCAGGAGGAGAAAACAAAGTATGGAATTGTTGTGCAATGGAATTTCACACATAAGAACAAGAGCAATAAGTGTAGATGCCCACTACGGAATGGATGAATCTCAAACGGATAATGTTGAAAGAAAGAATACTGAAAGAACAAAAAAAAACCCCATACTTTATGATTCTATTTGTATGAAGGCCAAGACCACGTCAAAGTATTTCATAATAATGATTAAAATCAATATAGTTCCTCTTAGGTCGGTTGATTTGAAAAGGGTATGGATCCTGTCAGTGTGATGGGAAACACTCCATTTTTATCTGTTGTGGCTGCATGGATATATACAAATGCAAAATTATTATTATACTGTATACTTGAGTCTCTATGTATAAACCTCAATAAAAGCAAAATAGAACTGAAGAAACAAGAAAAAAAGAAAAATTACCCTCATGTCTGATAATACATTTATTTTATCCAAATCTTTCTTGAAGTTACAAAGTTCGATAAAGAACAATACTTATTTTCAGTTGTCACTTGCAGATTTCTCCAAACTCACGATATCTATCCTCATCAGTCCACTCACTTTAACTGTTCTTGCTAAGCTCACCTGTGGATTGCCAAATGTAATGAATTTCTCCTACTTCTTTTCCAACTATATTAATGATGACTCCATTCTTAATTGAAACTGGTTTTTACTTTGGTTTTTATGGGATGACTTTCTCCTGATTCTTTGCCAATCTTGACATCCCGTCCTCCTCAAAATTTCATTGTAGTCGTCTCTGCTTTAGTTCATTTCTTAAACCAGTGATTCTCAACAATGACACCTATTGAAATCACCTGGGGAGGCTCCACAACAATGATATGATGACTGGACTTATTTCAGACCACCTAAATTAGAATTTTTGAGTTGGAATCTGGACTTTGTAAAATAAAAAATCTCCTAGATAATTTTAATGAGCACCCGGAGTTAACTACTTCTTAAATATTTATGTTCTTGAGGAGTTGTGTCCTTTGAAGTTCTTATTTTCCTATAATAAGTGACTTCCTGGTGCAATCTCTACTTTGCCCATTGTATTAGCAAGGAAATGCTAAGTTCTGCTGTGATAACAAACAAACCCTACATTTTCAGTGGCTTAACACATAAAGATTTATGTCTTGCTAATATAAAGTGTTTTCTGGTCCACTGGCCCTCCAGGGCAGCTCCTTTCCATGCAGTGACTTAAAAATCATAAGTGCTTGCATCTTAGAACTATAACTATCCCACCTGGAACACTGGTATGGAGGGGAAGATTGCTGGAAGGTCACACACTGAATATTAACTCTTTGAACTTGAAAGTGTCACATATCACTTCTGCTCACAGCTCACTCATCATAAGTACTTACACAGATCCATCTAAATGGAAAAGCTTAAAAAATATGTGGGGAACCTATAAGATTGTTAATCAGTAAATGTCTCTGACACATTTGTTTTCAACGACTTTTTCTAAATGTGTGTATGTAATGTAGACCTCTATCACCTGCTCCAGTTTACATCATAAGTGCTCTACTAGGAGACTTCATTTGGTTACTATAAGTACTGCCTACTCTAAATGTCCCAAAGACATGAGTCCTTTCCCCGGATGCGCCAATGTAATCTGCGAACAGTGCCAATATTTACCTACTTCTCCAATCTGGAATTTAACCCTGGACTCTTTCTTGTCTTTCCTCGCCCTGAACTATTTCTGTTCTCTCCTTGGTCCTCCAATCAAACTACTGCTATTTTGCCTCTAGTCTTCAATATACTTTGTCTGTATTACTATAATTTTCCTCTTCCAGTTTTCTTTCAGTGTATCCTTTCTCTAGTAACAGTGTGATTGTTCTTAAATAGAAAAAAATGATCATGTGACCCTCTGTTAAAATTCTTTTCAATGGTGTTTAAAACTTATAGGATATTATAGAATAGACTTGAGTTTAGTTTAAGTGGTTTGCAGAGAAATTTTTTCCATTCTTTCTACTCCATCCACTTACCAACTGAATTGAGCCTTTTAATAAAGGAATTTATAATAGAAAAGAGGTCTACCTATTCAGATACTGAGAACAATAAAGAAGAAAAATCAGAATGATTTAAGGATCTAAGCATTCTTTTCCAGGATGATGTGACTGGCAATGGTTGTGATGTAAAGTGGTATCTTTTGGACTATCACTCAGGGACCCTGGGTCCTGTTTTTGTAGATGAGTAGGGGTTCAAAGAGTTATTATCTGAAGAAACACATTTATGTTGCTCTGTATTCACTTTTACTATGCAAAACAATCTCATCTGTCTATTTTGTACACCTATACAGAAGCCAGGGCTTATCTTGTATTAGTTTATCTCCTCCTAACACCATCTCAGAGACTTGGATACAAGTTGAGTTAATCTAGCATATTTCTCCGGCCAGGCAGTGTTGACTGGAAGAAAAAAAAAGTTATTTCTAATACACAGTGGATTAAGAAAAAATAAATAAAACAAAAACTACCCTAAACATAGATGTCTTATTTATATACATATATATGTATGTGTTACACACACACAAACACAGACACACACCATCTCCTCCCTTTTCCTTTCATTTTAACCAGATAATTAAAAACCAAACTTTAAGGCATTGTATATACACAGGACAACTCTAAGCTACCAAATGCCTTGATGTGCTGGCTCCCGTTTAGCCCCATCTGTCATTATGTGCCAGCGGTCAGTTTATTTTCTCTTCGCCACACTCTTTCTGTTTGCCTGCTTTGTGACAATGGATCTGGGCCCTTCAGATACTTTTGCTTCACCAACTGGGGCACAGTCCCTGAACAGTAGAGGGCACTAGAAAGACATTGCAGAAAGAAGGGTTTGGCTCCCTGCTTCTGGTATGCTCACCTGACAGGCTCTTGCTGTGGTAGCACAGCTTCTTCGGCCTCATGCTCCTTGAGACCCAGAGCTTCTCCAGCATCCAGCTCTTGCAGCATCGGAGAGCCATCACCAAACCTTTGCAGTATGGGTAGCTCCTCCAGTGCCAGGCTCCCACAGGGCACGGCAGCCAGAAGCACCCAGTAGCCAGCAGGTTCTCTGGTACCTGCTTTGGGTAGTTTTTTAGTAGAATATCTCTGGTGAGACACCTGTTCATGAACAGCTTCCTTTGACACACTGCAGGATGAATTCCAGCAAGTTCCAAGAGGCATATCTTTGGAAGTTTCTGCCAGCATGGCACCACAACTTCTCTGCCATGAAAGTGCCACCGTCATGCCCAATCACTGGATCTCAGTCCTAGGGTTGGGGTGCTTCCTTGTGTGTTCTCTCTAAGCTCCAGGGGTAGTGACTGCTCAGCATACCCGCTATTTCTACATTTTTAGGGTTTCTTTTACTTTCTACTAGCCAATCCCTTGTGACTTTAATCTAGGGGTTATCCAACTATTTTTTTGAAGGTGCAAAGAGTAAACATTCAGCACTTTGGACCTTGCCATTGTAGCATAAGAGCAGCTCTGGACCACACCAGTGAGTGTTTACGAAAGCTGACTCCCTGATGGTAGGTCCTAGCCTGACAACTTCAGCTCTAATGCCCTGTCATAGTTTATAATTCTTTATATTAAAATATCTATTCAGATTACTGCTTGCTTTCTCTCCCCTCTTTGGACCCAGATTCACACACATCACTTACCCCACCCAGCTAGGCTCCAATCACAGTGTGAATGCTCTGAACATGACACTGTACTCTCTTCTGGCTCATCTCTTCCCTTCCAGGGGATTCATCTTCCAACTTTAAGACTTACGTGTAAAAGTGGTCTACCCTTCATCGGCAACTAAGATTTTTGTTTGTTTGTTTGTTTTGTTTTGTTTTGTTTTTCCTTCAGTGTCTCTGTTCCATGTGAAAAACAGATTTGTGCACTTTGTTCAGAAAGCACTTCACCTGTGTGTATCATGGCAAACTATTATTCATGCTTAAAGAAGTCATTCAAAGTTCAACTCTGTTTTGTGTGTGTGTGTTTTTTTGTTTGTTTGTTCTGTTTTGTTTTTGAGGTGACTTTATGCTTTCATGGGACATAAAACTATAAGATTTGGGGAGCAGGGAAGGACCTCAGAGATTGTCTAGTTTGGCTCCCTCTTTGTAGTAATGGGGAATTTAAGGCCTAAAGAAGGCAAATGATGCACAAGACCCTTTTGAAGTCAGGAAATCCACGCCAAAGAGTCCTTCAGATTCTCAGAACCTACTGAATCCAACTTCAGAGCCCATTTCAATAATAGGTAACTTGGTAGCTAGACCCTGAGCAGACAGGAAATGTACATTACAATGGGGCGAGGGCAGCTTCCACTCAGAGATGACTGTTTAATGATGACTACATAAATGAATGAATGAATGAATAGTTGCCAGGCTGACTTCTGCTTCCCAGCTGTTTCCCTTTCCTCTGTTCCATTGCTTGCTGTAAGATTAATTACCTTTTTTTTCATAGTATTTATTTTCTATTGAGGTATAATTGACACTCTATTAGTTTCAGGTGTACAACATAATGATTCAGTATTTGAATATATTGTGAAATGATCACAACAATAGGTATAGTTAACATCCATCACCACACACAGTTACAAATTGCTTTTCTTGTGATGAAAACTTTTCAGGTCTACTCTCTTAGTAATTTTCAAATATGTAGTACATTATTATTAACTCTAGTCATGGTGATGTACATTTCATCCCCAGGACTTATTTATTTTATAACTGGAATATTGCTATCTGCACTCTAAAAGCCAGGTAGAGGAGGTCTAGCTTTGGTTTGGTTAGTTTGTATATCAAATACATACTCCTGGCTGAGCCCTTGTGCTCTCTAAGAATCGGCTAGCCCTGGGAGGGCAGTGTCTCCCCTGCTAGAAAGTTGTTGTTTTTTGTTTTTTAAGACACTGTAATACTCAGAAAAAATATATATGTGTACACAGTACAATCTCCTCTATCAACACAAAATTCTGGCTTCTATAAGCCTACTTAGGTGCTGCCAGACAATGGATGATATCCATTGATTCATTATTCTTATAAAATACATTTACTGTATTGTGTATCTATGATTGAGCTCACTGTCCTGTTATATCACTCACACCTCCTCTGGTCCCCCACTGTACACATGCCTCCTTCACTGTCTTTATACAATATGATTTGGAACCTCTCGAAAACTGCAGTCTTTGTTTTCTTCTCTTTGTCAGCGTTAATCCCAACTCGGGGCCTGACATTTGCTCTGCCCTCAATGGTTCTTTGCCCTGGTAGTTGTAAGACCTTTGTAGACCTTTGAAGTCTATGTGATTTCCCCGTACCTTTTGTTAGACTCCATCAGTTTTCCCTTAATGCTTAGTGTGTTCAACAAGGAGTGAGGCTGCTGGATTGATGGTATCCAACTCTGTCTCAGGTTCAGTGAGAATAGCATGGTGACAGAATTTTGAAAAGGTAGAGAGCATGGAAGGGGCAGCCTGGGGATTTGGCCAGGAATAAGGATAAGCCTCTCCAGTTGAAAAGGGCTTTTGACATTCTTTTAAGCACAGGGTTATGACATTGACCATGGAGTAGCTTATGTTATTATTCCACATTGGCTTAGTATTCCAATTTTAAGAGTCTTAATATGAGGACATCAGCTTCAAATCTCTTTACCTTGTATAATTCATTTCTCTAATCTAGCCTTTCTTAAACACTTACGGCAAAAAAAAAATTAAGCCCTAAATGCCTTAAAGCTTCCATTGTTTGTAATGAATTAATTTCTCTCCAGAGTTGTACTAACTTCTACCATCCTTGAAAGAACTAGAAAAATAGTTAAATCATTTTCTATAAGGCTTAATTCTCTCTGGATATTTGTGTGCTCTGTATAAAATAAGAAATAATGTTTGTTTTGCTTACTTCACAGGGATGCTCTGCAGATAAAATAAAATGATACTTATAAGAGAGGCTAACTAATGATAAATCTCTAAGCACATTCGTTCTTCATGTGACAGCTTGGGTTTCTCTTTAATCTGTGATCGCCAAGACTATCTGAGCTGTAATTCACCTGCTATCAAACGGAAGTAGGACTGATCAATAAATCCTTTAGTACCCTTCCTCCCCACCCAGTTCTTCCTGCCACTGGGAATATCCCACTTCCCTTGAACTCTCTACAAATGCCCTCAGCCTAATCTGAGCCCCTCTCGGGAGCAAACTCTCCTCTCTGGAGTGTGGAACCCTGGGAGCAAGTTACCTCACTGTAGGCCAGGGGAGACTGGGCTTGTATCCTGAAGTGCGTAAACCAAGCACTTTCTCAACTGAGGAGAGCCTCAGCATATCTAAATGCAAGGAGGAATAAATTGTATCCATGTTATTATTACAGTCACCAAGAAGTTGTTAAATGACACAACTTGCCTGCTTTTTGTTTTTGTTTTTGGATACATACCTATTTGTTGACTTGATTGAAGAAACTACTGGAATTTTACTTATTTTAGAAATGACCATAATGGGGAGCACTTAGAGGGTTGTGGCTTGATTTGGGAGCAAGAGAGGGGTTTGGTGACAAGGTCAGGATTGGAATGTTGAGCTGAGTTGTTGCGATTCCATCTAGTCATGCGTGGCTATCGCATACTACTCCTCAGGTTGCTGGAGCTGTATAGCCTGAGGAGGAGGAGCCGGTCATGCCTCACATATCCCGCTCTCTCCCTCCCTGAACCCAGGATGGAGGCAGGAAGTAACCAGGTCTTCCATTTTGGATAGGAAGGACGACCTGTGCTCCCTCACCACATAGTGTAAAGAGCATGTAATGATGTAAATACATCAATACATCAACAACTGGATACCTAAATAACAGGTTGGAAGGTGGACCGTACACAGGATTTCTAGACATCAGAAAACAGACAGGTGTTTTGCTGCCTTTAGACCTGCTAAATTCTATCTCTACACTTTTTGTGTGTTGTTGTTCCCCATATGGCTGTCCCAAACTCCACCTTTGACAATCCAACTCTTACCTAATTTCTAATACCCAGTTAAATTCCTTCCTCTTTCAAGAAACTATCTGATTACTTTAATTCTTAGGGGTCTTTCTTTACTGAAGATACTGGCTATCTCCCAAACTTGAATTGTCAAGGTATATTATCCTATGTTGCTTATTTATTGTTTTGTGGGTTTTAACTGCAATGCCTAGGTCATCCATAAAATACTTGAATATCACACACACACACACACACACACACACACACACACACAATTTCTCAAAGTGTAATATGAAAACTTCTGAGAGTCTCTGAGACCAGCTCAATGAGACCACGAGCTGCCTTTCTTAAATAATGGTATGAACTGTATTTTCTTCATAGAATTTGCCAACTAATACTCTGCATATCACAACAGAATTGAATGCAGAAGCAGATATGACAATACAATTGTCCTTTATTAAGCCAGGTATTATATGTATTTGTAAAAATGTAAAAACACACTAATTCACCTCACTAAATATTGTTGTTTTAAAATATATAGCTATATTTTAAAAAACATGTTTTTTATGTAAACATGTATGAGGCATTATTGTTATTTTAAGTGGGTTGATAAATAAATGTTTTAAAAGTCTTAGTTTTAATTTCCAGTATTGTAAATATCGATGTTATAATTCACATACACAAAAGCTCTTTGAGTCCTCAGTGATTTTTAAGAATTTAAAGGGGTCCCAAGACCCACATGATTGAGAACTAATATCCTAGTTCATTGCAGTATATTCTCTTGTTTTGAGAATGGGACAACTCTATGAATAACCATAATATACAAAGAAATACAGGTTCATAACAAGGACTGAGAATGGTATAAAGAGGTGTGCATTTTAAAAACCGGACAGTTTGATATGGAGAAATGGGGATTCTTCTGCTATTTTAAGATAGATGGGTGTATGTGGTAGAGGATATGAAAAGGAGTGGGGGAGTTATTGTGAAAAGATGAACTGAATGAAACACAGCAAGGTGGGTGCAGTGAGGTATGTCCTCTCTCCCCTCTGGGCTCCTCCCCCCACCACACATCCCCAGTTCTTTCATACACACCTAAAATCCTTGCAAGAGCACAGAGGGTGGGTGAGGTTAGCATGCAAAAGATGGCATGTCATGTTTCAGGATCTTTCTATAGACAACCATTTACTGGTGGAGTGTCTCTGGGGTAGGAAGATAGGTGGTCTCTCCAGAAGGTGGCTCTCCTTAAAATAAAAAAAAGAGAGAAGGTGAGAGGAAAGCTATCTAAAGGAGGTATTTTTCAGACAGGAGAACATAACTCTAAATGGAGCTTGAAAGAAAGCTTTCTGACAAAAGGCCTATTTTATTTTTATTTCGTATGAATTATTTGCTTGAAAATGTATACACTGCTCTTTTGTAAATGCTTGATTTAGCAGAGAAGATTCATGGTCTGTGCCACTTGCTTTTTGTGCATAGACAGATGCATATTCGACTGCTTTTGAGTGTTTTTCATTTTTGTATACTCTTCTTAAACACCCTTATCCATTTCAACTAATTAAATTATCCATTGTATCTATTACCAACCCACATTTTTCTTGACAGCATAAAGCTATCTTTCCCTGAATATGTTTATCCTCCTTTAAATCTTTGCCTTGACCTTCACTCTCCTTACATTTTCATCTCATTTCTTTTCTTTTCACTTTTAAACACTTTCCCGAATTCCAATGTAATAATGTAGTTTTGTATGAATAGAGGACTGAATCCTAAGTCACAGGACTAATATCTGCAACTCACCAGTTATTTGCTCTTGAATTTTCTCTCCACCTTTCTGTGACTCAAGTGTTCGATTGGCAAAATTATTGTAATAATATCCAATTTTTTGTATCTCATAGAAAATCTGAGATCATAGAAGAATAGTATATCTGAACCTATTTTAGATATAAACAAGGTACTAGTAAATAGGCAACATGTATAATATTATCGCTATAGCCCTTTACTCAAACATCTTCTGTCCTCTATATTGTCATTCATTGTTCTTAAGCTGTATTTTCCATGTTGTTCTAAGTAAAACCCTCATTCATTCATTTAATATGTTTTGAGTGAATTGCTGACTATGAGTCAACCATTATTTTGGAACTGGTGGATAAAAGTTGAGTAAACTATGATGATATAGCTCTCTTTACCATGGATAAGCTAAAAATCATTTTGTAAGACAAACATACTGGCAGAATTCATTAGCCAGGAAAGGCTAAGGTTTTCTGTAGTAACAAGTAACTTACAAATTTCAGTGGTTTAACCCAGTGTGGCTGTTAGTCTCCAAAAATGACCAGCAGCAGTACCTCCCCTCCATGTATGTCCACTGTGAACCCCCATCAAAGTGTGGTATTCTCCTCCCCTTAAATTTGGCTGGTCTTGTGACTGGCTTTGACCCACAGCACGTATTGGTTTCAGACCTAGTTCCCACGAGTCCTGGCAACCTCTGCCTTTGTTCTGTTGGAACACAGCCGCCATGCTGTAAGGAAACATACATTATTCTGCTGGAGAAACTCCCTGGAGAAATTATAAGTTGCTGTTGTTTTAAGTTACTACATTTTGGCCTGTTTCTTTGTTATATAGCAAGAGATAACTAAAATAGTACGAGGTTTCTTCTCACTCATGCTATTTATTCCTCATGGGTTGGCAGGAAAGTTCTGCTCCCTAGAGTCACACAGGGACCCAGATTCATATAGGTGCCACTTTGTTGTAGCAAACCTACAACAAGGCTTCCTTGGTCACTGCAACAGAGGAAGAGAGCAATTACATGTGTTTCTATGCTCACGGTGACCCTACCACTTCTGCTTACCTCCCCTTTGCTAAATCTGGTAATATGGTTCAAATACCTGCAAGAAGGGAGAGCTGTGTAATCTTCCCACGTGCTCTGAGAGGAGAGGAAAACTTGATGTGGGTGATCACTAGAATTATCTGTGACACAGAACCTCACGATACAGTGTACAAAGTGCTAGAATAAATAAGAATGTGTCCTACTCTGGGTGAGTCCAGAAAGGCTGCTTAGATGAACTAAGAGCTGAGCTGACTGTGAAGGGATACATAAGAGTTGGCCAACAGGCAGAGAAGGTGGAGGCCTTGCAGTCAGAGGCAGCAGCCCACGCAGCATCATGGGCAAAGCATGGCGCACTCTGATAATGGTAAGAACAGCAAGTGGTTGGAGCACAAATTAATTACCTAAAGGTGAAGGTAAACACAAAGTGTACTGTTTTGAAGGGCCTCATGTACAATGCTACCAGCTTCCATTCTGTAAGCAACATGCAATATTAAAAGGTACAATGACTACTGTTTACTAAACATAAAAGTTTGAGTTCTAAATCAGTAATAGTTATGTTTCATTCCTTAATGAAGATTTTATGGTTGAGGATAACATGTTTTAGGAAAAAATGCATTTTAATGACTATAACAACCTAACTTCATCATTACAGATCACATAGTGAAAGAATTGGAAAGAATGGTCATGTCCATCTTTTTTATTTTTTTCAATTATTTTATAAAGAGTAGGTGAAAAGTAATACTTTGGCTTCTGGTTCTTGGAAGCATCTGATATAGGCTTGTGTCTGCACTCAATTCCTGAAGTGAGTGGTTGAATAAGTAATTCAATCCAAACTAGAAAACGGTGTTTTCCTTCAATATTTTCATTGACATCAAGTTGGAGGTTATGGTGCTGCTGAGCACGTTATTGGCTACCTAAGAAAGTTCCTTCCTTTCCCCCTGTTGGAAGGATGGGGCTTACTGAATTCTGTTTGAGGCCTGTGGTCATTTTGATGTAGCCCGTCGAATATCATTAGACAGGAAAACCTGCACTTGAGCCAAATTACACAAGTGTATGTCCTGGCACTAACTTTAATGTGCACCTGGGTTTCAATAAAGGAAAAACAGAAACCCAAATTCCTTCCTTTTCCTTCTGGGATTTAGCCCCAACACCATTTTGTTTAAATTTCATAGGTTTAAGTTTCATCAAAGTAGAATTTGTTTATGTAAAATTACACACCAGATGTTCACTGCCATGGAAGTTGTGGAGTATTTTATTGCCAATGTGACCCTTGTGGATTTCACAATTATAAACTGAAGCAAGGTTGTTTGTATAAGGTTTCAACCATAGACAGTGTAGAATTGTGGTAATGTGGGGCCTATGGTCTCAAGGACAGATCTACTTTTTTATTTTTATTTTTAATATCAAAATTAGAAATGGGTAGCTGAGAACTTGTAAAATTTGGAGTTTGAAGAGTACAAATTAGTGACAAGATTAAATATGTTTTGAAGTATTTTCTAACTTTTGCCACCAGAAGTTGGAGATGAGATAAAGGAATATATGAGGTCTGGAGCTTTAAGTTAGGGTCTTCTTCTAAAGTAGTAATTATTAATGTCAGTGCACAATAGCATTAGCTACAGGGTTTGGTAAAACCCAGATTGCCAGGCCCCACACTGAGTTCCTGATTCAGAAGTCTGGATCTTGAGATTGTGTATTTCTATCAAGTTTTTGGGTCATGCTATTGCTACTGGTCCAAGGATCTCTCTTTAAACCTTTTGCTTCAATGGTCAGATAGATCTGAATGAATATTTCCATCCACTGACTGCGCTGGAAACTTCAAGAAAGGTAGTTTAGGAAAGCAGATGTACATTTATCTATATTTTTGTGTTTTTCAAGAATGAATAACAAAAAGAAATTTTTATACATTAAAAGAATGTCATTTATATACAAAGCAGCTCAAATTGTTGTTAAATGCATAAAATACTCAAAATATCAACTTTTTGGTTTTTTTGTGGATTTCTGACACTTGAAGTCAACTAATGCAGCAAAACAGTTAAGAAGCTGTTTGTAGCAATAATTCTCCATGCTGTCTGCAATGCACAGTAGACTTCCTGAATCAAAATCTTTGGGGTGAGGGTTTACCACTGCACCTTAAGTATATGCCCAAAGCAAAGTAACTAGTGACCAGTGGCCTATGGTCTGGTGTGAAAGATGAACTGGACCAATCAGCTGCTGCTTCTCAGGAATTTGAACCACCACCAGTGATCACTGAGAGTAAAAACTGAGGGAGGATGAGGTTGGGTCCCATTACAGCAAGGTGAACATATGGACCAGTGCTTTTCTTTTTTTTTTTAATTAAATTTGTTTACGGTGGCCAAGACATGGACCAGTGCTTTTCAAATGTCATCTTGCAGCAGAATCCTCTGAAGGGCTCTAGAACACAGATTGAGAACTGGTGTCACAAAGAGAGGGAATGAGAGCAGCCTCAATGAATAGCAGATGAAGCAAATCCATGGAGGTTCAGAAGGATCAGACAACTCGAATGGTGTCTTCACAGTGTGTCTCCCATGTGAGTGGCATCAATATCACCCGGGAGCGTATGAGAAATGCAAAATCTTGGGCTCAATATCGAGTCTCTTGAATCACAAACTCTGAGGGTAGGGCCAAGAAAACTGTCCAACAAACCTGCAATATCATTCTGATGCATGCTAAAATTTGAGAACCAAGGAACTGCAGTATAGCTGCATTGACCTAGCTCTGACTCCAAAGGCAAACTCCAGAGCTGCTATTTTGCCTCTTCTCAGATTTCCATTTATATTATATTTCCTTTATATCACCATTTACAGTTTTCCAATAAACCCTTTTCTCTGAACGTAGCTTGAGGACTCACTGCTCTGTGTAAACAACTGTTCTAACTTAAATTCAATAGGAAAGTTTAGCCCAAGAAAGGGGTGATGGTAACAGAATAATGATTTATTGGCTTTAAATAGCTCACCTCCTTAAATCAGTGGTTCCCAACCCTGACTGTACCTTAGAATCACCTGAGGAATTTATAACAATTAAATACCTAAGACACTCCACTGATATTTATATTTATATCAGATATTCTGGGGGTAGGGACTGGACTTCATATTTTTCCCCCAGGTGATTCCAACGTGCAGATAAGCTTGAGAATGACTCCCTTAGTCCCAAATAAATATCTCAGACTACTGAAAAAATATTGTGCTATGATTCTGAAGCCCTGATCAGCAATTTTTAAGGTATAGAATATTGAAGAGATTCAATGAACTGTAGGAGAACAATAGTTCTCACAGTTTACAAATGGAGGGAATGACCTAGATATTACTGTTCCCAACTGAGGAAACGGAAGCTGAGTGAGACCACAGTGCTAGTAAATATAGACCCAAGATGTCAGCCAGAGCTTGGAAGCACTGAAAGTCACGCCCAAATTAAATGAGGCACCCTGTAAAATAGCATGGCTTCCTTTATTGAAAGAGGACCAGCAAATCTGGGTGACCATCTGCACAGATGTTGTCAAAGGAACCCTTGAAGTGATCCAGGAGTTAGGACCAGATGATGCCTTCTGTGCAATCTGAGATGCCCTCATATTTTGCTGGTTGCCATTTTGTTATTTCAGAAAATTAGAAAGATAAACTAGAGTAAAAATTATCTAACAGAATCATTTATTTAACCTTGAAAAATTGCTTGCGATTCTATTTGTATTTTATCTGAATTCTGCTATTTTATATAAACTCTTTTACACATTTCTAATCGAGATTTGGAAAATGTCCATGATTAGTCTCACCAATATGTTTTCTTAATATTTAATACCAAAATATCAAGGCAATTCAGTGAAAGCATTAGTAAACTGATATTAAAAATTCCATCTCCACCCAATGTCTTCCTTGAAATTAGAACTCCTATATTTAACTGTCTACTTTCCTCCTATAGTTGGACTAAGGGCATGCCTAAAATGAACTCTAAATCTTATTCCCTGTGAGTGATTGTTGCTCAATAAGGTTCTGCTCTCCTCTTCCCCCAACAGGCCCACCTCTGCCAAAACTTACCTGGGAGGAGTGAATGTCCCGGCCCTGTGGATATTGACTGGGCTTGAGCGCGCATATTCCTTTGACCAATAAAATATAGGTAAAGTGTTAGTTCCAATTCTGAGCTGGGGCCAAGAAGACATTGCATGATTTTGCTTGTTTCTGCTGGAGCTTCTTTCTTCCATTATGAGAAGAATGCGCCTGAGTTAGTTGCTGCCACTACAGCCCAGGTCTGGGGGAAAACAAACAAAACAAAACAAAACAAAACAAAACAAACAAAACAAAACAAAACAAAGCAAAACAAAACAAAACAACAAAACAAAACACAAATCTTATGGAGCTGAGCTGTCCCAGCTTTCTCCAGTCCTTCAAGCTTGAAAACTAACTTATTTTTGTACCCGACTATTATTTTATGGTCCATTTTGCAGAATGACTGTTATAGTTGCCAAACTCTTTTCTTCTACAACTTTTCCCTCTTATTTTCTTTCATTCTTGTTATGAAAATCTTTACATGGAGACAAATATAGAAAATACAAAGGACCACCATAACCAAGCTTAACAATCCTAAGAATATGTACTCTGTTGATTTTATTTTGTTTGCTTCACTTTTCTACCCTTTTCTCTCCTGCCCCCTTTCTTCCCTTAAGTCTTGAAAGAAAATCCCAGATATCACATGATTTCAACAACCTTCACTGAGAACTTCAGTATGCATCTCAAAACAAATAACAACATTTTATGAGTCATGCTAGTAGCACATCTAGCAAAATGATCATTCGAAACTATCTTCTGGTTCATTTCCGTGTGGGATTCTTTGAATCATTCTATCTCTCAAGCTACCTTTAAGTAAATTTTAATTAGAGTATTATCCCCTTCCCTATTATTAATTTATTTTTATGTCGTTGACATGTTAAAGAAATTGGGTCACTTGTTCTGCAGAAATATGTCAATATTCTAGATTTGGCTGCTAGTTTGTGGTAATCTTTAACTTGCTCCTGTAGCCCCAACATATCAGTGGATTAGATGATACATCTAAAGGCTTTACTATGTACTAGTTTAAATATGTTCTGGCAGGGGGAGAAGAATACTTCATAGCTGGTGCCACGTACGTCATGAGGCCATGGCATCAGTAGCCATACGGCGTCTGCTTATCTCACATTTAATGAGGTGAGATATATGTTTTACTTATTTATTAATATACAATTCAATATTTTTGAATAATAATTAATATGCATATTTCCTTCCCCTTCTTACACAAAAAGTGATGTAATACTATATATATATATACATTTTTGTTTCTGGCTTGTTTTTACTTTAGAATGTGTTCTGCAAATCACTGTCTCATTATATGGAAATCTCTACAATCTTTCTTTGTAGTGGCATAGTACTTCCTTGTGTAAATATACCACTGTTTATCCAACCGTCCCCACTGGTGAATTTATAATCTTTTTAAAATAAAAATAATAGTACATTTAATAAAATCGTACATTGTTTTGCATTTTATTTTTGGGATTGAATCCTAGATTCAGGACTGCTGAATCAAAGAATAAGTGTTTATTTAGTTGTGTTAGACATTGCCAAATTCTTCTCCACACGGGCGGTACCATTTTGCATTTTCATTAGTTCTGTAGGAGAAACAAGCTTTCCCCTCGACTTTGCCCTCAGGGTAAGTTATCAAAGTTCTCCATGTCAGTAAAGTCATGTTTCCTTTATTATAAGTGAAATTGACTGTGCATTCAGAGCTCAAGGTCATTTGTATTAATTATTCTTTGACTCATCTCATATCTCTTAACTATTTTCCCAGTGTTTGTTGGTCTTTTTCTTATCCATTTTAGCAGTTTTTTTGGTCTGTTTTTTGTTTGTTTATTTGTTTGTTTGTTTGTTTTAGTATATTAGAGATATTAGCCGTTTTATTTTTAGTACTTTGTTATTATCTTTTGAGTTTGCTTTTTGGGGAAGAATTCTATAACATGTTTTACTATTCACAAGTGAGATCAATTTGCAATGTTCATTGTTATGCAATCTTTATCAGATTTTGTACCGTCCTTAATCTTTGGTATAGTCAGTTCATTTTTTAAAACTGAACATTTTCCACTGTTTTCTACCATCTGAAATGCTTTCAGCGATATTATATCTAGCTGGTCTTTACAGGTTAGTAAAATTTTCATATGAAATCATCTGGGTTTATCATAAATTTCTTTTTTTGCTTTGTTTTTCTTCCTTCTATGGATATCAGATTAGATTTCCTACTTCTACAGTTGTTTTGCTAAATTATATTTTCCATGAGAGATCTCTTTCATCTAGATTTGCAAATTCATTTGAATAGACGATTTATACAGAGATGCTCCTTAATTTAGTTTTAATTTCATGTGTTTAAAATACCATTTTCTTTTTGACATTGTGTGTGTGTGTGTGGGGGGGGGGGAGCTTTCTCTCCTGTGGCAATTAAGGTAGCTAGTTATTTGGCTGATTCATTGATCTTCCAAATAATCAACATTTTGTTTCATTCATTAATTGTCCTACGTTTTTAAATAATCTCTCAGTAATTACTACGTTATCTTGTGTTTCCTCCTGCTTTCCTTTGGTTTATTTTGTTATTAAGTTATTTTGATTTAGAAGCTTATTCTATTTATTATCATTTTTATTGTTCTAAATATTCAAAGCTCCAGAATTTCCTTGAGTACTTCACTACTTGTGGTCCATGGACTCTTATATGAAATATTATTATTATTATTATTATTGCTTTCTAGTTGGTCCTCAGTTGTCACTTGCACGTCCCCGTTGATCCAAGAGTATTTTAACAGTGAGTTTATTTTGTTTTGATTTTATTTTAGTTCTCAGATGTGTTATGTGTTTGTGTGTGTGTGTTTGGTTATTGTTACTGATTTGTAGTTTTATGACATTGGGGCATACTATTTGTATGATTTTACATTTCAAACTTTATTGATATTTTCTTTATGGCCTATTAGATAGTTTAATTGCATGAATGATCCATGTACACTTGAAAAGAAGGTATGTTTCCCTTTATCAGGATTTAGAGTTTATATATGTGTGTGTATATATATATATATATATATATATATATATATATATATATATAGTTTATTCTATTGATTGAAAAGCTTATCCTATATGGTTATTGAGAACTTGAAAAGTGGTTTGTACACACTGAACTATCATATAAGTGTAAAATACAAACCAGATTTTGAAGCCTGAGAACAAATAAACAAATAAAAATATATTTCTAATAATTTAAATTGATTAAATGTTGAAATTAAAATATTTTGGATATATATTTTAAAATCAATTTTACCTGTCTTTCTTCACTTTTTTATTTTGGCTTTTATAATATTTAAATTACATACGTGGCTTATATGTGCAGCTACCATTGTATTTCTCTTGGACAGAGCTGTTCTAAATCCTTCTTACATTGTTAGTTCATTTAGTTAAAGTCTCCTACGATTAAGGTGTTTTTCTCTATCCATGCATCTCCTGTAGTTTCTGCTTTATGAGAATTGCTGATTTTGCTGTGTTATTGGACACACACGTAGTAATATTCATTGCAAAATTCATTGTTATGACCTGTGGTGTTATGGAATGTCCTTTAAAACTTTGTTTAATGGGTTTGACCTGTATTTAACTTGATTGATAAAAAAATAAACTTGTCTGCTTTTTTTATGCAGCATAGAGTAGAATTCTCTTTGTTTACCATTAAGAAGTCTTTTTGTTTGTTTGCTTGTTTTTTAATAGGTGAGTTAATGCTGGTTGCTCTCTCTGCCTGGCTGATTCTCCACAAAGGTACTAGAGAACACTCCTCTTCACTGAAATTGGGTCTCTGCCCCAAATCACCCACCAGTGAAGCCTTCTCCAGTCAATCTATAGCACAACTTTTATTCGCTGTGTCTTCACTCTGCTTGACTTTCTTTTTGGCAATCATCACCATCTAATACAGCGCATATTAATTTACTTAGTATCTGACTTGCCCCACTGGAAGGTTACACAAAATAAAGTCATTTTTAGATACCTATATGTTAAAAAATAATAAACAAATAGCCAATATCTATTTTTATGTTATACTAAAACCATTCATTTACTGAATAAAAAAGGTTCACACCTTTATTTTAGTACTCTGCAGCCCAAATAAAATCAACCATTGAGTTATACTTTTTCACTTTTAAATATTTGTTTCGAAATACGATATACTCAGCCATATATATTCTTCTGTGGTATTTCCTAAAGTACATAGATCTTAGAGCCCAAAGTACATAAATTGTAAAGGTTAAAAGGTCTTCATGATTTCTGGCTATTCTCATTAACTACAGTTAGGAGACAAAAATTAACTTCTATTTTCCATAGTAGTCAATGGCAGAGGTTAAATCTTCTTATTAATTGAATGGGCTTTCTAAGTTGGAAGAAGTTAGATAATAATAATAATACAGTCCCTGGTACATAGTAAAAATTTGTTAAAAGTGGCTTCCATTCTCTAAGTGTGCAGGAATTTGGATATTCACAATCTCAATACAAAGAACATTTTAGTTGCTTAGGCAACTTAGAGTATTGTGTAACCATGATGTTAACAAAATTCATTTGTATAATGAGTGGCATTAATCAATATTGTTTACATTTTTTTTAGAAAAGCAAAAGGTTGAGATTTTAGATGAAAAATTAAGTTGATGCTCAGCAATAGTGAAAACAGTGCTGGAGTCAAGTAGCACCACAGGCTAGAAACGGAAGGGAAAAGGTGGACACGGAGAGGAAGATGGAAGTAGATAAAGACAGTTTTAAGTTTTAATAAGCGATAAAGACAGTTTTAAGCTTTAATCCTGCACACAAGATACAGAATTGCATCTTATTTAAATGAATGAATGGCACCCAGCACTATTTTGGCAATCAGTGAGTGTTTATGAACAGCAATACAACTAACACAGTAACTCGAACATGGTAGGAGAAATCATCAAGGGTGAAAAAATGCATGATGAGTTACCCTAATGTGGAGTGGCTCCATTCCCCTCAGTCTGCCCTCTTATAATTCTAAAACACTGGACGGACTGTGTTTCCTCGAAAATAAGACCTAGTTGGACAGTCAGCTCGAATGCATCTTTTGGAGCAAAAATTAATATAAGACCTGGTCTTATTTTACTATAATATAAGAAGAGGTCTTATATAATATAATATAATATAATATAATATAATATAATATAATATAATATAATATAATATAATATAATATAATATAATATAATATAATATAATATAATATATATAATTAATATAATTAATATAATATAATATAATATAATTAATATAATATAATATAATCTAAATAATATAATATCGGGTCTTATATAAATTTTTGCTCCAAAAGACGCGTTAGAGCTGATTGTCTGGCTAGGCCTTATTTTTGGGGAAACATGGTAACACAACGAATCAGCAAAGGAAGACCTTGGTAGGTGGAAAGAGGATTGACTATGTCGGGACCTTCAGACTTGCGTGACAATGTGCAGCAAGTACTTTGAGTTTCTTTACTGCTCCCACATACCCTGGGCAGGGAGCTGTAGGAGCTGCTAAGCAGGCTCTTCCACAAGAACTGACAAAAAAAATGGCCCAAGCAAAGCCTGTTGCCCCTGGATGAAAAATGGAGTAAAAGGGGGCCTGACAACATAAAACTCTTTTAGTGAAATTCTCCATCTATCGCAAACACCAATAGGAAAACTACATCCCACTCCACCCAAGCAGAGATGCTCTGATTTCCATTCCCAGTAGTGTCCTCAGGGTCCAGCTGTGTGCAGACCCACCCTGCTGCAAGCACACAATCAGGTGGTACAAGGAGATACTTAATCTAAGTAGAAC